>NC_135171.1:12166673-12782923 GCF_041146795.1 Maylandia zebra
AATCACCGCAAAGCAGTTTAACCTAGCTCTGCTGTAGACTGCATCATGCTGTAATACTACCTACCACTTTTTAACATTTGTTCACCGTTATTAATTAAACTGTACCTTAGTTCAACTATGACTTGTTCAAGCGGGCGGGGCTTGTGGGAGGGGGCGGGATTAAATAGACAACTGAACAAAAGACGGAAGGGAGGGAAGCCTCTCATCCCGAAAGTGTCATCTTCGTAGCCATCCCTTTAACAGTGCTGCGTTAGAGACCGATCTGAAATCAGATTTTAAAAACCATTAAAATATTAAATATGAGATTAGATTGTGACGTCTTTTTGAGGCACTACATAATCTCGGTGTTTTCAGGGAATTTACAAGAGCACATCTTAAAAATCATTAGTTAATTATTGTATGACAATATTGTATTTCTTTCTATCCTTAACTTTATTTATGGGATATTTTATTGTCTGCTTTATTCATTTTTAACTTTTATCATTGTTCTTTTATAAAGTAGTTTGGTCAATCACGTATTTTTTAAAGTGCTCTATAAATAGAGCTCAAAAGTGCTCTATAAATAGAGCACTTTTGAGCAAGAATACCTCAGTAGGCTGGCTTTTATTAATGCATTTATTCAAGACAACGATACTTACAGCATATATGTTTTGGGTGATTTTAATGCTGATCTCACAGACAGCAGTTCTCAGTTTGCTAAACACTTAACTCACTTTTGTCAAGTTAATAATCTTATCTTGTCTACCAAAGTGTTACTGCCTGCAGATAGCTATACATAAGTGAAGCCTGGCATAGTACATCATGGCTGGACCACTGTATCTGTACAGCTGATGGACATGCAGCTTTAGCAAACATGACTATTAGGTATGAGGTAACTGTGTCAGATCATATACCTTTTGGTTTTACTGTGAATGTGGAACAAATGCCAGCAACAACTGGAAATAATATTGCTAATATTGCTAACAGTGTAAAATTAGACTGGTCAGCATGTAGTGAAGATGATTTCTTAGCTTATCATAGTAATACCGATATACATCTGAACAACATTTCTTTGCCCAAAGAAGCTATTTTGTGCAAAGATGTCAACTGTAAGAATGCTGTGCATAAACATTTACTCTGCTCCATGTATGATGATATAGTGACTGCTCTGTATAAAAGTGGTACACTGCTTGATAAACAATATAAGCATAAGAAACCTAACATCAGACCTGGCTGGAAAGAACATGTATCCATGTACCATGATGAAGCTCGCATAGCTTATAAATGTTGGGCCATGGCTGGAAGACCTAAACAAGGCCCAGAATTTGAACAGAAAAAATGTGCGAATGCCAGATATAAGTATGCTGTTCGCTTTATAACTAAAAATGAGCAAATGCTGAGAGCAGATTCTTTGTCCAGGAAAATGCTGTGTAATAATATGGCAGATTTTTGGAAAGAGGTGAAAGCTCTTAATAACTGTAAACCATCTCTACCATCAACTGTTGAAGGTGTTTCTGGGGCAGATAACATTGCAGCATTATGGAGACAGCATTACAGTGCGTTGTTTAACTGTATAAAAAGTGATCCATATGAGGACAATTTTGACATGAGTAATGACACAATAAGTGTAAGGACACATGAAGTATTTGAAGCCATTCATAGGTTGTCTGATAATAAATCCTCTGGTTTGGATCACATCACTGCAGAACATTTAAAACATGCTAGTTTAAGGCTAGCTCCTCTTTTAGCACTCTGTTTCACTGGGTTTATGATTCATGGCATATTACCAGACTCAATGCTGTGTATTTTACTGGTACCAGTTATGAAGGACAAAGCTGCAAAAGTGAGCTGCTTGGATAATTACAGGCCAATTGCACTAGCCAGTATTTTATCTAAGGTGTTAGAAAGAATCTTGTTTGATAGAGTTAGTGTGTTCATCTCTTCTCTGGATAATCAGTTTGGCTTCAAACCAAAGCACAGCACTGACATGTGCATATATGCACTCAAGGAAATAGTCAGTTTGTATAGGGCTAAAAATTCATCTGTCCTCATGTGTTTCATTGATGCCTCTAAGGCTTTTGATCGAGTGAACCACAGAAAACTTTTTGATAAAATGAAGAAACGGGGAGTTCCTCAGTACATCGTGAGGATTCTCTCTTACTGGTACGCTCATCAGAACATGCAGGTTAAATGGGGAAGCAGTATTTCTGCCCCCTTTGGTGTCAGCAATGGTGTTAGACGGGGTGGGATTTTGTCTCCAATTTTATTTAATTTGTATGTTGATGATTTGTCCATACAGCTGAGAGCCTGTAACACTGGGTGTATATTAGGTAAAACATTGATAAATCATCTTATGTATGCAGATGACCTGGTTGTTTTTAGTCCAAGCAGTGCTGGGTTACAGGATCTTCTTAATATCTGTACTGAATATGGTGTGCAATATGACATTGAGTACAATGCTGCTAAAAGTGCTGTTTTGATATGTAGAACCAAGCAGGATAAACAGCTAAATTTCCCTTTGTTTAAACTGGCACAAAAAACTCTTGAAGTTCATAAAAAGGTGAAATACCTCGGTCACTTTATTACTGAACAAATGAATGATGATGATGACATATACAGACAACGATGTAAGCTCTATGTGCAGGCAAATACTATTGCACGCAAATTCAGCTTTTGTTCACTTCCAGTTAAAGTGGCTTTGTTTAAAGCGTATTGCACACCGCTATATACTGCCCCCTTGTGGTTATCCTACAAACAATGTAGCATGCAGAAGCTGCATGTTGCATATAATGATGCGATGAGAATCCTTTGCAGGATACCTAGAAGTGGTAGTGCCAACCAGATGTTTGTAGCTGTGGGTGTTTGGACTTTTAAAGCACTTTTAAGAAAGCTAATGTTCAATTTTAGAGAACGACTGGATGGTTCGAGTAACAGTATAATTTTAGCACTTACAGATCCGACACTGAGTGGTTCCCGTTACTCACCCAGTCTCAGAAAGCACTGGTTAAAGTGTTTGATGTTTTAGATACTTATTTATATACATATATATATTTAATGGTTTATACCTTGTGTTGGGGGGGGGGGGGGTGTTTTTTGTTTTTATGGACATGAAGTCTGCCAATAAAGATTGAATTGAATTGAAATAAAGTTGGATTGGATTTCAACATCTTCTGGCCTGAAGTAGGATTTCAGAAGGAAAACCTAAATGCAAAAACTTTGTAAAAGGAATTGTGCTATGCACACAACCACAAAAAAATAGGGTATTTCCTTAAAAGAAATACACAACATAAAATGTGTACAATTACAAAAATGGTGCTTGTTTTTGTCCAGTGTGAAAAAGTTGGCACACGTAAAAAACTGAGGTGAGTCGTTAGTGTGAGTACTCTTCTTAAAGGACACGATCTGCATTGCAGTACCCTGAGTTTCAGTTCCCAATGCAGTCTTTCTGCAGCTTTTATTTTCCTCTCATTATATCCATTTATTTATGTATGTATGTGTTACTTCACACTACATAAACATTCTCAGTGAAGCTACATTAATATAATTATATCATTCTTATAAACCTTGATAGTCACATTCATAAAGTATGGAAATGAAGGAACAAGTAACACATAACTCTTACACACACACCTCATACACAACAGGTTTCAGGTGTTTATTCAGGGTAAACATAAAAAGAAAAGAAAAAAAAAGAGCAGTTTTCAATCAGCAGTACTTCATCTACTACTATCAGGAAAATATATATTATCATACACACATTTTTAAAATAATTATCTAGTTAGAAAATCAGCCTCCATAAAATTGGTTGTTAATGTTTATACCCCTTACTTCTCAAAACTCGTGTTATGTAAAGTACGGGTGCACCAACATGTTAATTCCAGCTGTTCTGCCTGGCAAATGACACATTTACTGATTGCGGTGGATGATGTTTTTGTTTAAAATTTAAAGAAAAAGAAAGCGTGAAGATTTCTTTGTTTCCCTGAAACACATTATGGAATCAAATGTAAAAAAAAAAACACAAGAAGTCATAAATTTCACAATCGGTGCATCCCAAACATACAGTGATCCACAGATCCAACAGTAGCAGAGCTGACTACCTATCCTTGTTGCTACGGAGATCGGTCGTCAACGGGTCATGCTGAATAGTTTGGTGCAACATCAGAGCGAGGAGACCAGCTCTGTTGGTCATAGCAGTCCTGACATTACGTTCCTGTTCAAAGAGCTCGTCCAGCTTGTACCACTGTGTGGGGGGGAAGGAAAAGAAACAGACCAGTGTGGAAGAGCCAGTGTTAGTTATTTAAAATGACAAAGTCACAAAGAGATTTCCGTCTCATCCCGGGATTGAGCTGCTCTGCCTACTTTAAATCCTTTAATTTGCACAGGTGAATGTAAAGGCGACCCCCCACCCATTTCTACTACTCAGCCGATACAAATCTGCTGTAACCAGACCGTTTTTGGTCCACTACCTGCATTCCCCAGAAAGCTGCCCAACATCTCACCTGATCTGACACATGACTTTCTTTGACTTTGTTTGAACTGTGCAAGCTTTCCAAACTACCGCATCAATCGTGAAGTTGGACTCACCACCCTGACGCGCTCCAAGTCCACCTCGGCTCTTCTGAGCTTTTCCCAGTTGTAATGTTTGTTGCACTTTCTTTTGGAGACTCTGCAATATTCTCCTGTCGGCTCAAACACATTCTTCACTAGAGGGCACCCACACACCTCATCCACAGGCACCTGTGGACCGATCAAAAGAAAGACAGATTAAAGTCTCCACATTGACTGCACTTTATGCTTAGTGGCTTCCCGCTGCCACTTCTTTGCTTTTACACCAAGAAAGCTGTTTTTCTGACCTTTGGATCTCTAGAATGCTCTGGACACAAAACCTGAAGCCTCTTGCAATATGTCTTGCTTTGTGGATTGTACACGTCACAGAAGAGCCTGGTTGCGCTGCAAGAAAAAAAAAAACATCATCTTAGTAAATCATCCAACTACAGAAACATTCAAAAAACCTAAAGGCAGCAATGAACTTCACTAACCCTTCTATCCTTGTAGGGTACATTGACCCGAAGGAAGTCTGGCTCTCATACTGTTAAATAATCAGAAAAATAAGTGTTTAGGAAAAGAATGAGCTTGCAGCAGTATCAAGAGAAATGAAAGAAATGATCACCTTTGCATAGCATCTCTCCATATGTCTGAGTGCCACTTTTGGATTGATCGGGTGACTGCAAGACACACAGAAGATCTGCAGATCTGTGTCCTCGCTGTCGCCTTCATTTACCTGCAAACAGGAACCAAACCAAATCTAGGTGTTCCTTCTGTTCTTCATCTCCAGGTTCAAATAAACAATCAATGCGCTCACCTCCTCGTCCTGCTGAACCGCCTGCTGCTTCGCTTTGGCGATGATGCCCTCCAGTTCGTGGAAGCGTCGCTCCATCTCGGTGAGGCGGAGCCGGGCGTTCTGCTGTTCCCGGCGTATCCGCTCCAGCTGCTTCTTACCGTGTTCCTCGGCAATGCAGGGGCTCTGCTGCCACTGCTGGATACGCTGAGGGAGGATCTCATAGATCCGGCTGACAAGAACAAAGATTTTAAAACTTTAAAAAAGTGAAGTAAAGATGTCAAAGAAAATTCCAAACGCTTTTCCAGTAAGTCGAGACAAAACAAAAGCAAAAAGAAAGTCTTACTTGGCGGCCAACTTCATGCCGCAGTCCTCAGAGCAGTATTTGGAGTTGGGTCTTGCTCCCGCCACACAGTTCGGTCCCAGGCACTGACGCTGACCTCCGCTATCTCGCAAATCCCCCCTCTCACTGTGCCTGCTTCGGTCTTTGTGCTTCTGCTTCTGCTTGTGGCGACGTGACTCCTTCTGAATGTTTTTTTTCCAAAAACAGATGTTACCATTTTAACACGCGGCAGCTCTTAAAATATCATCATTTTCTATGAGAAAACCAGCCTTACTTTCTTCTCAAACTTCTTTTCTCGTCTCTTGACATGCTTCACCTTTATAGCTTTCTTACGCATGACAGGACTGAAGGGCACCTCGTCTTCATCCTCACTGGCCCACGCCTGCATAAGAGGAGTGATTGAGTGAGTGCATGTAAAAGTGAGTTTTTTCTTCTCACTGTCGCCAAGTGCTCGCTCATATGGGGCTAACTGTTGGAGTTTTCTCTTTAATATTTACCTTACAGTATGAAGCGCCTTCAGGCAACTATTGTTGTGATTTGGCACTATATAAATACAATGGAGTTGAACTGAATTGAACATGCAACAGCGTAATGTGAATCGTTCTCCTACCATGCTGTCGTCCAGTCCTGCCGTCTTGTACTGCTGGTAGAGTTCTGCCTCGCTGTCGTAGTCCTCAGAGTACCGCCTCCGTCTGTGGTGGGAATTGTCCCTCCTTTCTCTCAGAGAGAATTCCTCATCCTTCACACGCAGCATTTTCTGAACACAAGATTTATAGGAATTTAGAAAAACAAACAAACAAAAAACAACCTTTTGATTTACACCCTAGTTTTGATGTCCCTTGCACGTTAATGTGTAACTACTATACTATTACACTCTATGAGGCACTGTTAACACATTATGGAGCTAAAGGGACTTACCCTGGCTCGCACTTCACATTGCCTGAACCTGCACTTCTGTCTGATTTTGTTGGGGCCTCCAAACTTCTTCATGTCCTTGCAGAAATCACACTGAGCACAGTCTTCAGTCCTCCTGCAAGGCTCACATTCCCCGCACATCCTCACTGAACGCTTTACCTGGGGGAAATTAACAAGAGGCAATAAGAGCCAGGACATCCTGGAAAACAAAAAATGAAATCCAAAGCAAAAAATGTACAGACTTTACTAAATTACATAAGACTATGAGGAAGATCAGCCAACCCCAGCCATGCATGTAGCGAATCCACCTCTGCTTATAATGACCACAATAATACAACTTACTTTGGATCCACGCCGCCTTTCACTTCTATAGTCTGGAGTACTTGGAGTGCTGTACTGTCTTTCACCTCTGTCAGAGTCGGGTTCCTTGTCACGATTTTTCTTTGATCTGTATTTTACTTCCAACAAGGGGTTTTCTTCTGGTGATCACAAATACAAGGAAGAGGGATCTTGTTCATTTCCAGGCAAATAAAGAACCAGAGTGAATTTTATTTTATTTAAAAAAGCAAAAAATAAATAAATAAATTATCATCACCTCTGCATCTCATGCAGTACCATTCCTGGATTGCCTTCGCTATTTTCTCAGTGATGTTAATGCAGTGGCCATGGAACCACTCATTACAGTTGTCACAGCCACTGTCGCCGAGAAACAAATGCATTTAATGAACAAGCATTTAATGTATGAAATACTTCTTCTGTGCCATATTAAACATGACAATACGGGTATAAATTTTGAGGTGACATAAAAATGTCATATCATGTATGAGACCAAGACAAATTTAGATCTAAAAAGACAATGTTCAAGATAGCAACACACACACAAAAAACATAAGAAAACTTTTTCCAATAAAAGTGGGAACAACAAACATGTTTTCACCGCATAAGAGCGAAAAGAACCCACATCACGTACAACAAGGCTATGGAGGAGGAGATACTAGCAGCTGGTGGTGTGTGGCCCAGATGTAAAGAATTGACTCCCCCCAGGCCTCACTCGCACACTCACTAGTTTTGTACCGTCTGTCAGGAACAGGAAACAGTGGTTGGAAATTACCGTTGGTGTTACATGAGGGAAAAGAAAGGCTTTAAGCATCTGGGTAAAAACTAGAGATGGATCGATCCGATATTACGTATCGGTCCGATACTGACCTAAATCATTGGATTGGATATCGGAGAGAAATAAAAAATGTAACCCGATCCATTAAATATCACAAAAGCATCTAACAAAACTTGCGACATGGCGTGACCCACCTCTTGACCATAGCACGTCGGAGGAGTGCTAAGGTCGGAGGAGCGGCTGTGGTGTGCGAGACCTGTCGGTGGTCTGGTTGAGCATTTGGAGCCGCTATGAGCACCCAAAGCGGCATTTCATCTCCGAGAAAGTTATCCCAGAGAAGTAAAGCAAGTGTGTAAGTTAATTTCTGAAAGTTTGTAAAGAATTCCCACGCTAAGCTTCACAACCGATATATGGAGCGACCGCCTCTTCTTCTCTCCTCCTCCCTCTCCTGTTGTTACTTGAAATCATAAAACTGATCAATGATAGGCTGATCGGCTTTTCTGTTGCAAACTCCTGCAAACATCCCAGCCCTGACATCACTTCAGGGTTTCCGTAGTGTAGTGGTTGTCATGTTCACCTCACAGTCGAAAGGTCCCCGGTCCGTAACCGGGCGGAAACATGGGTCTTTGGGGCAGGGATAGCTCAGTAGGTAAAGTGTTGGCCCTGTGATCGGAAGGTCAGGGGTTCAATTCCCCTCAATGGCTATGGTACCGTCCCTACACACTGCTCAATAGCAGCCCGTTGCTTCACTGAGTGAATGTGTTAAATGCAGAGAGGAATTTCCCCACGGGGGAACAACCAAAGTTTTCATCTGATGTAAAATGTATAGAAATACATTATTGTATCTAGAAACTATTATTCTAATAGTTAGTAGGCTTGTCCTTTTTTCTTTGGGAAAGTACCATCTGTGCAGTCTGCAATTCTGTTGAAGAAAGATGTCAAATCTATTTAATTATTGTGGAAATATAATTGACGTCTGTGCATTTGTTTTACACATGCATTAAATTAAAGTCGATTACATTGATTAAGCATTATGAGATGGAGGGTGGGAGGGTGGTTCCCTATGTTTTTTGCTGCGAGTTGGCAACCCTATTAGTTAGGGGAAATATTAAACAACCTAAGTACTCTTTAAAATACCAGAATAGGGAGGATGGTGTAGGTTTAAGTTTATTAGAATGATCAGTATTGCTGAACTATGAAATATGGGTGCAGTGGATTTTTTGCATACAGGTATAACAGAATAGCTTTAGTTTTCTTTTTTAAAACTTGAGTATGAGTTTTATTGATTATAAAACACACTATATCAGATTCATTTCGGTATCGGCAGATATCCAAATTTATTATATTGGTATCGGTCATTAAAAAGTGGTATCGTGCAATCTCTAGTAAAAACTGGACCCATGATGAAACACTACAACAAGTAAAAAATATTCTTCATTTTTAATATATGACAATACTGTGCAGACTGCTGATGAGTTACACTGCCTTGGCAACTTTTGTGCTTACATTTGATCTATGCTGGGTCACTACTTTTGCACTATAATGCTGCTGCTGACACCTTGGTTCACACTGACAATTAGAAAAAAGCTGATAGGAAAAGAAGGATGGGAAATGCCTGGAATTTAGTTACACTTGCAAATACTGCTTCCTCCAAACTGCAAGCATCAATAAAATGTTACAGTATTGTTTTCTATATCTGTGCATATATCCTTATTGGTAGTTTTCTCGAAATAGAAGATCTTCATTTTTTTTTAAAAATCTCTGATAACATTGCTGAAGCTAGCGCCCACCCCTACTGCGCATACTGCAAATATAAAACTGATATATACTTACATCATGAAGCAGTTGATGTCTGGTTTCCGACAAATACAGTAAAGAGGTGCGTTCTCCCCCTCCATACCAGTGTTCTCAGGCACTGGTACATGGTCAGTGTCAGACACTTCACTGTCCTACAACATACCACATAGGACCACATTAGAAATGACATGTATGTAGACATGCTAATTATACCTGGCTAAATGGATGCAGTAACAAAATGTTACTAACTACTCTAGTTATTAGTTTCCAGATGTGTGCAGTTGCTCCAGTCTTACTGACAGTATACTGTTTCAAACACCAGTGCCAACATTTTATTTTTTAAATCTTAGTATGATTCTGCACCAAGACTTGTGGCCTGTTGCTCGGTAACTTATTGTCTGACTACATTAACTACAGTTCATAAACATCATTCATTTTCTCCTACTTATTTTATTCAGGTTGTATTCCAGCTGTCATAGGGCAAAAGTACACCCTGGACAGGTCGCCAGTCTGTTGGAGGGTTATTAGAGAGACTCAGACAACCACTCACACCAACAGCCAACTAACCTAACCCCGCGCATGTCTTTGGAGTTCAACACCAGTCTGGCCGAATCACAGATAAGCAGGGTGTCAGAGACTCTCGACATCAATGTAGCGTTAAGGATGCGGAGCGATGGGTGCACTAACACAATGTAAATATTAAAGTTCTCGCCATTGTCAATATGCTGTTGCGCCCTTGTTCGTATTATTGCAACCATATCTCGAGTCTAGCTTACCCTAAAAGTTTGGAGAGAATTGGTCTGTTAATAAACGCAATCGATTGTTTGGGACTGCTCTAGCCATCACGTCGCATAAACAACTCTACTTCCGGTGGGAAAACTAATTAAGGGTAAAGTCGCACTAATAACACCTACCACTCACGTTCATAAGCATACACTATGATCACTTCCACGCAGTAACGTTGTAATAAATATAATCCCCGGTAAAGTCAATTAGCGAACACTACTGGCATGTAATGCCAATGGCGACCATTTCACAAACTGTAGAAAATGCTCAAAATGTTGTCGGCACCAAAAGTGAAGGGCTGACAGTTGTGTTTATATACGAACCGTAAGCGCTAATGTTGGTTAGCATCAGCTAAAGCGAGGAAGTTTGACACTTGCAGAGGCAGTGAACGCAGAGAGAGCTTAAAAACGCATTGTGGGTTTTTTTTTGTTTAGTCTTTGCTTCGTTGCGTTGATTTGGGATTTGATTTTTTTTTTTTTTGCATTAAGACGTTGCACACAAAATTACAGATATAACGGTGACTTAGCTGCTCGTTGGATAAACCCATGGACCTTAGAAAAGATCAACACTACTCGGATGTAAGCACCCGTGTATAACACAATAGGCAAAATTACGCTTGCTAACCTTTCCACATCACAGGCTTCACATTAAATAAACATTTTTTCAAATACTCACCATGATCTGAGACCGTTTAAATATTTTGTTACTCTGCAAATATGGCAGTATGAAGCTAAACCTTTAGCTTGACGGCTAAAGCAATGCTAAGATTTACACGGAAACGATCAGCGGACATCGTCAAAGTACTATTGGTCTACATTCTTCTTCTATGGTAGCAGCCTGGGCAGAGTAACAGCCAACTTTAAACTGCGCCATCTGTTGGCACCAATTACAGTAGAAAACATTATTGCGATAACACGTTTTTTGGGGAAAATAACAGAGATTGAAACTTTATTGATAATTTGTCCAAGTTGAAAAATGCCCTCCTCCAAAAATATCACGTGACAACCTCATTGCCTTACAGAATTATGACGTCACACACGTAGAATCTTACCACCATTCTTTCCTTTGATCCAAAAACCTATAAATAGGGGTGAAGAGCAACGACTTTTAGTCCGTTTCTCGCAGCCTTGATGTGTGCAGCATTGAACCGTTCGCCAGAAAAGCCTTTTGAAATATTTGGATCCTTTGCAGTTGTAACTGTATCCAGACCCAACATGTCTCAAACAAATCCAAAGGGACAAGAAGTTGACCCATACGCTCTTCCCTGGGATGAGCCACTAGACTCTTCCCTTTCCTCTCTTCCTTGGTGTGACCAAGTGGAACTAGAGGAAAAGCGTTTGGAAGAAATGGAGGATGAAGCGCTCAGAAACACAGAGAAGATTAAGTTCTTGATGGAGGAAAATGAGCGAAAGAGCGCTGAACTAAAAAAGTTGTCATACCAGCTTCAAGAAAAGGAAGCTATTATTGAGGAGAAACAACAAGATCTCCATGACATGGACAAAAAGAACCAGGAGCTCCAAGGAAAACTTGATGAAGCCCTGCAACAAAATAAAAAACTTGTCCAAGAGAAGAAACAAGATGGCATGAAGAAGAGAGGGCTGCACAGCAATCTCAGAGACATGGAGCTAATGTACAGTGTAGACAAAAAAAGGCTTGATCGCACACTGCAAGAAAATGAAAAGCTTCTCAAAGAGAAAAGGCAAAAGGAGTTAAAAGAGAAAGAAATGCATTCCAAGCTTCAGAGCATCAAGCAACACATTGAAAGCTTGCAAGGAAAGCTTGATCAAGCTCTGCGACAAAATAGAAAACTCCTCCAAGAGAAGATGCAAGACAGCACGAAGAAGAGAGGGCTGCACTCCAAGCTCCGAGACATGGAGCTAATGTACAATGTTGACAAAAAAAGGCTTGATCGCACAGAGCAAGCAAATGAGAAGCTTCTCCAAGAGAAAAGGGAACAAGAAATCAAACAAAAAGAAATGGATTCCAATCTGCAGAGCATCAAGCAACAAAATGAAAGCTTGCAAGGAAAGCTTGATGAAGCTCTGCTACAAAATAAAGAAATCCTTCAAGAGAAAGAGCAGCTGGACAGAAAGCAGGGAGACATGGAGTGCCAACTCCAGCTCATGGAGGGAAACAACAGGATGCTGCAGGTAAAGTTCGAAGAGACACTGCACAAATATCAAGACCTGCTTCAAGAGAGAGAACAGCTGGTCAGTAAGCAGAGAGAAGAAAAACTTCTTCTCCAGGAGTTTGAGAAACAGGAGGCAACATCTAAAGTGCTGAAAGAAAGGTTGGAAGAAAAACAAGCCGTAATAGAAGAAGTGGAGAAAAAATGCAACAAGCTGCAGAAGCAAAACACAGAAACAATCGAGGAGCTGAAAATCCTCATCCTCGAGAAAAAGGTGCTCGTGGAAGAGCAGCTGAAGAAAAAGAAAAAACGCTTCTGCTTCTTCTGGAGGAGGAACACTCCTTCTTTCAGTACTGCCAATGTCACCTCTTCTTCCCCCACCTCTGCTCCAGCTTAATTCCCCCCCCCCCCCTCCCCTTAACTACTAACACCTCTCCCATCTCCCTCCCCTCTTTTCACAATCACCCCCCAACCAGTCCCGACAGTTGACTGCCCCCTCTAGAGCCTGGTTCTGTCATAGGTTTCTTCCTATAAAGGGAGTTTTTCCTATCCACTGTCGCCTAGTGCTTGCTCAGAGGGGATTGTTGGGGTTTTCTCTCCTCTCTCCCTTTACTTTCCATCCCACCCACCCCCACCTTTTCTTTTTTCTTAATAATTGAACAATAAAAACAATTGGCCGCTAATTAAATGTGTCAAATCAATGTCTTTATTCAAGAATACAAGAAATGGGTAATAGCTGCATGTGTGTTTGTTTGTGTGCATAATATGCATACTTTACGTGTTGGATCCAAATCCCACAAGGAATTAAATAAAACAAGAAGACAAACAAAAACAAATATTTCTCTCCCTTCCCAGGTCAGGAATCAGGGTGAGGAAGAAATGAGGTCAGATCAGTGCAGGTTTTTGCACTACTGACATAAAGTTTCTGCTGATTAAAAAAAGTATGTCGATATTTCTGAAATACATTTGCAAACAAATAACTTTGACAACTTGTCTTTTTTCATAAAAGAAAAAAGAAAAATCAGAGAGCAGAGCTGGTAAAACAGCTTAGCTCCGCAGGTTACAGGAGATCAGATGCCAAATACTTTTCATGACAGTCTTCGTTATTGCATAAATCTCCCCTTTTATCATTGATCAGTAAATCACTGCATATACATTCATCTAACCGTTATAATTTCATGAGTAAAGACTCTCCGATGACTGAATGGCGGTTTTAGTAAATGTTGAACTTTATTGTGATTTCTATTTTTAGAATCAATTGCACACATTTTGATTTAGTTTTGCAAGCTGCTGATTTCACACAGATCCACTGCCCAAACGTGCCTTTGAGTTTTTCATCATTTAACAAGAATAGGCTCAGGCAATCATTGTGGAATTAGGCTTTGGGAAGGTCTGGGGACAGGTATGATGGTGGTGGTTTTAAAGCACTGTGGCACAACAGCTTGACTCAGGGAGATGTTAAAGATGCCCGCTAGGACATCAGTCAGCTGGTCAGCACGGGCTCCGAGCACGCGTCCAGGTATATTGTCTGGTCCAGCAGCTTTGTGTGGGTTGACTTTAGTGAGAGTCCTTCTCACACTGGCCGTGGACAGGGACAGCACTTGGTTGTCTGGCAAGCGGGTGGCCCTCTATAGTCCGTCTTGCGTCCCATTTAAGCAAGTGCGTGTTCACACTGCCCCTGGATGTCCTGGCCTCTGAGGTTAAGGTGTACGGCTCCTGGTTGTCAACTGACCAATTTATCATGGCAAAGCCTGTGGTGGACAAAAGACAAGAGGCTGATTATAAAAATGATCCATGCACGCCTTATGACCTACAGCATGTACAGTTAACACAGCTAAATGGCTGTGAAATTGTAAAATTACTTTTGAAATAAAGCTATTCAAAGTCAATTAACTGTGACTATAATAATAGCAATGTTAGCCAGCAAACAAAACGTTAGCACTAATTAAAATAAGCTGCTAGGTGATGTTACTGTTTCAAGTTCTCTCATTGTTTGACATGTAGGGCAGATATTTTGGTGACACTGAGATCAGCCAGACACTAAACAGCAGTGTAATATCAACGCTAGATTAGATGTTTTCTAATCCGATAAAATGACATTATTCCTGTTTATAGAAGATGTTTGTCGTCTGTTTGTTTGACTGACAGGAACAGGAAATAGTGGTTGGAAATTACTGTTGGTGTTACATGAGGGTAAAGAAGGGCTTTAAGCACCTGGGTAAAAACTGGACCCATGATGAAACACTACAACAAGTACAACATATTCTTCAGTTTTAATATGTGACCATACTGTGCAGACTGCTGATGAGTTACACGGTTGCATTTCATTAATCATTGTTAAACTAAAGTGGTAAGCAGTTACTTTATCCTTTCACTTAAAATTTCCAGGAAAAACACTACCTTGGCTACTTTTGTGCTTACATTTGATCTATGCTGGGTCACTACTTTTGCACTATAATGCTGCTGCTGACACCTTGGTTCACACTGACAATTAGAAAAAAGCTGATAGGAAAAGAAGGATGGAAAATGCCTGGAATTTAGTTACACTTGCAAATACTGCTTCCTCCAAACTGCAAGCATCAATTGTCAGGCTCAGGAGAGACTCGGAGGCAGACCGTCACTTAAGTTCACAATTTATTTACACACAGACACCAGGTGCGGATATATACAGGTGAGGGGGCACAGGAAGAGGGTCTCCGGGGAACACAGGCACGGGAAGGGGATGGCTATGTACACAATCCTTCACTGGAGCTCAGGTAGCTCGGACTCCGGCTTTTAGCTCACCAAACGGCGGTCCTCAGGCTGGCGAGAAATCTGACACAGGGAGGAAAAACAGGTAAGTTGCGGCACGAAAGAAACTCGGGAAAAAGCTCAGATTGGCGATGACACTGACGAGTGTTACACAATAATCCAGCGAAGAAGCACTCTCAGCAGCCGCCTTAAGAAGTGGATGAGATGATTGTTTGCAGGTGTCCGAGCCAGGGGCTGGAGCCGTCATGACTCCGCCCCGGTAGAGCGCAGTGCGCGGGAGGGGAGAGAGATGCAGCACAACAAAAACACTTGTAGCCATACAGAGTCAGCCGAGAAGGCACAGGCTCATGACATCAATAAAATGTTACAGTATTGTTTTCTAGATCTGTGCATATATCCTTATTGGTAGTTTTCTCGAAATAGAAGATCTTCATTTAAAAAAAAAAACCTCTGATAACATTGCTGAAGCTAGCGCCCACCCCTACTGCGCATACTGCAAATATAAAACTGATATATACTTACATCATGGAGCAGTTGATGTCTGGTTTCCGACAAATACAGTAAAGAGGTGCGTTCTCCCCCTCCATACCAGTGTTCTCAGGCACTGGTACATGGTCAGTGTCAGACACTTCACTGTCCTACAACATACCACATAGGACCACATTAGAAATGACATGTATGTAGACATGCTAATTATACCTGGCTAAATGGATGCAGTAACAAAATGTTACTAACTACTCTAGTTATTAGTTTCCAGATGTGTGCAGTTGCTCCGTCTTACTGACAGTATACTGTTTCAAACACCAGTGCCAACATTTTATTTTTTAAATCTTAGTATGATTCTGCACCAAGACTTGTGGCCTGTTGCTCGGTAACTTATTGTCTGACTACATTAACTACAGTTCATAAACATCATTCATTTTCTCCTACTTATTTTATTCAGGTTGTATTTCAGCTGTCATAGGGCAAAAGTACACCCTGGACAGGTCGCCAGTCTGTTGGAGGGTTATTAGAGAGACTCAGACAACCACTCACACCAACAGCCAACTAACCTAACCCCGCGCATGTCTTTGGAGTTCAACACCAGTCTGGCCGAATCACAGATAAGCAGGGTGTCTGTGCTGCAGAGCACAGCTGTGTCAGAGACTCTCGACATCAATGTAGCGTTAAGGATGCGGAGCGATGGGTGCACTAACACAATGTAAATATTAAAGTTCTCGCCATTGTCAATATGCTGTTGCGCTCTTGTTCGTATTATTGCAACCATATCTCGAGTCTAGCTTACCCTAAAAGTTTGGAGAGAATTGGTCTGTTAAGAAACGCAATCGATTGTTTGGGACTGCTCTAGCCATCACGTCGCATAAACAACTCTACTTCCGGTGGGAAAACTAATTAAGGGTAAAGTCGCACTAATAACACCTACCACTCACGTTCATAAGCATACACTATGATCACGTCCACGCAGTAACGTTGTAATAAATATAATCCCCGGTAAAGTCAATTAGCGAACACTACTGGCATGTAATGCCAATGGCGACCATTTCACAAACTGTAGAAAATGCTCAAAATGTGGTCGGCACCAAAAGTGAAGGGCTGACAGTTGTGTTTATATACGAACCGTAAGCGCTAATGTTGGTTAGCATCAGCTAAAGCGAGGAAGTTTGACACTTGCAGAGGCAGTGAACGCAGAGAGAGCTTAAAAACGCATTGTGTTTTTGTTTTGTTTTTTTGCATTAAGACGTTGCACACAAAATTACAGATATAACGGTGACTTAGCTGCTCGTTGGATAAACCCATGGACCTTAGAAAAGATCAACACTACTCGGATGTAAGCACCCGTGTATAACACAATAGGCAAAATTACGCTTGCTAACCTTTCCACATCACAGGCTTCACATTAAATAAACATTTTTTTCAAATACTCACCATGATCTGAGACCGTTTAAATATTTTGTTACTCTGCAAATATGGCAGTATGAAGCTAAACCTTTAGCTTGACGGCTAAAGCAATGCTAAGATTTACACGGAAACGATCAGCGGACATCGTTAAAGTACTATTGGTCTACATTCTTCTTCTATGGTAGCAGCCTGGGCAGAGTAACAGCCAACTTTAAACTGCGCCATCTGTTGGCACCAATTACAGTAGAAAACATTATTGCGACAACACGTTTTTTGGGGAAAATAACAGAGATTGAAACTTTACTGATAATTTGTCCAAGTTGAAAAATGCCCTCCTCCAAAAGTATCACGTGACAACCTCATTGCCTTACAGAATTATGACGTCACACACGTAGAATCTTACCACCATTCTTTCCTTTGATCCTTTGACCCTTAAAACCTATAAATAGGGGTGAAGAGCAACGACTTTTAGTCCGTTTCTCGCAGCCTTGATGTGTGCAGCATTGAACCGTTCGCCAGAAAAGCCTTTTGAAATATTTGGATCCTTTGCAATTGTAACTGTATCCAGAACCAACATGTCTCAAGCAAATCCAAAGGGACAAGAAGTTGACCCATACGCTCTTCCCTGGGATGAGCCACTAGACTCTTCCCTTTCCTCTCTTCCTTGGTGTGACCAAGTGGAACTAGAGGAAAAGCGTTTGGAAGAAATGGAGGATGAAGCGCTCAGAAACACAGAGAAGATTAAGTTCTTGATGGAGGAAAATGAGCGAAAGAGCGCTGAAGTAAAAAAGTTGTCATACCAGCTTCAAGAAAAGGAAGCTATTATTGAGGGGAAACAACAGGATCTCCATGACATGGACAAAAAGAACCAGGAGCTCCAAGGAAAACTTGATGAAGCCCTGCAACAAAATAAAAAACTTGTCCAAGAGAAGAAACAAGACGGCATGAAGAAGAGAGGGCTGCACAGCAATCTCCAAGAAATGGAGCTAATGTACAGTGTAGACAAAAAAAGGCTTGATCGCACACTGCAAGAAAATGAAAAGCTTCTCAAAGAGAAAAGGCAAAAGGAGTTAAAAGAGAAAGAAATGCATTCCAAGCTTCAGAGCATCAAGCAACACATTGAAAGCTTGCAAGGAAAGCTTGATCAAGCTCTGCGACAAAATAGAAAACTCCTCCAAGAGAAGATGCAAGACAGCACGAAGAAGAGAGGGCTGCACTCCAAGCTCCGAGACATGGAGCTAATGTACAGTGTAGACAAAAAAAGGCTTGATCGCACAGAGCAAGCAAATGAGAAGCTTCTCCAAGAGAAAAGGGAACAAGAAATCAAACAAAAAGAAATGGATTCCAATCTGCAGAGCATCAAGCAACAAAATGAAAGCTTGCAAGGAAAGCTTGATGAAGCTCTGCGACAGAATAAAGAAATCCTTCAAGAGAAAGAGCAGCTGGACAGAAAGCAGGGAGACATGGAGTGCCAACTCCAGCTCATGGAGGGAAACAACAGGATGCTGCAGGTAAAGTTCGAAGAGACACTGCACAAATATCAAGACCTGCTTCAAGAGAGAGAACAGCTGGTCAATAAGCAGAGAGAAGAAAAACTTCTTCTCCAGGAGTTTGAGAAACAGGAGGCAACATCTAAAGTGCTGAAAGAAAGGTTGGAAGAAAAACAAGCCGTAATAGAAGAAGTGGAGAAAAAATGCAACAAGCTGCAGAAGCAAAACACAGAAACAATCGAGGAGCTGAAAATCCTCATCCTCGAGAAAAAGGTGCTCGTGGAAAAGCAGCTGAAGAAACAGAAAAAACGCTTCTGCTTCTTCTGGAGGAAGAACACTCCTTCTTTCACTACTGCCAATGTCACCTCTTCTTCCCCCACCTCTGCTCCAGCTTAATTCCCCCCCCCTCCCCTTAACTACTAACACCTCTCCCATCTCCCTCCCCTCTTTTCACAATCACCCCCCCAACCAGTCCCGACAGTTGACTGCCCCCTCTAGAGCCTGGTTCTGTCATAGGTTTCTTCCTTTAAAGGGAGTTTTTCCTATCCACTGTCGCCTAGTGCTTGCTCAGAGGGGATTGTTGGGGTTTTCTCTCCTCTCTCCCTTTACTTTCCATCCCACCCACCCCCACCTTTTCTTTTTTCTTAATAATTGAACAATAAAAACAATTGGCCGCTAATTAAATGTGTCAAATCAATGTCTTTATTCAAGAATACAAGAAATGGGTAATAGCTGCATGTGTGTTTGTGTGTGTGCATAATATGCATACTTTACGTGTTGGATCCAAATCCCACAAGGAATTAAATAAAACAAGAAGACAAACAAAAACAAATATTTCTCTCCCTTCCCAGGTCAGGAATCAGGATGAGGAAGAAATGAGGTCAGATCAGTGCAGGTTTTTGCACTACTGACATAAAGTTTCTGCTGATTAAAAAAAGTATGTCGATATTTCTGAAATACATTTGCAAACAAATAACTTTGACAACTTGTGTTTTTTCATAAAAGAAAAAAGAAAAATCAGAGAGCAGAGCTGGTAAAACAGCTTAGCTCCGCAGGTTACAGGAGATCAGATGCCAAATACTTTTCATGACAGTCTTCGTTATTGCATAAATCTCCCCTTTTATCATTGATCAGTAAATCACTGCATATACATTCATCTAACCGTTATAATTTCATGAGTAAAGACTCTCAGATGACTGAATGGCGGTTTTAGTAAATGTTGAACTTTATTGTGATTTCTATTTTTAGAATCAATTGCACACATTTTGATTTCGTTTTGCAAGCTGCTGATTTCACACAGATCCACTGCCCAAACGTGCCTTTGAGTTTTTCATCATTTAACAAGAATAGGCTCAGGCAATCATTGTGGAATTAGGCTTAGCATATGTGACAGTACATGGCACAAAATAAACAAGAGGTTTCAATGTATCTAAATTTTTGTTGACTATAATGAAAATATATACTCTTTAGTATATATTAACCACTGGATGCAAAGTAATATATACAAAGGAAAACTTTCTGAATCACATTTAGTTTTACATTTCAGATCACCATAATAGGATAACCACAATCCACAAATCATTCTATGTTTGAGTAGTTTACAGAACCAGTAGTTACTAACTACTGGTTCTGCTAACTACTAGTTAGCAGCCGCAAGTCTGCTGCTTCAATTCAAGCATTGTAAGCATTCCTTTATACACAGCATTTCAGTCAGGTTGAGGTCTGGGCTTCCATGCTGCAGATTTCCTGCTGTACTTGGGGTCATTATCCTTGTGCATGGCCTAATTTAGGAGAAGCTTTAGCTGTCGGACAAACGGCCTCACATTTGAGTCTAGAAAACTTTGTCATGCAGAGGAGTTTGTCACCTTGCAGCTGACAATCTCTTGTGGCTGCAGAACGAGCTCAAATCATGACTGTTACGTTTCGGTGTTGTCAGTGTTTTGTTTTTGCGTGACTGTCATGTGTTTCCTGTTTTACTTTGAAGGTCTGTTGTTATCTTAGTGTGTTCAGTTTACGTTTCCTTGTCTCGTCAGGTCTAATTTGCCCCAGCTGTGTTTCCCTCCTGTGGTCCATTCCCTGATTGCTCCTTCTATGTATTTAAGCCCTGTGTGTCAGTTGGTCATGGTCGCGATCTCCCCCGTGTTGTAAATAGTTTGATGTAAATAAATAGTCTGTTGTAAATAGCTGTGAATGGGTTTGTTAATATTTTCGTTTGAGACACCTTCGTTTTGGGATTTTGGTGGAGAGCTTTAGTTTGTTTCTCGTGTGTTTTTTTTTCTTATTTTTATTTTCATACGTTGCACGCCGGTTGCCTAGGCCGGGGTGTAACAATGACCCTTAAACCAGCATGCTTGACAGCTGGTTTGAGCATCCGCTATGTTTTACATACAGGGAGTGCAGAATTATTAGGCAAGTTGTATTTTTGAGGAATAATTTTATTATTGAACAACAACCATGTTCTCAATGAACCCAAAAAACTCATTAATATCAAAGCTGAATGTTTTTGGAAGTAGTTTTTAGTTTGTTTTTAGTTTCAGCTATTTTAGGGGGATATCTGTGTGTGCAGGTGACTATTACTGTGCATAATTATTAGGCAACTTAAAAAACAAATATATACCCATTTCAATTATTTATTTTTACCAGTGAAACCAATATAACATCTCCACATTCACAAATATACATTTCTGACATTCAAAAACAAAACAGAAACAAATCAGCGACCAATATAGCCACCTTTCTTTGCAAGGACACTCAAAAGCCTGCCATCCATGATTCTGTCAGTGTTTTGATCTGTTCACCATCAACATTGCGTGCAGCAGCAACCACAGCCTCCCAGACACTGTTCAGAGAGGTGTACTGTTTTCCCTCCTTGTAAATCTCACATTTGATGATGGACCACAGGTTCTCAATGGGGTTCAGATCAGGTGAACAAGGAGGCCATGTCATTAGTTTTTCTTCTTTTATACCCTTTCTTGCCAGCCACGCTGTGGAGTACTTGGACGCGTGTGATGGAGCATTGTCCTGCATGAAAATCATGTTTTTCTTGAAGGATGCAGACTTCTTCCTGTACCACTGCTTGAAGAAGGTGTCTTCCAGAAACTGGCAGTAGGACTGGGAGTTGAGCTTGACTCCATCCTCAACCCGAAAAGGCCCCACAAGCTCATCTTTGATGATACCAGCCCAAACCAGTACTCCACCTCCACCTTGCTGGCGTCTGAGTGGGACTGGAGCTCTCTGGCCTTTACCAATCCAGCCACGGGCCCATCCATCTGGCCCATCAAGACTCACTCTCATTTCATCAGTCCATAAAACCTTAGAAAAACCAGTCTTGAGATATTTCTTGGCCCAGTCTTGACGTTTCAGCTTGTGTGTCTTGTTCAGTGGTGGTCGTCTTTCAGCCTTTCTTACCTTGGCCATGTCTCTGAGTATTGCACACCTTGTGCTTTTGGGCACTCCAGTGATGTTGGAGCTCTGAAATATGGCCAAACTGGTGGCAAGTGGCATCTTGGCAGCTGCACGCTTGACTTTTATCAGTTCATGGGCAGTTATTTGGCGCCTTGGTTTTTCCACACGCTTCTTGCAACCCTGTTGACTATTTTGAATGAAACGCTTGATTGGTCGATGATCACGCTTCAGAAGCTTTGCAATTTTGAGACTGCTGCATCCCTCTGCAAGATATCTCACTATTTTTGACTTTTCTGAGCCTGTCAAGTCCTTCTTTTGACCCATTTTGCCAAAGGAAAGGACGTTGCCTAATAATTATGCACACCTGATATAGGGTGTTGATGTCATTAGACCACACCCCTTCTCATTACAGAGATGCACATCACCTAATATGCTTAATTGGTAGTAGGCTTTCGAGCCTATACAGCTTGGAGTAAGACAACATGCATGAAGAAGATGATGTGGACAAAATACTCATTTGCCTAATAATTCTGCACTCCCGGTACGTCTGTAGACAGCTCTCCTGACCTCCTCTGCATATGATGATGATGATTTAGACTAAATTTGGAGTCATCACTCCATCAAACCTTTTGCCCCTGACTTTCAGTCCAGTACCTGATTAACTTGGCATACTTCAGCTTCTTTTCCTTGTTTGCATCCCCTAACACAATCCCTGCTAATGATACCATGTCCCAGCAGTCTGTCTTTTCCTATCAAGTGTTAAACTTTGAGTTTTTGTTCTTTCTTTTGAGATATATATGTATTCAGTCATTGGTTGACACACCATTTAGTCACTGATAGGCTGATACAATAATATGGCTTCACGATTTCTTGTTAAGATTTGCTTATTTATAGTAAATGTAGGCACTACAGTAGTATAAAAGTACCACTAATATTAGGTAGGACGTAAAAGGTTATTTACATAAGCAAATATATTACATTTTCGGTGTGTCTCCCCCACTCACCTAACGCAAACACACTCACAGAGAGGGAAAGAGAGAGAGATGGAGAGAGACAGAGAGTGAGAGAGATTGTGCACGACGATGGCAGCAGTTACACCTCCACCACTGAGAGATGTGATTAAGGCTGCGTGTTGGATTGTCCTCTACAAAATGCTGTGAAATGTAAGTATGCCTTGTTTCCTATGAAGCTAATAAGGAGAAATAAACTTGACAGACTTTGTAGATGCTGACATATTTCCAAAGCACAGTGTTCAAGTATTTATGGCTTGTGACTAATAATCTTCAAATGTATTAAATATACCAATCTAAATATGTTACTTTTGACACATTGCTTTTTACTTATTCTCGCGTGCCCTTACCTTACCTTGTAGATTGTCTCTGTCATAAATTTCATCAAAAAGCAGAAATGTGGATAAAATGTTCTGTGTGAAAAATGTCAAAGATGGTAAGCACTACTTCAAGAAATTAATTTTTAATGAGTGCAAACTCAAGATCTCACTTCGTCATATTGCTGTCAGGATATGAGTGTACTAGCTTTCATCTACATTATGAATGTATCTAAAATGGAGATAAATAATAGATTAACTTCCCAAGATGTCCACTCATTACTGACAGCTACAAAACCTCAGCTAGAGACTCTGGCTCTCTGGTAGTGGCACAGAATGATGGCAATGGCTTTTCATTACAGCATTACAAAGTCATTATTCCAGTTTAAGAGGAGAAATGATCTAAACATAATAATCACCGCTAATCTTTAATTAAATATGTCATTTAAACATTGTTTTCCATATTTTACAAAGACAGAGGCAGGTGACATATTCAAGTGATTGCAACGATGGATGACATGCTCAAATCTGCAGATACGACTGAAAAAACGTACAATAGAAATGCTGACAAAGCAGAGCTCCACGATCCACTACCTGCTATCTCAAAGTTGCCCGTTACACGTGATTCCACTGCAGACCTTACAGGTATGCTCACATGAAACAGATAATAATGAAAACACACATGCTTAGTAACCCGATTCCTCCTTGTTTCTGTGCCTCCAGAATCTTTGATTGAAGTCAATAGTTTTTCAGAGCAGATCTCCACTGAGGACACCGAATTATCTTCAGTGGACCTCTCTACGAATGTCTTCCCCCATAAAACAGTAGGTACGGTGACCTGTGAGTTCTTTGTTTGTAATTTTATCCTCTGAAAAAATGTTTTCACAAGAATTTCCTCTGTCTCACACAGAAGCTCCCAAAAAATGTAACATGCAAAATATACCGAAGTCAGGAGTGACCAGAGCAGTATCTATCTGCAGTCCACAATCTGTGGAAAAGGAGCAGCCAAAACCTCGCAGCGCCTTGCTGCCGTCCTCTCTGGAGGCCAGCACAGTCCATGAATTGAACCATCCACCCAAACCAAAGGGCAAGAGCCAAGAAAGCCTTAAAACCACTTCTGCTCACACCGACCCAGGCGCAGAGGGTAAGGACAATAAACTTTAGTGAAATCCTATTTCAACTTATTGTTCCCACATATCTGTTTTCTCTCTGCATCTTTCCTCACTAACCCTTCTCTTCTATGCGAGACCTTTGTGCTGCAATCCTCATGGCCTGCCTCTTCTGCCACCCACTGGACTGCATCCTGTCCACGCTGAGGGGGTTTAACGGGTGCGCCTGGTGGCTGTGCTCGTCCTTCTACGACTGCGAGCCTCTCCTGGGGGTGATGCACCACTGCAACCTCTGCGGGTGTCTGGGTGTTTCTCGCTGCTTCCAGAGCGACTGTCCGCTGTGCGACTTGTGCCTCCAGGCTACAGAATGCCTGGACCTCGCTATGGAAATCTCTCAGATGCTTTACCACTGACGCCCGCTGCCAGAAAATAAAGCACATCCACACACGAACCGATGGCAATCATTTATTTGTTAAAAATCTCAAAGCCAAATTGCAGGGACAAGACATGTTGCTTTGTAGTTAACAGTCGGTGTGAGTATGAGTCACTGTGTATATGCCTGGTTAAGACAGGGTTAATATTGTGGAGAAGAGTAAAAGCTGAATAAGTACACAAGTTCTACTCTGTGATTTACGGGAACACGATGAGAAACGCTGAGTGATGGAGTGGAGCTGCTTTAAGCTGAAAGGTACCTCCAACGCTCTGAACGATCAGTGGAGAGCTTAAAAAATTATTGTAACCACCAATCAATGCCACTCAAAGCTATGATCTAAATATATTTTTGGCTGTTTTAACTAAAAACAGCACCATCAGTGTTAGAAAAAACAAAAAAATACTCAAACACACATTCATTAACTGTACACAAGGTTCGGTAAGCATGTGATAAAAATAAACCCTTTCTAACGTTTGTGACTATTTAATGGAATAATAATTGCCTTGAGGTTTCATTCAACAAAACATCATACATTGTTATAACAGAAGTGAGACTAGTGGTTGGTTTAAAAAAAGGAGGTCTGAGCCAACTGAATTCAGACTACAATGAGCAGGAATCCATTATTAGATTATATCACTTTTCATCATCCAAAAAAACAAACAAACAAAAAACACCCCACATATTTATTAGAACATGCTAACTGGTTAAAAAAATTACTCAGTGATTACCAAAGTTAATGGAGACAAACTGACAACACACATTAGTCTGCAGAAACTACTTATCAAATGATCAGGTATAAAAAAAATTGTAATGAACTACAGTACTTTTGTAAAAGGAGAAAATTGTTCTGCATTCCCACTGACTTTAAAGAAAAAAAAATAAAAAAATTATATATATATATATATATATATATATATATATATATATATATATATATATATATATATATAAATGCTGATTTGCAATTTGTAGCTACTCTGGAAGAAATCCTGCTTTGGCTAACTAGCTGCAGCAGCATGTGAAGTTTTTTCACGGCCTTTAAGGTTTTATTACAAATACATGCGACCTGGGCCTTAGTTGTCCGCTGTATGTAGTAGTAATAAAAACAGACACAAGCTTTCTTAAAATGCATAGACTGCCATAAAATAAGGTGCAAAGAACTTGCTCAAAATAAAAGACTCTTATTTACAATGTGCTGTAACTACTACACAATGTGCCAATTCACTTTTTTACAGAGATCCCTTCTGTAGTTGCTGGTGATACAACCCAACACGCATGAGTATGCAACTGCTTTTAACAAACCCTGATTCCAGTCAGTCTGAAGAAAAACAAAAAACAAAAACACACACACATGAAATATATGCTATATATTGGCATTTCTTGACAAGTTAGTTGTGCCAAACATGTCCTGTCACGAAAAAGAAACCTCACAGCTTTCTTCCCTACAAATATGCATATAATAAATTCAAGCAAACCATATATCCCTCTTAAAATCTCTGAAGAAATCTTAACAACTATTTAAGAATGTATCATTTCTTAATGCTAGGTCCATGCCCCTATTGTACAATATTGCATTTTATACTAAGATTGCATTCAGAAACTCAGACATAATCATCTGATGTCTGACTGGCTCCAAACAGGAACAATTATAATGAATTTGTGTAGCAAAAAACAAACAAACAAACAAAGAAAAAATTGCTGTCTTCTGGTGTTAGTTTTGTTCATAATTATAGTTAAATTTGACTTTTTAAAGTTCAGTTGTGCAGTTCTATAAATAGGCTATAGTTGTTTAAGGATAAACTGCACTTCCTGACATTCTTGTCCCTACGGAGTCTCTGACCACACGCAAATCATCACAAGTCCTCATCCATCTCAAGGCTGCTCCTGCGACTGCTGGTTTTAGAGGCACCCGGTGACAAAGGAGAAAACAGTGGCTCGCCAATCCTCTCTGGAGACAGAGTGCACCCGTCATCCATAAGTATGTCTCCCAAACCCATATCGGAGTAGAGGGCGGAGGCCGGGGGGTCATCGAGCTCAGCGAAGCTCAGGCTGCCCAGGTCCAGCGGACTACTTATGGTGAGTCCGGCGGGAGAGTCTGAGGAGGGTGGGGACAGGAAGGAGGCAGGCAAAGGTTGTCCAATGGCTGCCGGACCGAGGAGGTTCTGGTTGGAGGCTCCTCCTGTGTTGGGAGCCAGAGACTGGCTGCTCTGTGGAACTGTGGACTGCTGCTGGAGCAGAGAGGGGTCGGAGCTCAGAGCAGAGACGCTGTTGGAGTTTGAGAGGCCGTGAAGCCGTGCCTGCATTTCCAGTTCCTGAAAACAAGAACAGCATGTTTTCTAATCAGATGGCCAGAAATCACTCATGTCATTATTGCATAATCTATTGCACTCCTATATTGCATAGCTCCTTTTATGTTTTTGCATTGAAAAATTCATTCCACGTGTTAAACTTTACACCCAAAAAACTGTCTAAACAAGATGAAACACAGATGGAACAAAGCAAGTCTGAATTTTTGGTTGATCCAAATTTGCAATAAGGAAGAAAAATAAATAGTTGAGAACTAGATGAGAACTAAATAAAGCAAACATAACATTTTGTGGATTTCACCTACAGTATTTTGTGCAAATTTTATGTCTGAGTAAACCAACAGGATGAGTGCAGACACTTCACAGACTTACTGTATGTATTACAGTAGTGACGACAGTTACACTGACATTTCTTCAGCAAGACAAAGACCTTCTTTGTTTAGAAAAAATATGAGTGAAAAGACAACAACAGAGCAGGGCCAAGGACGTGGAAGTCACTACATTTATGAAGACAAGCAGTTCATGCCCTGCTTACATTTCTGTCTACACCTAAACAGCAAAGGTGGACAAATGGCTTTTGATTTTCTTTGACTTTCAAGGAATATGCACCATTGTTCCCCAGACACATCCATTCAGATCCATTCCTATTTAGATGCATTCTTAGTCTGGATGGCACTACCTTGGCCTCCTGTAACACTCTGAAGAATCAATTATTTTTGACCAAGAATGTTTTCTTTAACAAGAAAATTAAGAAAGCCTTCTTTTCTTTGCCGAGTAAATCGGAGGCATCCTTTTTCGGAGTGATGTTGAAATACTTGTTCATACATAAGCTTCTAAGATGCACTATTCTATTACTTATTATAAGGCTGTTCTAAAAGCTCCCTGAAAAGCCTTCAGAAGATGGAACTCAAGAGAGCATATATGTCCATACTAGATATTTGTTTTTAATGGCTGTAAAATCCACAGTTAGCAAGCCCTCGAAGATCAAGCCATATCATGACCTCACTGCAAACCCACCACATCAACCCAACAAAGCCATGACCGCAATCTGGTCATGGCAGATGTCTGCCCATTGTCAAGTCTGGTTCTGTTAGAGATCTCTTCCTGTTAAAATGGAGCTTTCTCATACAGCCTCATCCGATTGTCAGGATTCTCTCACTAATGTCTTCATCTTACAACAAAACACACTTTGAGATAACCATTCCTGTAAAACAGCGCTACATAAATAAAACTGAACACCGACCTGGATGCGTAACATTAAGGAGTGGTTGGCTTGCTCCAGCTTCTTCTGCCTCATCTCAACATCCTTGGCTCTCTGCTGCTCCTTCTGCAATTTCCTGATGTAGTCTACAGAAGCCTTGAGAATGGTACCTTTATTCCAGCGCATCTCTCTGTCATTGTTGCGATGTCAGTAAAGACAGGAAAGACAACAGAAGCAGAGGACAAGATCATGATTTATACACCGCATGTGTGGCCCCAAGGCATTAAAATTCAAACAGTGTAACTTCATGTGAGCAGTGGAAAATGAATATCCCACTTACGGGTCTGATGACTTCGGTATCAAAGCGCCCAACTCCTTTATGCGGTCATTGATATTGAATCGACGCCTCCTCTCAACTGCAACCAACAAAGAGAGGAAGCAAAGGCACACGAGGTTATCTCTAACAATCAGCTGGTATTAAGCAGAAGTGTACGAATAAGTAAATAGGATGTTGTGATTCTGAATCTGCATTGCGGTCTATATTTTTATTGTAATCATATTCAAACAAGAAGTTAAAAAAAATGACCTCAAACAAAGGTTTGACTTACTGAGGTTATGATTGTCTTTCTTCTGCCTTTCTTTCATTATTGCTTTGGCATCTGCATCTGACAGACAAAATGTTAGCGTTCATGTTACGAAAAGCTAAACTGTTTATTAAAAAACAAATAAATAAATGAAACAGGACACGTGTTTATAAAAGGAAGTTACTATACCAGTAATTTCCCTTTTAATTTTTGGAAGATCAGCAGGGCAGGAGTTGCTGACAGTAAGAGTAGGCGCTGCCATTCCCGGGCTATGGTACACATCCAAGAGGTTTCCTGGGAGCTGCACAACAAACAACATGTTCCAATATAGGTCTTAAATAGTACCTGACTACTCTGAAGCAAATGCTGCTGCTTTCATTTAGAGCAATCGGTTCTGTGAGTTCAAAATAGACTCAAAGCAGGTTTCTGTGGATCAGACAAATGCTATCAAAAAGAAATGGCTGCTACATAATAACAGCAAAGAAAAACCCCACCATTTATATTCTATTGCATATCAAAGATGAAGACTACCCAGTGCCAATTCAAAAATCAGAAAAAGCCTTTTTACCTCAGTCAGCTTCTTTTTCTGGCCCTCCAAAATCATCACCATAATCCTCATTTTTTGCTTTGCGGTGAAATTTTGGAAACCTGTTTCTTCCCTGCAGATTACTTCTTGACCTGGCCGTGTACTTTTTATGACTTTGTCTCACTTCTCTATGTCTTGTATCCACTGATAGCTTTACCCTGCCCATGAAACACTTCTGTGACAAATGGTAACTGAGTGCTACAAGTGTATATTTGCTCTTACAACTTTCAGAATTCCACACATGAAAGAGACCGCCCATTCACAGAGCGTACTCACTTGGAGCTGTCTGCGTTATTCTGTTACTGCACTATTAAAGAAGAAGCTCTAAACTGGAGAGGAACCTTCAAAAAGGAAGTTCAGGAGAGAACAATAAATACATAGTTCTTCATACCGTGCTAGGCAGCTGAAGACCTGAGTCTATCAACGTAATGATGTCGTCATTAAAACTGGATTCAAGGCTAATAATGTCATCGATCACATCGTCAATCTAGAAAAACAGACAATGAGACAAACGTGGCAGAAGGTAAATGGTGTGATAGTAATGAATATGTATTTACACTGTATAAAAACAATCCAGGTGGCAACACTAGACATCTGAGCCCAATGTGAGAGCTTTAAAGAGGCGTCATTTGGAAGACAGTGATGCGTGCGTGAGACGTGCTGGCACGGTTATTCTGCCGGTGCAGTATTTAACATCTTATTGTGACGAAAGGCCAACGAGAGTATGACAACAAAGAGCATGCACCCTCACAGTGGGACCTTCAGGCACATTGTTACAGAGCAAACACAAGCTAATTGAGCAAGAAGAAAGCAACAGATATTCAACTTCCCCACAAAAATGCGCTGGAAGTTTCCAAAAAGGAAACTACTGAAAAGGTTATGTAATCTGCTGTATCATCAAATGAAACTCGCACACAGGAAATTTAACTACTGGTATCAATGTTGGAATTCCCCTTACTTCTTCCTTGTTGGAGCCGATGTTGAGCAGCGCCATAGGACTATTAGGGGCGCTGCTGGCAGTAGGGGCCACTTCTGGGGCAGAACTGGACTGGGGGGCGGGGGACAGAGACAAGGTCTGAGGAATCGCCTTGTTTCCCAGAGTGGTGGAGAGGTACTGCTTCACCTGCTGCCTCTGTGCCTGCTGGATGTGGTACTTGGTGGGGTTCTCCAAGTGGGTCTGCACCTGATCATTCAAACAGCTGTTAGGGGCTGGTGGACTGACACACACACACACACACACACACACACACACACACAGTGCTAAAAATTTAAAACAAAACAGGTCGCTCTTACTTTCAGCACCTCCACGGGCACCTGTGCTGGAGGGGGCCGGGCGGCATTAGGTGGCAGAGTGACAGAGATAGCTGGAGTCGAGTTGGTGGCCCGAAGCTGAGAGGCAGATGCCTGTTGTTGCTGAGCAAGAGCCTCGCGTCTCTCCTGCTCCTGGGCTTGTTCCCGCATCAGCTGCTGCCGCAGCAACACACGTGACGACATGGCTGAGACGGATCCAGGGATCTAGGGATGGACCTGTAGGACAGCATGCGATGTTATTACACCACTCAATCCACAAATCAGAATCCTACACTTTAATATTCTGATGAGAATTCCAGATGTCACTGCCAGGTCTAAAATACATTTACATAGAAAATGCTTAGTTTGGTTTGAAATAATCTGAGTAATTAAGTTCCAAAGCCATCAGAAGTTTGTGATATGACCTGTAGAATTCAATACATAATTGTACAACTTAACAAAACTGTTTTCATTAAAAATGTTAACAAATTACTTTAAAATGCCAAACAAATCAACACCATTAGTAAGACTGCAACACCCCCGAAAGCTGTTGGTTTTCAATCAGTCATTTAAATACGTTAAAATACGTTAAGATCTTGAATTAGTAGTGGGACTGTTACTTAGTTACAATGGTACTTATACAAATCTAGTTTCTCTAATCTGCTGCCTTTAAAGCTTCTTCAAGCCCCGACTTCTTTATTGTCATTTTCACTTCCCCTTTTTTTAATATATACCCTCTGTTATGTCCGGTACAGTTGTATCTGTTACTCAGAGACACAGGAGACTCAAATAGATCTTGTTTCAACCATGCTCAGCAGTCCCAATGAGCATTACAAGGTTACTATTGCAACAGAATTATTTACGAATGTGAAGAATTGTGTAACTGTATCTCAGCCCATTTTTGCACAAAGATTTGTACATTTGTTAAGGGCTCTCCAAGTGCCTGCTTAAAAGTGTACAGAAAACTGTTGAAGTGCATTTAAAGTATGTGTGTGCATATAAGTGCATATATAAATATTAATGGCTGAAAAGACAAAGTTTGGCCCAAGAACTGGAGACAACTTAAAAAGGCCAACTGGTCTGCTGCTTACATTTCTTTGTTGCACTTCAGCCACAGCAGATCTGCAAATATGTGTATCTGTTTACATCTCCAGCACCTTGTATTAGACCAAGTTGGCACTTATATATATATTTACATAGATTAATACACCTTTTTTTTGCACATCTGAATACTTCAGAATTATTATTTTTTAAACAAATGTAATTAAACATACATGGATTGATATTCTATTACACCACACTCACACAGATATTTTGCAGAAAATTCTGAAACCTTAGTAATTCCATACAAGAGAAGTGATTTCTCAGAAAAGGAAAAACATCAGCTGGGCGTTATGCCAAAAAGTGACCATCTGCCAAAAAATTTCCGATGTTTCTATGCATTTTTTATGTGTCATTTCTTTGTAAGGAGCTTTGAAAGAAAAGTGACTGGACTTCTTTAAATTTCTTGATGTTTCACCTCTCATCCGACAAGCTTCTTCAGTTCCAAGAGCAACTGGTGGAAAGTCCCAGATTTTTAAACCCTATTGGGAGTGTCCCAAGAGTGTTGTTAACCCACAATTGATCATGATGTCTATGCTTATATTAGTGAAATTACTGTAAACATGAGTGTTGGAGTGGGTGTATATATAAAAAAAGAAATTACCTCTTTTGCAAGTTACTTTATGAATTTGGCCACTTAAAATATGTTTGCAGAAACAGACACTTATTCTGATGAAAATTAGCAGAAATATTAAGTAAGTAAAGTTCTATTTATATAGCACCTTTCTAGATAAAAGATCACAAAGTGCTTCAAACAGGGATGACAAAGTATAAAACAAAAACAGACAAAAATTAACAAAATGTCATTCTAAAAAAAAAATTTAATTAAAAAATGTTATGTTATATTGTTGCTTTTTTGATACCCTCTGGCCCAGATCACTCTTTAAAAATATATTTTTAATGGCAGTGAGAGTGTTTAGCTAGATAGATAAATTATATATAAAAATCACTTTGTCAAAAACGGATTGGATTGCAGCTTCTACCTGGTGATGGGGATATTGTTTGTGGCTCAAAGTTAAGAATATATCTCATATATATTAACATAAATATATATAACATATGTTTCATAGATTATAGGCCAACATGTCATTTACAGCAGTTTAAATACGGGCATTTTTTGGCAAATACAGGTGTTGTGCCAAAAAGTGATTGTCTGCCAAAAACTGATTTCCGGTATTTGCCAAAAATTTATTGCTCGTATTTAAACTGCTATAAGTAACTTGTTGGGCTATAATATATGAAACAGATGTCAAATGCATCCCTCGTGGATGACATATAGTCATCTTGAGCCACAAACAACATTCGTGTAACAAGGTAGAAGCCACAATCAGTTTTTGGCAGTGACTTTTATATAATCTTTATTTTTGCAGTTAAAAACAATCTCATTAACATTAAAAATGTCTTTTGTAAGAGTAAGTTGGCCAAGAAGACAGCAGAAATGGCAGCAAATATTACAATAGTTCTGTAAAAATATTTTAAGTAGGGATAAAGGACCGGATTGGTTATAATGTAAGTACAATAACACAGAGTTGTGAAGATACTTGAAAAACTGATAATTTTTTAATTCTATATATAACCCCTTTGTAAACCCTGTTCACCGAAGTCTATTTACGAACATACGTAAAGATATTACACATAAAAAAAATACACGGAAACATTGGAAATCAGTTTTTGGCAGACAATCACTTTTAGGCAGACGAACACCAAAGGGAGTTGGTGTCACTTTAAGCCATTGAACTGTAACAGTTCGACAGTTTTTATCTTGTCTGCGTGTCATTACTCACTGACAAGATAAAAACACCACAGATGGGGAAAAAAATACCCGTGATCATCCTTTGTCTATTTTCTGCGAGCGTAGTGATTAGTTTAAGATTGTATTGTTGCTTGAAGTGTGTCGATAATTTGGTCGAGGCAGACTGAGTACAGACCCCGCCTACTCGCCGCACGGCAGGCGTACGCGTACTTTTGTACTGTTTAATTTGTACTGCTGCTCATTCCTGTGCAATATCCCATCTGCCCGCCCCCCACATTAAGATTTTCTTTATTTAATCACTAGTGTGTACATACATTATATATATATATATATATATATATATATATATATATATATATATATATATATATATATATATATTTAGTCAGTTAACTGAAAATCTTTTTCTTTTACTACATCTTTTTAATATTTTGCTCTTACTATTTTTCTATTTATTTTTTATTATTTTATTTTTTTCTACTGTACCATTCTGCTGAGTGACTGTCTTCTGCTCGTCAAATACATTTCATTGCGATGTTGACCCTGTGCTAACTTGCATATGACAAATACAACTGAAAACTGAAACTGAAATAGTGGTCGCCTACCTTCTTAACAGAGATTCCCCCCTGACAACATAAAAGATCCAATTCAGTTTTAACAACATCATTTAAATGGGTTAACTCTGGAACCATTTAGACAGACAGTTGGGAGGTTGCTGTTTACTTTACACATTTTTCGTAATTTCTATTTTTGGCGAGCTAGGTTCTATCGTCATGAATTGGCGGTGTTCGTTTGACAGCTCAGTGCTGCTAACGGGCCCAGATCAACGTTATGTGAGGACAAGCAATTCAAGCTAGAATTTCCATCGTATACTATTTACTTTGAAGCTATCCAGTGATAGTCCACTTGTTAGAAGGTTGCTATTTTAGCTGAAGGCAGTGCTATTTCAGTACTCGTACGACCCCTCGACGGCCAAGTAAAAATAGGAAGTTGAATCTGAGCTAGCTAGCCCTCATTGCGACAAGCTAACGCTACACAGCCACATACCTCTTTCAGATTAAAGATACGTACTATCTGATTAGTGTAAGAGGAGTTACAGCCACACATCCACTGAGTCCTTCGCTTTCTTTGCCATTTCTTCAGATCCGTGAAAACTAACTTGATAGTCACTAGCCTCCGCTCTACCGTTGTTTACCTCAGGCCGACGGCCTTACGTCATCTTACGCAACTTACCCGGAACTTGTTAATTTTAAAGTTGTATTTTCAAAACGATATCTTGAATAAAGTGTCCTCTTATAGTATTGAAGTGCTGCTATAATTCATAAATGTGACACATTTTAATCTATGTTAGTCTGCCAATAGTGCCGCAGAGGTTAGCTATTCAAAAAAGTAAAGAAGTAATTCTTAGTATAAGTATTACATCAATAATATTACAACTATTCAAATCGCAATATTTATAATACCCGGTGTCTGAACAGGAATATAATCTACCAGGGACGACGTAAAAAAAAAAAAAAAAAAAAAAAAAACCAAACAAAGAAAAAAAAAAAAAAAAAAACTTAGTTTCAAAGAAAGTATTAAGGGCCTCAGAAACAATTTTTCTCAGGTTCACTGCTGCACATGTTTAACCCAACAACAATAATAGCCATGTCAAAGAAAGACAAACCACCAAAATGGATTCATTAAATTCATCATTTTATTTTGGTAATATTTTAGTCTGAAAATGAGAAGTCCATTGCAGATGTCAATGTGTCTGAGAGTTTGGTGGCAAGTTTGTCTGCAGAGCAAAGAAAAAGAACCCAGAAAGCATTAGGGCAAAATCTAGATCATTTCTATAATAAATTTTAAAAACAAAAATGCTAAAAGTGTCACAAATCACATACAAGCAACCTTTTGGACAAAAACTGAGGAGCTGGTTGATACCACGACTTTCTGTGCTGACCAAACTGCTAGCAGCAGAGGTTTCTTTTCCAAATACATCAATAATTTTATCTCTGTATAGCGACATTTTTGTGACGAAACCCAACTCGCTTGATAGATTTGTTCTGATCTTAGCTCAGGATGTCTTTCTACTTTTTACTTACAATGGTTTATGAAAGAAAGTTGCTAATATCAAAACAAACACAATAATTTAATTAAGTGAAATGCATACTTCTTTGAATTGTGATCATGACTGACTTGGCTAATGAAGAAAAGCTGTGAGCTGGTTTCTTATCATATTTTTGATCACTGTTTAGCTGTCCTGTGAGGCACGGTCCAATCAATTTTACTGCTTTTATCTGAGTCTGTGCAGAGTATTACGGTGCACTCGATAAGTTATCAGTTAAAATCATCAATAAACAATGCTGAAACAGTGCCAGAGGACGCAACACAGACCCATGAATCATTACTTCCACAGTGTTTTAAAAAGGATGTGAATTATATTAGTGAATTGAATGTAGTGAACTGGATTCATGGAGCGGTTGTAAAATATCTAAAATGTGAGTATTAGTATTACACTGAGATGAATAATTGCACAAACCAGCTCTTTTCTGTAGCTTCTTCCTCTTCTTGCCCGCAGCCAGGAGTGCCTGACCCTGCAGCAGAGGGTCCACGTTCAAGATATTCTTTAAATCCGGAGCCTTGGATGCAGCATCCGTTGCGGGTACCTCTGTCTTTTTCTGTGATTTTATTTCCACTGTCATTGGTCCAAACTGTTTTGAATGGAACAAAATAGCAGAAATAAAACGTGAGATGAATAACAGCATTCACAGTCATCATATACTATAATTCACCCACAATTTAAGGCTACTGCTGCTTCTCACCTCTGGATCCTGATCATCCTCCATAGATTCAGTTTCCTCTTTCGAGGATGATGCTTCCACTGATCCTCCTTCCAAGCCCAGATCACAGTGCAACTCGCCCTGGCCTCCCTGTGTCAGCCCAGTGGTTTCCATGCAGAATCCCATTTGAATGTCAGGACAAGACGACTCTGGACACAGAGGAAAGCACAAACCATTTAGTCTAAAGTTATCTGAACAGGTTTACATGATCAAATCATGTGGTTTTATATTATCATCATGTTCCATTTAATTTGCCTGACTGTGATACTGTTAATTATAACTTGCTTACCTGCAAGAACCTCCTGATTTCCCTTTTCCAGCTCGTCCCAGTCAAAGGCTTTTCCCATTTCTGTAACGATCTCAGCACTGACGTGTGTAGGAAGAGTGTGTGTCTCTGGAGGGTGTGTGAAGTAGCTAATCCTTCCCCTAAGAAACATAACTTTGGGAATTTAACAGTGCTTAAACTGAGCCGTTGCTTCAATATCATTTCTAGAACTTTAAAAAGCTATACCAACCCGGTCCAGTCCATTAGTACACTCTTGGCTGCCTTGTCAGTGTCCGGCAGCCCCCCCTTCCTCAGTTTGCCTTGCCGACGGGCGAGCAATGCCAAGAACTCCAGAGCTGTATGAAAGTCTGGGACACCGTAGTGCTCCATGATCTGTGTTTCCAAAAAAACAACAACCCCAAAGCCATTGTTTGAACTACTTATTATTCAGTGCTCAGTACAGTTGCACTGTTATCATTCAGTACAGTTGCTGAAGAGGTAGCATGACCTACTTGTGCCTTGTTGCACCTTCTGAGGATGGCTTCCACGGGTGGAAGGGGATCAACAAGCTGTTCGATTTTAACACAGTTGCGAAGAATCATTGCGGCGTCTGTCGTTGATGTTGCCATGACAATACCGGGACAGTCCAGAAGCTTTATGTGTTTGTCCAAATGTACCTCTTGAAGACACCTGAAATCCAGAAAACCCATCAAGAACACCATGGCAGGATTAATATGCACATCATAATTGTGTCTTGTTAGACGAACATATAAAGTTGGCACAGTTGCCAAGTATGCCTTCACTACACTGAGGTTGCATCCCTGTGTGTGTGTGTGTGTGTGTGTGTGTGTGTGTGTGTGTGTGTGTGTGTGTGTGTGTAAAAACTGAATTATTTTTTTATTTTTATAGCTGAGATGATGAAGTTGAATGATGGAACATTAATTAATTACCATAATGCAACTTGTTTTTCACAAGTACCTACTTCACAAATGTGAACATTAATTAGCTTTCCTAAGCTGTAATAATAAAAACTCTAAATCTGGGCAGGGGCTGTGACTCGTGTTCACTCACTTTTCAGGAAACAAAGCAAGACTTAAAGCAAGTTGTCAAATTTGTGCAAGTGTTTTGATCCCCACCCCCCAAAAAAGTAAAAAAATAAAAATAAAAATAAAAAAAGCACAAAAATGCTGATGTACCAAAAATTACGTGAAACTCACAATAATAGATGTATTAACTTAATATTTTAAAAAAATGTCAGAAAGTTCAATAAACATTCCAGTATCAAAAAGTTTCAAACATTCTAATTTTCTGGAAATCATTTCACGCTTCAGGGTCACAGAGTAAATCTAGAAAAATATTTCTGATTTTATCTGTTTTGATTTTATATACTGTTTTGTTTGTTTGTTAAGCTTAAATTTCAAAACTTACATTAACTACTGATTTTATCTACTGTTCTGATTTTATCTGTTTTGATTTTATATATTGTTTTGTTTGTTTGTTTGTTTGTTAAGTGGGTTTAGAGCTCTGGGTAGCTCCCCAGCTGGGTCTAGACTGGGTCTAGAGAGTATTTTAAATTCAGGGAATTTAAAATAGAAAGTAGCTCGTCCACAGAAGGACTGGTAGCTCCCCTTACGATAAGGGTTCAGATCGCGCGAACAGGTGTGAAATGTGTGTGTTTAGTTAGTTTGTTTGCTTGTTTTAATCAATTTTAAATCATGCTTTTTATTTGTTTTTGTTTCTAATGTCTCTGTAAAGCACTTTGAATCACCTTGTTGTTGAATTGTGCTATACAAATAAATTTGCCTTGCCTTGCCTAGAAAACAAGTGTAGGCATGTAGGTTGAGCATGTTAATGTGTACTTACTTGGTGACACCTGGTGTGGCTCCAACATTACATGCTCGTGCTCGTTTCAGACTGTTGATCAAACTACTCTTTCCAACATTAGGAAAACCTGCAAAACATTAATGGAACGAAAAAAAAAATCCTATTTACTCGAAAGAAGAAAACCTGGTACAAAAACAGCAGTGTGTAACCTTTGATTCAATCTGGCCTCGAAGACATTTTGTGTAGACAGATTGTCTGTAGCCAACTTATTGGTGCTCTCAGAATTTCAGGGCACGGCACTTACCTACAACACCTACAGTGATGGCTGTCTTTATATCCAGGTTGCGGCAATAGTTGCCCAGTAGCTTCATCAAGCAGTCTGCTCCAATACAAGCACTGGTGCTGAGAAGCTCTGTGGTGGCTTGTGTCACTGGAACGTTGCTGCGTTTCTTCCCATGGCAGGAGACATAATGTGCAGAGTTCATGCCGGAGTCACATTTAAAAACAAAGTACAGCCTGGATTTAATCTTTATTTCTAGATAATTAGAGCATAACTGCTTCACTACTCACCAAGTTCTTAGTCTGCTGCTGAGTAGATGCTTTAAAAGCCACAGTGGGGAACTCATTTCTAAGATACTTTATCCACTTTTCCACTATTTCTTTTGACACCAAATCTGGAACCAAAGTAAAGCCATTTACTATTTTAATAAACAAATGAGATATGTACAATGTTAGTGGCCTTCTTACCAATTTTATTGAGGACTAAAACTATCTTCTTGTTCGTTCCACTCTGAATGACCGCCTGTTCCACCTGAGGACATCTGCAGCCAAGAGGGTCACGCGCGTCCAGTACCTCCAGAATCACATCAGATGCCTCCACAACCTTAAAAAGCAGCATGTCAAATAACGCTCATGTCAACTCCTCTCTCATCCATCATGTTTCTAATAGCCCTTTTTGACTAGTACCTACTTGGCTTGACTCAAGTTCAGTCATTTTCCATAACAACCAGGTACCAGCTAATGTGCACGTGGTCATTTTAGCAACATGGAGTGAAAGTCCCATGACATCATTTGTATGTGACACAAACACCACAACAAAGGAGGACGTGAAGCCGATGGTAAAACTCCTGCTTGGTGTATGTCGTTTTGCCAGTCCCTGGGATCACAGTGTTGTTTTTTGCGTAACCAATTCCCTCATTTTCGAGTTCGAAAACTGACAGCATTGATTTTTGTGAAAGAGACTATTTCATGACTCTTCGAGTGATGTCTCTGACTAGCCAATTAGTGGCATGCAGTCTGTTGATGTCACATTTTCGAATCACCTCAGATTGCTTGGAAGCCAGGTCGAGAACCCAGCTACTACTGCTGAAGTACCTAGTACTACCACCTAATGGAAAACCCTAAAAACCAAGTTGAGTCGAGCCAAGCCGACCAGAGTATGTACTAGAGGAAACAGGCTATAAGATACTGAATGATACAGAGTGATTTTAAAGAATGTCAAAATTTCATTTAGTCTAAAATAAGAAGATTAATTCTTGTTGTGGTCCATATACAGACCAGTGTGCAGTGCAATTACATACCTTTTTAAATTCTCTGTAATATGCTTTCCTTGAATTCTCATTTTCAAAGTTGACATGCTTTTCTAAACTCTGCATCTCTGTCTCCTGTGAGGACAAAGAAGAATATGGTAATGACCACAGCAGCAAACTGTAAAGTATGCAGTTAGAGTATCGTGCTTACCCTCTGCTCAAACTCCCTTTGTCGCTGAAGGATGTCATTCTGGAAGGTTTGCAAATTTCTCCTCTTCATAAGCTCTCGTTCTCGAGACAATTTCTGCTTCTCCTGAAGGTCCTGAAGCTAATGTAGTAAGATGTGACATAAGAGAATGATTCACCAATTTGCCATCAAATCTGGTACAGCCAAGACTTTCAAAGGACGTACCCTTTGTTTCCTGATTTCTTCTGGGTTTCTGCTGTCCTTGACAGTCTGAGCAGGGGACTGTTCTGTATTTCTCCGCCCCGAAGCATCCCCCTTTCTTCCATCTTTAGCCTGTAGGATAAACACACAGGGAGTTGTAATATATTTTAGCTCATCAGCACAGCACTTGAAAGCAAAAGCATTCATTTTACTGTCTTGTTTACATTGAATGATAAATGCAGCCAACCATGGTAAAGATACAAATCACTACCACTGATAAGCTCAAATACAATATACTCTATGCACAGTGTACATTTGACTTTTATTACCATATAGTCCAGTTGTTTTTGGCTATCCCGCATCTATTTATTCCTGCTCTATTCATTTTCCCGCTGTAAACCTGCTACTGTGACTTTCCCAACCGAGGGACTAATGAAAGTGTCATAGATCTCCCAGTGGTGCCTACAATGTTTTTGCTTGTCTTGGCGTCACAATGAAATGTTTCCTAAATGTTTGGTGAAAACATGAAAAACGTTTAAAGTGTGACACCGACTACATACGGGCGCTGAGAAGCTCGGTTCTCAGCGCCAGTTCAGTACCAACCGAACTATTACTGACTGCTCCAGCAGGGCTAAAAGTTAGCGACAGATAACATTAGCTTTGTAGCACTCACCTTAAACTTCGCACTGAACCCGAGTCGTTTGGCTCGTTTCTGTTCTGTTAAATGCAAAAAATACAAAACGAAGACGTTTAAATGTCATTTCACGCATTCAGTGAGTCAATACTTTCAGCTATAAACTGATGGATACCTACTAGCTTTAGACATAACTTCACCCTAGCCTTGCTCTTCTCAGACTTCACGTGTACTGCTTCCCAAAGAGGTGGACATGCGCACACGATGACGTCAACAACAACATCCGGTTAAATGTCGAAATAAAAGCTTAGAAAAATAAACATATTTAAGTTGTAACTGACAGCGTAGATAGAGAATTTAAGTGCTTGCGTTATAATATTATTATTGTAATATGTTGTCATTACCATTATAATGCACAAATTATAACAGAAACTGTTTTGGGCTAACCAAGAAATAACAAAAAGGCACTTTTGAGACAGGGGCTAGTTCATTTTAACTCATGAATATGTTTTGGACAGCATCGTTTTTCTCATTCGGTTTTTTGATTCTAACTTAATTCCAAAGTCATTACAATGCATAGAACAGGAACCAGGAGATAGCTCAAACAGTGGCCTAGCATAACTTTGAGGTTATGCAACATTTCACGCAAATGCATCTGGTAAAGAGTCTTCACTGAAATGGCTCTGGCACCAATGTAATGAATTTATGCACAAGTTCATTGCGGAAGATTTGTAGTCACATATCTGTCTGCTTTCCAGGTGTTTGGTGGTTAATCTAAGCTTTACATCACTTTCACTTTTCCACGCTGTCAAGCTCATTGTGGCATCACTGGTCTAGTCAGCCTACTTTAAGCCAACCAGCCTCCACTCTGCGTACTTTAAATATCACTGCTCATCAGTCAGTCTCCCTTGCAGACGCCTTCGTGCACCCCACCTCCTCCCCATCTCCACCTCCCCCTTGATTCTCAGGCTCAATTCAAGCCTCCATCTCCATCTCTACCAACAGTGTCTAGACTCCGGGGGTCTTGCCCTAATCCCTGTCATTCCATTTGTGCTTTTTTGGGCCATCAGAGTCTAATCGGCAAATACCTTTATTGAATTCTGTATATCAATAAGTTATGTTTAGTTCCTTCTAACGATCTCTCCTTATTGAGATGCAATGTGGCTTTATTTTGAACATGTTAAAATAATACAACAACAACAAAAACAAGAAGCCCAAACAAACAAACAAAACATAGGAAAAAATGTTTAATAAAAAGTCGTTATAATAAATGAACACTGCAATTCTTAAACCATGTGGAGAAAATAGAGAAATGTAAAAGATTGTGATTTTTTTCTATTTATGAACAGCAAACACTACCAGAATGTTATTATAGCTGATAAAGACATTATTTTTACTTCTATTATAGCTAATAATGATATTTTCAAGTTATCAAAACAAACTCTTGCAATCTTAACCCCAGAAATGGCCTGATTTCAAAGAGGATGACTATTGAAGCTGAGAAAGGTGGCGCATGCAAAGAACTCTGAGTTCGCAATCTGTCTTAAAATAAATAAAATAAATAAAATAAAATAAAAGCATTATCAGTGGCAGTCCATCCATAATCATATTTAATAAAAAGACTTGCATGATTAAATGCATGTTATCATTGCAGCCTACGGCGTGCACCCTGCCTCTCACCCACCTGGGACAGTCTCCAGCCTCAGCATGACCCTGAATTGAATCAGTGGAGTAGAGAGTAGTGGTACGTGAAACATGTTAATATTAACCTTGTTTTATATGCAAAGTATAAGTGAAAATTACCATTAAATTCTGAATACGGTTTTGTTAAAGAAAGGAAGAGTAATTTTAATTAAAACATTAGCATGTTAAATGAAAACAGTTAAGTTCACTCTTGATTTAAACTAGCAGTTTGGGAGCATCAACAATATTTTTTTTTAAAAAGAAAAAAAAACGTAATCCACTGTGTCGTGTTTTGTAAGCTCTCGAGAACATTGTAGTCTTATTCTCCTGACAACAGAATGTGAGGCTTTAAGGTGTACACCTGAAGATTAACAATGTTATAAGCCATTTTTAAACCTGAACTAAACACAGTCAGACATTGTATTACTTTAGTAATACTTTATTACTTCTTTTCCAATGCAGAATATTTGCTAATGCCTTTCTTTGTGAAGTTGCTCTACTCTTTAATGAGGTTGGCTGTTGCAATTCAAACTGTTCAGTAAGTAGTTCCTAATTTCCTTTACTCTCATTTCTGGTTATAAATCGGTTATTTACTTTTTTTTACTCAGTTAGTGTTGTCTGTACTGCTGAGTCATGCTTTAAAGGGACTAAAAATGTACCAACTGTATCAACTCCTGGCAATACTGTCCTATGTTGGCAATTATTTTAATAAACATGAGAGAGGAAGACACCCTACAATGAGTTGAAACACAAAATTGTTATTTATTCCTGCATATATGATTTCTGTCATCCATGCTGTGTCATTTTGTATGACCCTCACGATTTCCTGTCGTCACCCACTGTTGGTGGCAGTCCCATTCTCCCAACATCTGTAGCATTAAAGGGTACAGTCCTGTGCCAGACTTTGGATCAGGTGTTTAATATAGTATAACATGTTAAATGCCACATTTGTATTTGTTTTAGCATGTTCAGATTTTACCCAAGGCATCAGAGGACACTGTTGCTCTTGCAGCTGTTTCTTGATGTTCTGGTAGTGTGAGTGCCGTGATAATGAAGGTGACAATTTCTCACATCCTCACAAATCAGATTAGCAGGAACGCCTCACGTTGGCATCTGATGTCTGACCTGTTTACTCCGTAACCCTTCACGTCTGGCAAGTTTGCTCTGGAACCTTTTAATCTCTCCGGATTGACAGTTCGCTTGAGAGAAAGGGTGAGATTTACCAAAGCTGGCATAATGGTTTAATCAGTGCACTCCTCAAGTCCACTTGCCTCACAGGTCAACATTAGTTAAGAACTCCATGTAGGAGAGGAGGAGGTGAAAGGCTCCTGGATGACTCTAAAGATGTTAACTTTTCCACTTTTTGTTTTTAATGTGAATGTAGACAAGCTGTTAGTGTGAACTTCCTTAACTAGGTGAGCAAAATGTGATTTTGTTCTGCATCTGTGTACCAAATATTACTCTCTTGTGAATAGCTTCATCTTAATGTCACATCTAGTATTTATTTTTATCAGATTTGTGTGCACGTGTAATTGACAGATATTGAAAAACCTTTTTTTTTTTCTTGGTATAAACTTTTTCAGGCATAGTCACGCAAATGTTTAACTTTACATGGGCGTGTAAGAAGGAAATCTGACACTAGCTCACTGCTATACATTTAGAATTAGTTGATCCTCAGTTATTTATTTAGCTTCATTTTCTGAGTTCTAACATTATGATGAATAACCTTTGATTCCAGTAAATCTCTTACAAATTTAAGAATTAGCCTTGCTGCTGTTTCATTAACATTTTTTAAGAACCATTAATTTGGAGCTGTAACACATATATATAGTATGTGATTAAGTTTTGTTTGGTTCTTCTTCTTCCAGCGACAGTTGAAGAAAACCAACAACCAATCCTCAAAAAGTTGGCCATTCTGCTAAAGATAAGAGGAGTGGTTTCCCGTTTTTGAGTGAAGTTACATCCCAGGTGGAAAATAAAGATGAGGAAATCTTTGACTCCCTGATTCAGTCAAGTGCTTTTGGCAGTGTATAGTAAATGTGAAGGTTTGTGCTACAGCATTTCAAGACACAAATGTTTGTAAGGTCTCCTGCTTAATACCAAATAACACCAGTGAAAATAGCAATAGTGGTCAAACAATTGCTACACTAGTAGTTATAAAATACACCAGCACTACAGCTTGAAATATGCTTGATATTTTTATTTACATTTGAAAAAAGACAAGTAATATAATGATTCATTTGCTTTATGTGTATTTTTTTTCTTTTTTATTTGCCAGAGAAAGCTATATTTACTAAAAAAAAGAAAGAAAAAAGGAAACAATAAATATTTACTGTACAAATCAAAACATTTATCTTTTTTTTCCCAAAATGGAGAACATGGATATTTATGCGGGAGCCACAGAGGAGACCTCAGTCTTTGATGTGGAGACTTCGGAGCCATCATCCACTTGTTTGCCAAAGAGCTGCATGATGCATGTGCGGAACTGATTGGGAAGGAATAAAATAAAAGCATGTTAAAAACTAAAACAGATTTGACAGGGTAAATTTACCTTTGTGTTAATATTGAGCCCACCTGTCTGTTCATGAAGACATAGATGATTGGGTTGTAGATAGTAGCGCTCTTGGCAAAGTATGCAGGCATAGCAGCAGCCAGAGGGTGGAAGGCATATCCAGGGTTGGCTGCGGCAAAGCAGGCAAAGAAGGTGTAAGGTCCCCAGCAGACACAAAAAGCCACGATCATGACAACGACCATCCTGGAGACTTCCCTCTCAGCCTTCTGGGTTGACTCTGACTCCTTCTGCTGCATGGCAACCTGTGGTTGAAAAATCAAGAATGTGAGATCAAATCTTCTATTCTCACATCTCTGAACTGAAAATTATAAAAATCAAATTAAAGTAGCATACAGCACGGATGGCCATCCACACAGCAAGGTAGCACAGGATGATGATAGCCAGGGGGAGGATACAGCAAGTAAGCATGAGAACAATCATGTAGGACTGTACTCCAGGGTCTTCACTTCCACTGAACACATCAGGTCCACAGGAAGTCTTCAGTCCATGAGGCCAGTACCTAAAGCAAGAAAATGTTTAGTCTCTAGTTTATATTTAAAAGACTCTGCCTTTGTATGCATCTGTGACATTAAAAGAAGCAGCAGAGTAGTTTACCTGCTCCATCCAAATATGGGAGGAGCACACCAAACTGCAGCCCAGACCCAGGAGAAGACAATTCCAGCTGTGGCCCATTTGGCATCAAATTTGACATTTCCAAAAGGTTTGCACACAACTATCCATCTTTCCCAGGAGATGATTGTCAGGGACCAAAGAGCAGTAATACCTGTGTAAAGAAGCAGGATACTCAGTAAGTTTATTTAGCCTGCAGCCTTACATTTGACATAATCCTGTCTTCAAATACTTTTACATTTAATATAAAAATAAAAAAATAAATAACAAAACGGTGGCCACTTACCACAAACTGAGACAACATAGCCCTCAAAGATACACATTGGGTGTCCTAGAATGAAGTAGCCAAAAAATTGGTTGCATACACTGATGGTGCTGGCAAAAACAGTCTCTCCCAGATCAGCAATGGCTAGATTGACCAAGATCCAGTTTAGAGGGTGACGCAGTTTCTTAAACTTCATTGTGGCCACTAAGACGAGACCGTTGGTGAAGACTGATAAGACCACCACGACAAACATCCAGAGTGTTGAAAGATTGTAAATCCATCGAGGTGCGATGTGGTAATTGGGACCCTCAAAGGGATCTAAAAAAAAAAAGAAAAAAAGAAAAAACAATTTGGCATCTCATGTTTTTGCACAACCTCTCTCCATTGCACTAACTGTGGTTCTAACAGTTTGTGTGTCTTTTCAAATGGCTTAGGCAGCAGATTCAAGTCCGTGGTTCGACCCCCTTTGTGTGGGAGATTTTCTTGGAGAAAGAGCCTGTACCCAAGTTGCTGCTGATGGCAGACCTTGCATGGCAGCTCAACAAGTGAGAGTACTTGTACTTGTACGTGTACTTGTACTTGTGAAAAGATCACTAACAGAATCACTAACAGCACCACAGCACTACTTATGTGCTGGTATCATTCACCATTTTGACATACAACAGTCCAAACTACTTCATTAGATTTGAATCAGATTACAGTTAAAATAAGTATCTTTATATGAAAAGAGCCTCTGGGTGTTTATTTTTTTTTAAAAACAGCCCAGATCTTTGTTACCAAACTGGATGCATAAAAAGGATTGTTACCAATAAGATGTAACAATACTATAATAAGAATGCCACCAAACACTGGTCGAAAACAGTTTTCAGTTACTCTTAAAAATGCACACCCAACTGCATACAGCATCATTAGTAGACATTATTGTTTCAAGACTAAAAGACTGATTTTGAATCCAGCTCTAGCAAGTCAAACAGCAATCTTTTCTTTTGTTATTTTGTTACAAGCTCCTATGCCGGTCAATTCATGAGAGAATAATACTGTGGTACCGTACCTCTGGTGTTATTGCTGTTTGTGTAAACGAAGGCTGATCCCCTGGTTGAATCTTCATTATACCGCCTTGCAGCAAAACTTTGTTTTCCCCACTCTTCTGCCATTCTGTTCTTAGAAGGAGGTCCTGAGCTGTTAGCCTTTCTTGTCACTTGCTACCTCCTTGGCTGCTTGGTGCTACAGATCTGACTTTTGCTTTTATACCTATGCTTCACAAACCCATGATTGGATTAGGTCACAATCAAATTATAGCTGTGATGTGCCTATTGGCAGTGCAGCACAGTGGCAAAGCAATAACCCTGAACTGTAATTAAAACAATCAACTAATGAGGTTAAGACAAAATGCTAGAATAATCTTGTTTGAAAGTGGATTTCCGTCCACTGACTTCAGATAAGGATTAGTTTCAAGATCTTTGACCAACAAATAAATGCCAGTTTTGTGTCCTAATTTTTCCACACTGAGTTCTCTAGTGGCTCATTTGGTTTATAACCATGTAGAAATGAAAAGTAGAAACATAAAAGTGCATATATCTCTCAAATCACCATTAAACCTATAAAGAAAATGTTTACTTTCTTATACTTTTGAATACAGAGAGGTGTCAAATCCAGACACTTTGCAATATTTAATATTTATGCTACTGTGATCCTAACAGGTATATGTGTCAGCCCTGATTTGCATAGCACTCTCAGAGCAGCTTTAGTGGAGAAGTGGAGATCCGCGGTCCTATAATAGTGCAGGTTTCAGTTGTTGACCTGTGAGGGAAGTAAGACACATTTAATCCCTCCGGATAGAGGGTTCATCGGATTCTTTGACAGTCCTTTGACCCTGCAACACACGTCATAGCCCTTATGGCAAGTGGCAAGCAAAGGGAGGAACACTTTTTGTACTTATGAGCATTATGAGCAAGCCTCATGAAACTGGTTGTTTGAATGATTGTCTTTAGGCTAATAAGTAACTTAAACAATAAACAAATTAAATGATAAAATTTAGAACTAGCTCATTCAAGATGAGTCACTTCATGATGGATCTGTGAGGGTGGCTATTGAAGACTTCATTTGGTTATGGGAAAGCCTGATAATTGAAAAGTTGGTAGTAATTTTATGGTACAAGACTGCGTGAGAGTGTTTTTAAATCTTTTCATGAGTTGCAAATTCAATTGTTTTTTCACATTTTTGACAAAGAGCACTGAACGCAATCTGTCTAAAGTCCCTCTGTCCTCTGTCCTCTGTCTGATGCACTATTCTGCAGGATAGTGTGTATCTGGGAGATCTGTTCTAAGTCGCTGTTTATGAAATCCAACTTCACACGTTAACAATAACTCATGCAATTATGTGACAACTGGATGATAATTCCTGTAGCTACTTAATTATGTGATTAAATTGATATAGGAAAAAGCACTGGAGGATCTGTGTAAGCCTTCGGAGAACCTAATGCATCTGTGGCCATTGATCTAATATTCAAAGTGTTACAAGTGAAAACCAGTAGGCTACCAGAGATTTCTTAACAGAAACTGTTACATACCATAGTTATGATTTTTTTTAATGACTAATGAGATAAAAGGTGGGACGTTATTAAATCTAGAATCAAGACATGACTTAATGAATGTAAAAACAATTTCAAGTAAACAGAAAAAAACATGCGTAGCTACAAAACAAGATTCTTTGAACTGATTAAAACCAAGATGAACAATGAGCAGAACTATGGGACGTGGGAAGAAAAGCGTTTCCCATTATTTTTCAACCATTTTGAAGGCAGTGCTGTGAAATTAGCATGCAGGGGAACTGGGAAACTGCTGTTTATTGATGATTTAGCTGCTGAGTCAAATGGCGATGTGGCAATGTCTCAGTGTAAACATGGATAATAACAAGCAATATATACAGCAAAACAAACATGAGCTCCTTCAGACCGATAGTCAAATGTCTGAGTCAGTCCCCTAAGCTCAACCCAACAGCTACATCTAAGGCCTAGCAAAGTAAATACTATGTTTTCCTCTGGGGAGCCAACACAGTATTAGGTGTCCTTGGGTTAGACAGACAATGACTGCAACAATTAATTAAATATAGATTGACTTTTATTTTTTGGAGTTTGAGTCAAAGATATTAACATCTTAGCTAATGTTAGCTAAAACAAGTATAAGATAAAGGTTCCAGATAACACAGCTACAAAAACACTGTGTGTTGCTAGCAAAGCATTAATAGATTAATATTTAGGATTACAGATGAGGTCTCAGTCCTGAATCATATTTAAAGTTGCTATTTAGTATTATTCATCAAGCTGACCATCATGCACATTTAAAGCTGAATAAAATGTAATTTTCAGTGGCAGCAACAATGTTATGAAGCTGCAACAATTATTCCTTAAAACAAATGCTGCTCTGTGGTCTTTCTTGACTATAACACGGAGCATAATTTACAACATTTAAATCACACTGCATTCACTCGCAACAGAGATCATAAACTCGGGTAGCAGACGACAGTTTTAGTCATTAGAGCAGGTTTAAGGAATCATGAACTGCTTTCAACTTTCAGAGTCGTACACTATGTTAATCTTTTTTATACAGTCTATGACCTAAAAAGACTAAAGCTGAGCTGCTTCGGCCAAACTAAGTATAACGATTTGGGTGGAGGGAATTCCCTGACTAGTGCCACCCAGAGGCCACACTGTCACAGCCACAGAAAGTGGAACATGTAGCCTACTTTTAGAGCAGGTTAACTAATGTGATCATTGTTAAATTTGATAAGAATGTTTTGTTTACGACTGCAAAACCAATCTGACGCTTTAAGTGACCCACCGGGTATGCTCCTGAAAGTCCGGATTTGCCACTGACTGAGGAGGATGTGTCAGTATTAACTGTTCCAAAACACAATTGAGGTAACAGGTCAGCGCAGTAGGTTAATAGTTCATTTCTGTTGTTAATGGGCTGTTTAACTTATTTTCCAAAGCCTGTTGTCTCCGAGGGGACTCATTGTAATGCACTAAATATAAGTGTGACTCAGCTCCTTGGCTGTAAATCACAAAGTAGCTGTCAGGTTTCAAATATCTGATTCTGAAAGAAATTCCTCATCTGCACAGTTTCATTGTGGATCTTTCACTGGCTACAAACATTACCATAACTGTAACATTATATGATAGCAGCACTGCACCAGTGTTCCTAGCTGAGGACGTTGCAAGGACAGCAGCTGTGTTGCACCACCTTCTCCTGTCTTAGCCGTGAATGTCTAACCTATTTGACACAGTGAAAAGTGAGCGAAGATTTCTCATCTCCAAGCAGGCCAAAGCAGATTATACGGACAACTCAGGTTCCTCCACAAAACAGATTAACACAGAGTAATTACTTTTGGCATGCTCGCTCCGTAAACACTTTAATCTCTCCGGAACAGCGGTTCATTTCAGGGGAAAGCTAAGGGTCCTCAAAGCTGCTGTAGTGGTTTACCTTAATCCCTAACTCTGCAGTTTTGTTGAGTCCACTTCTTGCACAGGTAGCAGACATGCAGATTTGATAAGAACCCTTCCTCGGACAAGGACTTTACACCAGGAAAAGGATGGACCCCAAAACTGGAGGGAGTTGTAAATTTTCTTTATATTTTTCTACTTTTGTATTTCCAACTGTGTCTCTCTTCATGTTAGCACTTGCTAAAATTTTCCACCTTAGATTAGGAAGCAACAGTGGGTTAAACAAAGACATTTCTAAAATGTGAAGTTAAGTAGGGATCTATCTCTTAATGTAAATTTACATATCACCTGAGAGGTAGAGATGATGCTAGGTAAAGGGCTTTTTGGTTTTGTTTTACTCTGGCTGTTTTTCCCACGTCACAGCGAGATGTTTCGAGGGTAGGACTGGAATTCCGCTAGTTCTGAACTATTCGTGTTTGTCAAAAGTTCACTACTAGCAGAACTCAGATCTGCTCCCGACTATCGACTGGTATCTCCATGACCATAGTCACTAAGAGGTCTGGTTTATTCATTCACTGTCTTAGGTAATTTCCAGTCATTAACTTGCAGTGACAGGAAATGACTGCAAATTGCTCCACTGGTGTGACGTGAACCAGCTCCATCTTTGCCAATCTTTACTTTCTTGTGTTTACTTCACACCAGATAATTCTGATTTATTTCAAATCTGTGTTTGAGGAGGATTTGATGATCAAAGTTTTTACTCCTTCTCTCCTGCTGTACAGATGTGCAAAAAAAGAAATCAATTCCAGAAATATTAGTATGATGTGTGATTGTGTGACTTTCACTTCTTAGCAACAATGTTTCTCAGTAATCTTAGTTTTTAGTATTTTGGCAAGGACTGTTTTTTTGCAAAGGGTTAACAGAGTTATAGATCCAAAATGTAACTTGCAATTTTCCTTTAGGTTTTTGATTTTTTTTTTTTTAAAAAAGCACCAAAGGAGTAGTTATAGTTCCATTTTTAGATTTGTTTGTGCTTTCAGTTGCAGAAAATCCCTGATATGAGTCACTGTGAGGTCAACAAACCTCCTTACATCAGTTAATATTTTGATTTCAAGCAAGCAAAAACAGAGAATATTTGGCTGCAGCTGCCTGAAAGATTTGACCTTCAACCATCACAATCATCTGGAATATAGAGTTTCTTATATGCATGTGTAGGTACATATAAGAAACTGCATGTTTTGATCTAATCGAACATTTGTTATGATTATGGTATGGAGGTGGATGCCTCAGAGGCACAGTGTCCTCTGATTGCTTCCCCATCAGCATGAATTTGAAGAAATCTACCATTTTATGAGGAAAAGGGCTTTCTCTGCAAGAAAAACCGTTTTGTATTTTTATTTTACAAAGATAAAAGTTGATCTTTTGTGTCTCATCCCCATTCGTTCATAATCAATAAAGACCATCTTACAAGTACACTCTAGGTGAATTGTAAGCCAATAGTGCTGCAATGGGATTAATGGGTTCTCTGTTAATCTCTATTGGGACTGCTGTGAAAGGTCATTAATTATGACACTATCTGTAGGCCAAATGCTGCAGATCCTCACCTTTTGCAGCACAGTAGCAAATTAACAATTATATTTAAATTTAACACACAAAGTGGGTGTTTCCTCAGCAGACTCAATAATATTAAACACTTACTGAAAACTGTAATGTGGCTTTTGCATTATGTTTGAATTGCATACAAATGTCCTGAAAATAAATGTAACCATTTTCTTTACCATATTTAGCTGTGATTGATGCAGGGTTTCAAATATTAACAAGGACTTGGAGATAAATGCTGCTTTCTGAGCATCTATAAATAGAAGCTATGAAACAAATCCATGAGCTGTGAATAAATCAGAAGAGTGAGGTTGGTTTGCATCATTGTTAAAGCTTTTTTCTTTTCTTTTCCCACTTCCATTTCAATGTGAATGTTTACAGGAGTGTGTTTCTGCTGTACTTGTCTTCACTCAATAACTTTTACAGGCTTGCTAGGTGTGTGCATGTGTTTGTGTTTCTGCATAAAGAGTACACCATGAAAGACTAAACTAAAGTGCGAAACTAGAACCATTTCCTTCACTTCAATAACATTGATGTGCATTTGTGGATTTTCCTTTTACCTCAAGTATATCCTGTTGATCCCACGAGCCCATCTATGTGATGAGCTGATCCAGGAGCAGTAAATGTTGTAAATACAAGCAGCAACATTGTGTCCAGTTTATTGGTTTTCTCTTGCACTACACCACTACACATTAAAAAGATAAACAAATATATTATTTCGGGCTTCCTATAATAACTGCAGCACAACTTATCAAACATATTTACACATATTTCTATCATACTGTAAGTATTTCTGAAACCTAATATGGGTTTTCATGACCTGAATGTTATACTGGAAAAAAAAACAACTAAAAACTAAACAAAACAAGATTGTTAAAATAAAATATAATGCTAAAAAGGTATGCTTTAGTATCATGTCCATCATTATGTGCAGTGATGAGCCTTTTAAAGACACAAATAGTTGCTTCATCAATTAAATTTATTTCCTTTTTGTTAAACATTTTTACTGCATAAAACTATGTATCTGTAACAATAGCAAAAATACGTTTGTCACATTATTAGCATTTCTGTGCTATGTTCAGTATGCGAGCTGTCCAAATTGGGCACGAGTAACCTATGCAGGTGCAACTTTAGAGACTTCAGTGGTGGATTGACTTGATGACTCTTCATCGTCACCTCCGCTCATTCCCAGCATCTGCCTTATACACGAGCGGAACTAAAAGAGAACAAAGAGAAAGGTTTTGGTCACTTCTTGTTAATCTTTTTAGTAGTCCTTGTAAAAAGCCATCTTAGTCACATTAAAGTGTCTCAGGGGAGATGGAGGGGACTCACAGACCACCACTCAGTGCAGCATTAGCATGTTACCAGCAGTGATGGATAAAAGCAAAAGCTGGCACAACAAAAGTCAGCGTGATTGGAGGGTAGTAACTTATTATTTACTCCCTCTTGATGTTTTTTTTTTTTACATTTTCATGAAAATTGACAATAAATGAGTGTCTTCTTTTTGTTCCATGTTTATTTAGGCTCAACTGTCTGTCAGATTTTGTCTTGGAGGATGGGTCAACCCTTTTGTATTTTCTAACAGCCACCATTAGGGGGCGTCCGTGGCCGACTCAGTCACAAGCTCAAATAAAAACAAAACAAAACACAAAGCTGATGATCCATGTTTGTTACCCTGCTTAAACTAAGCAAAGCTTCAGTTTAGTGAAATGGATTCAAATTTAGGCTAAGTTAAATTTATTTCACTTTGAGCTGCCAAAGATTTTTACCTGCTTATTGAGGAGGATGTAAATGACTGGGTTGTAGACTGTGGAGGCCTTTGAGAAACAGGAAGGAATGGTGGCCAGTCTCAGGTCGAATGGCTGCCCACGGTTATTCACAACCCAGATGGCAAAGGAGGCATATGGCATCCAGCACACCAGAAAGCCCAGCACCATAATCACCACCATCCTGGTCACTTCCTTCTCTGCCTTCTGGGTAGAGGCAGACTCTGCTTGGGCCTTTACTGCCTTTTGAGACAGATCATTTGTCAGAATCAGCATCAGACTGGAAAATTGTAAGTATAAAAATATATTTTTTCCTTCATTCCCACCCCTTCCCTGGTTTGTTTTGCCTTCTAGTATTTCCTTTTAATAAACAAAACTAAACACAACACAATCACCCTAAACATAGGATACGACAATTGCTAACCAATGTCATATTGCCTACCGCTTTCAGCATGAACAGCAGCTGTGAGTAGCAGAAGACGATGGTGGAGAAAGGGACAGCAAAGCAGAAGCAGAAGAGGAACATCACGTAGGTTTCATTGTTAAACTTGTTGCCTGTTGTGTACCAGTCTGGGCCACAGGAACACTGCATGCCCTCTGGGATATACCTAGAAAGAGAAACAATTATTTTCCGCTGTGGTATATGTATACATATGTTATTAGTCCTAAGAGAACCATTTACATCAAGGTTAGAGCAAATTAATTATAAAGTGCTTAATCTATATGTACTCACCTGCTCCATCCAAACAGAGGTGGAAGTGCAGCGCTCAGACCGCAGACCCAAGTCAATCCACAGCATGCTATAGCGTGGCTGGACTTGAAGGCAAAGTTCCCAAGTGGCTTGCACACAACCAACCATCTTTCAAATGCTACCACAGCAAGAGACCACAAGCTAACCATACCTGCAAGAGGACAAAGATAACGATAACTACGTTAATATTTAGAAACAGCAGCTGCTTTTTATATATTGGCTCACATAACCACATAACCAACAACTTCTTTAACAACAACAGTGCCTTATGTGGTATTCTTTGAAAAAAAGAACATTTTGATGTTCAAAATAAAGTTAGCTTTATATAGTACCATACGGTATGCAATGATACTGGCACCAGTACACTGATAGCTCTATTTCTCCTACAAATAAGGACACAATATGTATTTTATGTGTCATGTGAAAAACAAATAGCTTATTATTATTATCATTATTATTATTGCAGTTCAGATTTTTAAAAAAATCCCTGTTGAGAGCGCTTTGGTTGACAAAAACTGGCATAGGTCAAATCTCTCACACGCATCATTTTAATTCGAGTGTAATAATATGATGCATGATGTAATCCTTTTTTCTTACTTAACAAAGTCTATAATTATGCTCCTTACCACCAAGAGTTGCTGTAAATCCTTCAATCTTGCATGCAATTGGACCAGGGAACATGTATTTAAAAGCAAAACAGATGAAGCAGGTGAAAGAGCCCACAGAGGAGACGAGGAGGTTCGCAACAGCCAGGTTCACCAGGATGTAGTTTAGATGAGACCGGAGCTTCTTGTATTGGACAGTACATGCGATAGTGAGGACATTGATGATTGTGCCGGCCACCCACAAGAAGAACATAAATGCTGACATGGAATAAAAGATCATCGGGCTTCCTAAATGGTCCTGGGGAACCAGGTATGGGCTGAAGGCTGTGATATTGTTGGTGTCCAGAGGGACGGGGATCCAGAAGTCATCTGGGAACTCAGTGGGACGATTTCCTCTCATTTTCTTAGATGGAGTTTGCGATCAAAATCTATATCTAAAATATAAAAAAAAAACCAGTTTAAAAGACTTCAAATAAACTGCATCTAATTTCAAATAGTACTCAGAGATTTCATTTTTCCCTCCGTCTTATATCTGAGATGCTCGTCTGTCTGAAGCAGAGTTAACAGCGGCATTTATAGGAACTTTGATGATTGCTGAGGCTCAACATAATTGGCTAAAGGACAGGATTTAAAGCTTTCCTTGCATTCCGATAACAACATACCCTACCCAATAGCTAATACACAGATTACTATCGCATTACCAGACTTGGCAAGGATCATCTCATTACATCCTAGTGTAAGGGCAGTGTGTTTGTGAACCATATAATCTGATCTACAGGGACTTCCAAGAGGTCAGTGCATGCATCTCACCCTCAGTACTCCTTTTTTCTGGCACAATTATTTTTCACCAAGAAGGAGTAATCAGACTTATGGAAAAGGTTTTTCTATCTGTCTCTTCATCCCTTATCTTGCTAACTACTCATCAGATCTACTTTACAGTTGGTGGTTACAGGTCCTTTGAATGAGTCATTGGTCTCTTTTTGGGGGTCTTCCCTCTATTGATTGGCAACATTATCAAACCTTTAAGATCAAATTTCTTCCCCTGCCGAGAATATCACATTCCTCTGTGACCTCTTAATTATGTCACCACTTCAGACAGCATAGTTTATATAAACTTCCACTGCAGTGAACACCGCTCTAGGCAAAATGTTAAACCACTGACAGGTGAAGTCTGTAACACTGATAATCTTGCCAGAAACTTTCTTGAACCATTGGATTTTGGTGTTTATGTGGATGTTATTTTTGTTTGTTCCAGAACAAGCAGACCCCCCTCCCCCCAGCACTGGAAGCAGGAAGGTGGTGACTGGAGTCTGTCCCAACTACAATAGGGACAGATCACCAGTCTGTGTATTGTATATATTTTATTTTCTGCCTGTAAACTCCATTTTGGCAGTTTGCATTGAGTGACAAACTTACAGACTCACTTTTAGAAGCCATGCAAAAAAAATACTTGCTCATCCTACTCTCAAACCTTTACTTTTACTACATAGTAAATGTTCTGTCACACACACTCACACACACACACACACACTCTCTGACTCACTCACTGGCCTGCACCAGTTACCAGTCACTTTGTGGAGCATTGGACTGCCATTACCTCATAAGACTTTGTGTTACACTATCTCATACCGTACATTACCAAATCTCCATTTGCACTATTTGCCTATTTGCACTACTCTGCCTGGTTTGCACTCAATGTCATTTACCCTTATATTGTATATTGTATAGCTTTCTTGTTATATGTAAAATTGTATTATATTATTTAATTTTTTTTACTTTAAAATATTTTACTTGCATTTTTAATCACTCTTATATTTAAATGTTCATTTTCTATTTTATCTAGGGATTGAGAGTAACGAAGTTTCTATTCTCTGTATGTCCTGTACATGTGGCAGAATTGACAATAAAGTTGACTTTGACTTTGACTTGACTTGACTTTCTATACAGCTGATTTCTAGAGGTCATCAGAGGTCAACCAGCCCCCCCACATTAATGGAATCAAACAAAACTGGTGTCAATCAACTGTGCTATGTCTGTGCTGCTTGGTGCTGCTAAAACTGTCGTTTGTGCTGCCTCTGTTTTAACGATATTAATGAAAATGTAAAGGTCAAAAGGTCAACCAGCCCCCCCCCCCCCCCACATTACCCAAATCAAAGAAAAATTATGTCAAACATTTGTGCTACGTTTGTGCTGGTTTGTGCTGCAAAAATTTTCATTTGTGCTGCTATCATTTCAAAAATATTAATAAAATAATGTCTTGATGCGTGCTCAATCATCCAGGTAAGTAAATTCCAAAAGGTTGATTCTGTTCATCTGGACATTTTCAGTGGGAGAAACGTTTTGTCACTCATCCAAGTGACTTCTTCAGTCTCAGCTGACTGCAGGTTTCCCCAACCTTATAAACAGTGCATTTGCACAGCGAATTAAACTAGCACCACTGAATGAACAATGGGCTGGGGGGTTAGTTCCATGATTGTTAGTATGCAAATTCTTATGACCATTGATCAACGACTACTAATCCAATACACAGATTCTCGAATGGCCATGAGTACCATTCACAGAGAGTTGGGGAATGGCTGCAATCACAGCATTGAAAGATGGCGAAACATGTACCCTTGGGCCCCCCTTCTCGATTCAGAGATGGTCAGCATCTCGACAGCCTGATGGACGAAGCTGTCTCTCAGTCTGGCCCGGAGGCTCTTCAGTGTCCTTCCTGATGGCAGCAAACTGAAGAAGCTGTTGAAGGGATGAGTGGAGTCACCTGTAATGGAGAGGACCTTCCGGATGAGGCACGCGCAGTAGATCTCCTGGGGAGGGAGGCAAGAGAGGTCCCCCCAATCCTCTCCGCTGCTCTCACTACCCGTTGTCATTTTTTTCCTGCAGGACCCAGTGCAGGAGTCATACCACACAGTGATGCAGCTGGTGAGGATACTCTCAACTGTGCCTCTGTAGAAGGTGCTCATAATGGGGGTTGAATCTCTTGTGCTTCTCAGTTTGTAGAGGAAGTAGAGTCGCTTCACTCACATTGTTTAGTCTCATTATTCAGACTAATCCTTAATCACCGTGTCTTGTTAAAAACCCACATTCTTCTTAAATTTTTAATGTGAGTTGACATATTTTAAGACTAGCACACGCAGATCCCCCTTAAACATCGAATTCAACCCATTTACAGTGAAGCTGCATTAGCTTGCACAGAAAAAACAAGCACTGCTAGCCCTGCTTGCCCCAACTGAAAGACGCTGGTTGTGTCTTTCAGTTTTAGTTCAGTGGTTGTGTGATGACACATAGCTGACTAGGGAATATTAACTAAGCAGGATGGCCCATCAAAAAAAAAAAATCTTCCTCTCGCCCCTTGGGGCGGTCTATCCTATCGGGTCCTCTACCAGAGGCCTGGGAGCTTGAGGGTCCTGCGCAGTATCTTAGCTGTTCCCAGGACTGCGATCTTCTGGACAGAGATCTCCGATGTTGTTCCCGGGATCTGCTTGAGCCACCTAGTGCTCCGATTACCACTGGGACCACAGATACCTTCACCCTCCACATCTTCTCAAGCTCTTCTCTGAGCTCTTGGTATTTCTCAAGTTCCTCGTGTTCCTTCTTCCTGATGTTGCTGTCATTCAGAACCGCTACATCTATCACTGTGGCCATCTTCTTCTATTTGTCTACAACCACTATGTTCGGTTGGAGCCACCATTTTGTCTGTCTGTATCTGGAAGTCCCACTGCTCTGTCATTCTCCACCACCCTTGAGGGCATCTTCCATTTTGACCTTGGGACTTCCAGGCCATATTCTATGTTTGTTTTGGGGTTGTTGTTTTTTTCATTTCCAAACCTATAAGGTGACAATTGATACAGGTGGACAGCTAGTTTTTGCTGCTGGTGACAGAGACCTGGCAGACCCTGTGACCCTGTCTTTGTTTGGATAAGTTGACCAAACATAGTAATTTCACTGACTTCTGGTTGAAAAGTCCTTTTGCATAAAAGTCTTTTGCGAAAAATCCCACAGCTCCCGTGATTGACGCTAGCACTTTTCTGAAGAATTCATGGTCACAGTTGTTTTTCTAGTCTTATGAAAGACAACATGATGTTAGTTAAACTGTGGTCTGAGAGTCAGAGAGGATGACAAACGAGGGTAAGGTTAAGAACAGATCTACCTAACTGAACAGTCATGTTGCAGTTACATGTGTATCCGATGTCCATCAGTGTCTCAGCCATGCCCACTCCTTCACTGATCATGTCCACTTTCAAAATACCAAGATGGCTGAAGGATATGACTATGGCTCATGGTGCTTATGTGAACTACAGATTTTTATGTTATAAAATACCTTTTTGAACAATATAATATTTTGTACTTTGGTTGCATGAGAGTGACCTGAATAAAATAAGTTTAAGACAATAAGACAAAAACATTTCGCTAATAAAAGTGCAAATACATATTAATCACACGCTTAATAAATATCACATTTAAAATGATAACAAAAATACTTTTATATAGCACACTATAATATACTCTCATAGTGCACTTTTTAATAACTTCTAAGTGTTGGAGAAAAACACAGAGCAAGTGAAAACGTGTTTTCAGTCAAGCACAGAGATTCAGTAAAGATTTTGTGTCTGTTTTTTATTTGCATTTTCATTTTGCAGATTATTCCTACTTAAATCATGATATTTTTACATATGATAAAATACATGTACATTCTTTGTAATTTACAGTTCAGAAATCAGCGAGCATTGACGTGTTGCCTAAGCAGGCCCGACTTTGGAAACTTCAGTCACCGATTGTGTTGTTGAGCTCTCCTCCTCACCTCCTCCCATCCCCATCATCGCTAACATACATGTACGGAACTGCAAGGGAAAAACATATTTGTAGATTAAATCTCCTGTGCAAAGTTATAAAGTATCATTTTTTATGCATAAAAACAGCCCAATTATTTATAGCTTTAGGACCACAGCTAAGATATGATACAGCCTATATAAAGTTAAGAAAATAGGTTGGTTAGTAGACTTTTGCACCAAAAACATCTTCAAAGCACGAACATCTTGCCCAAGGACACGTGTATGGACTGGAGTCGCCAGGGATCCAACAACTGACTTGTTGCTCTACCTTCTAACGGAGTCACAGCAAGGGAACTGAGCCATTGACCCCCAGATTACCCCTACCTATAACCCCTTTTATTTACATTCCTTCTAAATGGGACAAAAATTAACCAAACATGTTGTTTAAGTTGGATATAAAAGAGTCACAGTAGTGAGATACACATAGATAAAGTAGAGCATCGATTCAAAGCTCCTGCACATCAGATAACTTTAAAACATGTTGTTTGGTGTATTAAAAACCAGGAGAAGACAACCCATTTGCTTCTAAATAACTTAGTACTTACTCGGCACAGCATGTAACTGACCTGTTTATTAAAGACCACATAGATAACAGGGTTGTAGACTGCTGAAGCCTTTGAGAAACAGGACGGTATAGTCGCAAATCTCAGATCGAATGACTGCCCACGGTTGTTCACAACCCAAAGAGCAAAGGAGGCATATGGCATCCAGCACACCAAGAAGCCGAGCACCATGATCACCACCATCCTGGTCACTTCCCTCTCTGCCTTCTGGGTGGAGGCAGACTCAGCTTGGGCCTTGGCTGCCTGTTAATGTGGGATTGATCAGGGTCATGTTGGAAAGGTTACTTTGAAAAAAACCACAAGTCATGTGAATAAATAGAAGAGTTTACGTTGTGCTTTGATCTTGCAGATATTAATAATACTAAGCGTGTCAGTTTGAATGGTAAGTAGATCTGGCCTGTTAGATTTTGGCTTTGATAGGATATAAGACAGCATTTATTTAAGTATACATGTTTCTCAGTCATCAAGAGAATAATTTCAGTAGACCAAAACCATCTCATTTTGTCTCACCATTTTCAGTGTGATGAGCAGCTGGGAGTAGCAAAAGATAATCGTGGTCAAAGGAACAGCAAAGCAGAAGCAGAACAGGAACATCACATAGGACTCGTTGTTGTATTTGTTGTTTGTGGTGTACCAGTCTGGCCCACAGGAGCACTGTAGGCCTTCTGGAATATACCTGCAAGGAAAAGTAGAAGCACGTTGATTGTACAGTTCTACTTAAATGCATTGTGTTGCCAGCTGATTTTCTGAAGTATGTTGTGTCTGTTGCTTACCTGCTCCAGCCGAACAGTGGAGGAGCTGAGGCAAATACTGCAAAAAACCAAGTGAATGCACAGCAGGCTATAGCGTGGTCGGGCTTGAAAATAAAGTTACCGAGCGGCTTGCAAATCACAAGCCATCGCTCGAAAGCTATCACAGCAAGGGACCACAGGCTTACCATACCTGCAATGACAGGAAAACCCTTTAACTCCCTCTAGAAATCAGCATAAATAAGTCTATTAAAAGGGAGATGGGCTACAACGGATTTTTACAGTGTTGTCTGCAGCCAATGACTTACCACCGAGTGTTACCATGAAACCTTCGATCTTGCATGCTAGCGCACCAAAGATGAAATATCTGAATGAAAAAGTGCAGCAGGCAGTGAAGGAGCCCACAGTGGACACAAGAAGGTTTGCTGCTGCCAAGTTCAACAGGATGTAGTTGAGGTGGGATCGAAGTTTCTTGTATTGGATGGTGCATGCAATGGTAAGGGCGTTGATGAAAGTGCCAAAAATAAATATGAATAACATGAAAACTGCCATGGTGTAAAAGGTGGCAGTATCCCCCAAGTGGTCCTGTGGAACCAGAAAAGGGCTAAGTGACGTGATGTTGTTTGTGTCCAGGCTGACGGGTATCCAGAAGTCTTCTGGCAGCTCCATATCACGTTTACCCTTCATTTTGCTTATTTCGAACAACGTACTCCTGCTGATGTTACGGCTCAAATTAGGTATCGCGCAGGCTCTGCCAAATAATAAATTTAAGGAGCAGACATGAACGCTGTGCGGTTAGGAATTCTATCGTCTCTTGTCTTTATTGGCTGTGTGCGTCGTATTGACGTTTATAAAGGGTTTCATGACACTGATCGCTATAAAGTGGTTAATTGATTATTTAATTGACTACGTAATTAATTGACTAATTTAATTGCCTTCATAGCTTTTCATTTTATTAACTGGTGTTGATGCTTCTGTGGTTTCCAGTTCTGTGTTGCGTGCTGTGATGCTAAATTCTGAGATTTGGTTATTTGACAGATATCAGAACTAACAAGTATTTGAATCTGGGAACAAACACAAGCATATTTGGACTTCCAAAAATCTGTGCAAACCTAGATATGTTTTTGGCATCCAAACTTGGTTAAAGAGGTTAATCCCTCTTTCCTAAGGAAGTTCCCTGCCGGTCTTCACCTGCTAATCTGGTTTCCAATCACATTATATTTGATAATCTCTTGTTAAGTGGATTACACCCTATTTTGCATGGGGATTTAACTCAAGCTTTGTGTTACCTTCTTGGCATTTTGCTGCCTTTACTGAGCTTAAGGGAGCGTCTTTGTTGCACAAGATTGAAGGTTTTATGGTAACACTCTGTGGTACGATTTAAGCTGGCGGGTTAATCGCAGAATTTGCTCATTGTCGTCCCAACGATCCGATACAGAGGAGGATGTGCATAAGCATACTTAAGAGGAAGAAAGTTAGTGGAGGAAAACAGAACTATTAAACTAGCTTGCTCAACACTTTCTTATTTCTAACTTTATTTCATTTTAATGGGCAAAAAAGTTGTAGACTATTTCATACAGGAAAAACAAAATTGCACAACCTCAGCAATTTGGTGTGTATGTGAATATTAACAAAATACAGCTATGATATGCAGCCAGTCAGCAGCAGTTTATAAAAAATCAACCTAATCACATGCATTTCCACTCGAAGCAGGTCCAACTCATGTTGAGGAGTCTTCATCCTTATTTCTGCTCATCCTCAGCATCTTTATTTAGTTTTTTTTTTAACATTGAAAAAAAGATGTTGATAAAATTTTTTGTTTCTATAGTTTATTTATATAAGCTGCTGTTTCCTGATGCATTGCAGCTGCTTTAATAAGACATTTTAATTTAAACCTGTTTGTTAGTTTATATTATTTTTGAGATCTTTTAATTATGGAAAGGATAGGGACTTCTACAGACAGCAAGTTTCCAGAATGTGGAGACACGTGATGTCCATGCTGTTCTTTTGTGCTTGCCAAAAATTGGCAGGAGATCCTAAAGATCTGTTTATCAAGGACAACATGGACAGGTTAAAGACTGCAGGGGATCTTGGAAAAGACAGACACTATAGAAGCAAATCTCAAATCAAAAGACTGATGGTGGTTGTTCACAAGTACAAAAGCAAAGCTGGGATGTATCATGTCAGGAAGCCCAGCACAAAGATCAACACCATCCTGGTCACCTTGTTGTTGGGCTTCAGGGTGGACGCAGATCCAGCTTGGGTCTTTGCTGCCTGTCAAGTAAGAAAACAAGATGACTTACATGGCTTCTGCATGTTCAGCAAGTCACCCATCTGCTTGTTTCATTACAGAAAATTTACCTTTGCATAGTATGTAGTATGTGTGATTTTCTCCACATCCACAGGAATGGGGCAGTTTTTGTGTGATGTTTAGTGCAGCATCTATTGTAGGTGTGCTGGAGTAAAGCAGCAGAGGGAGTGGGAATACATTTACAGGCCTGTCAAACATTTAAATACTTAATTAATTCAATGATTAAACAATTATTTATTCATTAAGTAAGCGACAGCATTAAGAGGGTTGTGGGTTTGAAACTGCATGGGGCCTTCCTCTGTGGAATTGTTCTTACTGTGCATGTGAGGCTTTTCTCAGGAAGTTCACCCCATATAACAAAAACCTATATGACAAGTTAATTAGTAGGTCTTAATTGGAATTTTATGTAACTTTGATCTTGTCACTCTCTGAAGTTGGCAGTCACCCTGTCCAGGCTGTACTCTGCCTCTCACAGTATCAGCTGACTTGACCCCTATGACTGTAACTGGATGTATTGATGGATTTATCCAGAAAAGGAAAAAGCAACTCCTCCAGGAATATCACCAGAAGCAAGAAATATAAAAATGAAAAATTAGAAGCCAATATATGTTTTTAGGGTATGCTCAACATAATGAACATGAAGTAATGGCTATCTACTGACAAACATGTTTCCACAGATAAGCAAACACGTTAGCGAGTGCCAATGCACAAGATGGTTCAATTAGTTCCACTATAGAGGGAAGGACACTGTTTTGGGATCTGCTAATCCAGGTACCAGCGCTATTACGACAGCAAATCACATTCAGTCTGATCTTGATTAACCTGCTTGCTGTTAGTATTAGGATGGATGATCTTGACCTTCATTATCGTATCAGGCTCAAGAAAGGATTATCCGATGTAGAGGATGGATCTCTGCAGACGGCAGAGTTTGGGCATTTTTTTCCACTTCAGAACAAATTACAGCAGGACAGATATAATGTTGATAGTCTCTTCATGACAAGTAGGTGAAGAAAGTGGGGAATATTGTCTTTGTGAGTTCTACTGTGGAAATGCACACTCACTGTAAAAAACAACAACAACAAAGAAACTGTGTAATTTAACAGTGTTTTCCTATTAACTCTCCAGGAATTTAAATATATTAAATATCAACAAAATTACAAATATAGACTGTGGACTTACAAGTCAAACCTGTAACTGTGAATGACGATTTTTTTCCCACATAGAAACACTATAAAAGAAAGACTATTCACAAATTCAGCTCGATTTCAGAAATATATAATTGTTTTAATGCTGTAAATACTGTACATATATGACATTTGATGCAATGAGTGAAAATTAATAGCAAAGGAAGTCAAAGTATAGGTTCTGAAATTTTGCATACATTTGTTTATTATTTAGCAGATATCTTGTGTAATTATAAAGCTTTTAAAGTAAAATAATGCTTTAGGTGTTAAAGCTGTAAGTTCCTAAACAGTAACAAGTAAACCCGCAATCTCATTATTGTAAAAGGACATTTGGACCAACCTTAAATCAGACAACTAATGCCAGAGTTTCACAAAGACTTGACCCAGACTGCTGTCTTTATTTGACAGATGTTGTTGTGAATGTGAATGACACATACAGTACAAGTACATATGAGAATTCTAAGGACTGTCTGCTGTACATGTGTTTATTATAAAGTAGTATATGTATATTTTTAAAAAAATAAAATTAATCAAAAATAGGTCATAAACACATTTAGTGTACACGTTGGTGGTTAGCACCCTGCCATCATCTCTGCACATCCTCCACCTGTGCCTTCAACACAAACACCTCTTATGCCCACCCAGCTCAGCCTGCTCTGGCCTGTGACGGTTCAGTTTTGGACCTTAAATAATAAAAGCATTGAGAACATTAAAAAAAAAGTATCCTACTTTGCTCCCTAGACTGCTGTCATTTCCTTATGAGGCATTTTATTTGGGGCAATGCCATTGTAATGAGCTTCTGCCAGCAATAAAGAAATAATATCAGTCTCCACCAGGTGGCATGCCATCCAGCTTCAGACTACCATACAAACCCACCAATTCATCCTCTCGAAATTTAGCGTATGAGAGGTCCAGAATTATTTGCCGTAGATGTCTTCTACCCCTAGATTCTTTACTTGGGACAATAACATGAAGTGAGGTAAATGGTTGTCTGTCTCTCTGTGTTTGCCCTGCAACACATTAGTGATCTGTCCAGAGGGTATTCTACCTTTTGCCCAGTGTGAGCTGGATAGGCTTCAGCCCCTGCAACCTTAAATTCAAACCAAAGAAGATGGATGGGCTATGGGTGGGTGGATGATGGATGGATATTATTGGCAGGTGATAGACGTACATTTAGGCAGTTACCATTCCAAACAGAAGGCACAAAAGTAGCCTGCTAAGAAATAGAATGGATAATTCCTTTGTCCAGACTCTTTCATAAGCAACAAGGTAAACCTAAAAGATGTGTTTTGACTCAAAAGTGGTCCACAGTCCACTGCATTCCAGTCTGAGATTAACTGATTTTTTTTTATTTTCCCATAAATAATAATAATGACAAATCTCACCGCCTATTGAAAAGGTGCAAATGGTGCATACAAACTCACCAGACTGCAAGAAATGTAGTGGCTGTAATAAAAGTAACTGGGTTTATTCCACCCCAATACCTAAATGAAACCAGCGCCCATGTTTGCATTTTCTTTGTCACTGTTGTCATTTTTCATCAGGTTAATATGGCTTTGTGTGTGATTAGGAAAGCAATTAAGATAACATCCATTTAGAACAGAGGGTAAATGTAAGACCATCAAGGATGTGACGCTGTTCCTGTCACTGTGTTACTGTGTTTGTACACTGGTGTGACCCTCCGTGCAAGTCCCTAAAATGAAGCATTTGGTAGAAAAAAAAGAAAACAAAAACATTTATGTACGTGTTCTGAAGATGCTCAGTGAAGATCTGTGGACGATCACAGGATGTGTGAACAAAAAACTAAATGATGTGCAATCTGGTGCATGATGTTTTCTTTTTAAATAACAAAATGCATAGAACTCCTACTTTACAACCTTGCTCATCATTTGTGACAACTCTGTGCTGTGACAAATCAACCCTTTACAAGATTATTTACCTTTAGAATTCCTGAATATAAGTTTATAAAGCCAAACAACCTCACAGATGTGGGCACAATATGAATATGAATGAGTCAGACAGCCTGCTGTAGTGGTGGGAGGGAAAAAAAATCCCTTCTCAAAATCCCGCTCAAAATCCTTGATCCGTGTCACTTGAGTGACATCATGATCTCTTTAGGGTTTGAAAGCTCAGCTCTCCTGCCATTATCTAAGACTCTTAATGAGTGTAAACAATTACTGGCATCTGAGCACCACTGACCTTTCTCAGTCTGCTGTACTCATCCAGGTGAGCACATGTATGAGAAACATGGACAGTATGTCAGTATGTACTACAAAAAATATATATGTGCTGTGTTTTCGTGACCCAATCTGGTTAAAATCTAAACATGACAATAATAATAATGATAATAAAAAATACAGTGACACTGATCAAGATTTTTCACAGTACAGCATGTATAGACATCACTCAGCAAGACGTGAACAAGAGTATTTTTCCAAGTGTTCCGTGATCGCTGCTATTTCCTTTGTTTTCGTTCTTTAGGCAGAGGTCATGCTTGGCTTTCTAGGAAGCTTTCATCCTTTTATCTCATCATTATCGTCATGACGGCCCTAACGAGTTTCCAATCTGTCTGTTGAGACTTCCGAGACATAATCCCTTTTCTGCGGCACGCATGAAATGTCCACTGAAATGGCTTTACCATTGTAGTTTCTTTCTTTCTAGTTCTTTCAAAATAAAAACAATCTTGACCAAACACAATATGAGGAATAGTTATTCTTTAGTTTTTCTGCATCAATGGCAATTTTCTTCATTTTAGGTTTGATCAGAAAAACAAAGGGACCTATTTGAGTGTGCAGCTGTAGTTGGACCTTATAGCCTATTTGATTGTCATTTCCAGCGTTGTGCAAAACTCGTGAATCATCCTTCATTTCTTTATATTCTGATGGGCTTGAAAGTCAATGGTATGACTTTATTTATTCTTCAAAACACTGTGAACTTTCCTAGGCAGGTTTTCTTGTGATTTCTTTAAGAAGTCTTCAGGAATAGTTCTCCAGGCTTCGTGAAGGACATTCAAAGCTTTTCTTTGGATGTTGGCGTCCTTTTGTTCTGTTCAATAATGTTGAGCTCCCCACTCTGGGGAGGCCAATCCATGACTCGTGGTGTTTCACTGTGTTTTTTCTATCCAGGTATGGTTTTACTACGCTGGCAGTACGTTTGGGATCATCATCCTGAAAATAATTCTTTCCAGAGGGTAAGGTCTCTATATTGCATAATGGATCAAAATCTGATGGAACATTTCTTTGTTCATAATTAGATCAGTCTTGACAAATCCCCAACACCACTGGCTGAAATACAGCCCCACACTGTGATAGAGCCTTTTTTCGTTATGCGTAGACACAACATTGCTTCGTTTTTTGAGTTAGGTGCAATTTTTTATGCTTGAATAATTGATAGGTTCGTGTTAAGCGAGTTAACAAACAATCAACTGGCTCCTTGGAAATAAAATACAAGTAAATGGAGGCTGGCTCAAGAGAATCATGTATATAAAAGTGGCTTGGTTTTTAATTTGTTTGTTCTTCCTTTCTTTTTAAAAAAATGTTCTTTATATGACAGCAGTGAGTTAAACGCGTATATAAATCACAGCACTAAAACCTGTGCTGAACAGCTGGCTCCCATCTTTACTCTGACTGAATGACTACAGACCTGTCGCCTTGACATCTGTGGTCATGAAATCCTTTGAACGACTGGTGTTAGCCCATCTGAAAGACATTACAGGCCACCAGCTGGACCCTCTGCAGTTTGCCTACCGGGCAAACAGGTCGGTGGATGATGCAGTGAACATGGGGCTGCATTACATCCTGCAACACCTCGACCGCCCGGGAACTTTTGCCAGGGTCCTGTTTGTGGACTTTAGTTCGGCTTTTAACACCATCGTGCCTGAACTTCTCTCCTCCAAACTCTCCCAGCTCAGCGTGTCACCAGCTACCTGTCAGTGGATCACCAGCTTCCTGACAGATAGAAAGCAACAAGTGAGGCTGGGGGAGATCACCTCTGAAACTCGGTCCCTCAGTATTGGTGCCCCTCAAGGATGTGTCCTCTCACCACTACTGTTCTCCCTCTACACTAATGACTGCACCTCCAAGAACTCGGCTGTTAAACTCCTAAAGTTTGCAGATGACACCACTGTCATTGGCCTCATTCAGGATAGTGATGAGTCTGCATACCGGCAGGAAGTTGAGCGGCTGGTACTCTGGTGCAGTCAGCACAATCTGGAGCTGAACACTCTTAAGACTGTAGAGATGACAGTGGACTTCAGGAAACATCCCTCAACTCTGCTCCCCCTCACCATATCAGACAGCTGTGTGTCAACTGTGAAGACCTTCAAGTTCCTGGGTACCACCATCTCCCAGGACCTGAAGTGGGAGACCAACATCAACTCCATCCTCAAAAAGACCCAGCAGAGGATGTACTTCCTGAGACAACTTGGGGAGTACAGTCGACACAGGAGCTGCTGATCCAGTTCTACACTGCGGTCATTGAGTCTGTCCTGTGCTCCTCCATCACAGTTTGTTATGGTGCAGCCACTAAACAGGACAGGAGCAGACTGCAGCGGACTGTACGGGCAGCAGAAAGGATCATTGGCGCCCCCTGCCCTCCATCCAGGATCTGTACCTCTCAAGAACCAGGAAACGGGCAGGGAAAATCATCACAGACCCCTCACACCCTGGACACAGACTTTTTGATCTGCTGCCCTCTGGCAGACGGTACAGAAGCCTGCAGACCAGGAACAGTTTCTTTCCCCTCGCCATCTCCCTTCTAAACAGTTGACCTGTCACACTGCTCCCACTGCCAGACTGCAACTGCACCTTATGTACATTCTGTAGTATTCATTCCACCTCATTTCATTTCTGTATTTTATGTAAATAAGTTTAGATTAGTTATTTATAGTTGGTTTACACAGCTTTGTGTATGTACAGTGGGGCAAAAAAGTATTTAGTCAGCCACCGATTGTGCAAGTTCCCCCACTTAAAATGATGACAGAGGTCAGTAATTTGCACCAGAGGTACACTTCAACTGTGAGAGACAGAATGGGAAAAAAAAATCCATGAATTCACATGGTAGGATTTGTAAAGAATTTATTCGTAAATCAGGGTGGAAAATAAGTATTTGGTCACCTCAAACATGGAAAATCTCTGGCTCTCACAGACCTGTAACGTCTTCTGTAAGAAGCTTTTCTGTCCCCCACTCGTTACCTGTATGAATGGCACCTGTTTGAACTCATCATCTGTATAAAAGACACCTGTCCACAGCCTCAAACAGTCAGACTCCAAACTCCGCCATGGCCAAGACCAAAGAGCTTTCGAAGTACACCAGGAAAAGTATTGTAGACCTGCACCAGACTGGGAAGAGTGAATCTACAATAGGCAAGCAGCTTGGTGTGAAAAAATCAACTGTGGGAGCAATCATCAGAAAATGGAAGACATACAAGACCACTGATAATCTCCCTCGATCTGGGGCTCCACGCAAGATCTCATCCCGTGGGGTCAAAATGATCATGAGAACGGTGAGCAAAGATCCCAGAACCACACGGGGGGACCTGGTGAATGACCTGCAGAGAGCTGGGACCAAAGTAACAAAGGTCACCATCAGTAACACACTACAACGGCAGGGAATCAAATCCCGCAGTGCCAGACGTGTTCCGCTGCTGAAGCCAGTGCATGTCCAGGCCCGTCTGAAGTTTGCCAGAGAGCACATGGATGATACAGCAGAGGATTGGGAGAATGTCATGTGGTCAGATGAAACCAAAGTAGAACTTTTTGGTATAAACTCAACTCGTCGTGTTTGGAGGAAGAAGAATACTGAGTTGCATCCCAAGAACACCATACCTACTGTGAAGCATGGGGGTGGAAACATCATGCTATGGGGCTGTTTTTCTGCCAAGGGGACAGGACGACTGATCCGTGTTAAGGACAGAATGAATGGGGCCATGTATCGTGAGATTTTGAGCCAAAACCTCCTTCCATCAGTGAGAACTTTGAAAATGAAACGAGGCTGGGTCTTCCAACATGACAATGATCCAAAACACACCGCCCGGGCAACAAAGGAGTGGCTCCGTAAGAAGCATTTGAAAGTCCTGGAGTGGCCTAGCCAGTCTCCAGACCTCAACCCCATAGAAAATCTGTGGCGGGAGTTGAAAGTCCGTGTTGCTCGGCGACAGCCCCAAAACATCACTGCTCTCGAGAAGATCTGCATGGAGGAATGGGCCAAAATACCAGCTACTGTGTGTGCAAACCTGGTAAAGACCTATAGTAAACGTTTGACCTCTGTTATTGCCAACAAAGGTTATGTTACAAAGTATTGAGTTGTATTTTTGTTATTGACCAAATACTTATTTTCCACCCTGATTTACGAATAAATTCTTTACAAATCCTACCATGTGGATTCATGGATTTTTTTTTCACATTCTGTCTCTCACAGTTGAAGTGTACCTCTGGTGCAAATTACTGACCTCTGTCATCATTTTAGGTGGGGGAACTTGCACAATCGGTGGCTGACTAAATACTTTTTTGCCCCACTGTATGTGTATGCATGTGTAATGTATATATAGACACGTGTGTGTGTGTGCGTGGGGGGGGGGGGGGGGGGGGGGTATGTGTGTATTCACATTGTTTATGTTAATGAGAGTGTGGGGAGTGAGTTGGAGGGTGGGGTGGGCTGATTTTAAACCATGTAAAGCACTTTGTGCTACATTTTTTTTTGTATGAAAAGTGCTTTATAAATAAAGATTGATTGATTGAGAGCAGCGGAGAGGATTGTGGGGACCTCTCTTGCCCCTCCCCAGGAGGTAGGTGTGTGTGTGTGTGTGTGTGTGTGTGTGTGTGTGTGTGTGTGTGTGTGTGATTTACATTGCTGTGCTGAGCCACCATCTACCGGAACCAAATTCCTTGTATGTGTCTGCACATATACTTGGCCAATAAACACGATTCTGATTCTGACAAGCACGCAAACCTCCGTCTTTCTGCCTGTTACAAATAAACATGTACACATACAAACACAGTTTGCATGTGTACATGTTTATTTGTACATGTACATGTGTACAGTTTTGTTTAATGTTGTACACAGACAGACAAAAGGCACTGAAAAGTCACCTCACCTCAAAAGTCACCTTTGATGGAGGAAGAAAATCAGTAGTGTAAGTCTGCCATCTAATGGACTAACATAGTGCTGCAACAAAGGGCAGCTACTTTTCATATCATGAAATATGTTTTTTTTCTTTATTATTGGCCTTCTTTAGGAAGAAGGTCAGAGGTCAGGTTCAGGTACTCAGAACCTAAGGTCTTTAAGGTGCATGTAAGCACCCCACATGCAGCAGAAATAAAGCTGTAGTGTAAAAAGAGACAGATTGAATTACTGCCAACCAGCTAATGGATGATAAAGTAGTCTGGCAATAATAATTTTAAAAAATGTTTGCGCAGACTTTTTGAAGAAGAAGAAAAAGAAGAAGAAGTCCTGGCCTACTGCTGAGGATAGCTTTGCAGTCCATCAGAACATGCAATGACTGTTTAAGCCACATTAACTTATCATCTTCGCAGCAACGAATTCAACCTGCAAAAAGTCAGAATTATGCTAATACTCGCTCACCTTTTTCTCTTGCTGGTTACCCGGACATCTGGCACTAGTCTGCCAAACTAAAATGCTTGAACCACACTTATTGCTTTATATTTTGCTTCCAAGTAGCCAGACTTTCTACATCTGGCAGTGACTTTTTTGTCACACTGCCAGCACAGTAAAAGCACACCTGGATAGATAAACACAGAATACAACACTATCAGTTATTGAAGCAATGTGTGGTTATTAAAAGAGAACAAAGGGCAGCCATGGTCCAAAAAAGGAGCTTTGAATGTTCTTCAAATAGCCTGGAAGTACTATTCCTGAAGGCTACGCAATGAAATGACAGGAAAGCTTGCCTAAGAGAGTTAAGGCTGTGTTAAATAATAAAGCTTGTCATCTGAAATATTGACTTTTAAGCTTGGTACAATTGAAAAAACTTTTTTTGCCTTTTAAAAAAAATAGTATTTCCAAAAATACATGTTTCTGTATGGATTTACCATTTTCCTAACAAGATATAAATAAATGAATAGTATCTCAAGACTTTGACAAAGTACTGTGTATATATGTTGTGTTTTAAATCTGAGTTGCTCTAAATATGATGTGATCTGTTTTGCAGTATTGGTCATAATGTACAATCATTTCTTTATTTGTTGTCTCGGTCATAAACCGAAATACTTTTTAACTATATGTTTTATTTCGCTACCTGGAGCGTACATTTACTTGTCTTTTAGGTTGACATCAAAGAATATGGCTGAACATCCATCCGTCCATCATCCATCCATTGTCTTCCGCCTATCCTACGGCTGAACATATTGATGTCAAAACCAGGGACGCTTTTTTTAAATGTTGAAGCCATTGTAGTAGAGTATTTGTATCAGTGGAGGGCGCGCTAAAGGGGGGCGTGGGCGTGTCAACATTAATATATGCGAGCGCAAAGTCTGTAAATTGTTGCTCGTGCGGTGTTGTCGAGAATTTGTGGGCATATACAAGTAGGTTTAGAGGGGAATAAAATCAGAATTGCATACAAAATTAAAATAAAAGGAGATTCGGTACGGGTGTCGCCATCTTTAGTAAGGGACAATAACCCAACTCCTATAACACAACTTGTTGTAATTCGCGCAAAGTCGTAACGTGTTTACTTTAAATCGATTTGCAGTGTTCCTAAAAGTACACTGGTACTTACTGCACGATTCGCACACACAGATTGACAAAAATAAAAAAAATGTATATACCTTTACCTCCGAAACGGTTTGCAAGTGGGTCCTTGTCGCCATGTTTACTTTGGGTGACGCCAACTCTCTTCCATTTTCCTCCGCCTCTGGTTGTCAAGAAGATGGCAGCTTCCAGGCAGGCATGAGAGGAAATACTTCTTCACAAATCGAATGAATTTGGATTATTGCCGCAAGATTAGAGCACATATCTGTGTTTTTGCAATAACTGCATCGAAATAAGTGAGTAAAATTCTGAAGCGTCTGTGCCCTTTTCGCTCTGTTGTGTTTTGTTGTAGCAAACCGCCCGGCCATTTTTCTTGTGGGAGCTGTAGACTTAGGCCGATTGTTGAAAAGATGGCTGCTTCCAGAGACGGCATGAAACATAATAACATTGTGTTTATGCTGTTTAACTCAATTTAGCTCAGTTTTAAGACCGTTGCCGAGCTTGCCTTTGTATCAGGTAAATTATGCACGACAGAGAAACTTTAAATTGCGTTGAATTTAATTGAGAAATTCGGCAGCGCTTTGACAGATGCCAGCTAACGCCGTTAGCTCGAGCAAATTAGGTTGAGTAACTAGCCGCTAGAGCTAACGGGGTACGGCTAACATGAGAATTTGAATGCCGCGATTGCAACTTTAAATTTTTTGTAAATCGGGGTAAAAGGTCTCATAGTTGTTTGGCCCTTTAGTCCCATAATATTTGCAACTGTTAACACAAACTTTGGATTTTTTATAACGTTGATAATTGCGGTAAAGCGGTTGCAAAGAATGCTAAAGTTGTTAGCTACAATATGGCGACTCCCAGAGAGGCATGAAAATAGCCGACTGTTGCTAACGATTGCAGTAGTGGATAAATTAGTGGTACGACTGTGTATCGTTTTGTGAACACGGGCTTATAATCACCTGTTGGATTTGTATTCATCCTGCCTTGTTTTTTGTTGATGTAGTGGGTTAGTTGTCATGTATTTTTATTTTTCGTTTGCTTCCGCCATTTTTCCGACGGGCAGTAGCGTTAGCGGGTGTTTGTTTGGTTGCAAGATGGCGGCTTCCATGGATTGAATTCAATGGTTAGAAACAACTAATAATAAACTTGGATAATGGCAAGATTTACTATGATTCTTAACAGAAGTACGACGTCATAACTGCGTAAGAGACCATAAAGCAGAAGTTGCTCGAAAGGTTTTGTACAAATATAGTTTATTGCTGTTATTGTTTTTTCTTGTCTTTTTTTGACAGTGTTCATTAACCAAAGCTAACCGCTAACTGTAAAGCCTGCTTTAAAGTTAGCTATATTGCACGGTTAGATGCTATTTTTGTATTGCATAGGTTTTATGGAAAGATAACAGAACTATTCAAGCACACATGACTAATGCGTCTTTATTATTTATTTCGGTAGAAGTCATGTCTGCCCCTGGCTCCGCGGTATCTGGGACCACGGCGTCGGTTCTGCAGCCGCGATGGAAACGGGTCCTCGGGTGGTCTGGTCCTGTTCCCCGGCCCAGACATGGACACAGAGCTGTGGCTATAAAGGAGCTTATGGTTGTTTTCGGCGGTGGAAACGAAGGGATTGTGGATGAGCTGCATGTATACAACACCGGTAAGCGCAACTTTGCATAAGGAACTTTATCAATTGTTTCTGCAGAAAGCATCATTTCTTACAAATAAAATTCAGATATTTAGAAGGCTAACTCAAAGTACTTCTACATCTAAAATAGTACAGTTCATTTCAGTATATGTTTATAATGCGCAAAACTAAATAGCCTTGCAGGCCCCAGTAGGCCAAACAGAAGTTAGCCCCCCCTGTCGGAGAAGGATTTTAATACACGTTAAAAAAGGCGGGCTAAAATAAAATGGATGATGCTGGTTGGTTTAAGCATATCCCCTGCCCCAGTTTCCTGCTTATAAACCAATAAGGGCAGGCAGACTCAGCAGTTGTGTTTGTGTTCCCATTCTTTAATGTAGATTTTAAGTTTATGTTTCCAAAAATAAATAGAGGGTTATTTTTTGCTTCTACTTTTAAGCATTTTAAAGCCTTAGTGGGTGTGATAGCATGTCTTTACTTATTAATTACAATTTGCCACAGGAAAGCCTCCAGAAATAACCCCTTTATTGTTATTGTGTTTTAATTTTTAGCAACAAACCAGTGGTTTATCCCAGCAGTCCGTGGTGATATCCCTCCTGGTTGTGCTGCATATGGTTTTGTCTGTGATGGCACACGGTTGCTGGTATTTGGTGGAATGGTGGAGTATGGAAAGTACAGCAACGATCTTTATGAACTACAGGTAAACCTTTATGGAAAAATAACCCCAGTTTTCGTACTAAGTTTGCTTGTCAGTATAATGAAGGCTTGTAAAGTATTTATAGCAACAAAATATAGCTGGCATCTAAGTCAGATTTTCCAGAGATGTTTACAAAGCAATGTTCATATGTAGGCCATCGTACTGCAAAGTGTCTTTATCAGCTGCATGCGAAATTTTGTCTTGTCTGCATCAGAGATGACTGATACAGGAAAAAATTGAGAAAGTTGATTGCAAAGTTATGTTTCACCCCTGTTACAGTTAAAATATTTACTAGAACAGGCAAATTATTACAATTAAAATCAAGGTCACTTGTAAGTTTCATCACTATACGTGTTACTGAGTGTTCAATGCTCAGCTGTACAGCATTATAGTAAGGTTGTGTCATTGAAACTATGATGACTTGTGAAATCACACAACTGTGTTGCAAAGTTTATGGTTTCATTGGTTGTGCTAGTCTTGAGAAAATACATTAAAGGAGTAATGTGTCTTTATTCTTAAAACTGTAGTAGAAAGGTTACAATTTACGTTGTTCTGCTCTTCTAGTATGTTTGGGTTTGCCAAATTTCATTAACCGATCCTGAGAAGTTCTCAAATGTTACGTTTCTGATTAAAGGATGTAAGGAAGCAGTGTGCCAAAAGTCTTTGTCACCAGATCCCAGGTGGATTTTTAATCATTGGGAAATGGAGTAGCTCTGTAAACAAACACTAAATAAATGTGGATTTGATGAGGGGGGGAAAGTATGTAAGGGTTCAGTCACAATTGTGATACTAAATCTGTCCTTATTTTTATGTTGTCAGAACAAGGAATGTGGTCAGCTTAAGACTTGTTAGTTACAGCTTATGCTGCCATCCATCGACTGATCGTTTTTTTCCACTGTGGTTTTTGCTACAGGCCAGCAGATGGGAATGGAAAAAATTAAAAGCAAAAAACCCGAAGAATGGCCCCCCTCCTTGCCCTCGTCTTGGCCACAGCTTTTCACTGGTTGGCAACAAATGCTACCTGTTTGGTGGACTCGCCAATGACAGCGAAGACCCAAAAAACAACATTCCCAGGTACAGAGGTTTTCTGAACAGTCATCAGGGGAGCACTGTTTTGCAGGACTGCAAATGTTTTTCTGTTTCAGCCACCGACGTGAGTGTCACTGTGTTTTTATTCATCAGATACCTGAATGATCTGTACACACTCGAGCTTCGTGCAGGTTCCAGTGTGGTTGGATGGGATATTCCAATCACATACGGAGTCCTGCCTCCTCCTCGTGAGAGCCACACTGCTGTGGTATACACAGAGAAGGCAACCAGGAAGTCGCGCTTAATAATCTATGGAGGAATGAGCGGTTGCCGTCTTGGAGATCTATGGACACTTGACATTGGTATGTTTTATAAAGTGTAAATGGAGAAATAACAACACTAAAATTGAAATGCCCTGCCATCAGCCCTCTGAGACATGATGCGATTCACAGAGTATCAGAACAAATGGAACTGAGCATTTCACTGTTAGAGAAGCAATATAGGAAATTGTGAGTTTTCTGTACACAAGCTGCCTTATCTTTTTGCATTTAAGAATAGATAACCTTTTATTGATTTTATTTTTTTTAATCTCCAGATACCCTGACATGGAACAAACCATCAGTAAGCGGCACAGCGCCACTTCCTCGAAGTCTTCACTCTGCTACCACCATCACAAACAAGTGAGATGACTGCTGCACATTTCCAACAGCAAACTTAATTTTTATTTTACTCATTTTTGAAATTCTGTGCTTGTTAAATGGTCTAAGTGCGAATTCATTTCTCTGTGCAGGATGTATGTTTTCGGAGGATGGGTACCTTTGGTGATGGATGATGTCAAAGTGGCCACACACGAAAAAGAGTGGAAATGCACAAACACTCTTGCGTGCTTGAACCTCGGTTTGTCTATCTCTGTTTTTATTGAAATCATATTTTTTTGTTTGTTTTTTAAATAGCAAATGTGCAGTGCCACTCTTAACTTTTGTGTAATTCTTCGTTAGACACCATGTGTTGGGAAACAGTGTTGATGGATACTCTTGAAGACAACATCCCCAGGGCCCGTGCTGGTCACTGTGCTGTGGCTATCAATTCCAGGCTTTATGTATGGAGTGGCCGTGACGGTTATCGTAAAGCTTGGAACAACCAAGTCTGTTGTAAAGATCTGTGGTACCTGGAAACAGGTAGGTGTGTTGTAACATGAGTGCTGTTGGAGACAACAGCTCGTTATTAGATAGTATTGAAAATTCTGCTCTCCCCCCCCCCCCCAGAGCGACCGCACGCCCCTGCCAGGGTGCAGTTAGTCCGTGCCAACACAAACTCTCTGGAGGTGAGTTGGGGTGCAGTCTCCACAGCTGACACATACTTGCTGCAGCTGCAGAAGTATGACATTCCTGCAACTCCAGCTGCAGCCTCTCCAGCTATGAGCGCAACCCCATCGCAGCCGCTTAACTCTCCAAAGAGCCCAGTGCCAGCTGCTGCAGCACCGTCGGCTCAGAGCTTACCACAGACAGGTATTACAATTTTGCATTTTTGTTACCACACCAGGAAGCTCGGCAACTGCAACAACCCAAATTCTACAAGGTGTGAATAATTTGGTTCATTTGTTTTACAGCAGTTTTAAAGGTTGCAGCTCAGCAGTCTGCAACAGGCGCATCTGTTGTCACAGTTCGTCCCAGCCAGCCGGGGAAATCCCCCGTCACTGTGACATCCCTTCCTCCAGGTGTTCGAATGGTAGTTCCAGCCCAGACTACCCAGGGATCGGTATGAGCAGTTTCATACAATTGTGTTCTTTCGCTGTGAACTGCACTGCCAGATCAGCAAATAATGTCAACATTTATTTCTTTTTAACTTTTAGCCAATTGGAAGTAGCCCTCAGATGAGTGGCATGGCAGCTTTAGCTGCTGCTGCAGCAGCAACCCAGAAGATCCCGCCCTCTTCGGCAGGAACTGTCCTCAATGTTCCTGCAGGTGCTACCATTCTCAAAACAGTGGCAGTTTCTCCCAGCACAACCACAGTGAAAGTGGCTTCTCCAGTCATGGTACACGTTGCAGTAAACGCTCTCATTTCCAACATTATGCTCGTCCTATCACAAGCCATTTGTGATAATAAATATGTGCTTGTAGGTCAGTAACCCGGCCACCCGGATGTTGAAGACTGCCGCTGCCCAAGTGGGCACAGCAACTGCATCCTCTCCCACCACTACCACCAGACCCATCATCACTGTGCACAAGTCTGGTGCAGTCACAGTGGCCCAGCAGGCCCAGGTGGTGACCACTGTGGTGGGAGGAGTCACCAAGACCATCACCCTGGTCAAGAGCCCCCTGACCATGGGCAGCAGTGGCACTCTGGTAAGAAAACATGGATTCTTTAGCATAATGTAATACTGCAACTCTACTTGAGAGCACCCTTTGGTGCTTTCACAGGCATGCTTTAAACCATGGATTCTGTAAAATGCTTCCTCGCACTCTGCATCTTTGTATCGATTGGTCACTCAATGGTGGCGTCTTTTTGAACCAGTAGGGAGGGTGTAAAAGTTGGCCTACAGTGACTATTGGAAAAGACAGGGAGCATGATGTCAGTGATCTGCATGACTGTCGGTCAGTTAGGGCTAGAATGATTCTAGAGCCACAAGTTTGGTGGTCGAGCATCCGGCTGACCTCCCCGTAATATCCGATGTTTTCTGGTGACTCATGAATTTGAGTCTCTCTCCTATGTCGGCAGATCTCCAACCTTGGCAAGATGATGTCTGTGGTACAAACCAAGCCAGTGCAGACATCAGCTGTCACAGGCCAGGCTTCCACTAACCCTCTCACACAGATCATACAGGTCAGCTATCTGCATGAGTGCAGGAAAAAACAGGAGGTAGCTTAAAACTCCTGAGACAGGCACCACGTGTCTTTCCCTGAATAGTTTTCATAACATGCACCTTTCTTTCCAGACGAAGGGTCCACTCCCAGCTGGCACAATCCTGAAGCTGGTGACCTCTGCAGATGGCAAACCCACAACCATCATCACCACCTCCCAGGCTGGAGGCACAGGAAACAAGCCCACTATCCTCAACATCAGCGGAGTCTCTCCTACTACCACTAAGCAGGGTACCACCATCATTAAGACTATCCCCATGTCAGCCATCATGACCCAGCCTGGAGCTACAGGTTTGTTCTCATTCAAGTTTGCACACTTTTTGGCATTTGCTGTGTAAATTAACCTTTAGATTTAGGATTAGTGATTGATCAGTGATTATATTCATGCTTGTGTTTGTCCTTGCAGGTGTAACAAGCAGTGCAGGTATGAAAACGCCCATTACAATCCTTACCACAAAGGTGATGACCACAGGAACTCCTGGGAAAATCATCACTGCGGTGCCCAAACTTGCCACGGCAGCTGGCCAGCAGGGACTGACACAGGTAAATTGTCTCTTTTTGCTCAGCAGTGTTTGGTACATATTGTGTTTGTTGTGCTGCCTGTTTATCCTAAATCTTCTGTTTCTAGGTGGTTTTGAAGGGTGCTCCCGGGCAACCTGGCACTATTTTACGCACTGTTCCCATGAGCACAGTGGGTGGCGTTCGTCTGGTTACACCAGTGACTGTGTCTGCTGTTAAGCCGACTGTCACAACTCTGGTTGTCAAGGGGACTACAGGTACGAAAAAATTACTAAGTAATGATTATGTAAATTAACAGTTTTGTTTCTCTGGTTTCATTTTTCAAACCACATTTCTTCCAGGTGTCACCACTCTCGGCACAGTCACTGGTACCGTTTCTTCTAGCTTGGCGGGAGGCACAGTTGATAGTTCAACTTCCTCTCTCGTTACTCCCATCACCACACTGGGAACCATTGCTACCCTGTCCAGCCAGGTCATCAACCCAACTGCCATTACAGTTTCAGCTGCTCAGACTAGCCTGACTTCTTCCTCCGCACTGCCCTCTTCTACTATGACAGTGCAGGTAATACTCAGCAGCTCCACTTTGTAATATTTGTATTTTAGTCATTAGGCTTTGAAGCTCTTGCAGTAGCATGTGTCATAAGCTTTAAGTAGTATATCACAACATGCTGAAAAAGACCATATGTGAAGATGTTGCTACCTCTTCTTGTAAACACAGACTAATGGAGAGCTGTTCCTCAGAAATTTTCAGACAGTCAATGAAGTTCTTCTGTTTTAGACCATGTATAACATACTATTTGCCTTAGAGCTGACATCTCTTTCCTCTCAGCAGAACCAGCCCACCCAGGTGACTCTGATCACAACTCCCAGTGGTGTTGAGGCTCAGCCAGTACAAGATCTACCAGTATCCATCCTGGCTTCACCAACCTCTGAGCAACCCACTTCCACTGAGGCTGGAGCTGCTGGAGAGAGCTCTGGAACTGTCACTCTGGTCTGCTCTAATCCGCCCTGTGAGACCCACGAAACGGGAACTACCAACACAGCCACCACTTCTTCCGCCACAATTGGTGCAGGACAGGTCTGCTCTAACCCACCATGTGAGACCCACGAAACCGGAACCACCAACACAGCCACCACTTCGTCTGCAACAATTGGAGCAGGGCAGGTCTGCTCTAACCCACCATGTGAAACCCATGAAACAGGAACCACCAACACAGCCACCACTTCCTCAGCTACAATCGGTGCAGGACAGGTCTGCTCGAATCCGCCCTGCGAGACCCATGAGACCGGAACTACCAACACAGCCACAACTGCTTCTTCAAACATGTCTGCGCTACGCATGTGCTCCAACCCACCATGTGAGACCCATGAAACCGGAACAACAAACACGGCTACCACAGCAACGTCGAACATGGGAGCAGTGCAGCAGGCGTGCTCCAACCCGCCCTGTGAGACCCATGTGACGGGCACCACCAACTCCACCACACAAGCTTCATCTAGCATGAATGCAAACCAGACAGACACGGTGCAGAGCGTGTGCTCTAATCCACCCTGCGAAACCCATGAGACGGGGACCACCAATTCTCCGTCCACAGCCACCTCCAGCATGGGAGGAGACCAGACCAGCACAACAACAGCCCTGGTCCAAAGGGTTTGCTCCAACCCTCCCTGTGAAACACACGAGACAGGGACCACCAACACAGCCACAACTGCCACTTGTAGCATGGAGACAGGTGAAGGCACTGGTATGTAAACATACTGTGTACATTTTACCTGAATAATCTTATTTCTTTTCTTTTTCTTTTATAATTAACAGCAAGTTAGGTTTCCGTACACTGTGTGGTGACTCTCAATCTTACTTCTTTTTTTAATTACACTTGTCTTGATATTTCTTAAAATAACATCTAGATCTCACATGACGGATGATTGTTTTTCTCTAAGCAGTAAAAGTAGTTTGTTTAGAAATCAGCTATGTTACTATGTCTCATTAGCAACCCAGCAGACAGAAGAAGGAGCAGAAGGTACCAGCAGCACAGAAGAGGCATCCACCACAGCAACAACTGGCACCACCCAGGGCAGGGCTATCACTACTGTCACTCAGTCTACACCAGCCCCTGGACCCTCTGTGCCTGTAAGAATACCACATCATTCCTGTCAAAATAAGATCCTTTTCTAAAAACCATCCAGTATGACTAGGTGATGGTGGTAAAACTAATCCTAGTAGATGTCCACGTTGGGGCTGCATTTCTGAATTTGATATGCTGTACAGACAAAAGTACCAGGCCACCTACACATTACACTTAAAGGATCTGCTTGACCATGGAAACTGAAGTTGTGAAACTCCTGGTGCACAGTACTTGTGCTGACGAGAAAGCCAGAGCAAGTTTATAATCCTGTAGGTATTGAGTCAGCAGAGTGTTGATAGAGTGTTGGCGTCCTATTACATTACTGCGCTGAATATCTATGAACAAAACATTCAGAAATGTTTGTAAAGGCAGACTGTATTGGTAGGTGCCAGAATTTAAACACCGGTGGCCATAGGACTGAAAACGCCTGACTTTGCAGATTAAGAAGTGTGGCCTAATACTTTTGTCAATATGTGTGTACGAATATGTAAGAAGAATGTCATTTCCAGAGTTTCTTTCTCATTGTGGGGTATGATTTCTTTGTTTCCCTCTAGTCGATCTCATCCATCACAGAGGGAGTAAGCACTGCAGCTAGCTCCACAGAGGAACCCATGCAGACTGATGAGCCAGCATCAGCAGAAGCTGCACCTGTTGAGGAAGGAACCGCAGCAATGGAGACGCAAGCAGAGGTGAATAAAGTATGAAGGCAAAAAAGTCTGTTTGGCCTTTGATTTTGAAATTCTTTGCAGTCATGCATTTTCCATGTTTTTTTGATGGGACTGCTTTAATGTGTTCCCCAGGGAGAAGCAGCAGCAGCGACAGCCTTGAACCTTCCTTCAGAGCTGATGTCTGAGGGCCAGGGAGCCACACTAATGGTGACGGGGCTGTCGGACGAGGAACTGGCTGTCACTGCAGCAGCAGAGGCGGCTGCACAAGCAGCAGCCACAGAGGAAGCCCAGGCCCTCGCTATCCAGGCGGTCCTCCAGGCAGCTCAGCAAGCCGTAATGAGTGAGTAGAATCAAAGCTTTTTGTTCACAGACTTTCGAATTTTGAACCATAGCATAGCCTAAGTTCAAGGGCTGGCTCTAGTTAACAGGACACTTGTCAGTAAAACTATTCCTCTAGATGTGAAACTCCTGAATTCTCTGTGATCTTGCTATTCATAAAAAATGTATAACTTACAGATGAAGGCGATGCTGCTGGAGAGAACCAGCAACCCACCAACATCCCCATCATGCTGACCCAGCAAGATCTTGCAGCACTGGTCCAACAGCAGCAACAATTGCAGGAGGCTCAGGCCGCAGCTCAGCAGGCCACGGTGGACACAAGCTTGCCCACCGAGGGTCTTGCTCCTGCCGACAGCCTCAATGATCCGTCTGTTGAGAGCAATGGGCACAACGAAATGGCCGCTGCAGTCACAAGTGCTGTGGCTTCTCTCCTGCCACGCACCACAGCTGAGAGTATGTTTGTGTTGTGTTTGGTTTTTTTATAGTTACTTTGAATGTTACTGTTTGTTACAGCAGACTGATTATTTTTGTATTGCTCTTGACATTGTACAGCGCTTGCGCCATCAAGTACGTTTGCACCCTCTGTATCTGTGGCAAGTCCAGCTAAACTTCAAGCAGCAGCCACTCTAGCAGAGGTCGCCAATGGCATTGAGGGAGAGGTGAGTCATTTTGGTGCTGCTGCACTTCTGATTATGTCAGTTGAGGTGAAGAGAGGAAAGGAGGAATTTGCTGACCGTTTTTGTTCCCATGCAGAAGCAAGCCCCTCAGCCAGCTCCAGTGAAGCCTGTCGTGAAAAAGGAGAACCAGTGGTTTGATGTTGGGATTGTTAAAGTGACAAATATGGTTGTCACTCACTACTATGTGCCAGGAGATGATTCTCAAGGAGATGTAAGTTGTCTCAGGGAGCCTTTTCTTGTTCAGAATGATATTGATGTGCGTTACAAGAATCCATCTTTATCTAACTTGTATTTATGTGTTTGGTAGGATGACTCTGGCATTATACCAGACTACAGCCAGATGAAGAAAATGGAGCTGCAGCCTGGAACAGCTTACAAGTTCCGTGTTGCTGGAATCAACGCCTGCGGTCGTGGAGCTTTCTCTGAGATTTCAGCTTTCAAGACTTGCCTACCAGGCTTCCCGGGGGCACCTTGTGCCATCAAAATCAGCAAGGTAAACAAACCCTGTTGCATTATAGATTTTACTCACAGGTGTGCCATACGTGATCACGTGAGCCATGGTTTTGGCACCAAGTAGCATCTTTTCACTGTATCCCCCCCAGAGCCCAGATGGTGCCCACCTAACCTGGGAGCCACCCTCGGTGACGTCAGGAAAGATCATTGAGTACTCTGTGTACCTGGCCATCCAGAGCAACCAAACAGCTGAAGCCAAGGCTTCCACCCCAGCCCAGCTAGCCTTCATGCGTGTGTATTGTGGACCCAACCCATCTTGCTTGGTTCAGTCGTCCAGCCTCTCTAACGCACACATCGACTACACCACCAAGCCAGCGATCATCTTCCGCATTGCCGCCCGTAACGAGAAGGGCTATGGTCCTGCCACACAAGTTCGATGGCTGCAAGGTGAGTTCACAAATAAGTTCTTTAAAATATTAAAAATACTTAATTACTGAGGCTGCTGTTGATGGATTGAATCTCTCCACTTTAATGCCCTGTAGAATCTGGCAAAGATGCCTCCTCTGCAAAACCGGCCCCCAAAAGACCAGGCACCTCTCCTGATACGTAAGTACAGTATTCATGTTTCATATCGTGCACACAGGAACATTTCATCGATGAATAAAACATCCAGCACTTATTCTGGTTTTGTGTGTTCTCCTGCAGTAAGTCTACTGGTCCAAAGAAAGCAAGGACGGACCAGTGAGGTGGCCTGGAGATCCCTCCCAGTCTTTTCTTTTGGTCTTTTTTTTACCCCACTCGCTGTCTTTTTATCAAGAAGACTGACCTTCACCCTTTCTCCTCTTCATCCTCATCCTAACCTCATCCTCCATCCACTTCCCCAAATGTCTCAGACAGAGACTGCAATGGAGGCAGAACAACCATATGAAGCCGAGACGAAAGTTGATCTGAGAGATGTTTCTGTAGATAAAACCCTCCTTCCTCCTCGTTCTGTTGGTCGTACTATTTTTAGAGCAAACCTAGAAGCACATTATCTTTTTCAGTCACATCCCCTTCCATCCTTTTAACACCTATTTTTGACTTATTTCAATAGTTGGAACAGTATAGAGAAGCATTTACATCTTTCACAAACTGGGAGCCAGCCTGAGCGCAATGTTACCCTTTTTCTTTTTCCTGTGTTTTTGGGGAATTCTGGGGGGGATGTAGAGAGAGACTACATGGAATGATGTACAGTGTTGAAAAAGGCTGTGGAAGCATTAGTATAGATGAGAGGAAAAAAAATCGGTATGGAATCAAATAAAGCACTTGTCCTCTGTGAAGGAGGACTTTTTTTTTTTTAATTATTATTATTATTTTGCTCAAAACTAATTTGCTTCATTGAGAACCAAGTCTGTACAGTCATCGTACTGGACTCCAGTCTCCTGGTAATGTCATCACTGTGCGCTTTTTACCCCAAGATGAGGACTGGTGGCCAACATGTTGGAAGAATGGCAAAAGGAAGAGATTTGTAGAGAACGAATGACTTTGCTAGGACTGAGACTTGCAGCACACATGGAAAAAAAAATCTTCCCAAAAAATTAGCAAGCAATGACGCAGAAGATCTTTTGTGTAGTTTATTTTTGTATTTTTTAAGCTTTTTTCCTTCTGTGTGTATGTGTATGTTGTGTGCATTTTTAAGAGAAAAAAAAATACATCAGTTTTTTTTAACTGTTGTTCATCCCAATAATTTGTGTTCATGGGAAGATGTTGTGGCTAATGTTGAGGTTGCCACTCTATTTTAAAAAAAGAAATCTTCAGTTGGTTGTATGTTCTTGTTAACAGATAGCAATGAAAGTGAGAAAGACTTTTTGTATTTGTTCCAAGTAGAAACCGCAGAGGTTATAGGACTGAAGGGAACTTTTGATGTGGACCCAGGGAGAGGAGTTTTTACTTTGTTTACTACTCGATACTTGTGTTGCTTCATTTGCCAAACATGGAAACACAAGGGGGAGGAGAGGCTTAGAAAAGACCAACATCAGATCTTTTCCATCCTTTCCCCTCCCCCTCCATGATATCCCGATCAGTTGTCCTATGCTTTTTACGCTTATGAATGTGCTGTCCTCACGTCTAAGTTTTAGAATGGCAAATTATCAGTAGAATTATTTTCCCTTCCCCTATTTGATGTATGTAAATCCATTTAATAAATCTTTTGTTCCTTTCCACGGCTCTGTATTCCAGACTACAGATGGTGTGCGAGCTAACTGTGACATGTAAAACCCATATGTCTTTTGAACGGCGATGTCTTGGGAAGAAAGCTTACATAGCTGGAGTGTACTCACTTGTAAATTAGTTCATTCATAGAGCAAGAATGAAAAAAAAAAAACAAAAAAAAACAGACAAAACAAAAAAAGGAAACATCTTGGCCTTTTATATAATTACCTGTAACAAACTGTTTTTACATGTTGGTCATCTCTTGATTGCCTTTTGTGTCTTTGCTTATAAAAGAAACGTATATATATATATATATATAAATATATATAGTCTCCCTAATTTGCTTCTGTCAAGCTGATTCACTGTAGGAGTCCGAATCACTGCTAGGTTCGTTACAATACAAAACTTGTACAGGGAGGAGGTTTCTGACTGGACATGAGTGTATATCTACTTTGTAAGAGTGGATTCAGTTGTGATGGTAACGACGGCCACGAAGATGAGAGCCCGGGTTTGCCGCTTTTTCTCTGGCCCGTGCCTCGGGTTCTGTTTGTGATTTCTCCCGATTACTTTCTAGAAATGAAAACTTTCTCTTCATATGCATTCATAATTTTGTGCGTGTCGGTGTGTCTGTTGAACAAAACTAGACATGCATGCAAAAAAGCAGTGTATTTTAGTAGTGATGCCTTAAGTTAGACCATAAGCTGAAGGTTCTCAGAAAAAAAAGAAAAAAAGAAGAAAAAACATTTAATGAGTTTGTTCCTCTCTCCATGTGGTATACAATTGTGTCCTTTCCTTCCACAGTACCTTTGCTGGGTCACTATTTTTGCACCCTCGTTAGATAGGTCCTCATCAGCAGTGCCGAGGTCTCTGAACTTTCCCCTTCCACACTGAGACGAGTGTGCCTCTCAGCACTCACAGGTGTTGCGAGTTTCTCTCGGCTGTTTGCAGGTTATCTGGAAATGTCCTGTATTTTCCAATGTGTGTTTTTTGTACTGTAGGGAGTAATGTATCTTTTATCATCAAAAAATAAACATGTTAAACATAAAAAAAAAAAATAGGCTTTTGTGCGTGTGTGTTTATTAAAAGTAAACACAAGACAAGTTGAGTCACCTGCTGTAAGCCACGCTGAGCCGCTCTCAAAAACGGCTTCTCTACATCCAGATCTTCTTTGGCACTTCCTTCAAAGTATTCAGCTCTAATTTCCTCGCACCACTGCCGGGACAGCTTGCCAGACACCTGAGAGGAAACAAAATGTTACTCACATGATGGATCAGAGTAATGTGTGGAATAAAACACACAAATCTAAAGGATGGGCCTCTTGGCAAACTGAGTTTCACGAGCAGCGGGCTTGGAAAGCCTGTGGTGACCAGAACACGTCAAACTAAACAATGGTCACTTTTGTCATGCTGAGAGCCATCCTGAGATGGCATCTGATTTGTAAGAGTTAATAAACATGGATTATACAGATTAAAGGCTTAGCATTAAGAATATAAAGGACAAACACAGCCCTGATTTCTTTATATTTGCTCCTAGTGAGCCAGTGATCTTGACCAATAGTTCTTCAGGCTTTCTGAAGGTCTTTCAAAGTTTTTCTTTCTACACTGACTGCATTTCCCTCTGTTCAATCCAGTCATAGACACTAATCTACAAATCATTCAAGCATTAAATAAATCCACCTAACTCAACGCATGAAGTCTTCACATAACCGAAAACATAGCAAACCCATTTCAAATGATATTGTTAGGTGCTCCGTTACTAGCAGCCTGTCATTAAAAACATTTGTTCACATTTCTTGACTAGAATCTACTAAAAATCCCAAAGACAACACTTTGACAGGCATAAAATATTTTTGCAAAGGGATTTCCATTCGCATCTCTACAAAGTGTGCAGTGACTACTATACGTAATGTAGTAGTCACTGTTAACTGTTATTCTGTCAGACTTCAGCTTGTGTTTTTGTATTTTATTTTAATTCAAATGTCCCAACTCTGCCTAACCAAATAAAATAAGCACAAAGGAAAGCTAAATATCGTTTAGACAGTTTCTCTTTCTATCCCAATAACACTTAAATGGGTACACTGTTATTTCAGCTGCTGGCTTCTTCGTCAATCATTTTTAGGTCCGAGTCGGGATGTGGCTATAGATAGTCACATCTGATTTTGAGCTGCCACTTCCTTGTGAGAGTCACATGCAGTGTGTCACTTTGCATCAGCTTTCTTCATTCTGCAAAACTGAATAATAATCAAAATAATATCAACTGACAATTTTCTTCCACCGACTTCAAGTAGTTTTCAGGCTTTCTTGTAGATTCATTGCATTTTCTCTTTGTGGTAGTTTCCATCCAATTCCAGTAAAATCTGCACTGATTGTGATTTACAGTTTTCCTCCTTGGGTAGGCAGTAGAACAGTGAGGTTAACCTGCACTTGACCCATGCTTTCTTCACGTATCTTTCCTGCAGTGTTGACTTTTGAATACCAGAACCAATCAAAATGTGAGACTGAGGGACAAGAGATAAAAAAAAAAAAATGCTGTGCAGCCTCCACATAAAGTAGGACACCTGGTTACCCTGGACGCAGCTTACTTTACTGTGTGCTCACACCAAAAATAGAACAGAAGAATACAAAATGTTAATAGAGACTTCACTTTTGATCTAACACTCACTGTGACTTGCATTTCCTTTGCAAGAGTGTAATTTACAAGTGTATTTCAGAAAGAAAAGAGAAATCTCTTGGTGTAAACAACATGAAAGCATGGCTCCATTCTACCAACAGTTCAGGCTGATGGTCGTGGTGTTGGTGGTGTAATGGTGAGAGGGCACATTTTCTTGGCACACTGGGCATCTTAGTACCAACTGAGAATGGTTTAAATACCGCAGCCTACCCGAGAACTGTTGCTGACCACGTCTATACCTTAATGACCGTCTTCAGATGGCTGCTTCCAGCAGGATAATGCCACAGAGCTCAAAAATATCAAAGTGGCTTCTTGAGCTTAACAATGAGTTTGCTTTACTCAAGTGGTCTCCACAGTCACCAGACTGGAATCCTACAGAGCACCTCGGGGATGTGGTCAAACGGGAGATTCACATCATGGATCTGGAGAAGCTGTGTGAGGCTGTGGATCAAAATCTCAGAGGAATCTTTTCCCACCACCTGGGGAGTCTACACCATGAAGAATTAAGGCAGTTCTAAAGGCAAAACTAAGCTAAGGTGTACATTTAAAAGTGCCCAGTGACTGCATACACACAGAATGGCAAAATTGAAGCAATTTGATAACAAACCCGATAACAAGGTAGCTCAATATAGACTAAAGGTCCTAAACCTAAGTGATCACACTTAGGTTTAGTAGGTTCCCACTACAGCACCAGGCCGGAAAGCAGGTAAGACAAAAATGATGTTATAGTTCAGTCGTGGTTCCAACAAATCTGCATTTAATAAAACTGTACTGAGCCACGTGTGTGGTAAACCTGGAGATGCCTCACTGAGACCGACTGAAAGAAGAGGACTTTGACTAACCTCTCGGTCGCTCAGATCCGTTTTGTTGCCCAGTACAATAAAAGGGAAATCAGAAGGATCCTTGGGTTCCCCTTGGATCAAAAACTCCTTCCTCCACCCATCCAGAGCAGAGAAGCTGGCCTTGGATGTGACATCAAACACCAGCATGCAGCAGTGAGCTCCCCTGTACAGAGGTGTACCCAGAGACTGGAACCTCTCTGTGCCTGCTGTGTCCCAGATCTGACATACACACAGTGGGAAACATGGGATTAACCATCCTATATGACATGAGTGTCTTGTTCCTGGGTGCGTGGGGGCTTGTTTCACTGCCAAATGCACAGGTGAATTACCTGCAGCGTGACTGTGTCCCCATTTATGCTGATTGTTTTAGAGAGGAAGTCGGTCCCCACAGTGGCCCGGTACATGTTGGTGAAGCGGTGATTCACGTATCTGTTCATGACGGAGGATTTTCCCACCCTAAGTAAACACTCACATGTTTAGTGGAAATCGACAAAATGAAGACCTCTCGCTCTTTTACCGGAGACAGGCGCATTATTCTTCTTGCATCGCACTGCGCCGTTAAATACAAGCCCACACTTTCACACTTTTGAGAATTTGGAATTATGTCTTAAACTATGAACAGAAAGAGAGCCGGAGTAAATGAAAGTGAAACAAGTATCGGTGGAACTGCGGAATTAATAAGAACCTTTAAATGCCCCTTTAACTCACCCAGAGTTTCCTATGAGGATTATTTTCAGTGTAATAGGACCCTTTTTGTCACTCATATCCATGTCTGATTGTTTGGCCCAGCCGGTATGAACCCACGAGAGCTCACGCTGCCGATGCCTTCACGGGTCCCTAGAAATATGCGCCTTCAATGACTGGACGTGTCACACGCCTATAGCCAGATTTAGAAATTAAAATAAAATAACTAAAATACTAATATTATTATTATTGTTTTAAAGTTTTCAAGTGATTTCCTCCGTGTGTTAAATATATTCTTTCTTTTTTTCTTTTCTTTTGTTCTTACCACACTGCTGGCAAGTTGCAACTAAATGTCCAAAATTCCAATTAAGTGGCTGTGCTTTGAAGGCACCGCATCATGACAGGTGATTGGCACACAGCCGCGTTCTCCTCATTCCTGTATGAAAGGTCCACAGACTCAGCAACAGGGCTCTACTCCAGGAACAACTCTGAGTTTGTTAACCCTGAGCTGAGGAAACTCCGGATCTTCTTGTTCCAGAAAAACAGTCAACTTCAACTCTGAGTCAGTAACTGGGGTCAGATAACCTGCTCGCTGGCAGGTTTTAATTAGCGAACTGAGTTTCTCTCTGACTCCTCCCCTCTTGCTGCACCTGAATCACCTGGCTGACACCTCGAATCATTTCCTCATTTATAAAATCGCAGTCATTGTGTAGGGGAGTGAACTAATCTGCAGAAGTTGACGTTTTTACAAGCACTGAAATCCCAGTTAGACGCTAATTTGTTCTATTTTTGTACTTAACATCAAACAGGCATTTACTCCTCGATATACAGGTATATACAGCCATGACGTTGCATATTTCTAATCAACCCAGTATAAGATCCACAGTCTCCATCTCTGTGGCTCTGTGGAGAGTAGCTGTCAGACTGTCAGTCAGCTCTTCTGAAACATTTACTGTAGCAATGACTGTTTCAGTCAAACTCGTCTGTGTAAAACTTTAGACGCACCACATACTGATGGTGATGGAAAAATGTCTGTCACAGCTCGATCTTGGATATGATGGGAATATTTGAGTGAAGGTGAGACTAATCTTCACAGATTGTTCACAGATTCAGTCACTGAATAATCTGAAACAATTTAAAGCAACTGAACCTCAAAATATTTTCCACTGAAGATCACCTGAGTGACTCTATCAGTGACTCCAAACTGGATCAGCCCTAAGGTAGCCTATAGGCTCTGTAATGGATCAGTGTTTTTGATCACTGTTCGGCTTTACTAATAAAACTTTACATTCTACTTTACATTAAATATTTTTATTTATTTATTTATTTTTAGATCAAACTATAATGATTACACTGGTGAACAGTAAAGATTTATTTTTCTATAAATCTCAAAAATGGGATTGTTACAGCCCATCAGTACATCAAATGTTCACTAAACAAATTAAAATACATAAAAATAAAAATGAAATGCTCAAAACTGTAAAAAAAAAGCCCAAAAAAAACCAACCCTTCCTTTATTCCCCATTAGAGGGCAGTATAGACCTCAGGTGGTTTATTTTTCTTCTCGGACAGATATGCTTAGAGCCATGAGGTAGGGTTGCTTTGAATAATCATTAAATGACCAGTTTAGTGTTTTTAACTAATTGTGAGGTTAAAGTTATTAATGAAAGTTAAAATATCATCAATATTTTAATTAAATGTAAAAAAAAAAAGGCTAAAAGAAGAAGGAGACATATCAGAAAGGCTAAAATGCTGACATTTACTCACACTTTGTACTTTGATGTTTCAGAGTTTCCTTTTATTGGAGTAATCAAATTCTGCCATCTTTTATTACGTTTCACTTTTGAGTGTTCAGGTTAGTGCAAGAAAAAAACCTTACAGTAACCAGAGGACAGGTTCTATCTATATCTATCTATATATACATCAATCATACAATCATCATAAGAATATGTTGAATTCACTGCCAAAAGCCAACGGAAAATCTCATGATTCATGAGGTTAATGAGGTGAAATAATTACCATAACTCAGTATACAGTTAGTGTCATTGTTGGGTCTTACAGAATGAAAAATAACAACTTTAAAAATAATGGTTCTTGAAATAAAATGGCCAAGAATGTGGGAATTTCGTCATCTAAACAGCATCATTAAACGATTCAGTAAATCTCTGCGTAAAGAAGAACAAAAAACAATGCTGATCTTAAACATGATGCTGAAGTGGAAATCCCATCTTAGTATTATTCAGAAAGTCACAGTCAGTAAACTTTTTTTGCTGCATCCACAAATGTGAGGTGAAATTCCACCATACAGAGACATAGAGGCATACATGAACATGATCCAGAAACTCTGAGCTCTCCTCTGGACTGACCTCATATAAGATGGACTGAGGCAAAGTGTAAACTCTTTGGTCTCTCTTTGCTGATATTGTGTTTGAAAATCATGGACTTTGTGTCCTTGCTGTTGGAGAGTAGAGGAATCATTTGGCTTGTTATCAGAGCACGGTTAAAGGCAGTACCCGTGATAGTATGGGGCACATCAGCGCACACTGGATGTATAAACTGCCTCTGTGAAGGCCTTGATTGTTTTCAGTGAGGCCATGCAATCAGTCACAATCCCTCATCTACCCATTGAAAACATCTGGTGCACTATGAAGCAAAAATATGACAGAAGGAGTCAAGCAGCTGAAACCCTCGAAATCCTTTATCAGGCACGAATGAGCAACATTTGCTTTATGTCACTTGTCTCCTCAGCTCTTCCACCTGCTGCCTTTAGGGGTCACCATAGCAGATCATCTGCTTCCACCTCACCCTATCCCCAGCAACCTGCCTGTCGGCTTGATCTGCTACATACTTTCCACATGCCCAGACCATTTTGAGCTTTCCTTTGAACTCTATCTCTAGCTGAGCCGTCCTGATGTACTAATTTCTAATCCCAATCTTCCCAGTCATTTTTAGAACTCAATACAATTGATCACTTTCAACATCTAACATGTTGTGTTTTCAAACCAATACTATCACACTTTTTTTTACTTGATGCCTGCCTTTAGAAATGAGATTCTAGATTAATGACAGATGAGGTAGAGTTCAATTTTTCTTTGTCTAGTATCAAAGTTACTTATTTATCCTAATGTATGAGCTAAATTGGAAGCTGGTTATCAAGAGGTTACCATAAAAGCATATATAAAATATAAACAATAATAAGTAGGAAGTAGTACTTACTACTGAAACACACGGACACAGAAAATATAAACAATGCAGAATTTATATTTGTGATCATAAGAGGGGTAAAAAAAAAATTGTGCAATCGTCAGTTAAAAACAGAATATAAAACCTATAAGAAAAGAAAAACTCAACTACTTGACACAATGCTGAGATTCCTTCATATCTATGTCCTGTAGTGACTGTCAGAGGTGCAGCAGAACACTGAGATTGCAAAAAAACAGCAACAGAAAAACTAGCGTATCTCTGTGAGTGGCACTCGTGAGTGCCCGCCTAACTTTATTAGACAATGGATGGAGACACACTCATAACGCTGTGCTGCTGCACAAAGTCCACGCTTGTTTGGGTGCCAAGAAAGCGCCTAAACATTTATTTCAATCACAGTGAAAGTAATGGAGATGTGTACAACCATGGAGTGAAGACTTTTTGAAAAAGTGAGGACCTTCTGGATGTGACCCCGGTCTGCTCCTCCTTTCTTTCACACCTTTTAGAAAGAAGAAAGAAACAGAAGGTGTGTGAGTGTCAAGATTCAGTTTTATGGGTGTTGGTCAGAAACAGCTTTAGGCTATTCACTTAGTTAAGTCTGTATTGAGGACCTAGAGAAACCATCATGTCAATAAATGTCCTCAGAAACAGACTGTATGAACATTTGTGTGTGTGTGTGTGTGTGTGTGTGTGTGTGTGTGTGTGTGTGTGTGTGTGTGTGTGTGTGTGTGTGAGAGAGAGAGGGGGGGGGGAGAAAGAGAGAGCGCTATCCTCCTGGGTATAGCAGTGGTGCTGCAGCCCTGCATTGCAGAGATAAGACCACCGCCTTCACAGAAGCCTGTTTCTTGGGAATTTGAAAGTTGTCCTCATACTCCACTGTTGACACACAATGTCATCTGTCATCCAGCTACGAAGGCCCTGAGCAACCTCCTAACTGTCCGACAAGACACTCCAGCGTTAGTTCAAACTGTCTCTGTCGAGATACTGTCAACAGAAGAAGAAAACTGTGTCCGTGTGTGTGTGTTTGCCTTGCGTGATTTATGTAGTACAGCCACTTACACGCTGTAGGGCCTTGTAACCCTGACAGTATGCCTGTACCGCTTTATGACAGTAAGCGGCGGGCCTGTAATTCCTGGCCTCCTCCTTTCATCTTGATAACCTCTTATCAGAGCAGAGCAGCACACTCGCACTGTGGCGGCAGCCACATCCCTGCCCGGCTGTCCACGCTGCCACAGAGACCTCATCTCACTCTGGTACTACTGCTCTCATTCACCCAGGCTACAGTGTTTCACATCCAGCACATTCACATTTAACTGTGCCATAACTGCCATTAAAAAGGAAAACCTAGAGGGGACAAACCTAAGTTGTCAACACAATAAATTGATAGCACAAGCTGGAGCCTATCCAGCTTTGCCTGAAGTGGGCTTACACTGCACAAATTATCATACCTTGATTACACGATGATGTCAGACAAACTTTAAGCTTTGTATAACAGAATCCTGAATCGAATTTTAAAGTTTTACCTGGTACTCTATTGCATTGCAGAACAATAAGTAGTATTTGCAAATAGTATTACCAACAGCCTTAGTGTAAATGTTCCTGGAAGAATCTGAATTGGTCTTATACGGTAGATGAAGAGCAGATAATAACTCAGACAGTATTCACCGCTTGTGTGTGTGTATTGCTTGGTTATTTATTTAGTATAATCACTTGCTCTTAGTCTTATTATTGAACCAACAGCAGCCTTTTGACAAATCTCATAAAAACAAAAAAAACAAAAAAAAACACTGACAGGTGCGAACAGAGCAGGTTTCTTCTTCACTTATCTACGTGACAACAAAGAAAACATGACACAGGTGTCATCAGAAGTTATACGGAGGTGATGAGGAGGACATTTTATTACAGCTCTGCTTTTTCCTGATATCCAACTGTTTATGGGTCCCCGGGACATTGACTTCACTGACTTTTACTACTTTAACAGTTTATTTCTGTTGTTCCAGGATACTAATTTCACAGCAACCGGTGATACTGTGTGTGGAACGTTTAGGGAAATGAAAGGCTTAGTTAGAATTTTTGTGTAACAGTTGCCATGACCTATATATTGATTTGCATCTGGCCTAACTGATACCACTTATTAGCCATCGCTGCCTTGTCGGACGCATTTCAACTTATCTGCCTCATTCCTAAAAAAAACCCAGTGTGGTTTTTTGTTTTTGTTTTTCAAAAAGGAAAAAAAAGAAAGGCATCAATTCTTCCCAACTGTTTTTCTCCCCTGATTTCCCTGAAAACTGTAAATGAACAAAGAGAGAGGAAAGTTGGGGAGCTGCTTTGACTATCAAATGACTTCGACAGTGTCGGGTTTGTGCGCAGCCAGGCCGTGCTCAGACCATATCTCTCCCTATGATTGCAGCGTCTTCGCCGATTTGCATTACTGTGTTCCATTCTAAGCTTTGCTGGACCACAAAGAAATTGTGTCTTTGCATTTTATATTTGCTTTGTTCAAATGTCTGTCAAACTCTTTTCCATGTGGGCTTGGTCTTATCAGGGGCTGTATGCACATTTCATCAACAGACAAAAAAAGTGTCCATCCTGCATGCACACCGCAGGAAGCGGAGTTTATTTTATATTGCATTAGTATATGCATTTCTTTTAAGATCTGGAAAAAGACAATATAACACACAAAATATGATGTGCAATGGATCTGATGATTCCTATCGACTACGTGTAGTTGTTTCATACTGGCCTTGGTTTTGGTCCTGATATGCTTTTTATATACGGTGCTTCCTCTGTGGAAATCATCAGAGATACAAACACGTTATCAATACTACACAAGCAGCACACACAGCCATAAAGGAAGAGCAGAGGAACTAAGATTTAAAGCACCTTCACCTTTCGCTCCAGATGCCACAAATATTTATTACATTATTTATATCTGTAGATGACACGCTTAAATGTGATTTTAAACTCATGCCTGTACATATGTAACATCTAAGCCCCACACAAGCTCGTTCTCTCTGGACCAAAGAGGTGTGTCTTTTAAAAAAATGTTTGTCCCCAACCCCTCCCACGGACTGTCTCGTAGCCCTAAACTTTGCTGGTAGTTAGAGAAGTTTTTTAGTTGTAGCCATCAGCCTACAGTGAGGTCCAGCTGTGCACCACCTCCCACCTGGCTGCATATATTTTTCGGCTCTAAAAGCTCACTGCACCCATCAGTCGTCGGTGGCGTCCACTCAGGTAGGTGACCAGTCGGGACTTTGCCTTCTGTTCTCATATTTCCACCCCAAACACCTGGTGTAACCAGCTTGATTCGTTAAATACAGCTGGCTAGTTTTGTTGGTTAAGAATAATTGTGCATGTGAAACTTTCACTGGTGAGAATTACGATCATCTGAGGCAATTTATTGCTTGGCAGACTGTGAATTGTGGAGATACGAGAGGCGAGAACTTTGCATGAGGGCAACAGAGAATCTGTTTCCTTCTCTGTGAAAGTGACACTTTTTGTTTTCCGTTCATTATTTTCAATTGAATTTTCAATAATTACCACAAGTATATGTAACGGTAGAGATGAATTATAATATTAATTTAATTCGCCCACTGCACGAGTTCAGCTTGAAGTTGCTTACATCCATATCAAAAACAAGTCGACTGCTTTACACGGTAGATATATGTTCAGTGTGTTTTAATGCAAGTAGCATAATGTCAATCTATTAACATTGGAGTTTAGGGGCATAACACTCAAAGTAATTAATTGTGTTGTGATATGAGCAGCTGGGTGTGAGTTTCAAATTATTTCATCTATCCCTCTGGGGTTGTTTCTTTTTTAGTTTTGTCTCTTTTGATCAGTCCTCCACAACGTGCCGCCTCACCCCGCTGTGTCACTGCGCTTGTTGCGTTTCTCATCAAACAGATTTCTATTAATCAGATGAGATTAGTTTCATGTAGTATCAGTGGGGCTGGATATATTTAGCATTATAATAATGCTGTCTATCAGATTTTCTCAGAGTTTATCAGCCAGTATCAGTCTCTTCTCTTTCCTCTTCTCTTCCCTCTAAAGATACGGCGCGGGGAGAGGCCTCGTCCGCTGTTCTTATAATGCACATTATGATGCTGTGGGACGTCGTTGCTGGTATTTTGGAGCAGAATTTGTTTTTGATTCGACTTTTAAAGCAGTTTTCAGAAAGGGGCCTTCATCTCAAGCTCTAAAAATCTGCTCGAAATTTGCGTTTTTCTTTGATAAAAATTGAATCGCCCCCAAAAAAACAAAAACAGAAAGGGTTATTAATCACACAAATAAGTGAGAGTGTGACAGAGACTGCTGTTAACACTCTGACTTGAAAAGAAAAAAAATCTGCCAGCAAACACCATTACACTTTGTGTGCGCTGCTGTGTTGTTTGTCCACACGGCCAGTCATCCCTATGGGCACATCTTTTGCATTCCTCTAACTGGCACACCTATTGTAGTGGGGCCACTTGGTAACCGTTTGGTCACTGGCTGTGTCGCTACATTTATAGACTCGTTTATTTTTAGTTTTTACTTTCAGCCGCAGTCAAATGAGGATCCTAGAAAAGGAAGTTTGAAAAAGCATGCTGTCGAGAGATCTTGTCCCTGATAACTTCAAGTTGCACTGGTTGTTGTGAAGAGAGAAGCTCGGTGATAATGCATCGACTTCAATCAAAGTCACGGCCTCTCTCGTTCTCATCTGAATTAAGAGAGTCGCAAACCTCCAGTGTTCGAGGAGTTTGGTGGTGTCTCTGTCAAGACCTTTTGACAACATGTCTCCATAAGGACTGAGAGCCACACACCTAAAAACAAAGTCAATCGATGCTCGTGTCCTTATATTCATTTTAAACTGTGCTAACTGTAAAGACAAATGCATTAGTGTAAGGGTGTAGAGTGCAAAGAGTACATGAATGAATAATAAATGACTCGTATAAAATGAGGCTTGTGCACAGCTTAGATCTTTTCATCCTGGGTTGGTGCATTTGACAGCAAAAACAATTTAGATTTCTCACTATACTCGCCACAGGCTGTTTTACCTGCCAACATGGAAGATTCATCAGAGCAGTCCCACTGGGTGTCTCCATCCCTGCTCAGCTCAGACCCCCTGGCCGCTTTCTCCTCTGATTCTGGCCTGTTGCCTCCGGGAGAAGAGGGTGAGACGTTCTTCACCGGCCAGGACACTGACTACACCAGCCTGCCCTCTTTCTTCTCCACCCCAAGCCTCAGTCGAGCGCCAGCTCCTTACCGACACGGCTCTGGTCAGTGCTTCCAAGCCGTCACCCAACAAATCCATCCTCTAGTTCGCCTTCTAAATTGTGATTTGACTCTTATTTCTTCTTTCCACAGTTCGACCAATGTTCAACTCACCGAGCCTGCTCAGCAACCTTCAGCTGCTGGATGGGCTGCCCAGCCACTCTCTGAGCTCGCCCTACAACCCCCCAGTCTCCACCTGGAGCAGCAGCCCTCTCACTAAGACGCCATTGCATTCGCACACCCCGACCTCCCTCTACACCCCTGGAGTGACCTCCTCTTTCACCACTTCCAGAGATGGATATTCGTCTCCGGGCAGAGAGGGCAGGGAGAGTCCCCATTTTCAGGAGGCCCTCAAGGCAGAGCGCCTGAGCCCACTTGGGGGGTCTGGGGCCAGCAGCAGCTTTCTCAACCTGACTCCTGCAGCTGGCAGCGTGTACACTCCATCATCCCACCCACACATGCTAAGCCCCTACAGCTCATACATGAGTGGCCCACAGGACTACAGCTCCGCTGCCCTCTACTCCAGCCCCGGAGCCTGGATCAACCCCTCGTACTCCCCTAAACTCCGTAACAAGATGAGGATATCCACTCCAGGTGAGGATATATTGACAGGTGCCTCTTTTTCTTTTCCCTGGGTGGACCATTTTGGCACAATATTCTATAAAATGAAAATGCTCTGAAAGTTCAGCCTTGACGGTTGGTGGCTGTTTTGGAAATTATCAGATTTTTCTCAGCAGATGCAGATTTCATGGAACTGTAGATGGTTACATTTACAAGAAATTTGAATAAACTTTCAACCCTTGTAGCTCTCCCAAAATAGAAATTCGAACATCTGTACTTCAACAACAACTGAGCATCTGCAAGTTCCAAAAACAAGAGAGAGAGAGAGAGAGTTGTGAAACTAAAACATTTTGTTCTATGTTGAGTATAACAGTCTGCCCATTATATAATGTGTCACTGAGATCTTTGCACATGAAATAATATATTAAGAAACATTCATCCATCATATGTTACACTCTGTAAACTGTCATTATTTCTCTGAACAGAGGCCAGAGAGTGTGTCAACTGTGGAGCCACAGCTACCCCTCTGTGGCGCCGGGATGGTACAGGCCACTACCTGTGCAATGCCTGTGGACTGTACCACAAGATGAACGGCCAAAATAGACCTCTAATCCGACCCAAGAAGAGACTGGTATGACAGGCTGATACGGGCCTCGTTTGCCTCCTTTGTAAACCATCGAACAAATAATCCGTCGTTACCAGGGTAGTTTGAAAAGCTCGACTATATCCTTTTCTGTGTCTCAGATTGTCAGCAAGCGCGCAGGTACCCTCTGTGCCAACTGTCACACAAGCACAACAACGCTGTGGAGACGCAACGCCAACGGGGAACCTGTGTGTAATGCCTGCGGACTCTACTTTAAACTGCATAACGTGAGTCAGTCATTTCAGATGAATCCACAAACACCTGGTAAATATTAAAAAAAAATTAATTAATTAAAAAAAATTCTCCTTCATTCCTCACTACAGGTTAACCGGCCTCTCACCATGAAGAAGGATGGAATTCAAACACGTAACAGAAAAGTCTCCAGCAAGAACAAGAAGAGCAAGAAGGCCGCCTTGTTGGAGCCGTACATGGAGGTGACTCAGCCGCCCTCCCTGGACGACAACGGTGGGCCCTTCTCCCTCGGCCCCGGGACTCTCCTCACCTACAGTCACTCGCCTCACCTCATGCCTACACCGTCCCCGATCCATCCCTCTGCCAGCTTACCCTACACGCACCACCTCAACTCTGGCATGGTGCCCACACTAGTGTGACATAACAGGACGGGCACCTGTGAATACTCAGACACGAGCCCGCTTCCTTGTATTGCCAGTTATTTGTACATATGTGTTGTTGGCTGTCATGCGAATGGAGTTTCCTGTGTATTTTACCTGCGTTTCATCCACATGTTGTGTTACTGTGCTGACTGGGCACTTGTGTGAAGTCCGATAAAATCACTCAGGTTTTGGCATATGTAAACACCCTAATAAGGGAATTCTCCCAGCTGTAAATACAAACACAAATCTGATTTACGGTATCTGTGTGACAATTCTTCTTTTATTATTCTTAAAGTAAAGCTATACCTTAGTTTTGTGCTTCAGGGGTCTGTTTTGTATTTGCATAATTCTTATTACCATATTAAAACTCTAAAGAAAAAAATGCGTGACTTATTCTGTTTGACTTATGAAGGCTTTTGTTTTAAGTCATTTGAATCCTCAGCTCTCTGAGCTAACCACAGCAAGGCCTGCTGTGGGAGGTTATTGTACTCCCCTGCCCTGGTATAATGGTGTCTTTGTGCTGGCAGTTCTCCACTTTGACAGTGTAATAGTACATAGCGGGTATGCAAATCGTCTTTTCCGCATAAGTGACAAACATTCAACTAAAGTGCACCACTTATGGCTGCTTTTATATTTAGACGAGCTACAGCACAACTGGACACACGAGGTCACGTTTGTACTTTTCATTACTCATCTCTGTTTGAATGTGCAGAAGGGGATTTTTGTTTCAATTTTACAGTTTTCCACTTTCATGTCAAAGGTCTCAAACAACAGAGAACGTGTTTAGAAATCAGAAGACAACAATACGTTTCATGACGTCGCTGCCCTTTGCGTGTTTTATTTTTGCCCATGTAGGCCAAAGAAAGCCGAGCACATGTAGATTGTGAGGTGAATTCTGCCTTTAGTGAAGTAGAAGAAAAAAATGCACACATGCACATTTTCCTCACCAACATTGAAACTCTTACTTCAGTAAATGGACCAGTCAAATTTACTTTAACAAAGTAAAGACGAGATCACGGCTAGATTGACAAAATTGTAAAAATATATTACAAAGGAATTAAGAGGGACTTGTGAACATTTAATAAACAAGGGCTAGTTTGACTTTTACTTTTTCACTTTAAGCTCTAACAGTGCGTGACATATTAAGGTGCCATTATGTTTTATTTTGAAAAACCCTAGAGGGACAGCATTCAAAGACGTGCTGTGTAAGAACGTCTGTGATTGTGTTAACCAGCTGAATGCATTGTCATCTGAACAAACACAAAGCACTTAACAATCTAGGTGCACTGACTCCTCAGCCTCGTTTTTGGCTTACCTCTCTGTAGTTTCTGACCTTTGTGCTACAGCAAGTGGAGAAGCAGGAAATAAAAAAAAGAAATCCAGATAAACTAAAATTTAAATGCCTAAAATTATTTATAAGTACAAGGGTACATGCATTTACTTAAAACAGACTTAAAGAATGATTTTTTTAAGTTGATATAATATTAATATTTTAATATTCAGACACTTGGAGCTGATTTGATTGTTTTTCTAGAGGAATATGGCTTTAAAAAACAAACAGGGCAGGCTGTTTGATAATGGACACATTGCCCAGCAGCATTGCCCTATTAGGGTTAAATTAGTACACACAGGCAAAGCTCTCTGGCACAATTTTATGACAAAACGCAAGATGCATATTGTTCTGTGCAAAGAAACACCTTGAATTCAGGGTCTTAACAGACTCTTGCCTTAACAGGTTATCGTGGCGATCGTGGCTCAAGAGTTGGGAGTTCGCCGGTTCGAGCCCCAGCTTGGACAGTCTCGGTTGTTGTGTCCTTGGGCAAGACACTTCACCCGTTGCCTACTGGTGGTGGTCAGAGAGCCCGGTGGCGCCAGTGTCCGGCAGCCTCTGTCAGTGCGCCCCAGGGTGGCTGTGGCTACAATGTAGCTTGCCATCACCAGTGTGTGAATGGGTGGATGACTGGTTGTGTAAAGTGCTTTGGAGTCCTTAGGGACTAGAAAAGCACTATACAAATACAGGCCATTTACCATTTATGTAAGAAACGCCTAATACTAGTGTATACATGTCTGTGTACTTTTTATGCTGAGCAGCAGGGCTGGGGTTGCTCGCTCAGTACTGGGGGGTGGCTGATAAGTTATCACTGAGGCCACAGACCCCAAACCATCCACCTGCTGCTGGCACCGCCACTCTAACACTCCCTGTCAGTTAGTCATTGAGGGCCACAGTGTCTCTTTAGGTGTCAAAGACAAACACACATATCACTGGAATCATCTGAAGGACCGGTAACTGGGTGCTGTATGTGAATAGGCGCTGGGGTATAGAAGAACAGTTTGGTTACAAAACCAGTGTGTCATGTTTGGGCCAAGTGAATCCTGTCATGTTTCATAATCTGCGAGTACGCTCACAGAATGCTTCCCTCGAGACAAATCTATAAATTATCACCCACGTCGCCCACTGATTCGTGCACGCTTCACTGCAGACCTCGAGGAGAAATAAGATTTTCTTTTATGCATTTGGTTTCATCTCGGCGAGTACGGCCCTGTGAACATCTGGGCAAGTCACCTACTCATAACGCTGCATGACACGCACCACTGGGTGTATTGGTGATAAACCAAGTCTTTGACAGAATTTATCAATAGAAGCGTTTTTTGCTTGTTTTTTGTTCAACTCGCTTAACAAATCCACAGTAGAAAAAATAATATGAAAAATGTTTCCTCCTAGTGCAGCTTCATTCATTAGCAGCCAACCGTTACATTACATAACCCAACTGATTCCCCAAAGACCTTGATTATGGGAATAATTTGTGATAGTGCCCTGTGAAATTACGGAGCGAGATGAGGGTGGGTTTCTATTTGAATCCGTTTACAGCATCTACTCAAAGTTGACTCTAAACCACACTAAAGTGGACCAATCCGCAGTGCTCACCTCTGCAGGAGTTATCGTGAGCAAAACAAACACGAGACAAGTGCGGGGGGGGGGAGGGGGAGACATGATCTTTTTCTTTTTAAAGGAATAAGATGATTTGGCAAGCACATCCATAATTTATACTCTTTTCCTCAACTGTCTGTATCTGCTGTTTATCTGCTGCAGCTGTCAGCTCTGCTCTGGGGAAATGGCAACAAATGACGGGGATAGATTAGCAACCACAGGCCTTCTCCAGTTCACTCACAAGGCCATCCGTTAGAGCCTTCTCTCTCCCGCTGCCTCACTGCTTGTCTCCTTTCCCATTCGTACTATCATTATATCATCCAGAGCTCGCAGAATAATCTTGTGAAAAGCTGTTCTAGCGTGGAAAGTGGGTGATTTAACTACTTGTTGTGGTGTGTGATCAGACAGATTAAACCCATTACTGGGAGAATTCACGTTCTCTGTGTCTTATTTGACTTTCTTGTGGGAAAAATACAAAAGGAAAAAACTGTGATGGAAGAGCTTGCAAACACTACAGCTGTCATGTCTGAAATTACTTGTAACTGAAAGCAGAGTAGCACAGCTTGCTCCTTTTGGAATATGTGGTACATTAGCACCCCCATGTGGAGAAAGTGCAACACTGCTGTTAAGCGAGGCTGTGCAGGATGTAAAACTGTACACATCTTTACACTTCAAACTAGGACACAAAGACCTCCTTCCCCTGGGCCATTTGGACTGTAAAGCAATTCCACCCAACACCCCACCCACGCCACTGAATAACCCTCATCACTCAGGCCACTCACACATGGTTTCTATACTCAGACATAGTCCATTGCACTACTTCCAAGCACTTTGCAACCCGTCCTCTAATGTGTCTTTTTAATGTGTGCCTTCCTCCTGTTTTGTTTAAACTCCTCTTGTCTGTTATTTATTCTTGTTGCCCTATTTTTATTCCATGCACAGTTGGTGTGGAGCACCCACTGACTCAATAACTGCCCAGAAGCATTAGCAGAATATCTTCCTTGCATGTATATCAGACCTTGGTATATATCTTTGTGTACATGTTGATATGGTGACAAAGACATGTGGATTTTATATTTTCAAGAAGATTTTAATGCACATTGTGTAAAAGAATACATCTCATTTAATTCCAGCTTTTAAGATACTTCATATGGAGTCACTTCATTTGATTTGTGGCAGAACAATAGCAGCACAAGTGAAAGGGGAGGTTTACAAGACAGTAGCGAGCACTGCTACGATGTATGGTTTATAGACGGTGGCACTGACACGAGAACAAGAACAAGGTGAAAGTGGCAGAGCTGGAGAAGTTAATGTCACAGTGACAGCTCAGTTAGTGGACTTGGTGAACAAAGTATGGTTAATATGGAGCTGCCAAGCAGAGGAAAAGAGGCAGACCACAGATGTAGTGAAGGGGGCTTGCATGGGGTTGATGTGACAAGACTGTGCTAAGAGTAGGGCAAAATGGCAGCAGATGATCCAATCTGATCCCTTAGAGGAACAGCCAAAAAACAAAAAAAAAAAACAAAAAAAAAAAAAAACAAAAAAAAAAACACTGAATACAATCATGGATATGTAGCCTGTTGCACATGGATAATTTTAGATACTAGTGAGAGATGGAAAAAGTCAATTTCACATGCATGTCTCTGGACTGTTGGAGGAAGAGAACTCACAGGCCTCTGCTAGAGCATAGATTTGATTTTTTTGGATAGCCTCTGCACTCCATACAGTTTACGCAGCAAAACCTTTCAAAACAGACTTAAAAACTCAAGAACAGTCAAAAGAAACTGAGAATTACACATTAAAGGGGGGAATACAACATAGTCTCAGTCATACACATTGTTCCCTGAATAATACAGGATAAAAAGAGAGAGAGAGAGCTTAGACTAGCTGAATCACTTTCACTGCCTTTTTAATTAGGTTCATTTAAAGCATTTGCCCTCTGAACAGGCAAATCAGCTACTAAACTGTTGTGCGTTTAAAAATAAAATAAAAACACATTGGTCAAAGCAAGGCGAGCAGGTGGTCTGCAACAGCTCACCAAGTTACACATTATGAAGCTTCTCACAGAATGACTTTGCCCACCCACTATGGTCACTGCACATGTGGACTGGGCTTCCATGTAAACATTAACCGCTTCCCTCCCTCGGTTTAGCATTCCACAGGGTGTTCAGTGACGGCAGAGAAGTAGCACCTTCACTGTTAATCTGTCATGAGCATGCCAACCAGCAGCCCTGTTACTAATGCCACTCCAACAAACAGCCATCTCTTCAGAGACTCCCCAGAGCTCCTAGTAGACATCCCTTTCCCAAATATCTCTGTAAAGCGGTCCTGGAAAAAAAAAAGATTAGACAGTGTTTTAAATGACTTTTTCCCTCCCTTTAAAAGCACAAAAGTTGCACACCTCATGTCAACTTCATCCCCTGCCGACTTACCCATCCTCCATTTCGTTGGATCCACAGACTAATGTGATCATCTAGATACGCAGTCATCCAGTCTGCAATGTCGGGTACCAGCTCACCCATATTGCTGTCAATACAGTCCAGACACATTGCAGAACCAAAGACAAACAGACCAATTATACGCCCCCAATTGATTCCATCCCTGAACAACTCATCCATCACACTCTCGAAGCATTGCTGGGCTGTGTCTGGCGTGATGTTGAGGTGCGAAGCAACGTCCCTAAAAGACTGTGTGAACAGAAAACCAAACTGCTCTCCTGAGTCTAGAAGAGCTGATTTTAAAGCCTCTATGCCATCGTACGCAGGCAGGGATTTGGCCAGGTCTCTCTCAGTCCTTTGGCCCACATTGGTTGGCCTCAGAAGGGAAGTTGGGTGATTCTTCTGAGACAGTTTATAGCTTATAAAGAACTCCACCAGCTCTCGGTTCCTGCACTGCATCTCCACTCTGGACCTCCTCTGCAGGGCCAGGCTAATCAAATGCCACGATCTCTCCTGCCAGTCATACCAGTGTATCATCTGGCACATTAGGCTTCACTTGGAGTGGTCACCTGGAAGCACAGACGGATATTGCAGTTAGCTTCATTCTTTTAAAAATTTAGCAACTCGTGCAACTGTGTTTTAGCATCCATCTCTATTGATCATAGTCTTTACTCTTCACCAATTGTAAAAAAGGTAAACTTATGTATGAGGACTGCAACTGTGGCAGAAATTTGGAAAATAACGTTTTATGCGAGCTAACCGCAGCTAACTAGTAGTTTTTCAAGCTTAGCCCTGAACTGTTCACCAGCATTACTTCTATACCAGAGCCTCTGAATGCCAGCTAACCATCGTTGACAGCTCCAGCTAGGAAGTCGCACGCTTGGATTCTACCAGTTTTAGCTTCACGTGCTAACCAGCTGCCACACACTCCGCATGAAACACAGCAAAATTAGAAAAAAACTAAATCAATAAACAACTAAAAATTCTATTTAAGCCGTGAACATGCGGCGCCTCCACTCACCATTATACCTAGAGCTGCCAAAACCTTGTTCTCCGTTTGAGAAAGCAGCTATGAAGTTTTAAAAACTACTGCTGCGAATACTCCAGATAAACGCACCTTTCTGAAGCGTCACACTTTGTGGCCTGGGTAGCGATGCACGCTGGCGGTTGGACAGTTGTACGGTAGCAGCAGCCAGGAGTCCCACCCACTCATACAAAGCGACCAATCAAATAAGGAGACATTCCGGAAATTAGGAAGTCGCTGAAATTTCATTTAAAAACATGCAGCTGCATCTGTTGTGACACTGACACTCAGTAAATTATACGGAGTGGCACTTTACCTGGTGAGTTAAATGTTCGTGTTTAATGAATAGGGGCCTCTTATTGTAAAGTCTTCTCATTTTGGAGCACTGGGCAACTTATAAACAAATGTGTCATGTTAGAAAAAAACAGTATGCCCTAACGCCATCATGGAAGAGAAAGTGCGACTTCTGGTTGCCCAAAATGCCTTAAATTTACATTTATATACATACCTGTGCTCTCACTCTTAGAAACTGTTATTAAGTTAAAAAAAAAACAACATTTTCTGCAGAAATACCTTTAAGCAGCTAATTTCACCTGGTCCAAAAGCTTAATAGCACAGAAAGAGCGGCAATAAACTTTCTTATTAATCAAACACCTTTATTAAAATGTGTCCATAAGGAATTAACATATCCTACATTTTCTAAATGTTAAACAGTATGGTGCAGTTCTTTGTCACAGTTGGGGGAAAAATATGCAAATAGTTCAGTTTACATATTTCTTATATGGTGTGACAGCAAACCAGTGAGTGATACAGATGTGCATGAAGAAACTAACAAGGAGCAATGGCTAAAAATATATACACAACACTACCTACATAATGCTGTTTATTTCGTTTCAACACTGTTCAGAAAAAAAAAATCAGCTGCTGATTTAGTGACCCACACATTCTGGTCTACTATTTGTAACTGTTGAGTCATCTTTGTTTTAATACACCCCTTTACTACTCAACCAAGGCACACTGCAAGGCTTGCATTCCCATCTTGCAAAGAAATCTCCGTCTCTCTAGAAGCATTATCTGCAGGTTTTGTTTCTTCAGTCATGTTTAATGGTTCCTTGGATTGGAAACTCTCGTGCGCATTTACATCGATATCTCCATTCTCAGTGGGTCTGTCATCTGTGTTTGTTTCACTGTCAGAGTCTATGGAAATAGTCTCTGTGCACGTACTAAGTTTTAAGGTACAATTTAGTGTCTCACTGTGTTTGTTTTGGTCCGTCTTTGGAGTACGACAACTGATGCCTACGGCCTTCTTAGCAGAGGTACCAACAATTTTGCTTTCCTCAAAATTCAAGTTATGCTTAACTTTCTTTAGAGCTTGCATGTCAAAGCCGAGCAGCACCGACACCTTCTTGGTCTTGCAGTTTCTCACGCACGTGCTTTGCTTGGTTGCAAAGTGTGTAGCGATGTCGGATTTCCACAGCCACAGACTCGCCGACAGCTTGTCCTCTTCAGAAGAAGAAAGGTACGGTCGCCGGTTGAAGTAGGCAGTCAGGAAATTTTTCCTGGCCTCATAAGTCTTGTGTTCATAGCTTCTAGGATCCAGAGCAAGCCCATCAGATTCAGCCTTCTTTCCAAAGATGGTGGAAGTCGTCTTAGCATCCTTGGCCAGCTTTATCCTCTTGGAGTTAGACATAGCCTGTGTTGATGGCTGCCTCTTAAGATAGCCAGCCCCAGAGGAGTTAAGTGTCAAGCCAGGTTTAAAGTTTTGGGTTGCTTGGTTCCTACCAACAGCCCTGCACTGCACAAGATGCAACGTAATTGTGGAAGCCACCATGTTGCTGGTGTACACCCCTAAGCAATGAATGCACTTGTACGTCATCTTTTTCTCAACTGGATGTATTGTTTGAAGGACTTGATGCCGTTCTCTCAGATGCATGGCCAAAGCATCGGAGATAGGCCCTTTGAGAATGGTGAAACACAGCGGACACACAGTCTTCCCAATCTCACTTGTTTGCATTAGTGAAGGGATACTTCCTGCAAGATGTTCACTTTTCTTATCGGTCCCTCTAGGATCAGGTAGTTTGACAAGATGTGGAAGACTATTCTGAACAGGCGTCGACTGATCTTGACCATTGATGGGTTCCTTCATGTTAAAAGTAAGAACAGCAAGCTGTACATTACTGGACTTCTCTTGTTTAATGGTGAGGTCAAAGGTTAGAGGCGATGCACCAGGGGGTCCAATAAACTCCTCAGGGTGTGCCTGAGCTGTATGCTCCATAATTTTCTCAACATTGTGGAAAGCAGAGTGACACTGTGGACAGGTTAAGCCATGGATTAGCATGTGATTTAGCAGTGTATCACTGGGCAGGTAGCGGTTACAAAGCAAACATTTGCTGGTAAAGTTGTGGATTTTCATGATGTACTTGGCAAGCGCCCACACTTTTTTCGCCTTGTGTGCATTCTCAAAATGAGCACTGTATAAGTTTTCAGGAAAAAGCTCATTGCAAACTGTACATATCTTCCACTTCTGTGTTTGGGCTGTGTTTACACCAGTACCAGCATTTTCAACTGCTGTACTGTTCCTCTGTACTGGAACAGTGGCACGCACCTGACTGCCTATAATGGGAGACTGACTTTTAATAACCGGGCCTACTGGCTTTAAATAGCCAATTACTTGCTGTGCATTTGGTTCAGGTCTAAGTGTTTGAGGTCTACTGACAACTAGAGGAGGCTTCTGTGACATGACTGGTAAAGACTGAGGCTTGGAGACGATAATGTTAGCATGTCCAATCATGGTTGTTACTTGGGCACCAATGCGCTCATGGTACTCAATAACATGCTGGACCAGAGCCTCATAGGTACGAGTGGTAAACTGGCATCTTTTACAGAGGATGTTGTTGCCAACAACAGAACTAGCACCATTTTTCACAGATGACTCAGAAACCATACCAAGATATGGTGAGACAATATGCTGAAAATGTTCCCTGTAGATGTGCCTTCTCACCACATTGTATAGCGTGTCCCGAAATGTGCATTTTTTGCAGAAATACATTGCTTTCTCCACACCGTTTCCCTGTTTGTATCTATCAAGATAAGCTTTCCCCAGCGCAGCTCCCTGTGAGCTTCCATAATTGTGCCGAGTTGAATTGGGTATGTGGAATATTTTAACATGCGTCTCCAAAGTTCTCTTGCTTGCAGTAAACGTGCAGTATGGACAGTTGAGCAGGATTTTACTGTCCAAGAGTTTCCTGTGCACATTACGGAAGTGATTCTTGTAGCCTGAGTAGAATTTGGAAGAAAATGGACACTCTGTGCAGCAAAATGGCTTTGATCTGTATTCCTAAAAAAAAAATGTAAAAAAAATGATCAAAAAAAAAAAAAACAACAACAAAAACTTTGCATTAAGAAAAATATGCACATTAGTGCATGATAATGTGAGCAAGTCTTTCAGATAGGATAAAATCTTACCTGTGTTTTAGAGTATGATGGATCCCAGGCGCAGATATCAAGGCAAAGCGTGCCCTTCACAAACTGCTCATTAGGGCAAAACTCTTTGAACTCCTGCAAAAAATTTAAAATATTAAAGACCAACTCCAATGGAAATAAGTTTTTAACATTGTTACCATGTCTGTATAGTATTTGTATATGCAAGTCTTGGTTTTAAATTTGTATGCGTCCCCTCTAATCCCCCTTTTTTGTTTGGGTTTGATAAAGGGTAATATGTTTCTGATTTCCCCCCCCCCCCCTTTATTCTTATGGGGACTGGTACTGAATTTCCCTTTGTCAAGCCAGAGCACTAGTGAGTGTATTTGTGAAAGGCAAACACAAAGAGGTTAGGGATTAGACTGCAAATTCATTCTCTGCAAACTACACTAGGCAAAGCTGTGGAAATGTATCCACACCTTTGGAGTCTGTCATTTTAAAGCTTGATGAGGCTGTTTCTAAAGACACACACACACACACACATATATGTATAGAGAGAGAGAGAACAAATTTGTTATCCTTATTACGTCCACCGATGATTAGGTGCCAATCAAAACTGCCTTAAAATCGTCACGTTGGTTTAAAACAAACACACTTACACCTTACTGAAAACCATCTTTGGGCAAGTGAGTGGTCTTTGGTCCATCAATGCTACCTTTATGTTATTCAAAGTTCTTATCCATCACATGCAGCTCAAAACACACTTGCTCACCTCTGCTGCCTCCTTGCAGAACTCAAGTCCAATGTCACCGAGTGCTTTTTTCACTTGTTTCCTGGCTCTCCTGATTCTTGTAAGATTGTTCACCGGGAGCTGATACATTATCTCCTGGCAGACAGATATGAATTCTTCATTATAACCTCAGGTACATTTATAACCTGTATCACATTATCCGGACTCACTAAGAGACAACACGCCCTTTCAGCACGTGTCTCCCTCTAGTACAGCGTGTTTATTATGATGGCATTGTGTGTTTCAGAGCTTCAGGGGTCCGGCACTGTTTCTATGGTGACGCTTCACTACAACCTTGTTTCTGATTGAGTGGTGGGTTTGATCAGAAAGCCTAACAACAGAACAGGTCCACGGCTTCTATTGTTCACCATGCACAGAGCTTTCGGGAATTACAGTTTTACAATACGTGTTAGCTTTGTGGGCTAGCGTTACAGTGTTAGCCAGATTTAGCAATGCCTACTGAGCACAAACACTAGCGTTGCATAGCTGCTTTCTTTCCACTTTCATTGACTATATTTAAAGTTTTACTCACCTTGCAATAAGCCAGAAGAGTAACTTTACAGGGGTTATCTCACGACATTAATGGCTAAAATAAAAAACAGAGGGGCTGGCGGGACATGCAGATTGGCGGTGATGCTCCCCTCAACGCCGGTGCTCAGCAGCTCCACAGTTAGCTAGCCAAGCTATCTAGTTAGCTCGTTCATCTACACCGCAGAGCTGCTAGCTGGGGGACGAGTGACAAAACACAGCGGTAGAATTGTGCACAGCTCATGAAAATAGTACACTTCGAAAATGGGAACCTCCAGGGCCACCTATACTCCTCCAGTTCTCAGATTTTCTTGCACCGGAGGTCAGGCCAGCTTGCTGGCTAACGCGTTGATCAACTCTCAAACCAAAATGGCGACTACAAAAAGACGGAAGTCGTAGTCGCTGGGCTGGATTGACTGACCTGATTGTGCCGATTTCCCCCCTCAAATTCATGAAAACAATCTAGGCAGTTTAGAACACTTTCCATGATGCAAGTCAGATAAACAGTTTAACAAGTGCATTTTTTAAGTTCCCCCCAAAATGAGCACATATCAAACGTAATTGCTGATTTTTTTAATTATTATTATTTTATATTTTTTTGCAGATGCAGTATTTCTATTCAAAGAGAGAGCCAGACTTTGATAATATAGCTACTGTCATTCCAGTGGTTCCATAACTTCCAGTACAACAGTGCGAGGTCCTGTCATCACCAGTCTGGTTACTGTCCTGTAGTCCAGGTAAAGAACACACTGTCCATTTACCTGGCACACAAACTGCCGCACCTAAAAATAAATAAATAAATACATAAAATATATATATATATATTTTTTTTTTAAAGTTATGGATCCAAGATAAGTATCTTTTTCAGTTTGTTTCAGCTATTTAACCTTAACTCCAGCAGCTGCTGCAGGGCTTCCAGGGTCAACAGCCTGCATATAACAAGGAGCCATGCCTCTGACAACAAAGCCCCAGCCCAGGGCGTCTCCTATCACCTGCAATCTCAATCAGATAAAATACACCTTAGACTTTAATCTAAGAAGAAGAAGAAAAACACAACTTTATTAATGTGTTAAGCTTGTTTTGACTTTTTGACTTTTAGCCTTTAGGGGAATGTTGCTCAGGTATGCTAAATTGGTGCTATTAAATCCAATCAGAAATCTAAGTAATAATTTATACGTATAATTTTCATAACTCACCGTCAACACTTTCTTGATAAAGGGTGCAGCAGGTTCCAATAATTCTTCACAAGTAACTTTTCTTTTAAGGACTGTGAAACCAATTAAAAGATTATGTCTATGTGCTTTCACAAACAAGCCTCATTACAGTAATATTTAAACTTTGATGATACTATGAAACATTTAACAGTTGAATATAAATAACAAAACACTCGCCTGATTTAGGATTGCATCGTACTGCTGAGTGTGACAACAGCTGAAGAGGTGGAAATCCAGCAGAGTGAAACTGAAGGGAACTCAAGCTACTTCGACGAACACCGGTAATCTGTTTGGAGTCTTTGTTTGAGCTCACTATTAGATATTAGTGGCGATGTCAGAATTCATAAAAAAAAAAACAAGGTGCATGTTGTGAAAATTGCAAGAGTTTCCTTTTATTTCATGTTTACTCAGTAATTAATTAATTTATTACCACTGAATGCACGGTTGCATTCCTTGGATGAGTTTCTGCGTAGAAGAAAGGGACTCTCAGAATTGTTGTCCTCTTGTGTTGATGCCATCACAGCTTCATCATTAACCTGCTCATTTTCAGTTAACAGCTCAGACAGGCGCCAACGCCGGCGGAAATTGATGCAGAACTGGTAGAGTAGCCCACTGTCAAAGAAATCATGCTTTTGTCCCACTGCGGGAGTTGGGGAGAGAGCAAAAAGCAGCAGTCTTAGTATAAATGGTATCTATGCAGTGTGTATTTTTACTTTTGATTGCAAGAGTCCCAGATGGCAAGCCCACCACTGACAGCTGTACATCAAAGGGCAAATGAAAACTCCCCTCACCGTGCTGAATGATGCCATGCTCCTGCAATGCACGGCACAACTCCAGTCCCTGTCGCCGGCTATCTGCCTCTCCATTCTGAATGAGATAGTCAATCAACTGGCAGCCAGGAAAGGAGCGCTTATAAGTAACACCATGCTCCTCTCTCAGCTGCAGAATGGAGTTCTTGTCTGCTATAAGTCTATAAGAGAAAACAAAACAGAATCAGATTTAAAATAGCATGCAGTGGAGGAAAAACCTGGATGAGATACACCTTTATTGAGGTCTTTCAATTCTAAGATTAAGCTGATCTGTCTCAGACCAGAAAACTTGAAGCACAAACAGACCAGCTCTTACTGCTCATATAGTTGTTGTCCTCGCATGAAGATTTTCACCTCTGTGTTAAAGGGAAATGTGCCATCATCCTTGCGGAAACGGTACAGCAGTTTGGCATCCTTGAATTCTGCCCTCTTGTCACAGACTGAGAGAAAGGCAGTTTTAAATATAAGTCGTGAAAGCAACATGAGGACTTAGCTTCAGGTAAAGAAGAGGAATTAATTTCAGCTAAAGAAGGGAGAGCTTCTTTAGCTGAAGCGCTTGCTGGTGCTTCCTTCTTACCGTGGTGTAAAATGTCATGGTCCATGAGGTGCTGCATGAGGCTGGCAGCTGTTGCTCGATCTGCAGCTTCCTTGTGGCTCACAAGCCAGTCTATAAGCTCGTGTGCCACAAAGCAGTTAGGGTAGGTGCGAAAGTGGTAGCGTCGATCCTTAATCAGTTTTCCATCGTGAAGTCTGAGCCTTAAAGTGGCGTTTAAATCAGCCGTGAGCCTTAAAACTGACATCAGTCATCTACCTGACCTGCAGAGTAGAATTTGCCGACATCGTCAGCGAATCTGTTTCGTCTTACCTGAGCTGTTCTCCTGCGATCATGACTTCAGCCTTGTGTTGCCTGGCCATGGCCTTTAACCTAATGCTGCTCGTTCGCTCCATGCTTCTTATAACTGGACACAAGAATGATTGAATCTGACTTTTAGAAATGGCCGTCATGTTTACCGAAACACACAGAACCCCATTGTCATGTGGGAGCAATGTTGTGTATACAGAAATGACAAAGACGTTTGTTTTTTTTCTGTTTTGTTTCATTCAGTGCTACAGATATTAGTTTTTCATTTGGGTGTTTGGGTAAAACATCCTGCTCCAATTCTGAAGTACTTGAATTTAAATTATTTTCAGAGAAACACGGGGCTGTTTGCTTGAGTGATGCTTGATGTGTCCACCTAGGTTGTGTTTTCTATAACTGAAATCAAATTGTGTTGTTGTTTTTGTTTTAGTGTGTCATTCCTGAAATACTGGTAACATAAAACTGAAAAATACATCTATAAGTTACAGTTTCTTGAGCAACATCGTTCTTTTAGAGGTCACCTTACAGTTATCTCACAAAACAGGAAACTAGAAAAACACGCTTCGTATGTTGGTATATAGCCTAGCCTTCATCTCAAATAAAACAGCTGTTTTTAAAGATTCAGGTCAATATCAATGTATGCATCAAAATATGTGTTCTCAGATACAGATAAAGTGGAGTTTCTAGGGCTATGATATTGTGTTGAAGTGTAAACTTGATGTTGCAGTGCCTAGAAATTCTGCTTTTTCTTTGACTTGACTGTTTTGATACATGCTTGTTATGGCAAAAGAACCGAAGTGCCAGCTTGTGACGTGCACTTAGGCTGTGAGCATCCTATCATTAGCACAAGCTATACCACAAAGCATCACCCCGGTCTTCTGGCGTGAATCCTGTTATGTGTCCCTGAGAAATTTTTGCTCAGTCACACTGTCTCCTCTCTTCCTCTCTTCCCAGCAAGTCGAACTCGCTGAAACAATGCCTGGCCGTTCTCAGGCAGCAATTTCTATTGGTTTTGGCTTGAGTCTTTTTACCTTGTCAGTAAAGCATTCACTATCATTGGAGTAAGCGCTGCCTGAGAGGGTCAGCTCAGGGCAGGAACATTACTTAACCCTTCGATATCCTGTGCGTTTGTGCTTTAACTCTGGTTAGCCTGGTATCTGTTATGTCAGAGCTGCTGCTGAGCTGCTGACTTCTGGTGGGATCCCTCAGGAACTTCTTTGTGATGAGGCTTTGCATCTGTAATACAGTCATATTCCCTAAAGATGTAGTTTGGTTAATTAAAATGGAAAATATATATGTATATATTTTAAAGTAGCAGTACCATTGTTTTATGCATCTAAAATGTATTTGGCCTTAAAAAATAAGCGGTGAAGACTGAACAAATATATATTTGTACATTAAAATGTGAGCTTCACAATTTAAATCTAATAACAGGAAAAGCAACAAAGCAGTGAATATACCATATCCCTATGAAAGCCACTGCAGTGTAGGCAGTTGGCCACAAGATATCAGTATTCACCTGGGTATACCAAGGAGCACAGCAATCACAGTAGGGTCAAATGAATTTTCTAACAGCATCCTGTTGTTTTCTTAATGAATAATGACGTATAAATAACCATAAATTCCTAAATTACCACAAACCAATTTGCAGCAAATTGTGACTGATGGAAAATAAATGTATGGTTCTATTATAGTTCACAACCAATATTAGTTTTTAATAGACAAATTCATTGCCGTATATTTATTCAAAATCCTTGAAATCATATCCTTATCGTTCAGACGATTATGTTTTGTTTTTATGGGTTTTTGTTTTTTTGTTCTCATGGCTCCAATTCACTTTGGTGCATAATTTTTCCTGTGGGGTGAATTGGCAATATGCGAAATAGAGGGCGGATAAAACAATAAAAATAAAGAAATTAAACACAAAAGACACTACAGAATGGAGTTTGCGCCTCTGAGCAGACCTTTATAGGCTTTGGTCAAGTGACAATCACGAACAGATCGTGTGGACTCGCTCGTAGAAGCTTTTATGCAAATCTTCCCTTTTTCATTGGAGAGCAGGGTGGAGGTGTAGTCTGAAAGCCGTGACATCACACAATGCAGCTTTATGAAGAAAGTGCGCTTCTCCTGAAAAGGCAGAGTTGCGTCCAGTCTGTTGGCATCACCGGACTTTTAAGTTCCTAAAGCCAAACAAGCTGCGCGGTGCGACGTCGCAATTCAACGTAAAGTTGAAAAAGGCGCTCTCCTGTTTTTTGCTGTGATTTATTTTTCACGAGTGGTGTTTTCCCCCTTTGTGATCGAAAGTTTGGAAATACTTCATTTTTTAAAAAAATTATTATTCGGGTTTTATTTTTGGGCTGTTTTTGTTTTTGTTTTTTTTACAAGTGACTGCGATTTCACTGGCTGCATGAAATATCAGTGGACATTTGGAGCTCTTTAAAGAGACCGGCTTTCCATTTACCATGACGACTGAGGCACATTCACACTTGGGACTGCAGAAACCACCCATGGATTTCGTCAGCGACTATGACTTGATGAAGTTCGGCGTGAAGAAGGAGACGATGCAGGGGCTGGATCGCTCTTTCCATAGACCAGACTCCGTCTCCTCCACTCCTGGCAGCACACCTTGCAACTCTGTGCCTTCATCGCCAAATCTCAATCCTAACGACCACAGAAACAACGTCGAAAACAGCCAGTTCTGGATACCCAACAACGGGGGTTATCCTCAGCAAATGTACCCTCAGGCTTTTGGCCTGACACCCGAAGACGCGATGGAGGCCCTCATCGGAGCCACAGCGCAGCAGGGACACCCATCTGCGCCCCACGGCCACAATCCGCCACCTTTCCCGGCTGATTACGATGGCTACGGCCACCTAAACGAGCCTGTCCAGCACTACCCGGGTCTTCCGGGTCACTCGGACATGCAAGGTATGCCCAACAGCCACTGCCAAGACCCATATCTCAAAGATGACATGGGGTGCGCATCCCCTGAGTCGCCGGAGGCCCAGCAGGTCCTCGGTGCGCACCACCATCTCCAGCAACACAACCGCCACGACAGGCGATCCAACGCCGAGATGCACTTCTCAGACGATCAGCTGGTGTCCATGTCAGTCAGAGAGCTCAATCGGCTTCTCAGAGGCCTAAGCAAGGACGAGGTGATGCGTCTGAAGCAGAAACGCCGGACCCTGAAAAACAGGGGTTACGCGCAGTCCTGCCGCTACAAGCGCGTGCAACAGAAACACATTCTGGAGCACGAGAAGACGAACCTGCTGTCGCAGGTCGAGCAGCTGAAACATGAACTCAACAGGCTGATCCGCGAGAGGGACGCATATAAACTTAAATGTGAAAAACTGTCCGGTGCAAACTGTTACCACGAAACAGGGTCTACCAGCGACAACCCATCCTCACCAGAGTATTTAATGTGAGTTTGTAGATTTTCTGCAGAACTGAATCTTTTCCATGTATGAGGGGTGGCATGTTGGCCACCTGGTCGCCTTGCTCCTTACCAAATAACTCCACGGATTTATCAAGTTTAAAAAAAAAATCTCGGGCATAAAGGACACGACTCAACTTATTGTAATAGATGCAACTAGGCAACAAATAATGAATGGAAATTTGCGAATAAGCATGCATGCAGGACATGTATGAGATGTCTTTATTTTATACAGACATATCTGTATTTTGTCTCAGAGGACGTACTTGAAATCAGAGGATATTTGCTTTGAATAATTATGCAACCATATTGTTTTGCTTCACTTATTGTTTGATCTTCATTTTGGTGATTTTGCTTTGCTTTGCTTTTTGTAGCCAGGATTATATTTCGTGTTCATCCTTTCTTTATATAGAAAACATCTAATGTTAGAAAGCACACGTCTATTGTTTTTATGAAGCTGATTCTGCTGGACAGATGTGTTCCTTATTTGCTTTTCTTTTCAATGTAATACACAGTTATGCAAATAATTATGCAGATTTTCATTTTTTTCATCTACAATGTTTGTTTGTTGGGTTTTTTTTAAATTCATCTACTATGGATCAATAAACCTATTGTGACATTTTAAAATCGTGTCTCATCTTCTCACGAGTAAATGTTTTACCCGTGTGAAACATTTACTTCCACTTGCACATTTGTCATCGTGGCTTGCTGTAGTTTTTGGAGACATCCAAACACATTAATAATCATATACACAACATAAAAGCAAAAAAGAAAAAAAAAGAAGATAAATACTAGAAAAAAAAACCAAAGTCTACTATTTGTACATGCTACATAAAATAAGGGTATCACAGTATTTCAGCTAGTGCATAGTGTGTATAAATATGAAAGTAATTTGGTTCATTTGCAACTGAAAGACTATAAGCACATAAACAAAAATCTAAATTAGAGCAAAGTTCACTTTCCTCATCATAATATTCCTATTTTCTTATTCTTCCAAAAAACAAATAAGAACAAAGTGTATTAGTTAGTTTCGGCGGATGAAATGAGGAGTGGCTTTCTCTCGTTCCCTGACCTTTGCCCATCATGGAGTACTGCTTCCTGTGGGACCCCAGCATGTGAAAGCACAGGGCGCTAACTAGCCGGGGCTGTGGGGCACAGATAAAATGGAGTGGAAATCAGGCTTCCCTTCTCCTCTCTTCCTCGGACAAACACCTCTGCATTCATTAACAGAGGAAAAGAGAAACAACAACCACGGCACACTGCTCCGCGCTCTCTTGGCCAGCTTCAACAACTTGGTGTTTTGTTTTGTTTTAAATTTAAATCATTAGGAGAATTTCCTAATGAGGAATTTCCTAATCTTAAACTGATCATTCTCAGTTTAAGATTACAACAATATTTGAATGAGCGTGTAGTTCCAAGGCCAGGGTAATAATCTGTGATAAGTGGTTACATTGTAAATTGAGTTTATAACCTCTGTGATTACCTCTGCACAGAATATCTTGGAGAGTGTTTCAGTGTCAGACGAGACTTTGTTACCGTCCTCCCTTTCAGTGAGAGTTTGGACTGGCAGGTGGCTCACTTTAGTCTGGAAACCAGATTGTCTTTTCATGTGTGACCCCCACCAACAGTTTTGACCTCACCCCTCTGTTAAAGCAAAGCAGGCCTGAAGTCACAGCACAGGTGCAAAAGCACTTTCTATCTGAAAACAGGCCTAATCACAAGAGCTCAGGATATCTAGACGGCTGCGGTGTTGAATCCTAATAAAAAGGGTTAATCTGTGGCTGTCATTTGTAAAAATGAGCCTCTATTTGTGAACAATAAACAAACATGTATGCATGAACACTTCACCTATTCAGATAGCTGCTCTCGAAAAACAGAGAAAATAAAATAATTGAATGAGTTGATTTGTTTCAAATCACTGATCAAGTGAGTGATTAAAATCACATAAAAATTATTTTAAAAATTATATAAAATTTAGATTTTTCAGTGTGTAACTGCATAGTTGCGGTAGTGGGGATTTTTTTTTTTTTTTTGGTGCAATGCTCTTGTGATAATGTACACTTGCATGTTCTTCACACTGCGCACACTTATGCCTCTCACAAAAATGTGGTTTTTAGAGGAGAGTGCTTTGTTATCGGTTGTGTGTTTGCGCACTTGCGTACATCACACGTGGATTTCCAAGCAACAGTGGAATAATACAGTAGAAGTGTTGGTGAGGAAAGCGGTTTGTGGTACTGTGTGACAGTGCGCAGGGTGCCATTGTAGAAACGATTAGCCAGCTCTTTTCCCTCGCATGTGATAGGCTGTTGGGGCCTGATGTGGGAGCCTCGCGCTCCACCACCACCACCGCCGCCGCCACCCCCTCCTCTCCCCTCCACTCACCCCTCCCTGCCACCAACACCCTGAGCCCACAGCGCCTGAGGCTGGCTACTGAGTCAGCAGGAGGGAAAGGTGTCTGCACGGCTGTGGCATCAGAACAAGAGAGAAAGCAAATAGCAAGAGAATGATGAAGAGCAGTGAAAACGGCTTAGAACAGACATGCTTGCATTTTTTAAAAACAGCGAGAAGGAATGGCTGCAAGATGAATGATAAAGCATGCTAAAGAGGAAGCATAATCATGCCTATAATTTTAAAAAAAATCTCTACTGCAGAGGGCTTAGTTTTTACACACACACGTTATTTCATAGAGTTTAATGAGACGCTCTGTCTTAATTTAACCAGAACACACTTTTACACACACACAGAGAACCTGAAGGAATGGTGTGCAGTGGAAACACTCGGACGGATTCATCATAAGCAGTTGAATGTGGTGCCAACCTCTTGCCTGAGTGCTAGGGTTTGCCAAGACTTGGCTGTGTCTCAGACAGCGGACACAGACAGTGGAATGCTGCAGCTACTCACCATTGTGTGCATGGGAGAGGCACAGGAATGCAGGCTGCCAGGCTTCATACACTAACACAGCCAGAGGCCTCGAGCCATGAGGGAAGACCCAGCCAAAAAGACCCCACAGTTGAACATCACTTATCACTTCCATCTGTGATATTATACCCATTCTCCTCTTGACAGTGTTACTTTGATCCAGCTCAACTGATTCTGGTGCAGCGTGACTCTTTCAACACTCAGTATCTTGTCGGGGTGGCTTCTGACTTAATGCAACAAAGCCGCTCAGAGATTAGATACCAAATGGATGTTTTGCTCAAATCAAGTCACAATCATTTGATCAACTGAGCAAATGTTTAAACACTGTTGATCAATCAGTGAATTCTACCTTTACAGTAATGATTTTCGCTAATCTTCCGTAGCTAAATGTCAGCTGGCCAGACGCTTGACCTCTGACCCCTCACCCCCAAATAACAAACCAGTTCCAGCCTGAGCCAGTTTTTTCACGGTTGTTTTGCAATAGCAAAGCCTCATACTGAGCGATCGTCGCTAAGAGCGACTTCACGTGAAGTGCAGAGCAAAGGCTGGGATGGAGGACAGGATGGACGACGGGCTTCCTCTTTCACTTCCTATATGAGGGTCCAGTCAAGTGACTCTCTGTGAGAGTGTTAGCCTGTGTGTCTCAGGAAAACGCAACTTCGATGGCTGTGGTTTCCGCTCAGGATGTCCAGTCGTTACTGCGCACAGTTGTGACACTGTGAATCATGCAGCGATCACACACGCACACAGGCATCTCCATGGACATAGCACACATAGAGACATGCGTATGCAAATCCAGGACTTTGCGTGTGCGTGCGCCTTCTTGCTCTCTCACACACACTTTTTAAAAATAAAATCATGTGATTGTGACGATCTTTTTTTTTTTTTTGGTCAGAAGTATATTGTCGTGGCTGCTGATTACAACAGCAGTTTCACCCCCCTGTTGCCACATCCTGAATGATTCCAGTGTAATTATGATTGTACTACTGGTAATGACTAAAGTTATCACATGATGGCCTGTGAAGGATTCAACAGAGTGGATTAATATGTAGCCCCAGGAACATAATAAAGCGGTCTTATTGGCGTAATAAGGAATCTGGCTTCCTGGGGACGTTGTGTCCAACGTGTTTGTGCATGAACTCTTGGGGATCTGATAGGAAGGCCCTCTGATAAAGTGCTTGTCACGTTCCAGTGGACACCACTGAGAGAAGTCAGACAAAGTCCTGTCACATTACAGACGGTGGACTTTGGTTACAGAGCAAAGGTGATGCACTGTATGTAATAATTATACAGGTTCCTCCCAGCATGACAGAACCATTATAAAACAGCCTGAGCTTGAGGGTTCACTGTAGTGCACAACAGGGGGGGTAAATTAACTCTGCAGTTGATGTTAAAATTACTAATCATTTTACTTGCATGGTTAGAATTCCACATGTTAACTTTCCTTCCTTTCATGGATACGCATGGTTTCATGAAGGTCGAAGAGAAGAGAAGAGAAGAGAAGAGAAGAGAAGAGAAGAGAAGAGAAGAGAAGAGAAGAGTCTTTCCCTTTCAATCCCTGCAAGGATTTCCTGTTCTGTTTTATGGGGGTCATACAGCTGGCAGGCGCCCTCCTGTTTCTGTCCATAATGATGACAGGCATCCATTAGTGCACAGTAGAAACACGAGTCACCGAGGTTAAGTCAGCCCCCCCCCCCCACGACAGCCTCTTCCCTTTCCACTGCGCCTGGACCCCAGTACACTACCTACCTATCTAGGGAAGATAATTGTAGCTCACAGTTGCTGTTGACAAAGCTTTGCTGATTAAGGGTCAACTGTTGCTCAGACACCAGTATGTTTAGCACAACCTGGAAAGCGGGTCCAGCCCCTGGGGACGTTATTGGGTCTCTGGTCTATAACATACTTGCATCCGGGAAAAGTAAAGGGGTCACTCTGGTTTTTGGGAAGAGCCCAGCAGATGAGAAAATAAACACTTCTGGCTGTTGTTAGGAAATGAAAGACAAGAAACTGCTTTTTTTTTTTTAGTGGGGGTGTTAAAGAGAGCAGGAGTTTCATGGTCTTGACCTCATATTTTACATTGTGCTTAGAGGAATGAGATGAAGAAAAATAAACAGTTCAAAATATATCCTTTAGAAAAATAACTAATAACTGTGAAGTTTAGCTGAATCTTTAGAGCTTTCAGAAATTACAGCTGTCACTGCACATGTATAATTCGACACCCTTCTTCATAAGTTTCTGTGGGTGTTGCTGACATGAGAGTATGGCTGTAGTGTCATACATTTGGTGAAGTCTAAGAGGCCTCCCTGGAATTGGGTGTGTCACTCTCCCACTAATGTGTCACGTTATCATCTCCCTTGTGTCAAAACTCTTCCTTCGTGTTTCACAGAAGGCCTTTGGCTGAGCTTAAAGTCATATTGTTTTCCCCTCTGGCTGATTTTAGCACCGCTGTCTGCATTATATGCAGCTGGAGGACTTGGCAGAGAACTGTTCACACACCCACTCTTTGATTCTTTGGCCATCTTTGTCATCATGTTCGATGTGACGCCTCAGCTAAAATAACTGAGGAACAACCAACTGTGTGCTGTGGTTGGAGTGTCAAGGAGAAAAGCTTGTTATTGGGCAACCCAGAGCTTATAAGGGATCTATTTAAGGGGCTGCAGGCCTTTATCCTACAGTGAACCCATGTACTTGTTTGCTCTGTTTGTGGCCAAGATACAGGAAGTACTTTGTTCTGGCTTCTGTAATAGCAGAGAGAGAAAACCCAACTTCTCAAAAAGAAAAGAAAGAAAGAAAGGTTACAAGAAAACAACAAAGTCGACTGGGCGTGTGATAACAATTCCCACTGAATTTAAGATATATTGCACTCGCAATAAAGCGTTCGAGGCTGCCAGCAGTCACGTCAGTCTAACAAATCTGGTTGTCTTTCACCGCGATGGCTGCAAGCAGAAGTAAAAATTGCATGATGAAAAGTAATGAATGCAGACAATGCATGCAAAAAATATAACTTTATGGCGTTAAACCTCCAGTAACAGTTTTTGTTGGTGTTTTTGCACCAAAGCACAGTGTGAAAACAGCAGGGCCACGTTACCTGCTTTAGATCAACATATCAAACTTATTAGTTAACAGATCCAACTGATACAGGGCTTCATTTGGAGCTTTGGGTTTTACAATCAAGCATATATTCACTCACTATGTTTGTTTCTACAAAATATACACCTGAGAATAGTTGACGTGTTTAAGTTTGGACCAAAGTGGTGGTCTGACTTTGAGATACTTTAAGAAAAAATATTGATTACAGCAGCCTTAAGAGCTTTTGTGAAACTGTCCAAGGGGCATGTGTATTCAAAACTTTCTCAAGCTATATCTCTTATTATTGATTATTATGAAATGCAACTGATTTCCACTGCCTTTAAAAGGCAAACAAGAGCTTGGAAGGCACTGACGTATAGTCGCAAATCATTTTTAGAAACGCAGCAAACCAGCGAAAAAGAATCGAATGCGATTAGTGTAAAGGAACACACCGCCCACACGTGGCTGCACAGTATCCTGCAGCACCTCCGAGCTGTAGACAGTGGGAGTTTGTGCCCTCTGACATGTAAACCCTGAAAACCTCAGCCTGCGCTGGCTGAGAAACACTGAACTGTCCAATTTTTCTGGGCATCCCCCCACCTGCCAGCCTCACATAAGCTTACGCCGTCTTCTTGAGAACAGATCTAACATCACAAAATCAGACAAATGAGTGAAAACGATACTGCTGCAGATAATCAGGCTGAAAACTTCAAAGCCAAGAGAGACAAAAAAAAAAAGTGTTTCTGTGTCTCTGTGCTGCACTGCATCTGGAGTGAGTGTGTCAGCATGAAGTCTCTTTTTTTACAGGCAAGGTCAAAAGGTCATCGTAAGTCTGTGAGTGACAGCAGTAATGGTGAGTGGGGCTATATTTAAATCCCGTGGAGAGGGACAGCCTTGACTTACGCGTGGACCCTGCTCATCATTTTTTTCCACACAAATCTGAAACTGCTTCTTTTATGTCAAGCTGGCTTAAATGAAACCATCAACATTGTCGCAATGACACATATTTTGAGATGTTGACTGTGTAATCATTCTCAGAACTATTACTGGTTGCCTCTGAATTAAAGGGGAACCAAATGTTACAAAATGTTCAAAGTAAATTCGTTTTTAGGTCCACTGATTTTCAGAGTAGGTTGAGAAATAGCTGTCTCACTATGGATTTTACTGGCCTGTGTGTGACAAAGTGGACTCTGCCTTTAAAGATTTATTTGTAATGCCCTGCTGAGGAGTCCGGTAGCTTTGTTGTCTCAATGGATCTGAAGGCTGAATGTGTTGATTTGTTTTGGTGAAGACAAACTGTGGTTGAACAGTAGAAGCAGTGGAAAACACGGGCATTGGGCTTTCCCACAGAATTGGCGGAGAAGACTTTGAAATAGGAGTGGCTTCTTGAAGCTTTGACAAACCCTGATTACCTGATAAATCTGTCAGAAGCCGCAGCCCCTCTATAAGAACCTGTTTTTTTAAATTGTGTGCTAGTAAAACAGATCTTTAAAGGACTAATCCTTCAATCCAGAGTCAGTGTTTCATCAGCAGAATATACCTCGAGTGGTTGAATCAACGAGTGCTTCCCAAATGTGTCACATAAATGAGATTAATGAAAAACGTGTGCAGAACGACGGCGTGTTGTTGCCCTTTCAGACTAGTTTACCCCCCGGGGCTACGTTGACACGCACACGCATAGCTATCTGTGCTGCTATCTCTTTACAGTACATCTGTGTCAGCAGTGGGCTGAGGCAGGAGCATGAGAAATGGAGGCGAGCTCAGTCCTCAGTCCCACAGATAGGGGTTGTGTACTTAACTGTAAACAGTTTCTGTGTGTGTGTGTGTGTTTGTCTCTGTTTCTATCTGTTTTCATCACCTCTGGAAAGGTGGCATGACAAGTCTTCCCACAGGAGCAGCAACAGCCGAGAGTTGCCACCCCGCACCTTCCTCCTATCTCCACCTCACTTGATGACATGGGCTTTATCACATCTGCATCTGCTGGGCCAGTTAGTCTTTCCCCTTTGTTTAAGGATTAAGAGATGTTGCTGAACCCAGCATAGAAAGACAAATTGGGAGCTTTCTGACATCCAAGTGGCACCGATGTTTTCCTCTGTGAATAGGCTGGATTTTAGAGTCCAGCAATTATTCAGAATCTAGTTAACAGTGTGCAGAAGATCTCTCTCTTCTCTTGACTGAATCACCTCTTTGATGGCTGCGATGGACTCCCTCTCAGTCCTCAATATGGAAATGTCTTCTTTTACTCTTTAACTGCATTAAATGATGTGTCCTGTATGGCCTCTAGCTGCTGGGGAATGAAGTGGTTTGTTAGATCAACATTGAGAAAGCTGCTGAAATTTTAACTCCTAGCATAATAAACAAGAGCACGAGTCCTCCGTGATATTTCCTGCCAACTTAAAGCCAGGATGGAATAAATCTGATCCTGTTTTACTTTAGCAAAACTCCAAAACTATTTCACAAAAGCACCGACAGCATCAAAGAGGTGACGCCTTCGCTCCATATTGAGCCACTGTTACACAGAGAAGTTGACCTTGCCTTTGGCCTTTTGGCTGTCTGACAAAGCAGTCCCCATGCTGTAGTGCAGTACGGCTGTCCTCTAAATGAAAGTAGCTGAGAGGCGAAGGGCAAAGAGGCCTATGGAATATCAATGTGCGATGCTCTCAATTAAGATTAAAGCTTCGAATGGAATCCTATGGAGCCGCTTCCCTAAGAAATGCTTGACATTTTACCCTTGCTGACTCGGGATAAAAAAAAAAGAAAAAAAAAAGTGTCCTGCGCCACCAGTACCACCACCACCGCTAACTAGCTGCCCCTCCTCGGATACGGCGCGCCTTTTGCTGAATTCATTCTGTAGATATTGACTTAGGCTGCAGTCACACTTCTGAGAAATAAGTGAAATGGATCATCTTACTGCCAGTGGATGATAAGAATACTGAAATATGAAAAAGCGTCTGGATCAGCAAAATGACAAACCACGGGGGGAAATATGAGGCAGTCATGATAAACCCTTAGAGACAAATTCCCTACAGCTAGACGTGGAAATGAGGCAAGGAAAGAGCGGGGCAGCGAGGGGAAAGGAGAAAAGAAAATATACATATCCAACATTTTAATGGATGTTCAAAACAGAGCTTCATTAATTTAAAATACATATATCCTCTCTGCCAAAAGCACGGGCAGGCTGCACGTAGATGGCTTTTATCCACACAAAACGGCAGCTGTAAGATTTGCTCAGTAAGATCTGACCTCAGTCTGATTTATTACAGGAGAAACTCGCCCAGTGAAAAAAATACATCACACTGTCTTCATTTTGCATATTTTTAGCCACTAAATATTCCTTATTTACAGGAAGCGGTGCATTGAGAAGAGCTGTGTCCCTTTTTCATTAATGCAACGTTTGAGATTGACTTTGCATTTTATTAAGATTCAGCAGATGCCTTTTCTGGGCTTCTTAGAACGTGCTGCACATTTCCGGGTAATTTACAGAGCATGATGTGTGTTGTTTGCATCTGATCTTGTAGATTTATGCTGATTACCATGATGTTTACGGTGCGCGGATCTGCCAGTATCATTACATCCGAGCTATGTAAGCATTTGTGTTTCTGTTTGATGACACTGGAAAAATACAGCGCCTTACATGGCCGTCAAATCCGAGACTTTGAATGAATAAGAGATACGTATCGGCTAAATTTTTTGGGACATATTTTTAGAACTCCTGGTGGATCTAAGCTATTGTGCATGTGTGTATAAGGTTGATCTAATATTTTAGAGCTGAAACTAAGAGAACGGGGACTGTTTATGAATACAGTGTATAAAATATGATCAAAATGGAGCCTATCTTGTAAACTCCACCCTTGATAAACAGAATTCCACATCACGCTCCAACTCTGCAGTTAACTGAATCAATGCAATTCCACTTGTGCTGATCTTGCAGACTGAGGCCCTTCCCCCATCCCCCCTCTCTCTCTCTCTTTCCCTCTCTTGCTCAGTCTCTCTCTCTCTCTCCATCTCTCTCTCACACACACACACACACACACACACACACACACTTCTGTCTCCCTCCCCACGCAGGTCTACCCATCGTAACACATTAGCAGCAGAAGCCATCACACAATCAAGACAAGGCAGCGCATGAGACGTCAGGCCAATTTGTTTCCTTCTCAGAGCTACATCACATTAGGAGGGTGGCTATACCCTTGAGCTAAATCCAAGTTCACACAGAGGGAGCGTGCTGCCGGACAGGAGGGCAGCGATGTCAGCACTTTTCAGACGGCTGCTGACATGTATCCAGCAGACTGACATGTATGAGGGGAAAAAAAGCTTGATAGTTTGAAATATGGCCTTTTGGATGTTTCTCTGTTTTTTTGTAAGCTTTTGGTGGTGTTTCCTGAGGCCTGGGAGAGAAGGAGTGCACAGTCAGAATATTTCAACAAAATAAAAATTGCCTTTAGCCAGAGGTCAGGGTGTCAAATGAAGCTGTCAGGTGAGTAAAAGGAGATGATATCAGGACATCACAGGCCTAAACACATCTGATTGGACTTCGTTCTTCGTGCTCTCGCTGGATCAGAAGACAAATGTAACTCGGAGAGGCCAGTCAATAGTTCAATTATCTGCTGTCTGTATTGGTTAATTAAACATATAACGGGCCACCTAAGGACTAATGATAGCCATCCCATTACCCATAAAGCTGAAGGATTGGGTAGAACCACCACTTGACCCCGGGCTGGATTGACTGGCCTCGGGTACGGGGTCAGAGTGTATCTAACCGTTACTGCTGTGACACTCCTTTGCCTCACTCGGTCCCCATCATATGTCTCAGGAAGTGGCTCACAGCTCTGCCAAAAAACAGTTGGAAGGGGAAAAAATGCAATTACTGCAAGATTATCATACTGCTTCCGTTTGACTTTTCTGACTGAATTCATGAATATATATGAATCCATCTTGCATCTCAATCTGAACCCACCACCCCCCCACATACACACACACACACACACTCACATCCATGTTTGGCTGGTGGCATTTTCTTTGTTTCTTCAAAGTATGTTTTTGCAGGAAGATTAAAGAGTTACCTTGAAAAAAGAAAGTAGGAACCGTCAAAACTCTCAGCAGGCTGTTCTTGGTGTAAAAGAATAATCCCCCTAAAATTACATTACATTTCTGGGAACTTTAATGCAGAGTGCTTTGGGAAAGATGTGTTTTTCCCCAAATATTGCTGTTGTCAGGCGAAAACATGTCATTAAAAAAATAAACAGCTTGTTTTTGGTTTTGCCCAACTGAAATCTTTTTTTTATCTCTAAACTTTTTTTAAAATTTATTTAATTATCTAATTTAGTAATTATCTAATTATTGGTAATCTTTGTTCAAAGTGTGGTGCAGTCAAATATTATTACAGCTGAGCAACAGATCATTGCAACTAATATCCTGTAAAACAAATCAACATATATGACAAAATATACAAAAATGTGTTATTTGTCAGATAATGAACATCTGGATGCTTAAAAGCATATCTATCAATACAATTACTGATTCAAAAATGGAGCATTTTGGACATTTTTCACCTGCCGTCTTAGAAGCAATATATTCCCTGTGCTTTTTAATCATGACACTCTTTTGTTATATTTCTAATTTGCATTTTAAAACATTTTTTCAACTGGCTTTTATACCTGTGTTAAATAAGCAGCTATATGATGAAGAACAAGCCAATCAGCTCCAATCAGATAGGTGAAGTGAAAAAGATTATCTATTTATCAAAGCTGTAAATATACATAAATGTTAGACAGACACATGAAGTTCAAAAATAATAAATTCTTGAATAAATTCATGGAAGCAGCAAGAAGTGGCTTTAAATGGGCCAAAATGAGACTAAGGACGCTAAGTTATATGTTGGCATACAGACGCAGTACCTGCTAACGGTGTACCCATGGGGTCTGATCATACACAAGCACGAATCATGCTGATCATACTGTAGCACAAATAACTCTCAAAGCCAATGCTGGCTTTGAGAGCAAAGCTTCAGAGCAGACGGCACACTGCAGCTTGCTGTTTGTGAGCATGTGTTGTTGCAGGCCACTCGGACTGTCCATGCTGAACCCTGAGCGTCAGAACTGTACAACACAGCAATGAAAGAAGGTGGTCTGGTCTAACAGTTTCTTTTAAACCAATTGGACAGTACGCTGTACTCCTTGGGAGGAGATGTTACTTTGACATGCTACCACCTGCCTAAGCATACACCCTGTTCTCTTCTTCGTGGCAGCTGTGAGGACAGCGGGTATATTATTCTTTCAGCAAGATTATGAGCTCTGCTACAAAGTGAAAACATTCAGGAATAGTTTGAAGAACAACATAAAGTGAAAGTGATTTACTTAGCTTCTAATATCTACCATCTGGAGGATCTGCTGCAAGAAAAGATCCATGGAAACCCCAGCTTGCACCTCGCCAGACTTAAAGACTCTGCTCTAACATCTCATTACCTCAGCACACCTTGTAAAGTCCTTATTGAATCCACATTGATAAAAACATTTAAACATTTCTTCAATTTTACTTTTTGATAAAATGGTCATTCTTGAACATTTTGTCAAATAACACAAGGACAATAGAACTGAAGAAAACCAACTTAGTAGTTCTTAAAGCTCTGCTTCTGACGTTCACGCTGAGTCCTGTACTTGTGAGACCACCTGTACCCACCCCCAGTTACACTCACACATACAAGGAACCTGTCTCTCCTTGAAGGTATCACTAACCTTTAGACTTCACCCACTGTTCTCCTTAATAGCTCAATCTGATGGATCATTTAAAAGCCCGCTGAAACAGACAGATGGGTAATGGATTGCATGGCAAATCAATGCTGGGATCAATGGAAGACATGCATCAATAAATGGATAGAGAGCTACTGAAATAGACACCGCAGTTAATGGGGGACAGCGTAGAACATCATTGTGTGGAGCACGCAGTGTAGGCAGGCTAACACGAGTCGCCCCCGGCTGATAAAGTGTCCTTTTGAATAATGCAGACAACAAACTGACAGTGGTAAGCTAAACTTAAGCTTGGCTGTTAGAGTGCGGCTGTGTTTTTTAGTCTCTACCCCCCAACGAACACACACACTGGCACTCAATCCATACACACTCTCTAAAGCTATAGGTGGCCAACGCTTGCCCAATTTCTTTGCCCGAAAGACCGGAAACATATGACTCTCATGGCACGGAAAACATACAAAAGGACACATCTGTGTTTTCTGTGCAAAAACACAGAGTCCCAGGAATCGTTTCTTTACGCACACATGAAGCATGCGAGGAAACACCAGGCCACTTTCAGTAGGAACAGGAAGTATTTTCCTCTGATAAACAAAGTGTGTTGTTATTTTTCCTATTGGAAGACAGTGTTCTGATCTGACGGGCCAGGACACATGATGATGTGGGGGAGCGGCACACCACAAGTGTTGAACTTGTGTTGGTCTCAGGTGGCACTCTGACTGTACACTGACTCATCCCCGCAGTACCGGACGCTCCAGTCTTGTGGTTTAAATGCCTAGCAGTGTGATGCATCCCACTAACTGATAACTGCATTTAACAGTGATGTCAGCTAAATTGAAAAAGACATTGAAATAAACAAATATAATTCTGGATAAACCTCAGCTTCTGCACAACCAAGTGGTAAAACGCTACAGCTGTTTCTCATGGGCTAGAGTTATAAATCTCTGGTGAATGGCTGGTTTAAGGGTGGGTGCTGAGAAGCAGCTGTACCTGTCTAAAAATAGCTCCAAGGCTGCTGCCGGACAGCGTGTTTTAAGCTCATCATGCAGTTTAGCACAAAAGTCCTATCAACAATACCTTCCACCTGCATTAGCCCGAGCGTGGCCCCGAATCAGCATTACAACACAGGAAGTGTTGTGCAAACTGAGCGTCCGCGCATGTCCCTGCGCCTGACTCATACACCCAAACAACGGCCAAATCCTGACCACATAATTCAGACACACTTCATTTTCCAATGAGCTGAGCATTCATTATCAGCGTGCGGTGGCCTGAGGCAGAACAATCCCTCCTCGGTGTAGTGACAGCCACCGGCCGCCCTGATGGAAAACAAAACACAAGGTGGCACTGAGAACACGAAACCGTTATGACAGGCCGGATTACACCGAGTAGTAAGCACATTTTATCAGTCTTTTCTTTTAGTCAGAACAGACTGAAACTCCTACATGCAGCCTGTTTTGTTAGGAATGCAGGTGCATGTGCACGCAGAGCACACGCTGTTTGTGTGAGCTGCGTGCTCACACCTGTTCGGGTGTACAGTAGGGTCAACGTAATTGCTTAATGCAGAGCCTGGCAGCGTTTATGGATGCCAAACTGCGCCTGTGGGAGTCACTATAGCCCACAATCTGACTAATGAAGGCCAAGTAATCAAGCTTCAGACTCATCAACCATGTTTGCAGTAATTAAAAGGTTTATGTTCAGGATCAGGAGAGCTGTTTGAGTCAGTGTCAGAAGCCAGATTGGATGTTTATTATTTCCGGAAGCCGAAGCCAAAATCGAAATATTTGACACAAACTCCACTGATCTAATTGTTCATTTAGTTTATATAATAACACAATCTGATCATAAACGCAGCGAGCTACAGTCTTTGCATTGACATTCGGGCACGGAGGGAGCACGCGTAAATGTACACCATGATGGATATAAATCCAATAATCAATTGTGTGCTGACTGCTGTCTGTCTGCATCATCCTAATCTATTCTGTCCTGTGGGACTGTGTGGGGCTGTGAAGAGGACAGTAGGTTAAAAACTACACGCATCCTGGTGAGAATCCCACAGAGAAATAAACACTAAATGTTGCACATAATCAAATTTTACCAGAGCAATTCACGTAACGGTTATTTTACATCTGTGATCTCTGATGATTCCCAATAATAGAGTCAATAACTGAATGAGAGCTGAACACAGTGTTTGTGTTAGGATATAATGTTACACCTTGTCTCAGACATGCTGATATCCACAAGGATTTCCTAGCAGAAGTTCGGCCTCTGCGGGTCTCCGGGGATCATGACTGACCTCATAAGGACATCAGATGCTGGCTGTTTGCTCACCATAATCTGGAAATGAACACAGTATTACAGGATCACCAGGACAAAACCAAACAAAAATATCTAAAATGAATAACCATAAGCATCATAGTTGATCAAAGTCTTCTCAGAAAGCGATGATTTATTTCAATTTAAGAAATACGTCTTTGGTGTTTCCAGAGTGTCACCTCTTCTCTGTAACAGAAGCAGAACATACAACAGACCAGTGAGCGTGCTTTAGTTAGGGACAGGGCTCTCTCTGGTGGCAGAGTTTTGCTAGTGTTACAGTTAATGTTCATCGTAAGAGGGATTCTGGTAAATGTGTTAAGCTATGCACTCTCAATTAAGAAGAAAAAAATCAATTAAAAAGCAAATCATAGCTATAGTTTTTTTTTTATTCGTCCCATGTGATGAGGAATACGGGAGCTTTTCTGTTTACCAGTGAGCCGAGCCTAATGCTGTGGGTGCGCACTGCTGTGTTGTGGATCCCCCACTGCTTCCTTGATTACAGCCAGTGGTTGCTTTGCAGCAGCCAATTAAAATCAAATACCATTCTCTCACATATTACCACCATTGTATTTACTTGTAGATCAATTCCCTTCAGCTGCGCCATTTCACATAATGAATGCAGAGGCTTTTGATGTGTTTGCCTGGTAGGGGATGAACGCACCACGGGAGGAGCCGATGGAGGGCCTGCTGTTCTTACCTTTTTGCCATTTGATAGTCAGAAGTGTAGGCTTTATTAAGACTGAATGGTAATAATGTGGCGTGCTGTAAATGGCAGACCTTTGCTACCTTGATGAATCTTTTGAAATTCATCAGAAAAGTTGCATTTATCCAGGATATGTTCATTGTTATTGTGACATTTCAGTGCATTTCTCTGTAAATCCCACCTAAAGCTAATTTAGGATTTTCTCACACAACTGTTGGAACAATACCAATTTCTATTAATCTGCTAATTAGTTCATTCATTATCTGGTATTAGATGAACCATCTCAGGGGCCTTTCACAGGAACAAACAGGTACATTGCTGAATTAATAAAACAGCATGAAAAAAACCCCACACAGTACAGCCCTTTAGTAAAAAATTACAAATCCAGAGTATCTAGAGTACTTATTATAGAGGAAGAAGTCTTCAGTTTATTTGTATATTAAAAGCTGGATTATTGTTACCTGAAAACAGAGAGCATATTAATGATGCAGATGATTTCGAAGGAGCTTCAGGTAACTGATCTGCATACAGGAGAGTAGTTTCTTTTGTCGTGTTTTCCGCCCTTCACACTATTTGTTTGTTTGTTTGTTGCTCATAGGGGGGAGGGGGGGGGGGTGTCATCTGATTGTTGGGGATTCTCTGCTTTCTCTGTATTATTGTACGGCCTCTACTTTATAATATAAAGCACCTTGAGGCAAATTGAATTGAATTTCTGTAAAGCAATGCCTCGTACGGCCCAGTAGTTAAGTAGATACTGATTAAACAAATGATCACCAGATCTCAGTCCAAGTGTATACAATCAGCAGTGCTACTTTTATTGTTATAGTGTAATTTGTCAAGTGGACTAATGTGTCTATAAACTCTACTGCGCAATGAATAGTAAACACTGAGTTTTGCTTTAAAACATGCCACAAAAGGTTTAGTTCCTCACATTTAATCCAAGTGCATAAAGAAATGTAGTTAAACCTGAGAAGATCTCATGGCGCACACAATCATTTCATTCTCCTCTTTGTGTATTAAAATCACACGCTCCTATCTCTTCTCGGTTAAGCCATCTGCACACGTTGTTGTGGAGCAGTTGCACCTTGACTTCTCGGTGTAGTTGAACATTAGTCACATAAAGCATGGTGTGAGTAACACATTTATAACAGAGCGCACTTTCAGACCACAGCCAAGACACTGGTGTGTTTTGGGCATTTTACAGTGGGACCTTTGTGCTTAACCTTTGTGCTATACGAAGACTGAAACACTGTTTGTGCCCAGCTTAGCGACACATTAAACAAATAAACAGCCGTGATTCAATTTTTAGAGCTCTGCCCAGATGACAGCCGAGTTCTTTCTTTTTTGTGACTAAAGCATAAAAAGCTGTTGTTTCAGTTAAACTGTTACTTGTTGAGAAAAATCTCTGTGAAAAATGAATCTAAAATGGAACAGAGGAGTAAGAAGTTATATATATTTTTTAAATTCCATCTGTGTGTAAAGAAGCGTTTACTTATGATTCAACCTAATCTACACTTGTGTTCTGCGGTGCTGTTCGTTCTCCAGATCCACCCTGGACAGAAACCGTGATTGCCAGCGTAATCAGCAAAAGGTGCCAGTATCACAGATGCTGTCTCTCAGCTAATTGCATGAAGACACGGCGGTGCACGAGGCGCAGGTGCTCGCTCTTTTCGTGAAGTCACTTAAGTGCGGTTTGTCTCCTTGTGTATGCTGGAACTTCTGAGCAAATATTTTCCGAGCTCTGTTGTCTCCCATTTAAACAGCATCGAGGATAAAAGAGACAACAACAACAAAAAAAAAAAAAGGAAATGTGGAAGCAAAGCAGCAATACAGCAAAATACTACTTTATTTATCTGCAAGGCACAGCTGCTCCTCGGGATCATGTTCCAATGTAACTACAGCAGACAAATTTGAGTTTAAAAAACAAAACAAAAAAAATAAAAAACCGTGCTTAGATTCGTTTTATCTCACACTTCAGCAGATATGACTCCATTTTAACCAGCTTAGTGTTACAATATTCACAGTAAGACACACTTATTACGTTGTCTTTGGTTAGAATTTCTGCCACGTCGATGTCAGTTGCAGGTCTGTTACCTCTTTGGAAAGGATTGTTTCAACATCGGAAGGACAAAGGATGAAAAGAAGGAGGGGAAAAAAACGGGCACTGCAGAAAATTAGACAAAGAGAATAAAGCTGAAATTCTCCTACATAAGCCAACATGATTTATTTAGCACAGAGAAACTTTGTAACATTTCCCTCCACTACCCACCACCACTAAAATCCCCGAAGACAAACTAGTGTACACATCTGGCTCTTGGCCATGTTCCCATGCCCGCACTGTCAGCAGGCATTCTGGGATTGGGTTCCTGCACACAATCTTTGTGTATCCTCTGACTGCCACGAGTGCCAAGCCCCTGAGTCACGTTGGTGACGTCCACCAGTTCCCGCCTCTCGGACAGGGCGGTCACCATGTGTTCCAGCTTGGAGCGGATGGTTGTGTAGTGGTGCTGGCGCTCTTTGGTCAGCTTGCGGAAGCAATCCTTTAAAGTGGTGTCTGGAGCTGCCTGGGTGGGCACGGGCTGTCTGGAAGACACCAAGTGGGGAGAGGTGTCCTGGCTCGGCCCTCTGCTTATTTGAGTAATGATGCTAAGATGCTGCGGGAGCTGCAGGTCGGTCTGGCTTTCAGCCTCCGTCACCGACCGCCTCGTCTGAGTCGACACGTGGCAGGTGCTGGGGGTCTCCGTCTCTTTTTCTGCTTGCTGCTCTGCAGAGAAATGTGGAGTCGTGCTGCCAGCAAGGATCTCCTCCTGAACGTGCTGCCGCTCCATCCACTCGTCGTTTAGAGTCGAAGTGTCAGACTCTGGGCTGGCTTTATGTGGAGATGCGGGGTCACAAGGTACCGGTAGCTGCAATGCTAGCGTTTGTGGCTTACGGCTGGGCGTGCTTGTCAGACACGCTGGCCTCTCACTACGCAGGTGAGGGGAGGAAGCAACTGAGTGTTTGAGGTGCTCAAAGATGCCGCTGTTGCGGACACTTGGAGGTCCGTGAGTGTTTATGGGTAGAGACTGGGCATATAGGATACGAAACTCCTCGTCAAATTTCTCAGTTATCTGACCAGAAAGCTCAATCAGGTTGCTGCTGTTTAGTTTGCCATCAGTCCAGTTGAACCTGAATTGAATTTTAAGCACATATAGCTGAAGGTAAGAAGCAGACCCAGCAAGACGGATGCATAACTTTACAGTCTAATAAATCAGGAGGGCACGATGGCTAGCGGGCTCTTACCTGTAGGAACCTGTAGCCACTCTGTTTCCATCAACCAGCATGAACCTCTCGTGAACTTTACCCGTAATCCTCGCTCCAGATCTCATGTAATAAGTTGTGCCGGTTATAGTTCGCACCTTCATTTGCTGCAAAGGATTAGAGACATGTTTTGGGGAGGTTTTTGGGATGCCATCTGATGCTCATGTTGTGCACACAGAGCCATGCTTGTCTTAAACGAACCAGCTACATACCCGAAGGTCATCCAGGCGAACGTTGACATTTTTGCACATCTTGAGGAAAGCGGGCACGCACGACTGGTCCAGCAGGATGTAGACAGGGACTCTGCGCTGGGAGCAGGCCTCCTGAAGGTCCTTAAAGATATCCAGGTCTGTCAGGGAGTCTGTAACTATGGCAATCACCTGCAGTGGAAAATTACAGAGGTAATATAATAGAATTCTCTTTTCGGGGGGCCGCAGCCGTGCTCTCGCAGATGTAACACATGATTGTGTTTTCATTATTATCAAATACAAGGCCCTATTCAAACAGAGCCGTGAATCTCTGTCTGACACACTCCCTGTAATGTGTGTGCTGATGAGCTTTCTATTGACTGTGGTCTGTTACCATGGCAATCGGCAGTAACGCTTGGTCAGCAAACAAATGACTTTTATACAGGAGACAAGTAGGTGCACTGTAGGGTTTGCCTCATTTTTCCCCAGCTTTGTTTTGCACCCAGATTTCTCCTTTTTCACGAGGAGGAATGGAATTTGACACGCTGCGGTAAAGGTTGCATGTCGAGGATTAGACACGGACGTTTACATATCTTAGATTTATCGCTTCAAACTGGTGTTTTATCCACACGCAGCTTTGTCATTTGTACCACGCCTTATTTGGATGATGTTTGTGCGCGTGTGTGTGTGCTTTGGGTTGGGGGATGCTTGTTTTCAAGAGGCAGCATAAAAGCAGAGTTAAAATTCATAGAAACTCAGGAATGGGGCCGTTCCTTTGAGATGACCACCAGCAGTGCATGCTCAGTGTGTGCCGTTACAGTCAGTGGCCTTCTTTGTACAATAAAGACATTGTGCAATGAGTGGTGTAACATTACAAAAGAACAAACAATCTTACAGCTCGACCAGGATTAGAATATTTTTAGAAGGATTGGCCCAGCTGTCGCCACATAACATGCACAACACCACCGTTAAGCTCTAAACCTGGGAGAAAATCCAGTGTTTGAAAACATTTCTAGCGAAAGAGGGAATGGAGATGAGCGAAGCAAGTCGAGGCACATCTGGTACGCAGGTTCTACACAGGCCTGAGGTGCTACAAACTCCCTCTCTCCTCGTGCAGGAATGTCTCTTTTCAAAACCAGAGGCTGTACTGACAGCTCCCGTCAGGAACATCACATTAAATATTCATGCTTTGTTTTTGTTTGTTGCATTTTTTTCCCCCCGTCCTTTTAAGGTTGGTGATTTCTTCTAATACAGATTTCAAAGCACGAACTTCTAAAATTCTAAGTGATCAAGGGAGTTTCATGTGGACAATGGAGACTTTTTTTTACGTTTTCCCTCCACAAATGATGCAAAAAAGTGTCTGCATATACTGGCTTACTGACTGTGTGGTTGTTGTGGTGGTGATGGGGGGAGATAAAGCCCAGGTGATAAATGTCACCTGACAAAACCAAAATAAAAGTCCTGTTTTAGGATAATAACGCACAAATAAGAGATACTCTAGGAGGACTACTACAAAGGACTGTTTTTTTACACCATTATTTTTGCACAAACTTCAAGTGAATATCACATTTCAGTGTGATACAGGACACGCATTAAAGGACAGTTTATTTTAAGGGCATGCAAAATAGAATGAATGACAGCAGATATGTGCGTGTGCGCGGGCCTGTGCGTACCTCTCTGGCGCTTTTAATCATGCGCCTTGCAGCCTCCTTGCAGCTGTAAATGCATTCGCCGTAGCTGGGCTGGAAGTGCGCCACGGCCCGCGTCACTCCCCGGTAGGAGCCCGCTGTGAAGGCGGGCCATCCGAGCTCCAGGAGCGGCGGCTCCACGTCTGACACCTCTGGGAAATAAGTGACCGAGGAGCAGTCCAGGGTGCTACTGAGCGACCGCTCGAGCGCCTGTTCCTCCCCGTGGAAAGACGAGCACCGCGGTGACACGGCGGCGCTCCTGATCTGTTGGATCTCATCGTCCGACAGAAAGTTGGGGATCCTCTCTCTCACGAGAAAGTCCAGAAAGTTATCAAGACCCCCGGACAGCAGCTCCTCCAGAGCCAGCCGGTGCCTCTCATTGTACACTTCCTGTAGGTTCAGCTCGTCTGTCCCGCGAGGTTTTGGACCAAACCTCAGAGGTGAGTCGTCCAGGCACTGAGACAGGGCCATCGCCGCGTCTCCCGCTTCCTTTTACCTGAATCACACAGCAGCGGGCAGGTAACGCTTTGACCTGCAGGAAGGAAATTTGTATTTTGTTGCTTCCCTCCGTTCGTGCTCGACGTGGATCCGCATTGGCTGCGGGGTGGTTGTCAAACCAGAGCGGCGTCACCAGACTCGCCGAGCCAGGCTGTCAGTGTAATGTAAAGGTTGTCTCATTGGCTCATTTGGAGGAAAACAAGCCTCCTGTACGTCCCTCTGCTACCCTGATCCGGTTACACCGCAGATAGCAGGGATCACCAGAGGTCCCACTCCTACGCTTTTTCGTGATATCGTGTCTCTGAGGATTCATTTAGCTCGTAGTTCAACGTTTGTTTGTTTTTTGTTTTTTTATAAAAACACAGTTTATTAAGAAAATAAAAATGCAGACTCTCTGACTTTAGATGGAAGTAAAAACACAGGAAGCAGTTTACTCATCTGTCACAGTGAAACTCAAGATTAGGACAATATACCACAATCTATTGAATTATAGTAATATTTCACATAAACTTTAAAGTCTACATATTTATGGAGTGATGCAGTTAAGGGAAAATAATTGCAGAATATATATTTTTTTAACCTGACAAGCCGGTATAACCAGAAGAGAAGCAGATCCACTAAGTTCCACCAGATCACAAACCGTCCACTAAAGCAAACAAATACTCTACAGCTCTGAACTCTAAATCAACATGTGTCTTTTAACCTTACAGCACAGCATGCACAAGTTCCTGCACACCGGACCTGCTGGTTGAGTTGTCTTACTTTTTTTTTTTTTTTTGCGATTCATCTTCTTGATAGATTATCTTTGTTTTTCCTGACTGTAGGCAACGTCTAAACCCAGTGAGGACAAACTGGGAGGGGATAGCTAATCCATGTTCCGTAAATACTGGAGGCACGCATTTGTCCTATATGTTCTGACGCTGTTTTTGTATATACTGTGGGCATCCGGCTGCAGGCACTCCACTTGTTTCATATACACATAACCTAGTTTACACATGCCTAAGAAGTTAGGCTACTGCTATACTTTTAAGTAGACATGTGTCCATATTGTTTGTCCAGTGGATTAGTGGATTTAGAGTGACCTTATCATACTTAATATTACCATGTAAACATGTCCTCATGTATCTTTGATGCCGCTTGTTGATATGCTTTCCATTTTAAGTCACGATTGCTCCCTTTTAGGTATGCTGTTTTACCATGAGCCCTTAAATTCACAGGTTTTCTGTTTAACGGTCGTCCGATTTTTTTCCTGTGCGCTTTTACGCGCATGAGGCCAACAAGGTCACAAGGGTCACGGCCGTACAAACCCTTTTCCCTTTACATTGCGAATAACTACCACTCCTAGTTTGAATAAAGGGAAATGTGTTCTTCTGTTTCAAGTTAAATGCAGACAAGTCCAATTAGGCTACAGTTACTGTGCGTCTGCGTAAATTGGTGTTATCACTATTATGCTTGTGCGTAACTGTCTATTTTAAGCCGGTGGTCTAATAGGCCTGTGCTTTAAATGACAATTCCCACAACGATTAATATTCATAGTAGCTCTTCAAGAGTTTTTTTTTTTCTAAAGATGACAGCCATGTATTGAAAAAAGCATGTGACCTAATTAGGGTTATCTTTTGGGTGATGAAGCTCAGTGAAACGGGAGATGAATGAACTGTCAAATTCCAAATATACACAATACAAAACATCTGATCGGCCTGCTTTGTATTGTAGCTACTTATGCCATTGCAGCTACTTATAACCCGCGTGTGTTGAATGCACTGCCTTACCCCTATAACGATATACCCAAATGTGCGCTGGGCTCAGTATACGTACCCTCCTCCCCCTTACACACACACACACACACACACACACACACACACACACACACACACACACACACACACACACACACACACACACACACACACACATCCCCATCTCATCCCCGCCCCTCTCCAAAATTTTAGATGAAAGGGCTTTTGGATTTTGGATGACGCTCTGTATCACGTGTTCATAGGAAATACACTCGCTTTAATTTTTTTTGGAGCAGCCTCGTCCTGCACCGCCGACCATAGTTGTTTTGCAGTCTTCATACAGTGTAGCGGAGGGGTGGAAAGGTAATGTAATGTAATGTACCTTGCCGTGGTCACTGACGGGTTCACGCCAGTTCACCGGGTTCACTTGAGGAGAGCTCCCACCCCCAGCTCGCCTCCTCTTCTTCGCAAAGCGCAGCGATCGGAGCTAATCCAATATTATTCATTTATATATTAATGTCGGATTCCATTTTTTACCACCGACGGCTGAGGTAAGGACACATCTTATTCATCCGTAACACGAATACGTCTCACTGGGTGACGAGGTGCGATCTCCAAAGTTGTTTACTGGAATTATGTGTCGCTATTGAATATTGAATTTTCATCTGGTGCTGTAGTGGAGGCAGTTTATATGAAGTCGCCAATGTATAAAATGGCGACAGTAGGTGGAGGAGGGGGGTGGAGGATTTTTTTTGGGAATATTCATAAGGTTATATAGAGTGGCAGATCGCCTTTGGCAAGTCGGCTCCGAGGCGGTGTGTTGCCCCACAGCCTCGTGAATGGAGCGAAACGGGTTAACTCGTCAGTTTGTTACAGTTACAACCACGGATCCTCCGTCGGGCTCAAATTGCGCTCCTTCTCGCGCTATACAATGTGGCGTATGTGCTTATTTTATTGCACAACGCGCTCTGTTTCCCCCACTGTGCTGCGAGTGTGAGTGCTTTTACTTGTGAAAGACTTCTGAACACAGTAGTGTAGCAGGCTTGTCGACTGATTTTTTTTTATGAAAAAGAAAACAGCCTCCGAGTTCATAGATGTTCAAACTGTACGCCAAGTATCAATTTTCACCTATTGATCGCTCACTCGCTGCAAATTTATTTCTGTTGCCAGAGCAGAAAGGTAGGCCTGTATCTCTGTGCAAAGGACTCTTTTTCATTTCCTTCTCTTCCTCCTACCAACATGTGCTGGTGCCCTACACACACTCTCCCTCTCTCTCTCCCTCTCTCGCTCGGTCTCTCTCGCACACACACGATACATGTACAGTAGAGTAAGTAGAGCTTCTCTTTTGGCAGATATTTCGCACTATTAATGATCCATTGAAATATACACATATATATATATATATATATATATATATATATATATATATATATATATATATATATATATATATATATATGTGTGTGTGTGTGTGTGTGTGTGTGTGTGTGTGTGTGTGTGTGTTAGTGTTCGCTCCTGTAGGGCACATTGTCATTTATCTGCACATAAATATTGACCCAGCTTTGAATGCCATGTGTCTGTCTCTGGCTTTAGGGGAGGGACCTCTGCGCTGACTAATGTTGCCTCTGTGAATCATTTGTGGGTCCAGTGTCCATAGCACAGGAGACAACCCCAAATTATTCAAGCAGTCAGCTAGACAGGCATGGTTCACGGGTAATTTTTGGAATGTATTTTAATTGTTTAACCATGCGAGCTTATTAGAAATGACGTTGGGTCATGGAAATGACTGCGCAACTCTTCTGCCACAGAGGTTTTCCTCAGACAGGAGGTGTTTTTGGGGGCTGTGTGGGGCGCAGTCCAGTCTCCAGTGAACGTTTCTGCACTCCAATAGTTAATTTGCAGGCTGTGTGATGACCAGCAAAAACAAAGGTAAATGAGCTCTCGCTGTGCTGCTCCGGCAGACCGGGTTCAGCTTTGGCCCGGTGAGTTGAGTATGTGTGGAGGTTTTCACTCTAGCAGGACACTTACACCAGGGGAATGTCAATTCCCTTTTGTGGATCCCTGGGAACGGTCTTCCATCTCCCTTCTCGGAACTGCTCTAATGAGGCCAGGCATATTGCCTTTCATCCCGCACTCCCTGCAATTAGGCACAGCTCATAGTTTTCGTCATGGCCACAGCGGAGTGTTTGTATACACAGACACAATGTAGTGGGCCAAGAGTGCCCACTCCCCTCCAAAAAATACAGCATCTCTGCCCATGCCATCCCTCCATATACCTGGCATACTGTACTTTTAAGGATGTGGTGTTCTGAGTTCCAATAGCAGTCGCTGTGGATGTTATGTTTGTGTGTGTGCCTCCCACAGCTTAAAACGAATCCCGTGCCAGAGAATACCAAGGAAGGTCATATGGTCATGATTTGCAGATTTAGCTGACATGGAGTGTATAACATTCCTTGGGTTCGGAGAAGAAAATCAACTATCTAATGCCAACCAGATCTATTTCCAGCCGTTTTATATAAACAAGCATTCATGATAGCAGCATACCTCATGATCCTCACAGAAAATTCTCCAACACACAACGGCGAGTCCTATTTCTCCCACCAAAAAGGTCGGCGTTCAAAGCAGGTTCACTTTTATTTGGGTCTTTCATCCTTTTTGGTTTTGCTTTTGTCAGCGGACCAATGCCGTATCGAAGCCCGGACCGCTCAAAAGGCTCACTAAAACAGCATGTTTGCACAGTTCCAACCAAAAGAAACGTCCGTGCACTGATGGGTGGGAAAAAACCTTGGGGCTAGTGGGGAAAAAGAGCCCCTGCCACTTTTTCTGTCCCATCCAAGAAAGGTTTGGTCAGCAGGAGCTGGCATTTACCAGGCTTTGGCAGTTAGAAGAGGCTGTGATGTCAGCCATTTTAGGATGGACAGTACAATGTGCGGTATGCCGCCATCTTTCTTCCTTTTCTTCTTAAGTTGCCAAATGAATGCCTGTAGTCTTGGCTACAAAACTGAAGAACTTATTCATGAAAAGTGATTTTTAAAAAGATGCATGACTCAGATTTTTTTTATTTATTTTTTTTTTATTCTCAGCGCACCACCGTTTACTCGTCTGTCATTCATTTGGGTCACGGGTAGAAGGGTTGGCAGAACAATGTAGACATTTCAACAGCGAGCGGTCATATTAACACAAAACAGGGCCGCCCGAAAAAGATGCCGGCAGACAAGCAGAGCACGTAGGTATGTACTGTCCGCCTCGGTCACCGGGCCTCCGCGCAGATTTAGCAAGATAAAAACAGTGACGGGAGGTCATTTGTGTCCCGTTCAGCTGTGATATTCCTTTCATCGGCCCGTCACACGCATGAGAACAGTGCGGCAGAGTTTCTTTTTTTCCCCACAATGTGATTGAGAGGGGGGGGGGAAAGCAAAGTTGTTGCTGCAGACCTCACCCAAAGTTGACTGAAAGAGACTTGAACCATGAATGGAGTTTTCAAAGATGGCTGGCGGGGCATGTGGATTAAGTTTGTCCTGCACCGGATGCAGTCCAAGGAATTCAGCACGCACGCACGCGTGTGTGTGTGTGTGTGTCTTGAGGTTGGGTGGGTGTGGATGAGTGACTCTGCTCTGTGTGTGTGTGGCATGGTGGGCAAGGGGAAGAGAGGGGTTGCCATGGCGATGTTAACACATGAGTGGCACCACCGACTGGTCTCCCAGTGGACGAGGCTGCAGTCATGGAGGTAAGAGGGGGGGCGGCGTGCGTGAGGAGGAGGAGAAGGACGTGGACGAGCTGGCTGACAACACCTGCGTCTCAGACATTCAGACACTAATACGCACACAAACACACCCATGGAAAGGAAATAATCAGAGCCCACAATGGAGACTGAGACCACACACTGAAACCTCTTCATATGTCTTCGGCTGGACGGGCTGTGGAGAGACCTGTGCGCTCTGTCAGCGTAGTTCTAATGACCCTGATGTCTCTGAATTGTTTTTCAGCACACGTAACGCTGGAGCACGACACTCACGCTGGCACGCACGCACAAAGGTGTCCCCAAAACTGAAAGCTGCCCCTCATTAGATGTCAGGAAGGAGCAGCGCGTCATGACGGACACGAGATACGAGCAGAGGCGGCGGAAACTGAACAATTCCACAGTCGGCCGTGTAAAGGCTCCCAGCACTGGGTCACGTTTCCCTTATAAATGAGGCGCCATTGTTCCCTATCTCTTCTCTGTGCAAGACAGTAATTGCTCTCTGTCTCTGGCTTATATTTGGGTGTCCAGCTGATCCACTCACATGGCGTTAATCTATTTAATGGACGTTTGGCAGGAAAGATTCCTGCTAAACAGATTTTTTTTGATCATTCAAATGTATCTGTCAGGAGCCCCCCTCCCCCCAAATCCACCCCAACCCCCAGCAGACAGAAAGTCTTTTTTTTTTTTTTTTAACAGATTTTTTTTTTGAAGGAGTCTCTCAAGACAGCCGTGGATCACTGTCACAGCAAATTACACACAAAATAAATGTTGTCATAAGTGCGAGAATTTATTCCTTTTCTTTTTCCTTTTTTTTTAGCTCTCCTGTGACTGTCACACCGAGAGACTCCTTGCCAGTTATTCAGTTCAAAGAGAAAGATTTTTCAGAACGGTGCAGGTGCTAAATGTTGCGGAGGTGAGGTGGGAGTGTGTGAGGACCAAGCGTAGAGAGTTGCGTGCCTACAAGCGTGTCAGCGGGGAGGAATATTGAAACAGCACAGCCTGTCATCATCGTCAGTCATCCTCACACTTCACTCCCAAATGTCTGAGTTCTGTCTTCCTTTGTCCTTCTCCCTCCTCCAGCCTTCGCGTTCTCATTCATGTGAACGGGCGGCACAACACAAACACCAATCTCTGTTCGTGTCAACTGTAGGTGACCCAACAATCTGGGAGTGTTTGAATCAGTCATCAGACTGTTTTGAATTAAATTTTAATGTCTAGCAACCACTTTGCAGCCTCGCCTCCCTCTTCCGCTGGCAGCAGCTCGCTGTATATTTGGCATGTTTTTTTTTTGTTTTTTTTTCCCCCTTTTTTTTCGTGTTGTAATATTGTAATTACTGCAGCAGTTTATGAGGTGATGGATGGGAATACATGCTGCTCTCTTTCAACTGTCTTTTTTTTTTTGGCATGGAAAAAAAAAGGTGGTAGCACTCACGTGGTTGCCATTTAAAAGTAGACGGGGATATAATTAAATATTAATGAGATGTAAATATAATATTGTTATGGAAATGATGGTGTAAGAGCACATGAGGCTGTAAATCTTTATGCTGCTATTAAATCGGGCGGAACGTATAAACCCCATCAGAATTTAAACCTGGCCTAATCCCATTTGTTTTTTTGGGGGGAGGAAAGAAAAAAAAAAGTGTAACGGTGTAAACGTGGTTTTAGTCCAGCGAGCGAGGACTCTCCGTTTCTCCCCCTTTGGAGCGTGGGTGTTCGAAAAAACACGTCTGAGAGCTCTGCCACTTTCCCTCACTTCAGATACAACTCCTCTGGTCAAATGAGATGAAAAGAGTTTCCTCCTCGTGTGCCCCCCCACCCCCACAGAGACGGTGCCACTGCGAGGACATACAACACACCGAGGACAGTGATCGTCTGAGCGTTGTCTACCTCGTCGCTGAAACACAAGGCCGGGCTTTTCAGAGGGAACCATTCAATGGCTCCCTGTCTGGGAAGCCCTTGTCTTGTGTCTGCTCGCACGTCTCGCTCGCCAGATAAAGCAGCCCATTCTTTAGATAGGTGACCTGATTCTTTATGTAACCTTTCTCAACTTTTGGCTTGTTTCAGGTTTTCTCATACAGGAAGTGAAGTGTTTCTCTCGGGGAGGGGAGAGCGTCTGTACTGGGCCGGCGTCTGTCTCGTCACAGACCGGCATCCCTTGCAGGGGCTGCTACGCCAGTCGCAGCCCACAGCCAAAATTACAGTACCCTCTCCGTGAGTTTAGTTTCAAACACATCCTGGCACATAATGTGCTCTCTGTTGGATCAGCGCAGCGATTGGGGCAGCTCAGACAAACGGAGCCAGCGCTGATTTTTCGCTGAGTTCTATAGCATAGGAACATCTCTCGCACAGATGTTTCGGATGTGCATGACTACATCCCTCTGCTGCATGAAAGCTGACGTCTAAATCCCTCGTTCCGTGGAACAGCCTCAGTGAACCCCTTGTCCTCACCAGGGGTTAATCGAGTGTGCCGTCAGAGAATATCATGACCTCTCTGGCGGCAAAACATACAGCACATGCCCGCGTCTGGATGCAGTGAACCGGGATTACTGCATAAGATGCTGGTGACCTAGTTTTTTTTTTGTTGTTGTTGTTTGTTTGTTTTGTTTTAATTTTAGTTTTTTCCCTCCTGTCAGAAAGCAGCAGCCATCAGTAGGAATGAAAAAGAGGCAGTTATAAGGAGGACGTCACAGCCTGTCTGGGATCAGTGTGTACTGTTGAGCAGTCATTTGAGGGTTTTAATTCTGGAACAGGTTCATCTTTTATTTACCATCCAGCCAGCCGCGGTGAACGCGCACGTGGATGCAGTAAAATGAAAAGTCTGTGAAAGTGCTCTTCAGTTAGCGCGAGCGCAGCGTGCCAAAAAAATATGTGCTGGAAGTATGTGAAACGATTTCCTTTGTAAGCAGCAAACGGCAGCACACCGTGCTTGAGGTATGCCGGATTTGAAAGGAAAGCAGGTTTAGGGGGAAATTAATGCGGCTGATGTCGTTCGCAGGGCGATAAGCCTGTGGTAGAAGGTAAAGCTTAAGTGATATAGAAAGATGGTGATTGGATGAGACCCGTTTTCAGCAGCATATCACACATCAGTGCCTCTCCAGTCTCAGAAAAGAAGACAGGAGTGAAATACAGAGGCTCTGCGCGTGTGTCAGAAGTTCATTCAGAGGGCAGAGGCTGCGGAGCTGCGCCTCTACTTTGATATTTTTTCATTGGGTTTTTTTTTTGTGTTTAGCACTTACGGCTGGTAAAATGACTCTCAAAACCTCTCTACTGCAAATGCGGACTGCAGTGTGTCTGTCATCTTGTCCTACAAACTTTGTTAAATATTTGCGAGAGAACAGGCACGTTTTATAAAAACGCGAAGAAGGAAGAGGGGAAATGTTGAAGACTGAAGTGACAATCCATATCCATCCATATAATTGGAGTGTAATAGAAAGGGAAAGCCTGTAGAAGTGTTTTGCTAATGGATTTGTGCACTCAGTGATGTGTGTATCGTGTTTGTATGCATGCACGCATCGCCATGCTGCTGGCTGAACAAATGCAGGATGAGACGGATTGAGCCGCCAGCTTGTATCTAGCTTTGTTTGTAGTAACCTTATGAGAATATTTCAAGTCCTCAACAGTACTGTTGTCAGCTGGCTGCTGCAACACACACCAGACACGCGAGTCACCTAATTTCCATTTCCACATTACATTATGCCCGGAAGGTACGCCGTAACGTGCAATGTAAAACAAATGGCTCACATCCAAGAGTGGACTAATATTGTTCGCTGAATTTAACCTTCATATGTTTGCTGTATAGTAACAAACCAAAGAGGAACAGGGCGGGACGACCTGCGCATGTGACAGTGCCGAAATATAGTGCGGCTCTCCCCTTAAAAAAAAAAAAAATTAAAATCAAAAATCAGCTTTTTAAAAGAATTCTCATTTCTAATCGCACACGCACAATGACAAGGGAATATTTCTGTAAGACACAAATCTGTGCGCATATTTTGCATATTTGTGGTTGCTGAGACAATGTGAAAGAGTCTGTGGGGTTAGATACAGTGAGCACTATCAATTTGCAGTGGAGTGCAGCTCGCTCAGCGGGTGCGAAAATCACCAGGGACAATATTTATTTAATGATATTAACCCTTTCCCGAATGCAGGCAACGGAGATCTCAGGACTGAAAGGAACCCAGCACCATTATGTTAACACACTACCTTTATCTTTATTTTACCAGCAAGCATCATTTTAATGATGTTTTGTCAATATGGCAAAGCTTTACTAAATACATTTCAGAAGTGTTATCAGCTACAAGAAGGGACGATCATAAGGCAGCTGTGGGGGGAAAAAACAAATATCAGTGAGATTAGTAATTTCTGACTGCGTGTATTCAAAGTGCGCGTGTGTGTGTTTTACTGTCTGTTAGTGAAGCTCTAAATTCTATTAATATACTCGTTGATGGAATGCTTTCTCATATTTCCTATGCCTTTCGCCTTGATATATTTCATGCTAATTATTTTTCGGCATTTATGAAATCAGCCTAAAATCATTTTAAAAGATGAATAATAACCAATAATTTGTGCATGATCTCTGATCACTTTTAAACAATCTGCCTAGCGAGCGAGATTCATGTTACCTCGTTCTGTACGGCAATTTAAGGTGATCTTCCTCTTTGATTATGATCATAATAAAAAAAATATTTTACAAAAAAAAAGCTCTTGACTCTTTTACTTTGGTGCTGTAATTGCTGATAAATACACTTATCACACTGAATTTCCACCTACACGTATTACCCTGTGTGGAGCTGTTAGCGTCCTCCGCACTGCGCTCACTGTAATATGTAAAAATGTTTCATTCTTTTCATTTGGAAGCATAGACCATATACCTGCTTTTCATCTTTGTCAGGTCTTTATCTTTGATTTGCATGACATTCAAGTTTAATGAATAAATGTAATTATCTCACATTATATTCCTCCGCTTTGCCTCCTCTCGTTGCTTTTTACTCGCTGTTTTTTGCACTTTTTAAAGATGAACGAATCACACCTCTCTCTTCTTTTGTACTCTTTCCTCACAGGTCCCCCGGGAGCTGTTAAACTTGTCCATGTGGCAGGAGTCCTAAAGTGGCAGAAGGCATGAAGCAACACTGTGATATCATAGTGGCTGGTCCATGACACTAAATTCCATTCAACCCTCTCCACTATCCACCCGCCCTCTGTTCTCATCACACCGGACAACCAATCACTCACGCTCCCATTTACACAAAGCTGCACCATGGCCAGCAAGAGGAAATCCACTGTACCCTGCATGATACCATCCAAATCCAAACATGTGCGTGAGGAAATCATACTGGGCTCGCTACCAGAACTCCTACCAACAATCCCAGAAGATAGCATACTCAGCATCTCTGGAGAAGAATCTGGGCATTTCTCTCACAGCTCCTCCAAATCTGAAAGTGGCAGTGAGATGCAGAAAGGAGGCACGTACAGCTGTCTGACTTGCCGTTTCGAGTCCAGAGATCTCAACTACTTTTTGGATCACATGCACAACTGCCACTTAGACTTCAGGGCCCAGCCCACCTTCTACTGCTTGAACTGCGGGGTGTCAGTAGTCCGCTTCGAGGCTCTCGCTCTGCACAACGCCAAGGCCCACCCGAAGATAATGCAGGGCCTCGCTACTGCCTCTCTAGCCGTCAACAAGAGGGATGGCGTAACGACTGTGGAGCAAAGCCTTTTCACGGACAGCGGAGAAGACTACAGAGAATCTGGGATCTCCCTCACCAAAACACCAATTGCAAAGATGATGAAAGCCAAGGGGGAGCACAAAAAGATTGTGGTTTCTCACACTGTGGAGGTACGGAAGATTGACACTGGAAAGGATGTAGACCCCAGCATGCTGACAAATGTGCCTGAACTCCAAAACGGGGCTCTCAGTATTTCTGGTGCCCCAGCTATGCCGAGGACCACTGTCACTCACGTGATTGCGACGACAGTGTCCAACCAAGTCTTTCACCAGCACACTCCCTCCCTTTACTCTCCCCTCTCCTCTGATTCCAATAAAGACCTTCCAAAGGTAATGATCCCCCTCAGCAGCATCCCCACCTACGATGCCGCCATGGACACCAGCAGCTTTCTCAAGACATCCTTTGGCAAGTTTCCCTACCCGACCAAAGCAGAGCTCTGCTACCTAACAGTGGTGTCAGAGTTCCCCGAAGAGCAGATCAAACTGTGGTTTACTGCCCAACGACTCAAGCAGGGCATAAGCTGGTCTCCTGAAGAGATCGAAGAGGCCAGAAGGAAGATGTTCAACACCGTGTTCCAAGGTGGAGCACCCAAGAAGCAACCGACCACACCACGGCACGTCAATCACATCGTAACCCACCACACTGTAACTGCCCATCCAGGCTCAAAAGGACCAAACTTTCAGATGGCCAAAGTTCCATACAGTGGTGTAAAGGCCAGATCTGTCGGAGTCATAGCCACACAGGCCAGCATGTCAACCAACCCCCACATTACCCGGGTCTCGTATTCTACTCCGGTTGTCCCCCCAAAGTTCCCCTCTGTAGTCAGAACTACACAGGTACTGACCAAGAATACTGAACCCACTGTGGAGCCGGAAAAGAGCAACGGCCTGGACATGGCGGGGAGCAGCGGTTGCGTCAGTAGCACCAGCAACATTCGAAGCAGCAGTAGCAGCAGCAGTTGCAGCAGTAGCAGCAGCATCAGCAGCTATTCCAGCAGTAGTAATGGTGTTGACAGTTTCACCAGGAAACCGGTGCACAACAGCGGCCCAGCCAACGGCATCAACAGCATTGCCACTTGCTCTGCCAACATTAGCAATAATGATGAGCACTGTGTTGCTGACACCAACGGCAAACCAAATGTCAAAAGCAACAGTTTACCAATCGGATCGGAAGGTTCAAACAGTAACAAGTGTGAAGAGTCCATTGACAACACCAGCAAATATAACATCACTTGTAACAATCATGACAGCAGCATCATCAGTGCACAAGAGCCAGCCCACGCCTCGAAGCCCGACGATGATCAAAACAATTACATCCACGTGACCAACAACAGCAGTATTAGCAGTGAATATCCCAGTACTACCTGTAATGACAGTGTCCCTAACCTGAATCATGCCAGCAAATCCCCAACGGAAAGCACCAGCACCACTGTCATTGCAAAAAGCAGCTCATCCATTATTGAAGAAGGTAAAAGCAACAAAGACTTTCCCATCAAAGGCATGTCAATCTTACAGCAGCTCATTAAGGAGGAGGACGCATTTGCCGGGGACAAAAGCTGCCCCGAGCTCAAGCTTGACCCCATCAAGATCAACTTCAAGAGGCTGAAGATGACTGAACCAGAGGCTACATCAGAGAATGCGCATCAAGAACACAAGTCCGAAACTGCGGAGGGGTCGGCTTGTCAGGCGTCTTTTTCTCCCCCCTGGGGCCACAAGACCCCGCAGCAGTTGCACATCCTCCGGCAGGTTTTCTCCAACACCCGCTGGCCCAGCAGCCAGCAGTACGAGGAGCTAAGCATCCAGACGGGCCTTCCCAAGTCAGAGGTGGTGCGCTGGTTCAGCGACAGCCGGTACAGCCACAAGAACGGGCAGCTGAAGTGGTTGGAGAATTACCAGCGGCCGCCCGCGGAGTCGGAGGATGCGAGGGGTCGCAGAGATGCAGAGCTCGAGCCACCCAAGGACGCTCCGGCGGCCAAAAAGAAACTTGCTGAGCAAGACATGAACAAGCACCTTGAAGGAGAAGCAGGACTGAACTCAGGTCAGCGGGTTGTGTGGCAGGATTCATACTCACCGCTGATGGGCCTGATGGGATCCGAGGGGAGCGGCGAGCGAGGCCAGCGCGACGAATTGGGGCAGCCGGGAGCTTTGCAGGATCTCTGGTCAGAGCGAGCGGAGGACCACCAGCAGCCAGTGGCTAGTCAGTCACTCATTGAACAACAGACTGATTCCAATCAGGCCAGGTATTTGAGTCACAGCAATCCTTTTTGCACACCACTGAAACACACATTTCACTCACAGTGCCTTGTGATATTTTACAAGCTCGATGCTATTTATCAATCAAGAAAACAAAAACAACGTAAGGCAGGTGGAGTGATGAAAGGGTGACAGCTTGTTGTTTGTAGTGACTGCTGCGTGATGTACAGTAAAAAGAAAGCAGGAGAAGCGGGTACAAGTACTCATGCTGTGTAGCTTATTCAGGCAATCAAAGGTCTGTGTTTAAGAAGCTATTTTTAGATAAGTAGGAGTCTGGCCCGCTGAATTATAGATTGAGAGCGCATGCTAACATATGTGAATAAATCATGACAATTGCCTTTGGTGAGTTAGATTTCCGAGAGGCAAGACAAGCCATACGCAGGCGTCTTTTTACTGTGCTACCCCCCACCCCAAAAAAAGCCCTTCAATTTTACAACACACTGCAGCAGTGCCATGCAACCAGAATGATCCAATCGCATCCTCACAGTTTGTGTATGTTTTGTTTGCCTGTCTGTCTGCGTGTGCTGCTTAGCAGGGATCGCCTGAGGATGGAGATGCTGGAGGTGTGATGAAGCAGGCCTGCTCTCGCCAGAGGACCATGATGTTCAAAAGCTGGCTCGCTCCCCTGGCCGTGGTCTTAACACAAAAGAAAAAAAAAAGAGAAAAAAAGAGTGTTCATAATGACAGCAGATGTGATTGTAGCTGGACCGTTGGACTCTGACTGTAACTGTGAATACCCCCCACCCCTCCTTCTCCTCCTCCTCCGCCTCCTCCTCCTCTTCTTCTTCTTCCATCTGCCATCACTTCCTGCCATCGTCAAAAGAAAGAACTTCTCACCTTTGAGTCCTGTGATGTTTAAGCCTTTCATGCTTCTTTGTGGTTGTGTGGGGAGGGTGCACAATGAGGTCAGTACGAGGGATCAAAGACAAGAAAGAGAAAAGACGCACACTGACTGGAAAACTGACTTGAATGAGCGAAGATAGGGTAGGATAGGGCCGAGAGATATTGTTCTGGGGTCAGAGGGAGAAATATATATATATGATTGAAACTGCACTATAAAAGAGGGTTTGTACTGACTGGACAAACAAATGATGTGTCAAGGATATGTTATTGTTGGCTTTGTGATATTTTTTACTTTTTTAGCAACCAGTACTTCAGCACTGCCTTGAATTTTACTTTTTTTCTCCTTTATTTGGTTTTTCAATTCTATTTACTCTTCTATAGTCACTGTAAGTCCAGATGCAATCAAACATGTTTTATTTAGATCTGTATAAATGTTGGTGATCACTTTTGCAGTTCAGCTACACGCAAGAGACTATATACAATGCACTAATGAAGACAGCAATGCTAAAAAAAAAAAAAAAGAATCACACTGCTCCACAGTAAAGGTATTGACTGCTCCGTCAAGATCAATACACTACACTGCCCTGCAAACTGAACAGAGAGAAGCCTGTCACGCTAACGTTGCCTTACTCAGCTCTGTCCATGTGTTTATATGACCTGTCTGTCCATCACCTTGCTTTCCAGCTACTGTGCTGTCCAGAAGAGAAGAAGAAAAAAGATTTAAAAAAAAAAAAAAAGATAAAACATGCCAGTGCATTGATGGTCACTGTTGGTCTATATCTGTGAAACAATCTTGTGCTGCTTTCTGTACACTTGGAGATGTTTAACTTTAAGCTGTAATTGTATCAAATATTGTTACTGGCAAAATGTTGTTTAAAGCAAAATTATCAATTTGATCCCTAGACACTGACAGAGTGAGATATTGTGCTAGCTAGAGAGCCAAATGAGGAGATCTTTGCTCTCCTCTGAATTTTCTTGTTTATATGAACATACAGTCACTACATGAATCCTACTAAGCTGCATCTTTGTCAAGCTGCTAATAGCTAAGAACGGTGCTATACCATCCAAAGTGAAATTGGAGGTTCATCTCCTACCAGCAGTGTATGCACTTGTGTCGAATGTTACAAATTTATTTTGGTTTGAGATAAATGGAATCTGGACTTACGGTGTTATGATGACTTAAACTTTTATGAAATAGTCTGATCATAAAGCACTGTTGTATCATCCTTTCTACACTTCTGAATCTTTACAGAATAAACTGAATACTCACCAAGCAGAACAGGCTCCTTTTTTACCCCCACCTCTTTTGTTCGGCACCTTGTGTTAGGGGTGAATATGAATCATGTGGTGTTAGTCAAATTATTCAGTGTGATGAATGTTCAAGCAGCATGCAATGTGCTAGGACTGGAGAAATGCACACAGCCTCACCTGCTGGCGAGCAGCTGACAATACAGTTTGTGCCAGAGATAAGGGGGCGGCAGGCAACACCCAAACATCTCTATATCTGTAGTGTAGTCCTCCTACATCACATTCAGGGGGAAGCCTTCCAGTTTTTATTTTTGTAACCCTTTTTTTGCCCACATGAATTTAATAACACCAGCTTGTTTTCCAGCTTAAAGTATTTCAGAGCTCTGTTGATTCAGTTCTCAGGGCTGTTCATGGATATAGGAATAAAATTTAGAGCTCATGCTTGCTCTCCCATTACAGGAAATAAAGTTGTGTTTAAGAATGCTGTAAATCAGGCAAGAGAGCCACGGTGGCTAAAGCTCCAAACCCAACAGGCATCCGTTAAGCTGGGGGGGGGGGGGGGGCCTCTGATCAGGGAGGGGGAAAATATATGCATCCATCCAGCCACTGTCTTTAGTTTATCCTTGTCAGGGTTGCAGGGGAAGGCTGGAGCCCATCCCAGCTGTCTTAGGGCGAGAGGCAGGGTACACCCCGGACAGGTCACTAGTCTGTTGCAGGGCTACACTTAGAGACAGGCAATCAGTCGCACTCACAGGCAATTTAGTTACCACTTAACCCATCTCCACTAACTGCATGTCTTTGGAATGTGGGAGGAAGCCGGAGTACCCAGAGAGAACCCACACAAACACGGGGAGAACATGCAAACACACAGAAAGACCCTGGCCTGATGGGGCAATTGAACTCAGGTGGTGTTGCCATTTCAGTGGCGTAAGAGACAGAACGAGAAAACACACAAAGCCAATGAGTTACCTGTAATGTTTTAATCATTTTTCAATCTACAATGAGCTTAAAACATGATCAAAAGGCTATGACAAAAAAGGTAAAACAGGAATAAAATGTTGACTTTACAGCTACTTACATCAACTTTTCTATAAGAGTGGAACAGAGTGGAGTAAAATGAACTGAATTCACATTAAATGTTACAATACTCAATCATTACACAATTAAAAACCTGCCTAAAATTGTAACAGTTTGGTGAAGTTTTTTTTCCTTTTTGGCAAAAGTTGATATCCCTCACACACACACACACACACACACACGCTCTCCATTTTCTGACTTTATACATTATCATAGCATCTTCAAGTAACAGATATGGGAGGTTTTTTGGAACAATTGTTTAAATTAAGTTAAAAATCAGATGTAGACAGGGCTATGCAGCGAGAGAGTCCGAGGGTGCTAGCAACAAAAGGATAAAATTGATTGGTTCACATTTACAATGAGAAAAAAAAAAAAGTCCCTGATAGAAGCTGTAAAACAAAATATTCACATTCTGCTTGTTTAAGTAAATATTGACATGGTTGCAGTATTTTCCCCTTTGCCTGCCCAGACATCCCCTTCCATGCTCAACAATTCAACATAGTCCAGTTTAAAATATTCACCCAAACAGACAGCTTCTACGGTTGAGCCCTAACACACACAAGCACGCGCACGCACACACGCAAACACACATTTTCATTTCCTCAAAAGGCGCGTGGGTGTAGTTAAGGAATTCATTCAATTTTTTTTACTTTGTCTATCAAAATATAGAATTCATTAATAATACATGGGATGGCTAAAATACAAAGTGAGTGAACAAAGAAAATAAAATGATACAAAGCATTGTTTTTGCTTGATACAGTAGCTAAAAGGACCACAGAGTTCAAAGTTCAGGCATTGTCAGGTTTTTGTCCCAGAGTGTGGACAATCACAGAAGGTAAAAGGGTCTTTAAATTACAAGTAATAAGCCTTGAATCCTAGTCGTGGGTAAAGTTCAGTCTTGTTGCCCGATCTCAGATCAGATGTTTAGACTATCCACAACTCCCCCCTAACCCTTCATAATGGCCTCACATCATTTCATCTTGTCGCCCTTTTTGTTTTTCGCTCAAAATCTCTTAAATTCCTTGTCAGGTCTGGCCACGGAGCAAAATTCAGTAAAGCTAAAAAACAAGTATCCAATTTTTTTTTTTTTGGAAAAAAAAAAAAAAAAAAAAAAAAAAAAAGTATCATAGTTAAAACCACAAACTAAAATTCATAGTCGTCTTCTGCCATGTCAATGGCCCAGGCAAACTTCTCACGCTGGGTTTTGTTGTAGATCTTTTCCACGGGAATGCCCCACTTCTTACACCTACACCACAATGTCATAAAATAAAGGACAGGTTTTATTGCAGTAGTGCTTTTCATACTACATGTTACTACAAAAAGTAACAGGACACCTCTTAAATTGGAGTTGGTGCCTTGTCAGTGACCTTTGACCACCAAAATTAATTTGTTCATTTAGTACCTTTACTTTGTGACCATAAGGTAGAAAATTTAATAATCTCTTACCAAGCCACAGAAATGCGAGGATCCAGATAGTTGAGTTTGGAAGTACCGAGTGCAATCTGTTTATTCTCTTCTCGATCAGTTGCCTGCACTTCCAGCTTCATCAGTTGCTCTTCTATCCTCTGTACCGCTTTCTTCTTGCTCTCCACTGCCCTACAGAGAAAGCAGACAATGCAATACAAGCATGTAAACAAGATTCACAACAAGAGGGGAGAGAAAGAAAGAAAGAAAAAAACAAAACAAAACACTTTATTAAAACCTCTGACTACTTACTTTTTGGATTTTTCATCTTTTCGTACTTTGGCGTCTGCCTTGGCGCTCTTCAGTTCTCTCTTGGCATCAGCAAGCTGGTCCCTTTTAGCGTCAATCTAAGGATGACAGTAATCATTTCAGATGAGTTTGATCAATTTTATTTTTGATCAACTGGACCTTTTTATATTTTGGAGATTACATTTTACTGTCTAGACACTTCCATGCTCAGATTGTTTTTAACTTGAGACTATAGTTTAGTGTACCCCTACAGGGTGGCCAAAAATCAGAAGAAACATGATTCACATGGTGTAGCTCCGTCAGCTGGCTAGTGGCTATAAATCCCAAGGAAGCAAATGCCTAATGAAAAACTGTACTATAACCCCAAGTTGTACTGTGAATACTGCAATATCATTTAGAGGTCCCCCCCCCCCCCCTAAATTAGCAGGGATGACACCCAAAGTGCCTGAGTCAGGGAGTTTGAGTGCTCTGCATGGCACAACAGGAGAGCACTGCTTGATGGACACATCTCCAAGCATGGGTAAATCTGTCATGCATAAAAATAAAAGAACACAGCTGTAGGGATTTTTAAAAGTCAATTTAGATGACGGACAAAGTTAATTTTTTTTGTCTTCAAGTTGGAAAGAGAGGAGACAAAACTCATGGAACAATGTTCTGCAGTGCATGTTGGTCAGGCGGTCTTTAATTATTGTTTACAAAAACGCTTCAACCTTGTCAGCAAAGCCATTTAGTAAGTCATCTAATCCAAATGTGCCCACATGCTTGCCTTTTTGTTTAGGAGATAAACTACATAATTGCTTTAGTATGTGTGCACAAGGCCCTCACTACCCAGTTCCACCTTTTTGGTTCTGTAATCGTGTTAACATATTTCCTCAATACTCTGCATTTGAATGACTTCAGAGTTTTGATTTCTATGTAAAGTGGTGTGAAACTCCTCTTATGTTAGCAGCATTGTTGGTTGAGTTTAGAGTGAAAAGTCAAAAAACAAATATAAAAACTAAACTAAACAGAGCAATCTCCACACCAGGACTGGCAAAAGGAAACAAAATAAATAAAATAATAATTTAAAAAAAAAAAGGACCATTTTCAGTTCACTGGAGTATGAAAAAAGTTTTTACCTTTGACTGCAAGTTCTGCATAGACTTCTCAAATGTCTTCGGTGGAGCCCTCTGATGGTTACACAGAATGGCCACTGCCCTGTTGGCCCTGTTATAGGACAGGATTTTGGCCGGAATGTTCTCCTCCGCTAAGATTATGAACAAAATAAATAAATAAAGTTATCACCACCCTGTTAGCTATACAACAGCAGACAAACCTACATAAAAAGCTTGCCAATAACAACAAAACCAGAACACAGTTTGCCGTCTCCCCTTGTTATTTCTACACAATTTACGTGGAAAACACACCAGTCGTGAGCTCCTTCAGCTGCTGCTGCAGGGTGATAGAGGCGTTGTATGTACGGAAAACTTTGGCTGTCAGACCATCCATCAGCTCCTGAAGGTGCTTGTTCAGGATTGATGTCTGAGGAAGACATGCAATTAAGAAACCAAGTTTTAAAAAGGCAGATGGCGGTGCTATGAAAGTCATTTCAAATAAGGATTTATGTTGTGAATTCTCAAGTCATAAATTAAAGGGGATTTGTTTTCTTTAACTGGGTATATTTTACTTACATTCAGCCGATCAAATAGGTCATCATCAGGCTCTTTGTTCTCCATAAACAACTGTAGATTCTTAAATACCTGGAAAAGGCAAATCACACATAAATAAAGAAGCAGAGTTTACACAAAAGTACTGCATTTCAGTAAGAATGGTGCTCACCCTCTTCTCCACAGGGACTCTGTTGTAGTAGCGGATCGAGTCTTTACCCAGGAAATCAAACTCAACTACGTACTCTTGACCCTCGTTCTCTGGATAGAGTTTGATGTGTTCAACTCTCAGTGAGCAGCAGCCCACAGTGTCTGCAGTCTCTCCTTCTTCCTTCTCATTACCCGCTCTCAGAGCCAGCTAGTGTACACCAGACAAAGACAGTACCTTAAATGAGGTAGTGTTCAAGAACGCACCAACCCTCACATGCAATGTGAAGTCATTACACCATAAAACCTTCAAAATGCACCCACTCGATAATGCAAATAGCAGTAACAGGACCTCACCTTATCAATGAAATAGAGAGCCACAGCCCTCTGTCTGATCCTCATCTCCTTGGACTTCCAGTCTTCGCGGTACTGGGCTCTGATGCGGTCCACACATTTCTTCAGTCGACGTGCCGTTTCATACTTCTGCCAATCCTTCTCTCCCTGCAGGCAAAAAGATGAGACAGGAGTAACAAATTAGGCAAAGGTCTACATAAACAAGCATGCCCAATTTGATTTATGTGACAGCCAATTAAATTAGGTTTTTCCACAGGACAGGAGTATGTTGTGTCACTTTTTAAAAAAAAAAAAATAAATAATAATAAAATCTGCTCTTGAAAGGTCTCAATTTTTACATTCCAGTGGAGCAAGCAACACAAAAGAGTCAGGAAAGTTTTAAGGAGACCACTGGACCATACAGCATCATTTCAACTTTGACTGGAGACAAAAAAAGTCGTTGTGCATGTGCCAGCTATGGTGCCTACCTTGATTCGAGAGCTCGGGTTCAGCATAATGTACTTGATGGAGCCTTGAATGTTTTCTGTCCACGACACCAGCCAAGTCACCTTATTGTCATGACGAACTTCTTTCCATTTGGTGCCGGGAGGAGGCTCAGGAACCTTGGAATCCCTATTATGGAACAGTGAATATTTAGTTATCACATTCTGCATTAAAAGCTGGTAATCAGCACGAGGAGAAAATAAAACTACTTTACACACTTGCTGCAGTTGATGATAATGTCTTGGGGCCTGATTCGGCGTTTGAGCATCCCCATTTTAGGATGGTCTCCACGACCACGAAACAGGCCTGGGGGCTCAATGCGGAAGTTAGCAATACGTTCCTTGTGGTTGTCCATGAGGCAAAAGCCATATTGCTGCAAGATGCGTTCATTCTCTTCCTTTATTTTCTACAAAAGGCATAAAAATTAAAAAAATTAAAAAATAAATAAAAAAGCTTCATTTTGCAGAGGTCCTTTAGGTACTCACTGTTCACTGGAACCATTTAAGTGCCAATTTTAATCAAATCACAGCAGCCTAACATTATGAATTTCTTCCTGACTAACTGATCAAGTTTCACAAGATGTGTGATATCAGTGGGGAAATACAGAATTAAAGCCAAGGAGAACTGAAACACACTTTTGTTATTAGGTACATGACATCCAGCATGGCAGAAAACTCTAGAGCCCTCTACAGGAATCAATGAATGTAAGGGTTTAAGGTTAATATGCTGTGTGCTAGTGATGGGACGTTCTGTATCGAGGCTTCGGAGCGTGTGTCGAGTAATGGAGGGGGCGTTTCCGCGAAGCGCGTATCGAGGCTTGCTTCATTTATGGGAGGAGCTGAAAATGATGACGTCCGAAGCCTCGCTGCCTGGCTGTACCACGTGACTGGTTCAGGAAGCGGTTCGAACTTTGCCGCGAGATATGACAGCGATATAAACCCCTCAGACTTCATTCAAAAATGTGGGTGTTTGATGGAGAGTTGCGGTTAGTGAGAGTTTGGAGACCGTTTGGAGGTTTATGAGAGTGAGGAAAGTCAGGAGAGAATGGAGCCAGCTAAGAAGAGGAGGATGTCCTCCCCTGTGTGGGAACATTTTGATCTTATTCCTCCCAACAAGGTATGTAAATTTCTACAGAAGATGTATTTTCATGATACTGATGGTGCAATACAATTTATGTTGAGCTGTCTTGACTTTTGTACAAGGTGAAGTGTTTGCTATGTGCCAGGGAGCTGGGATATAACAACAACACCTCATCCATGCTTAGGCACTACAGAGCTTTGCATGAGAATAAGGGGGACACCGATTGTGGAGCAAGACCAGGTGAGCCATCAAATGCAATGATAATATAGGATGCAGTAATGTTACTAAATGATATAACAATATTATACAACTGTTATAAGTTACGTGTGTGATATTTATATTTGTGCTTTATCTTTATTGTCTTTCCTCAGGAGAACAATCTCAAATAGATGAAGACCTAGTTAGCATGGTGATTGAGGACTCCCAGCCATTTAGCATTGTGGAGGACAAAGGATTCAAAAGATTTGTTAAATCATTAAATCCTAGCTATGTTCTCCCCACTAAAAAGGTCATAAAAGCAGTGAAAATTTAGTTTTTACAGAATAAAATGTGAACAGGCAGTGTGTAGCTGTCCATACCTCAACGTTACAAAAGCACAACTACTGTCCACACCCCAACCACACCTCACAGTAAATGATCATTTCCATTTCAAGCATTTCCAAATAATCATTTCCCATACTGCCACTATAAATATACACAGTATACTGCCATCACTACAATATACATGTTTTACACACTCCTTTTGTTGTTGACATTTACAGGCTGTGTGCAAAATGCCACACTCTTCAAATTCATGCCAGCTATTATTTTTACGTCCAGTAGGTGTCCTGCTAGAGCAAATGAAGCTTCATGAAGCTTCGCGTTGGGGTGAACCAATTGGATGAAAAGCTTCAGTGCTTCATGGGGCTTCATCTGCCCATCACTACTGTGTGCCCCACTACACGTAGGCAGCAGCTTACTTGTTTTTCCTCCTTAGACATGGCTTTCCTTGCTTCAGATTGTGCCTTGAAGTAGTTGCTCATTTCACCGAAGTCACACTTTTTCAGGTCTGTGAGCTTAGCCCTTTCTTCTGAAGTCATTTCCTGTGTCCAGAAAATTTTGAAAAAAACTAAAGTAAATCAAAGAACAGATTTTTTGATATATATTTTTTTTTATTTTATTGACAGGAGCAGAGATTTTAGGCTTACCTTCCTCCAATCTTTAAAGAAATTTTTACGGAAGATATCCTTGGTGGTATATTCATGATCCAGCATTTTGGCAAAGAAGGTCGCTACCTCCTCCGCTTCTGGGCTGAGCTTCATATGTTTACCTGAAATGTAAAAGTCAGACATTTATAATCACCTCAGAGTCCTTCACTAGCGTACAAGATGAACTGTGCAAAGCCTTACCATCATAGTAAAATTTGACATGGCTAGGAAGAGGTTCATACGCTGGTGCAAACACTGGCCCTTTGTGTTCAAGGAACTTCCATTTGACACCATCTGTGTATCTCTCCTCTTCCCACCTAGAATCAAGCAAATAAATCATTTTTACATAATGACAGTGAAAATAACAAAAACAAAAAACCAGCAACAATACATCCAGCTGTCCTGTCACCACACTGATAAGCATGTATGATTGGTACAGCTGGCTAACCCAATTAACTCACCATTTCCACTTCTCCTCAGGCTCTTTCTTTGCTTTCTTTTTTCCATCGGTTACTTCTTTTTTGTGTTTTGTTTTTTTGGACTTAATGTCCTGGGAAAAGGAAGTGAAAGTATTTAGTTCTTTCTGACAACATAGGGATTAACATTTAACACAAAAGATATGGCAGCAAAACAATTCTGCCCTCTACTAAAGTCTCTTACTTACCTCGTCTTGTTTCCTTTTCTTGGCCTTCTTGTCATTTTCAGTTTTTATTTTTTTAGGTTTGAATTCAGCGCTGAAACAAAAACACTCTTTGTCATCAGGCCTCAGCGATACAACTTTACTTGCATGGATGACTACAGATGCTCTAACCTAGTGAAACAGACTACAGTCTATGAACAGAGAACTTACTCGTTATCATCATCATCTCGTTCTCTTTTTAGAGACCTCTCGTGTTTTGGAGAGTGGTAAAAATCATCCTCAGGCTCAGACTTCATATACGGTGGGCTGCCAAAGAAAACGCATTAAAAACAGAAGTTAGATAGCTTCATATGAATGCTGCATCCTGACAGCACTTAAGAGCAACGTATAGTGCTGACATACCTGGCAAAGCCATTCTCCTTTTCCTTTTTTATTTTCTCATCAAAGGACTTCATCTGAAATGTTTACACAATGGCAGTAAGACAGAAGAGCCTGAAGTGCAAATGACAACTATGCCCACATACACGCAAAATTATAAACTCATACTTCCATTATAAAACCTCTCTACAGGGTTCAAAACTAATCTGAGAGCACCAAATCTAAGTAGATAAACACTGATATCAAGAGCAGTTTGACAATACAATACATTATTATTTTAAGTAGACAACCCCATTAAGACTGTGCAATATGAAATATACCATAATGACGTTATGTCAGTTATACTGCAAACCAGTCCCTGCCACAGACACAAACCTCTTCTTACAAACCTATGCAAGAATCCCGTGAAAGAATATGGAAAGAGTTTACGAATGAGAAGCAAAAGGAGTTTAAGTGCTCAAGCTAGAGCAAAGTCTAATGTTAGAACAGGCTTTCGCATTGGATGCCATAGAAAGACTCATGAAGATAACAGCATCCATTACAACATATCTATAGGGTTTTGTGACTTTAAAGCACTCTATTTAAGGTACACGACGCCCCGCTGAAAACACTTCACCTAAGTTGAACTGCCTCATTTATATTACGAGTGTCGAGCCAAAGTAGTGGAGGAAATCCACAACGTAGCATACTACGCTGCAACAGCAGATGTATGGACGACTTGAACAACGTATCCCTGCACGAGCTCAATGGTGCACTTCAGAGACTGGACACTCAGCATCCAGCAGTAAGGATAGCTGGAAACATCAGGAAAGCTCTGGGGAAACCTTGGGACTGTGTGGGGGTCATCTAGCATTTATCATTATGGATGTCGCCACACAAGTCCAATATGTTTTTAGTTTTTGAATTTAAATATTAAAGAGCAACAGCACTCTTTCCATATAGTGATTGTGATTTTGTTAGTGGGATAAGAAATGACTAACAGGAAATGAAATTCTGGTCATATCACACAGCTCTCCCCCTCCCATTTATCACATCTTTAAAAAAAAACAAAAAAACTATTTTAATCCATAATACCAGTGTATGATTTAGACAACATAATTGCCTAATGTAGCATCACTAAAATTAATTTGTAAATGTTACAATCATGTAGTTCCTTGGCAAGTCACCTTCTCTTCTTTCCTCTTCTCCTTGTGCTTTTCCTTATACTTGTCTGTGCTGCCATCTTTGTGCTTCATCTTTTCCTTCTCCTTATCTCGGTGCTTTTTATCAGAGGAATCCTTGTGATCACTATAGTGTTAGAAATTCACAACTTAATTTAACCTCATTCAGTTTCCACTATTTAAAGCAATCAAGCATGTCTAGCGAAGCACAAACACACACTATACCTGTTTCCATATTTTGATTTCTCCCGCTCCTTATCCTTCTTGTGGTCCTTATGTTTGTGTTCCTTCTCTTTATATTTGTCTTTATGCTTGTGAGAGTCTGAAAATAAAAACTGTATTAAATTTCAAAATAAACAAGACAATGATACAATGACGCACTGAATTAAAAACAACCGTCTGCTCACACTGAGGACTAATATGCAAACATGTGAAAGTGTGTTTTAATGCATAAGTAGCAAAAACAGAGTCCTCTCAAGCAGCCAAGATTGATAATGTCCAGAAAACTAGTCTTAAATGACAACTTTAACAGTCCACCTGTGTCTATTCTCTTAGTAGAAACAAATTACTCAGTACAAAAAGGTCTGTCCCAAATGAATGTCATGCAGGCTGCAAATAGATAATGTATTACACAGCAGCACAGCACCTCCTACTGCCACTATAAGCCGCATGCTTTGGACAATATGAAGCAACTAGCATGTTAAAACATGCAAGAGAACCAAATAGCCTTTTGAGTTTCTTTAATGTGCAAGCCAAGACTGGAACGTAATCCTAAAAGAGAGAGTTCTCAAAATTAAAGAGCTAACACCCCAACATTGTCATTAACAAATGCCAAATTAAATCTGGTTCTTTTACAGAAACTGTCCTTAGGTCTAAGGCAAAAGGAGATCTGAGAGCTTCTAGCCCATCTAACCAATGTGAATGTCTACATTTCCTAGAGTACAAGACAAAAATGGCACACATGTACCAATCATGAGAAGTTTAATCAGCGACCAAGCCCGTCTCAGAACAGATTCAGATCTTGCTCATTTAGTTCCTTTTAATTCGGATGTCTTTGTTCAGCCATTAATCCAAAGATGAGTTTTATTCTACTCCGATTTATGCCAGACTGCTTAGTGAAATTAAAAGCACTGTTACTAATAAACTACAAAGTTGTGCCAATTTAGCCAAGCCTGAAAGTAAAGACCGTGTTAGCTAAGGGTCTGCAAGTACCACAGACAAATGTTGCCCTGGTGCAGAGTAATCAGAAGTGGAGTTGTGTCATAGCTAGGGGTGGGCCATGTCATATCACTCACAATAATACAGCTGAATTGGGGGGGAGGGGGCGGGTTGCCTCAGAGAAGAAGAAAAAATTTAAAAAAAAAAAAAAAAAAAAGTGTCAATTTCATGGCATAACCATGTCACCCGATTACACTTAAGTGGGTCAAGAAGCACAAACTTATTAAAGTTGTGAAGGTGAATGCAGCATTACTGCTGAAGGTTTAGTTCCCAAAAAGAGCAGCTACTTCATTGGTGTGGAATATTTTGGATACAAATGAACAGATACAGAACAGACCACGATAGCATGCAAGGAGCGCAAGAAGTCAGTAATATAGAAATACGGGAAATATCTAACTTATTTCACCATCTCAAGCATCAGCACCCGAGTCTGTACCAGGAGTGTTTGAAAGCCAAGGAGGAAAGCTCTGCAGCTAATGCTACAAAACTAAAACAAAGTGAGCTAGTTCATCATGGAATCGCCGAGTCTCGCCAGTTGTACTCCATATGACAAGAAAGAAAAGCAAACGCAGGAACGATGTCACCATTTGTTTGGCGAAAGACATGATGCCAATCCAAACGCTGGAAAAGGGAAGACTTCATGCAGCTTATGAAGAAGCTAGACTTGTGATACACACTCCGAAAAGGACATTTTTCCAAGACTGCACTCCCAAACATTTAAAGATTGTATTTTTTGTAAACTGCACTGTAGATTTTATTTTGTTATACCATTTGCTTTAAACAGACCTTTTCCACTCAAAGAACAGAGGGAGAATTTACTTTTAGTCTTTAAAACTGAAAGTTAATAATTAAAGTTATTGTACTAAAAGTTAACTGTTTAATATTTTAAGCTTATACAATATTTCAAGGCAATTTGTTATGTTTATGCTGCCAAATGAATAACAATTTTTTTCTGTACTTTGTCATACTGTCAAAACACAGTGACATATCACGATATTATGTTTGGACTATATCCCCCCCATCCCTAAACACAGCAGTATAAATGCCACTTGTAAAGAAATCAACCTTAATAATTTTATAGCTTATGAACTTAAAACAGTGCATAGAATGTAATAGAAATATAGCACTTTATTGTCATTGTACATGTACAACAAAATTGTGGGAATCCTTTTACCAGCCACAATTGAACAAAAACTAATTAACTTACAACATTTTTTTAAAAAGTGTTTTTTCCCCCCAGTTACCAGTAAATTATGGTTAATATTCTGATTTCACACACGTGATTGTAGCATTTAAAAAAAAAAAAAAAAAGTCCTAAGCTCACTTTAAACTTTGAGACGTTAAGTCCATGTAATATTCAATACTCAAAGTTGCACTGTGATGGGTAATGAAGAGCTTCTAACTTGATTTTGAAACGTGAGTGGACCTAAAAATGATCCACTCTTTACCATAATGTGGGAAAGTAAAGTCCCAGTAGCGACAAAAATAAGCGCTTTTAATATCGCGCATTTAAAAAGAAATAAAAAATAAAAATAACTACAGTCGCTGGCCTCCACTTGGTTATCTTAATGAAGCACTATGACTTTCCATTTTCCTCCACACAGCCATCTGCACTTCACAGCCTGGGTTCAGCTTGCAACAGTCAGGCCGCTACACCGAAAAAGAAAATGGCGCAGAGACTAAGTCCTCAACCCCCAAACCCTCACTTTCAGGGGAGAAATATGCTGTTAAAAGCTCGCCAACAAAAGATACTAAAACGATAAACTAATAAAACACCTCCAGCTGCGTGGTAATATTGATTCAAATCGTTAAAATAATGTACGGAAAAGCTTTTACAAGGCCTCCCTTTTGAACAATAGACGCTTGTGAGTGAGACAGAGGACTTAGTCTCTGGACGCCATTTCTGTCCTCTACAGAGAACTAACGTAATGTTAGATGTGATCAGTTAAGACAGGACAGACTTTGAGAAGAATCCTCCTTTACCTTTGTTAGTTTAATGTGATAAACTTACCATTGACCCGGGAGCCACAGTCAATCTGCAAAAAAAGGAAGGATGAATGTTAAAATTCGCAGTAGATAAGCTAACTAGCTAGCTAACTAACTTTGAACTTACTGGATGGCAGAGCGAGTTTTTTCGCTACTAGCTAGCTCGGTTAGCTTCCTATGCTGAATGGTAATGGCTTAGCGGCCGAAGCCGCTGCGGCTAACACTGGTTACAGCTAACGTTATACATAAATATATAATTCCGGATGTAAACTGTAAATAATACATTTGACATATTCAAAGTAGAAACGTCACGAGACTGTCAAGACGCAGTAAACAATAAAATGAGTTAGCTTACAAACATAGCCACTTAACGTGCGCTAGCAGTCACTGCTAGCCGAGTACCCGTCAAACCAAATAGAGTAGCCGGAGACGGTACCCGGTAACCACCGGTGATGACATTTATAAAATACTTTTAACATTACCTGGTCCTCATTGTGGGAATGGTCCCCACTCATTTCTAAAACGCTGTTTGACTGTTAAATCAAAAAAATGTAAAACGTGTAGGTTCCCACACACCGGCGAGGAGATGCAGGCAGAATGAAGAAAAGACACGGTTGTGTAAGCGATATCTAAGTCCCAATTGTACGCTAATGCGCATGCGTTTTAATTTAAATGGTACAGATCATCATAGCTCCTCCTTCTAAAAAAAAACGTGTTGCTTTCCAGGCCCACTGGAGGAGCGAGGTTCACATGTTCCTCGCGTACAAGCCAGTTCAAGCTCAGGACTGCATCTCGTCTGTGTTCACTTGACCCCCCATGTGAATGAGAACAAAACGAAGCAGCAACTCTATTAAATCACGTGTAATAATAACACACTTTAAGTTACATCTTAGTATGTCAAATACCACAACTGGCCACATTACAAATGTGCAAATGAGATAAGATTTTTATTATGTGAGAATTATTATGTGGGTTCAGTGATTTTAATGATTTTAAGTGTGTTCTACATGAGCATTTCATACATTTCATACATGCATATGAAATGTAACAGAGAAGCCTGCCCTGCCCTTCACAACCTTGACAGCCAGCAGGCCTATTGCATAACAACTTAAAGGCAAAGGAGTTGCTGTTTCAGGCAGTCGAAATAATAGCTCAGAATATTGCGCGCGCGCACACACACACACACACACACACACACACACACACACACACACACACATATATACACATATATATACATATATACACATATATATACATATATACACATATATATACATATATACACATATATATATATATATACATATATACACATATATATACATATATACACATATATATACATATATACATATATACACATATATATATATACATATACATATATATATATATACATATATATATATATACATATATATATATATACATACACACACACATACATACATACATGGTATAAACACACGGTGAACATCATTTTTTTAAGTTACGTCAAGGGAACTTGAAAAAGAAGAATTTCATTGCTCAATGTAACCATTTGTGTTTTGCAGTGTATATGACAATAAACTTTTTGAATCCTGAATAATAGTTTTTCTGATCTGAATACACATGCTAACATCTAAAACACAAGTACGTTAAAAGTTGTTTTAATTGTTCAAGCCATTTACTGTCACATGTATATTACTGTTTGTGCCTGTAATCTGTCTTTTGAAAGTTTCTGGTCAGACTTGAGCAGCAAGAAAGCCTCAAAGCAACTTTCTTTTTGTCCACAAGATGGTATTACAGCACCTAACGAGATGAACCTGTCCTGTCAAAATCTCAAAGCATTCATTTCTTTCTAGTCAAAGGTGTTGCTCGCACTTCTTACTTCCATAACAGTTTCAATTATTGAAAATAATCCTGTAGTCCTGTAGTTGATTACAGTCCAGTTGCTGATTTCCAAGTGCAAGCCTTTTAGTTTTATTGATGAAACCTTTACAGTCAGTAATGTATAAAAAAGTGCACACAGTGTAGTTATTTACAGTAAATACAACCATACATATGTTTTCCATGCACCGCCATCAACAAGCCATAAACATAGGGAGAAAAAAGAAACAGAAAACAGAGGCTACAGTAAGGTGTAGGTTGCTGAGTTTTTTTTTCCTTTATGACAGAATGACAGTGCAGCATTAAAGTTGTGGAACCCACATAACAACAAAATAATGTTAATTTACCAAATAAAAAGCACAAAACAAGAATACAGTCATAACATTTGAGTGCTTAAGTTTCCTTGAAAAACATAGTATAAATAATCAGAATGTAACAACAAGAAGACCTTCGAAAGTTAAAAAAAAGGCAAGTATAAGGGGTTTAGAGTGCCATTTTCCCTGCTCATCCTTTCACATATCAGCAACAGCTTTGAAAAACACCATTAATGTCAGATTTGTTTCTCTCTAGGATGTTGAAAGCATACATTTTAGTTCCTGCTGTTTGTACAATGATAAAGTGCACAAAAGCTGATTAAGCAGAGATATAAGGGTATAGAAGGCACTGTTATGGGAACACCGTGACCCTCTTCACACGCATTTAAGGCTCCTAACTGTTTGGCTTTCAAAGCACGTGGTTGAGCTCTGGTATAAAAACATGTAGGAGTCACACAGCAGCCTGCGCACTAGCTCAGGAGCCTGGGATGGGTTGGCCTGAGACAGCTCCTCCTCTGGCTGACTCAGGAAATCACCCAGCTCCGGACAAGCGCGGACCTCTGGAATGTTGTAGCCACTTTGATCGTCACCTATGAGGAAGAGCAGCCTCAAGATTAGACATCAGCCCAGTAGGTGATAAAGGGCAGTCAAAGACGTCAGAACTGTTCTGTCTAGTGCCTTTATGCAACACTGTCAAATCTGCGCTATCAGAAAATAAAGCAGCCATGCTTAATCGACTCACAGAAAGAAAAGGAACAAAAAAATCAACTCAGTGTTTGCACGAACATCAGAAAAAACTCGGAATAAACACAAACAAAAATCTTTCTCACCACATCTGTCTGCCATGCTGTCAAAGAAGATCCAGGAGTGAGCGTCAGAGCCGTATTTGACAAAGGACACGTAGTGGCTGGTTTGAATGCAGAGTACAGCAAACAGCTCCATTGTGTGCCTGGGAACAGGAGTATCGGTGGGAACTTCTACTGGTACTGCTAGAGCACTGGGAGAGTGGCCTTGTCGTGAGGGATGGTTGTGTATCTTAAAGAAAAATTGACATAGAGAGCTTCATACAAAAGGTTTGGTTCATGAATTTGCACCTGACATCTAAAGCAGCCACTAGTTTTACCTGTGCATTACAGGTGGTACAGTACTGTTTGATTCTCCCTGGCTGCAGTTTGCGATCTGGCAGACACTGAAGACACTCGTACTCTGCCAAACGCCCACAGACAAAGCACTCCCTCGGAGCTGTTGGACAAAGCAGATGATCCTGAGCATTATTAAGGATTCCTTTAATGCAATTTTTAAGAAAGTGCTGCTTATTACTGCTCCTCACAGTTGTATAGGAGATCTGTGATGTCCAGCTTCAAGGAGGGAATAATGTGAGAAAACATCTTGTATTTGTTTCCAAACCTCGGCATCTGAACTATTAGACAGGACGGCATCTGAAGGACATAAGAAAAGTATTAATGACTGTACAGAGGAAAACTTGTTAAACACACTCTCGCTTCTAGTAAGAGAAGGACTCACCGTTTCAAATTTAAGGTCACCTGACAGGCAGGATGTGTCCATCAGCTGTTGGACCGTGGGTATCTGTCCCATCTGCTCCTTCTCCAGAAAGATCTGGAAGGTGTAGGCACCCTGGGACGTTTCTCGTTTCGATCTGCGGGGGAACACATATTCAGTAACTCAACTATACTCAGTCAAATAGAGTAAGATATCCAGTCCTGGGCGGCTCAAGTTCATACCTGAGTTTGAGCAGAGGCTCCGTGCAAAGCACCTTTTGAAAGAGGACTGTGATGAACTCCTCTGGATCTACAATGACAAGAGGCAGTTTAAAAAAGAACAGATAAATAAATCTGAAAAAAAGCCCTCAGATTTTTTTTATTATATTATAATGTATTTCAAGATACGGGCAGGTACCTTTTTCCTCTGTCCGAAAAGTGTCACAGCCAAGATGAGTCCGAAAATTCATCACACTCTCTGCAGGGACGAAGCCTTGTCTGAAATAAATAGATTAGCTATGAGAAAGCAACTGCATGAATTCACTTTGTAAGAACACATTAACCATACAGACACATGTGAATGTACCATGTCATCAAGGCAGAAAACAGCAACACTCGTTTATCAGCTGACACTATGTAAAAAGCCACTACGTCCTGGTTGTGCAAACAACATGATAATAAAAGAAATGAGATAAACAGTGTTGAAGGCAGCGTCTATACCTGCGTAAACGGTTCACTATTGCTCTCAGGGTGCAGGTTATGGGTTGGTCTGTGTCAGCAGGCTTCTTGCAGATACCATCCAGGGTCACAGATGAGCTGAACAAACTGAGGAAGGAGAACCACACGTTATTGTCAGCTGTGCACTTATCTGAATACAGTGTATCGTGCTCACGTGGTTGTACATGACCTCCTCTAGATACGATTAGCTTAGATAAAGCTAAGCAAATCGGAGTTTGTTGCAGGGGAATGATGGTGAGCGTGTTCTACCTGAAGAGTGTGGCATCAAGGTAACAGGAGTTAATGTGTCCCTGAATCCCTTTCATTTTTCCCACTAACAAAAATGGCGCCTCGGATTCAGGGATAGGTGGCACATCTTCGTCCGTGTCTTCATATGGAGGAACTAAAGAGGTGAGAAAAGCAGATGTTACGATGAAATGACACTTTAACACAGTCTTCGTGACTTTACTGGCAGCTTTAGATGGGAATGATTAATGATTAATTGGCTTATTTAAAGCAGAAAGCTCACAGGACTGTCAGACATGACAAGCAGTGTGTCACTGTGTGCACTGTCTCAAGTCTAACGTAATTTCTTGTCACCAAACCCTGCCAAAGAGAGAAAGGTGTGGGAATATTTGGAGGAGAATCACCTGGAAAAGGTTCTATACTATTTCACTGTGCGTTACACCATTTACAAGCCGTGTGAAACACAGGTATAAATTACAGATAAACAATACATTTTTAAAAAGCTGCCCAAAAGTTTTAAGTATGAATTTTACCTAATCCTCACGCCCTGATCAAGAGTTCTTTTTGGAAAACCTCGCATTTTGCGTTTTTGTCTTGTAAGACTAAAGGATTTTGAGCAATCATTTGTACAATAAAAACTATAATATAATAGAAACATAAGGAACCAAAACAGTTTGAACAGAACTGCCAGGAAAAAAGGAAAATCTGTTCCAATAATGTAAATTTGTGTATAATATCGAGTTTTTATTTCTTGTGTATGCATGTTTTAGACTGGGTAAGGTGTCGAACCTGGAGTGGTGTCAGTGGATTTGAGGATCTCTTTTCCTGTAGAGGCACTTAGAAACCTGCCATCGGGGCTGCACTTTGTGATGGGAACAAACAAAGCTCTTTTCTCCTTGCAAGTGAAAAACCGCTGACCACCATACATCCCATCAGAGCAGCCCTTAACGTCGTAGTCCTGGAATAGTGATTTATAACATTAATACGACAGATCACCAAAGCACACTGAAAGCAACTGCACAAATTTCTAGTCACGCACCAGTTCAATGCCAGCCCATTCACCAGTCTTTCCTCCAGGGACACCCAACCACCGGATGACCCCGTACACTGTGATCCCTGAGTTGGAAACCACCTCCACCATGGATCCCACCTCCAAAGGCACTGAGCTCAGACTCTGGTTCTGAGTCAAACTCTGCTCGGTGCGATTCTCTGTCGCCGGCTGTGCACAAGATCCGATGTTTGCAATGCAGCTGTTGCGTGTCACCGCCTTTCTGTTTAAACCTGCAGACATATATCACGATATGTAGAGGTGAGGATGCGATGCCTAGAAAGTCATATGACATTTTCCTTTTTTTTTTAGGCTTGTCACATGCTGCTTCATCAGATTGTCATCCAGCTAACAAAGATATATATTTGAAGTATGTAGATAGTTTCAAGTGCACAGTCTACCAAAGGTAAAAGAAAGCCAGATCATGTGGCAGTTCTACTGTTCTGCATTCCAGAACAACAGAACCAGTTTTTCCAGTTGTGTAGTGGGACCACTTTCTTTGCATTGTTAGGGTTGTGGTTGGGGAAGCAGTTTTCAAGAATTTAGTTTGCTGTTTAGTAAGAAGGAGGTGCACCATGTTTGTAGTGTGGTAGTGTTGTTATCAAAACAAAAGGACTTTGATAAAGCCTGAGAGCCATCATATGGCTTTGAAACTGACTTGTTAACTTTGTGTGTGAGGCTAATAATCCATTTACCCCCACAAATGGCATCTTTCCACTGCAGTCCGAGGGGGACAGAGTAAGATGGGACCACCTGGATGATGTCTGCAGCACTGAAAAGGGACAGAGGAGGTTTCTTGGATGACAAAGTATGATTGGTGTCCTGTGTAGGAAACAAGGAAAAACAGTTACTGAAACGCAAACAGGAACTCTGACGTTATTCTTATATACAGAACAGAAACAGTTTGATGCATCTGTACATTTGCAGTGACATTATCTGGCTGCAGTCATGACTGATCACTCAGAGCGATATAGTCATCCTTATCTCGGTGCATTTTAAAGCATTAAGGTTGCACTTGAGAGCACGTGCAGTTATCTGGATGATCGTGCACTCCATGATTTTCACAACTTGAATCATCAAATCAAAATGTAAAAATAGATTATAAAATGAACTCACCACAAATTCCACTTCAAAGGCAAGCATGTACAGGTCGTCTTTATTGTCTTTCCGTCCGATTTGCATCAAGTTCTTCACCAAACCGGGAAGGTGTCCGTTCTTGTGCTTCACCACCACCAGGTCGTCCTGAGACAGCTCACAGATGGCAGAGAACAGTTGCGGGTTACAGAGCAGCTCCAGGCGTCTGCTTGCGCTGGAAATGAAGAGCAGGAGCTGTGCCTGGTGGCGGGTCAGCGGGTACATGTCCTCTATCTTCACCAGGCCCCCGTTCTTGGGGGTCCCTGGGTTGCTGTTCCCGCCGTACAGGAGCCCCACGAACTCTCCACGCTTCGTCTCCGACTCTATGCGCCCGATACATCCTCGGCAGAAGCCTTTCCTCGACTTCCCGCGAGTGACGATGAAAAACTTCTCGCTTAAAACAGTTCTGGGCTCCATTGAAACCCTTTATTCCCACCACTACAGTCTGTCAGACCGGTTGAAAGCTGATACTGTGCTTATATAAGCAGGTAACCTGCAGAAATGCGATAGAAATGCTGTAACAATGTAGCCCAATAGATATAATCGAGGATACTTCGCTAGAACCACAAGTTAGACGCATTTTCAAATAAAGCACATTGCCTGATTATTTGCAGGCTTTGTCATGGATAAAACCCTGACTTATAAGGTGAAATATTACAGACGTGATTCCCTTTAAGCTCCTGTGAAAGTTAACCTAGGTTCACAGCAGGATATAATATAGGCGTCCCCAGCTCTCTAAATGAACAAACGAGCCTGATCTTTGAACTTACTCAAAAAGCATTCCCAACTTACAATCATTAACGATTCGGTTTATTGTTTAAAACAATAATTTCAAAAACTGACTTACTGCGATCATGAATTAAGAACAATAAGCCTTGTTCGTATCCGGTTAATCCACTGCTGGAGCATGAATTAATCGCGCTTTTTTATTACTATTCTTTTTTCCCTTTTTTTTTCTTTTTTTTTTAAAAGCAAGTGACTCCAGCAGAGGTGAATCACTTCCTCTTGGCTTCTGCTGTGGAGTGGGAGGGTTGAACTACAGGCATTTAAATGCTGGCCTGCATGTGACCGCCAACGCCCACCTGACGGCGCTCGCCTTCTCCGCCCTAAAAGTGCTCTCTATGAAATCTCTCAATCTGGCAAATATTTGACTGCAGACTGATTTAGAGTTAAGAACTATTGATGCGATCAGCTGACTGTAAGCTAATATGAATCTTTTTTTTTCTTTATTGAAGTATTTGCTGTCCATCTTGGAGCTTTCGTTGAATTTGACTGATCATTAAGAGACGAAATTTAAAGCAGCCAGCGGTTGCACAGGTCAAGAGTTCCTGAAAGGTCTGAGTGCAGTTTGCTAAAAACAAACAAACAAACAAACAAACAAACAAAAAAACAGGGTCACATACTGAATTTTGCATCTGTCAATTTTATAATTGACAGAGGTCAAATCGGACTAATCAGCCACAACATCAAAAGCACTGACATGCTGAGTGAATAACACTGGGCCGTGACACTCGTCTGTTATGTAACTTTGAAAGATCTACCTAAACACCCATGATGACAAAACACCTGCTCCACCAGAAGATTACATGTGACTCCCTCTTTTTGTTTCATACACATCAGTAGATTTGATATTAAGAAGTGCCTCTGCTGCAACCTGATGTCTGAACACAAACCTTCTGCTTATCGAGGATTACTTTCCCTCTTATACATGAAGTCACCTAATCTAATTACCAATGTATTACACTCTGGTAGCTATATAAAAAAAAAAAAGTAACCAACACACTGGGGAAAATGTTTACAGTAACCAAGAGTTAGACTGCATTGCTCCCAGTGGCACGTTTGCCCTGACTGAATACATGTGACGTGTCCTTCTCCACCACACATTCTACATAGCGTGATGCAGCTATCTTGAAAGTACATCAGTTTTACATAACAGAAATTATTTTCTTCTGCATGCATGTACATGTTTTCTTAACTGGCATTAAATGACAGTTAATTTTATATGAGCAACTAAATCACGTTCCTTTAATTGGAACATGTAATATGAATACTCAGTTTTGTCTTTTTTCATTAGTAAGTAATCTGTGTTGCTGGCTGTCCCCTGTTGGCTGATTGTAATCACCAGAGAACTTTCATAAATTTACATCATAAAGTACAAGGACATCTCTATGCTTGTGAGAATATTTATTTCAAGAATAAAGTTGAGGAGAAAAACAACACTGTATTAAACCACCAGTCAACTGAGGCACTCCGCGGCTTAATAAGACTCCTCTGTCCTCACTCTTTGAACTGCATGGGCCTTTGCATGGAAACTCTGCCCACTTTCTCCTTGATAATGAGCTGATGGGGAGGGAAATTAGAAAGCAGGAAGTTACTATAATAATAATTAATTAATATATATATATATATATATATATTATTAGTTAAAAAGGCAAAAGGTCAACTGCAGAAGGCAAAGTGATACTCACAGTGAACAAGAAGTTTATTTGGTTCAAACTGGTGATGGAGCCCTGTCAGGGAAAAACTGTCATTTTTCTCTGTATGGAAGAATAATACGTTGACCAGCATCTGAAGCATAGAAACAGTGTTATCGTCAAATATTTTTACAAAACTGAATGTGAAGCCAACTTTCTTCATAATGTAAGGAGATCAAACCTGGGTGATCACACTCAGGGCATTTTGTTCACCAGAGGTGCTTACTGCCATGTGGATCCCACATTTATGCAAAGCCGGCACCACTATAATGGGCATGAGAAGCGACAGGGGCCGCTTTCCTGGCTCGACACAGTTTTCCTGTAAGCGAGTAACAGTCGATTGTAATATCTAAAACTGTGCCTCATACCTGACTGATTTCACAGCCTGAGATTTTTTGATGGTGTTGCACCTGATTAGTTTGAAGTTGTTCTCTGCTTGTATTTGGCCAGGAAAAATCAAGGATGAGGCTGTTAAGAACGATGCCTGATTGAGTTATGAGTCTGCTCCCAAATGGTCTGCTCAAGGAACTGCAGGAGGATGAAGATAAAAGCAGAGGGGGAAAAACAAAACAAAACCATGTAACATTTCCAAGAAGCGCATACCACACATATCTTGGTTTGATCATCAGAGTCACACTGTAGGCTGTAACCCAGTCACCTTGCAACAGACACAATGAGCTTATCTTGTCCCATGACAATGACCTGTCCAGCCACCAGTTCTGTTTGGGTGGAGTGGATAGGCGAGAGGTACTCAGATGGAGATGTGTGGGAGTAATTCAGCTGCTGCCCGAAGACTTCAGCCTGACTCTTGCTGTGGCAGGAACAGAGAAAAAAATCAATTTGGAGTGGATTTTGGATTTTATGACACAAAAGAATGATATTAGTATAAACTAAGGGCTTTTAAAGTTAAACAAAGATGAGTGGATTTAGAGCCTAATAGTTTGTGACAATTTTTTAATTTGTTTTTTTTGAATAGATTTGTTTTTCTTTAGAAAACAAGGACATATGAAAGTGACTTCAATCTTTTTCTTCAATCTCTCAGAACTTTTTAAAAACAAAAAGGAAAACTACTATTCATGTGAGGATTGACACTATCCAAGTTGGATAAGAGTGCGTTTGGAGGTGTGTTCAAGTATGACTTTTAGTGACTCAGACCTCCGGTGTAATGCTTCAACCCTTAATATACTTGTGCTTTCTCAACTGGGACAATACCTCTGTTGTTTCTGGGTATAGTGGGATTTTTTTTTCTGCTTTCTTATATTTTATTAACTCACCATTCACCAAAACAGTCTAAACACCCACTACTGAAAACAGTCATTAGCTGTAACCCTAACAGTGATTATGATCCTGCAACATGTTTTACCTCAGCATGTCAGAGAGCGCCTCAGTCACCGAAGAGTTATAATTAGGGTCACCCAAACCACTGGCCATAGCTAAAGCTGTTTTCAGGGCCTTCATGGATAGCAAACAAAGCACACCTATGTAAGAGAACTGCCATTTACAACAGGTCATAATATACAAAGATATCGGAGGTATTCACACCCCAGTACCTCAGCGATCCAGAGGCGTGTTTGAGTTTCTGTTACGTTGCTCTTGCTGATATGGAGTCCCTCTAACAAGTTGAGAGCTGATAGCAACACTGCACCAGCAGATGGAGGAGGAGGAACCTGAATTATAAACTCTAAGGCAAGAATAACAAACTGCAGATGAAGACGTGAAGAAAATAAAGATAATTTTATCAATTCTGGTGTGTAAAATGTCACCTTTATCATTGTACTGGGCTTCAATGGGTAGCTCTACATCCACACTGTAGTTACCAATGTCTTCTCTGCTCAGTACGCCTCCATTTGCTTGTACCTTTGTAGTGAAAGGCAATGCCGGACTAAAACACATGTCATATTTGACTCACAAAGTCATGCCAGTTTGTATATGTATATCAGTCACCTCATCTACAATCTCTTGAGATAGGTTGCCATGGTAGAAATTCAACAAACCAGCCTCCAGGACTCCTGCCAGGCGAGGCAACCTCACATATGAACCAGCACTCAGAGGTCTTCCATGTGGCATGAATGCATTATTGAAGCTTTGAGATTGCTGCTCACCACTCACCTTTGATATAGCATCAGCTGTAGGAGATTTTAAAAAAAAAAAAAAAAAACCCAAAAAAATCCTGATGTTAAAATTATTGTATTTATTATTGTATTGTGAAGGAAGAGAGGAGAGAAAATACAAAGAGCAGCAGTTTGTCTCACCTAAACTGTGAGACACATTGAAACCTTCTCTTGCTACAGCTGCAGCTCTGCTGACAACATCCTCCCATGGCAGACTGCAGCAGATTTATGGCATGACGTGTGACAAAAAAAAAAACAACAACACCTAATTAAAATGAACTTTTCTATATTCTTACCCTCCGTACAGTGTGTGGGCACGGTGCAGTCCCCTGAGCATGCCTGGCACTCCTACTTGCAGACCTGCCTGAAAATAAATTATAGGTGCAAATGAAAAAATGCAGATGTTTCAGGATTCCTCCACCCCAGCCTTTATACTACCTTGGCCTGTGAAACATTGTGCAGCACCTCCCTTCTGAATGCTTTAGGAGCAGATCCCAGAAAGTTGATCACCCTGGTTTCATTCCTGTGTATGTCATGAACGAGCATGATTCCTCCTCTACAGTGAGGAAATCAAAAAAGGTCAGGGACTTTCGTGTGTATTTATAAATAGAAGTCGCATCAGCATTGAGCAATGAGCAAATCACATACCCACCAACACCTGATACGTGTGGATGAACGACTCCCAAACACAAGGCACCGGCGATGGCAGCATCCACACTGGATCCACCATCACGAAGGACTCTGTGAGCGAGTGCGGTGCAGCGCTCGTGATCCGAAAACAACTCCCCGTGTTGGAAGACCTGTAAACAACTGCCGTGACGAGAAATAATGTGACAGGGGTTCGACGTGCAAATTTTAGACACCATTGCATACCAAACTTTCACCCAGGTAAATCTGCAGGACCAAAGCAATTGACACTGGCATGGCAAAGATGGTAGACAGAGCGTAGACAGTTATTGGTGTGCCTCTGCTGGAGCAGTCCTCATCAGCCTCCTGATTGGATGGACTTTGGTCAAACAAATTTGTGCCATTAGGTGCCAGCTGTTTCAAATGGAAAGGATCTGTGGCAGCAGCAAGTGAGGAAAAAGCAACTTTAAACTGAGTTGAAATTTGTTGGGTTTTCAAGGCAAATTTGAACCAAATCTAAATAAGATGCCTTATTTACTAGTACTATATCTTTGTGTTTGAACTCTACCTCCCAATTCCTCACCATAATTTTTAGTCAAGTCACAAGTTAAGTCACTGGGTGATGAGCCATCAGCCAGCTGATTTGAACTACCAAAACTCTTGTAACCAAGTGTTGACTGCTTGTTAAGTTTTGTTTTAGGAGACGCCTCCATCCTAGCCATATCACAAGGTCTGAACTTCACGGTAAACCTCCAGATTACACCAGTTCCCCACCGAGCGCGCTCCTCCTGCAGCAGGAGCAGAACACAGCAGGTGCAATTTCCTCCAAACTAATGAGATCAACTGTTTGCATCTGTGAGAGAGTGAGCAGTTCACTGTCTGTGGGACATCGCAATTTCACTATAAACAAAAGAAACAAACAAGCTGCAAAATCATACTTTTATTGATGTATCAAAAAAAGGTTCTGAACCAACAACATACAGGGAAGTGCATGGTGTCAAACATAGCATAGCACTTGGTCCAACACTGTATAAATTTACCTGTGCACATACACAAAAAAAGAAACCTAGCGTATCTCATTTTATGAGGTGAATTCTTCATTTCAAATTCAGATACAGTACAAGTTCAAATGCTAATGTAGCTGCCTGGTAACAGTTAACTAGTGTTGGCACATAAAGATTAAATGTTTAGCTTAATTTGCAGAAACGTGGAAAAGCCTACAAGTGTTTTTGTTTTGTTTTTATTTTTTGTCTGTCTTCAGTTGCTTTAGCTTTTTGTGTGAGTGTGGCAATCTGTAGTGAAGAGATTCAGTGGCTGAGGCTGCGACAGCCTGGCTGTTGGAGGTGGTAGGAGTGGTGTTGGACTCCTTGGCGAACACGGTTCTGGCGTTGAATAGCGTTGCGGGACACATGATGCCGCTCTGCCAAAACCTTAGCCTGTGTCATCTTGGCTATAGCTTTGGGCTTGGACAAAGAGCTGAACACGGACTGAGCGCTGGTCCCAGTACTCCCGCTTTGTGCTGTGGGCTCGGCATCTGCAACGCTGGCCAGACACATAAAATAAATCCAATAAACGGACAATAACGCTTTTCCTTATTGTCTGCATATAACATATATTAAAAAAAACACTGTTACAGTGGTAGATGCTCACATTAAACACCGCCAGTTTAAAACACTACTAATTTAAATGCTTGCTTTTAGATTTTATCATATGTTTTGAATCCCTTAATAAGTTGGCATCATTATATTTTGCTGATCTCTTAACACCTTATGATCCCCTAAGGCACAGGTGTCGAACTCCAAGCCTCGAGGGCCGGTGTCCTGCAGGTTTTAGACGTGTCCTTGATCCAACACAGCTAATTTAAATGGCTAAATTACCTCCTCAACATGCCTTGAAGTTTTCCAGAGGCCTGGTAATGAGCTAATCATCGGATTCAGGTGTGTTGACCCAGGGTGAGATCTAAAACCTGCAGGACACCGGCCCTCGAGGCCTGGAGTTCGACAACCCTGCCTTAAGGTCACTGAGATCTGCTGATGTAGCTGGGTTGGGGATTGAGCTTTCTCATTTTTATTCTTTGGCTTTCAAACCAGAGTGAGAGCTTAGGTATTTAGGCTTTTTTATTTTTGTGATTCTTCGGATATCTTTACTAATGTGTGTGGGCGTGTATGCTGTATTGTCCTGTTTCATGTGCACCACTTTGGTCATCTTTGTTGTTTTAAACGTGCTTTATAAAAAAATGGACTGGACTTCTTTCAGTTTCCTCTGAATCTCTGTTTTTCAGTGATATTCATAATACGGTCATCTCAGACTCATTAAAACTCTGGCTATCAGCACAGATACCCCACCTACAGACTATTCAAAACTTTGTTTACACGAGGCAGCCAATCAGAGCAAAGATGTCTTAAAAAGAGGGTGTAAAGGGGCTGCATCAGACCCAGTATAGGATAAATAAAGGATTACTTTGAATTGTGAATCATCTTTACTTTACTAAAGTCAATGAATATAATTATGGAGCTAGAGATTAGCGTAATAGGTCCATTTATTAAAGTATTTTAACTTTAAATATAATACAGAAACAAAAAAACAAAAGCATGCGATGACCTCACCAGTCAGTTTCCATGTCTGTTCCTTGAGGAACAGAGCTGGATGGTTGGCTGTCAGTCAACATTGCATCCTGGTTTTCTGCTGAACCTGCCTCTGTGAAGACAGAAGTTGACCTCAGTTATAAGACTGGGTAATAACCCAGTGTATGCTAAGCATAAGAGCAGGGCGATATGACCAAAAATATTTATCACGATATACATTTGAAAATTTGCGATGACGATATAACTGACGATATAATTGACACTAGACAAAATACTTTACATCTCCACAACTTTATTAGGGAAAAAAACATCAATCTATTTACAATTAAACAAACAGCTGTTTTTATGTGCATAAAGTTGTATAAAAATTTAACAGTGCAAATGCAAATTCCTTGCTGACAGTTTAACCAAAAGGCATTTCCAGTGGAAATGTTCCCTCTAAGCTGTGCGCGTGCGCAATTGCGCACTGCTGGCACGCTCTCTGCGCACAGAAAATCTGCGCTGCACACACACAAAAAAAATCTAACCTGAATTGAAATTAAAATTAATACTTTAACAATTCTGTTTTGCAGTGTTAGTCAGTAAGTGACTGGCTGCTCCCGTATGGGATTAGAACGATGCCACCTTATCCCATAGTCCAGCCAATGATGCGATTCACATTCGTATATACGCAGCTAATCAGCGTCGTCGACAGGCTATGACAGCGTCCTTATGTGCTGACACCGGTGTTTTAGCTAGCAAAGCGGCGGATGTGGAGTGAAGCCACGTTAATGACAACGTGTACAACCATTGGAGATGTGAGCAGGACAGACGGAACAATTGACGGAAAAAGTGTGGACTTTATACCAGTTTTTAAATCGTGTTGATCGGCAGAACAGCTGATTGTTCTGTAAATAGTTTAAAATGTTTATTTAAAAACTGCCTTGGCTGCATTTGTAGGTAAACAGCTGCAAAAAACTTTGTTGTTTGCAAAACTCAGTTACTTTTTTGAAGAAGTAACTATATAATTAATTGCCCAACATCGGTCATTATATTCTGTATTTTGCAGACAGAGAGTTACAGACTCTCTCACAGACCACAGACTCGTAATACAAGTCAGAGCTTTATTTAAAAAAAAAAAAAAAAAAAGTTGTGTTTTCAAAATTGGAGTTCAAGTTATTTTTTATAATAACTTAACATACGACACAGGTCATGAACAAGATTTTTTTTTAATTTTCATTGTATGTGGGCTAAAGCAGTAGTCTAACATAAATGCTGTAATTTGATTATTTTAATAACCCATGTAACTTGGATGGATTCGATGCTGGCGTGACCACAGTGCACACGTCTGCTGTCGCTCACAGTGGTCCAAGGGAGTTTGTGTGTTTGCTCAGACACATGAAAAATTAGAGGAAACATTGCACACGGGATTATAAGGGGCACTGTCGATTTTCAGAAAAATCAAAGGACTGATTTTAAGTGTGCCGTATTTAGCATGCTCTACCAAAAATAGTGCTTTGTTGTGTATCTGACGGACGAAAGCCAAACCAGTTCCACACCACTGAAGTTGCAGCATTTTTACAAACCATTTCTGGTTCATCCGTTTCATTCAACGATTCGCTTTCGCCCTTCTCATTCTCCGTCGCCGCCATGCTTTTTCTGCCATGTGCGTATGTAAACAGAGGCAGTGAGCATGTGCATTTTACCCATCTTCTATCGCGATATTTCATTTTCTTGTCGTTGCCCATCATTATACCGGTATTACCGTGAACGGTATGATATGCCCCAGCCTAAGCACTGTACTCGCGTGTAAAAACAAACACTCAATATCAAGGTGTGCAGTTCACGGACTAAATAACTAACAGATGACCTACTGAATCGCAGTTCTCACACACACACACAAACACACATACATAAACATACATGAAAGAAGTTTAATCTCTTGTTTAACTTTGTTTGACCATTTTTGTGTTAGCCTGTTGGAATGATGTAAAATATGTCACTGTTTTAATATGTTATATTACTGACAGACGCTGCATGACTGACCTTGGTGAGTGACAACATGCCACCCTTCCTCCATCGTGTCTCCAGCCTTGACATCTTCGGGGGTCTCCTCCTCTCTTCCAAAAAGCATACGCGCGATTGTTCTGAACATATCTGTTGTAGTTGCTCTTCTTTGTTCTGCACGGTGCTCGGGTGTTACAATGCTCTTCAGCTGCTGTGGGCAAGAGAAAAAATCAAAAAGAATAAAATATCATTACTTCCTGATTTAATTCAACACAGCCCTTGATCCCCCCCCCCCCCCCTTACTGTTTGGGAGTGGGTGATGCCATGAGATCCCATATTACTTTTAACATATTCAAGCAGTCTCAGGTCAGCTGACTGGGATGCCCAATGAAATGTTTAGTAGTTTGCTGGTTTGAATAAGAATGCCCACTCCCCAAGAATTTCATTGTTAGTGACCATCTGTTTCTAGATACATGGGGGAGGGGCTCTTTTCATCAAACATCTGACCAGTGGGAAGCTACGGCACTTAATTCATAAAGATTTATCTCTTATTTTTGTATAAATGCATCAAAATTAAAACACTGCAGATATTATATCATTGAATCATATTTTCATCTCTTCTCGTTGCCTGAATTCATTATCAGATGCATTTGTTGTATATTGTTTCATGTCTTTTGCTCACTCGGCGTCCTCATTTACAATACCAGAAGATTATATCGTATCAAATCAAAAGACCTTAGACGGCCAGCAGTGCCTATCAGTCCAACGCAATAACAAGCGAACGAAATGTAGCTTTATGACAACAATTCAAATGTAGGTTATCTATTTCCCGTCAACGTTAGCAGCCTGTGAGAGCAGCTCTGCAGCGACCTTACCTGCGCTTTCTCAGTTTGACTCGAAGATCATTATGGAGTTTCAGCTGGGTACATATATTCAAAATAAGCCTATAAATGCTACAACGCACCTCAATGCGACTGTTGTTTTGGATTTCAAATATTCAACCGATAGCTCAATAACAGACCCGCCCATATCCCCGCCCACCAGGAGCAGATCACCAATCAGAGGCCAGGAGGGAGCTTGTCGTTTTGATTTGAGTTTAGTCAAAGATGAAACATTTTTGTTAAGATAATTCCCCTCATTTAAAATAATAATAATAATAATAATTTTTTAATGTAACGTTTACGTTTGTTGTTCGGTCAGCTTTGTAAATCACTTCTATACAAATTACACCAACGTAACTTTTTGTATTTTGCTGCATGACTAAATAAAGGGAGAGATTTTTAGTCGATATTGTGAAGTAATAACACTAAAATTTGACCTTTTGCGGCAAAAAAACATGTTTTGCACGGGAATAAGGTATTTTTTTCATAAGCGGAAAGAACTGGAAAAATATTGGTGTTATGTCTCCACCTATTGGTTTGCTAAAATGATAAGGGAGGTTAACGCATCTTAACATCCCTTGCTATTGTTCCATATTACTGGATGTTTCATTAAATAAATAGGCCTAAATGAATAAGTATTTAACGTTCAATAACCTATTTCAATAGCAGTTGAATATTAACACGTGTACGAAAAATACTGTATCTTTTGTGAACGTGTCTAAGTCTGAAATTTAACTAGATCCTATACTAAAGCTGAACGCCAATCAAAGCGCACAGCCTATGGCACAGAGCTTTTTTGAAAAACTAAGAATCCATGCTCACTTTTATATGTGTGTGCTGCTTCACAGTAGGACCTTGTGGACATCCATGATCGGCTCATTGTCCGTGATGTGAAGGACAAACACGTGCGTGAAATTTACGCAAAAAATCACTGTATGGATGTATGCTTAAATCTGTCAGGTATATTCAATTTCAGTGTTCTTTTTATTTTATTTTCAAAATCAGAAGACTGTGATTTACTCCAGGATTTCTACCTACCAGTAGGACAAACTGATTATTACTACATGGTTTATCATCTGTGTCATTCATGAATCTGTTGTTTTGTGTTATTGTGTGTTATGTTCTCAGTAATTATCTTATTTTTAAATCGTGGATTACTATATCACGTTTGCTGTTCAAACGTGCACAACCTTCTTCTTAGTTTGTTTAAAGCTATTTCACGGGTGACATGACTTGGACGCAAGAAGACCGCTTTGACAGCAAAGTGGTTTCACATGGCGTGAATGGTCATATAGTTTTACTTCCTTTCTTCCAGGAGATGGTGCCGTTACTCTGCTGACGTTGATCTACGGTCCATAAATTGATAAACTGGCATATAGCTTATTCTATATCAAGCTGCACCTTTCTTAAAATGGAAAGTCCGATGACACTTTAAACCAAGTCAAGATGCCGTTTCACAATAGCAGCCAGTGTGTTTTTAAATCAGCATATGGTTATTCTCATTCTTTCATCTGCTTGGAATTATTGTTGCGGTGTTATTATTACGTATATATGGGGTCAGATGTTTATATCCTTCCGTATCTATAATTATATGAGCTTAATAGAGGGCAAATTGTCATCACACCTCCAAGAATCTGCATTATTGCACCACAGAGAGCCACAGTCACCCAAACTGCCATTTACATGCATGTCAATAAAACAATTCGCTATGGTTCCTTCACCTTTTCTCGTCTGCGGCTCAGCGCCGCTGGATTCCTGTGGAAAGGCTGTGAGGCTCATGTTTTTGTTGTCGTAAAGTGTGTTGAGCGTGAAAGCTTCTTTCTGAGCACTTGAGCGGCGATATGTGAGGTGGGAAGGTGGGGAGGGCCCTCGGGGTGAGCACACCCCTACTTGCCTGTGTCAGAGTATTTCAGAACAGAGGCCAGTATTTAGAGACTCTTCATGAAAGCTGTACATATGACTTTTTGCTGAAGTTCCACTTTAACTTTTGGGGCTGTTGGAGGACTTTTTCTCCCCTGTTTCCCACGGATCCGCAGAGCAAGATTATAAACGACTTTTTCGACTTCTAGAAACTGCGCCGTGACCACAGGATACTTTAACGCACAGTTGCTACACCCTCAAAGAAGGACAATGCCTCGATCTTTCTTGGTCAAGAAATACTTTGCTAAGCAAAAGCCAAACTACAGTGAACTGGAATGCCAGAACAGTGAGTTACGAAGTTGTTTATCCCTTCAATGAATTATGAAAGCATCCTTACATAAGCGTCGCAAATGAGGCATGAAATTGTCCCTTTTTCTAACTGTAGAAGTAAAGTTCAAGTCGAATGTAAGAACATTTTCTAAATGTGTTCTGTCTGGTCCGACTACAAACCAGTCTATTCCCCGTTCAAGTTGGGACCCGTTAGATGCACTTTACCCCCCTTCCTGCACCCAGACAGAGCTCCATTCATGTTACAAGCCCTTGTGAATACGTGGGAGGAAGCGGCCACAGAGCCTTCCCATGGCTCTAACTTTATTCTCAGTAAATCATGAGGAAAAGGGGAAAAAAAACGAGAAGAATGCAGAACCTAAATCAGTCAGGAAGAGAATTCATGCAGTCCACGAGAATAGATAAAATTGTTTTTAGATTTCAGTAATGCATTTACAAGCTTAATATTTAACTTTTGTAAGCTTTCTAACACTGGCTGTGAAATCATCCTCTTTCCTTAACAGACACTTATTTGGAGAATTATACTCTTGCTGATCTCTCATCAGTCAACACCACTGCCACCTGCTTCACCACAGGTTTGGTGTGGGATCTGAGTGTTCTTCCCACCCTTTACCTACCAGCCTCCCAAACAGAACCCTCTGCCAACACAGGGCCCCTGGACCTCAGCTCCCCATCCAGCCTCAGCAGCAATGCCAGCAGCAGTGGAGAGGAAGATGAGGGGCGCACCTCAGACCCCCCTAGTCCTGAACCCGTGCACACGTATGGCCCTCGCCAGCGGATGAAATGCACAGGAGTCATGGCTCATATCAGTCCCCCAGAGGAGGAAGAAGAGAGAGAGACCCCTGCCACAGCTGCCAGGCCAGCTTTCCTCTGCAAACACTGCCCCAAAGAGTACACCAGCTTGGGGGCTCTAAAGATGCATATCCGCTCACACACTTTGCCCTGCGTTTGCACCACCTGCGGGAAGGCTTTCTCCAGGCCGTGGCTGCTGCGCGGTCACATCCGCACACATACAGGTAAGACCCATTTTCACACGTATTGTGCAACACTGTATGGTATCTGGCAACTCTCCAATGGATTGTTGACACATGAATGAAGAAATCTGTGTTACTGAAAATTTGTAGCTCTGCGTATGAGTTGACATCATTGTTAGTCAGCAGCAGGTCACTCCCTTATCATTCAGACTGTGTATGAGGCAGCAGGATATCCATGACAATCAATGTGATGAGCTTAACACTCAATCAGCAGACATTATCACACAGGGAAGCCCTCTGTAGACCTTGCACTCATTGATTACACATTGTGTTTAATGTCTCGGCAACAATGACTCGTCTGCTAATTATCTTACCACTGCTGTTGGTTATCACGCAGAATGGAGGGACAAAAGGTTTAAGGAAAGCCTGAGGGCTCCCTGCTATCACTGAGCACTTAGTACCTGCAGCAACTTGTTAGCGTAATCTCATTTGGCCCTGATTAAATCATGCTAATTCAGTCAGTCTCTGACCCCACCGGTCTGCCATGTGATTCTTTATTATCTTCACAATGTGACTGCTGTGTGTGAGGTGTTAGTGGAAAGCTCTTGTGAACTCAGTGATGCTCGAGTTGTGTCCCTGTATGGGATTTTTACTCACATCTAGAGGGAAGTTCCAGTGAAGTCATAAGTTTCCAAACTTTTCCCTGCAGGTGAGCGCCCATTTTCCTGCCCCCACTGCAACCGGGCCTTCGCCGACCGCTCCAATCTACGGGCTCATCTGCAGACCCACGCCGAGGTGAAGAAGTACCAGTGTAGCGTGTGCTCTCGCACCTTCAGCCGCATGTCACTGCTGCAGAAACACAGCTCCTCGGGGTGCTGCTCCACTTCGGTGTGAGACGGCCTGAAGGGAGGCAGAGGGGACCCACTCAGAGCTCAGGAGGGCTTGCAGCCATGGAGAAGAGGTTTTCACAAGCCCGGTTGCCCTGTTGAGGACCTATAAGGCCACAAAGAGCATGAAATGGCCTGCTTTATGAGACCTGGATGGAATTAAACCTCATTATGGATCTGACTTTACAAGCCTCTTTTTCACCATTAAAAAAACAGCTGACAAGCTGATTTTTTTTTCTTTTTAAATATAGTCCAAGGTCTTGAGGCTGGACCAAATCTGAACTGCACTATGCAGACACTCACTTGATATCAGCTCCTATGTTGCTATTGTGCCCATTCCAAACACCAAATATGTAGTGAACTCATTGGGTTAAGAGGTGTTCTTTCCCGTCTCTGTCCCGGTGCCGGTCAGCTCAGGATCATGGCCGAGACACAGCTGCTCAGAGGTAGGGGTGCGTGGGTGGAGTAAATCTCTTAGCGTGTCTCAAAACACACACACACACACAGACACACAATTGAGTGCACACACAGCTGTCCTCGGTACTGTGGTGTAGATAGACGAGGTGCTAACAGGTGCTACAGCCCTGACCTTCGCTGGTTGATAGCAGGTGACTTCCACTGCCCTTGGTTTGCTTAAGAAAAAAGAGGAAGCATGTCATCACAAAAGAATGGCACCAGTTAGTGTTTTCTTCACCAGTTGGGGGATCATTTTAAGCCTCTATTTTGGCTACATCCAAACCTTCTCTTTAATCTGATGTGTTTAGGAGATAGGAAAAGCCGTTCCGTCTGTTATTTTCCAAAGGAGTTTCACTGTGCAGCTCTGCCATGCATTCTAGGTTACCACAGTGTTAATAATGTCAGCCAAAGCCATACAACTCAAATAAATACGTGCCTTGAAATTATATTATTTTTGAAACCAAAATGTGCCTTGTGTGTTTACCTCATTTAGTAGTCATGGTTTTAAGAAATGATTGCAGTATTAGTAGAAATTAGTTCTATAAAGTTTTAAAATGCAAAAAGGCTGGGACCAAAGAATTTTGTAGTTTACAGCATGGAGACGTGCTTGCCTATGATGTAATGAGGACCCTGTAAATGGACAATGCAAAGATGAATTTTTTAAAAACTTTCCTGAACATTTTATGGCAGTGTTTAATAGTGCAATGTGCAAGTGATGCGTTATGTCATATTTTTGTGCTATGCTTGTGTGTTCAATTCCTATTCCCTGTATTTCGCAGCTGATATCCTTTCATTCAATAAAGTAATTTATGTTTATTAAAACCTGCAAACCGGCTGTTTTATCTCCGCTTCGATGCGACGAAACGAGCGCGGCTGAGAAGTGTTGGTTCATGGAAGTCTGTTTGATCATTAACTGGGAAATTTCTGCTCAGCGCCTTGTAATTAGTGAGCGAAATGACCGGGATGTTGAAACTGAACTGCAGATGTGCAGGTGAACACACTGTGCTGATGATGGATGGAAACAACTGAATGCACCTGCTTCCAGTTTGCACCTGCCATTTACTTATCGTTCGTCACTGTGCAAACATTACTGGATATGTGAGTGTACAGTTAAAAGAACTCAAACAAAAAAACTTCTCTTTCCCCCTTCTGTCCAGCCCAAGCTTGAAGATTTAATTCACATGTGCTCACCTACCTTTTTTAAAATGATCATATAGGGGATTTCTTATTACTACTTGATTGCAGTGTAAATATGTTGTTCCCTCTCTGGGGAGAGAATTACATTCTCCTCTTCCTCTGCCTAGAGAGTGAGTCAGAAACTGTTTAGCTTTAGTTCCCATGTCTCTCGTGCTCACAGTCAGTAAGTCAGGCCACTAGTCAAGCCAGCAGTCAGTCAGTTAGTTGGAGTTGGTGTGCGTGGGCTGAGCCAGCTGGGCCAACAGAGTGAGGTAAGGTGTTCCACGGCAAAGTTCCCTATTTCCTTTTGAGTCAGCTACCAGCCAGGATGCCTTCTGCAGCATGTAATGGTGACTCACCTCACACAATCCTCAAATGAGATTGCTTATGCAAATTCTTAAACATCTGTGGACAAACACCAACAACCTCCAACATGGAAATAATATGAGGATTTCATTCGAGAATGTGGCTGATTGTGGCTCCTTTTGCCCTCATGTTCTCGTGTGTCTTAGTTATTGTGCTCTTGGATAAAAGCACTATTAAAAGATCAGCTGTTGGATGTTAGCTCAAACTATTTTGATGTCAGCTGGTATGTCCCGAGGTCAGGGTGTTAGCTCTGGCAGCAGACACAGTTGAAACGAGTCCTCAAATTAAACATCGGGTTTGCTCTTGATTGGCTTTTCCTGATGATTTTAATCTCTGTCATATTTCTCATCATCTAAGATTTATAGGATACTGCAGCGATATATGATATGTGTGTTCAGAAAAAGCAAAGGCCTTTCTAGTTTTATTTATTTATTTATTTTTGTGCTAAATGTTTTGAACCTTGGACAAATCTGGCTTTCCTCTATCCTTTATAACTAGGTCAGAGTTTTCCCAGATAGTGCGAAGCCTTATACATTTCCTGTAAAAACACAGGCACATTTCAATTCATTGCTGCATCACAGGTTTTTGTACTTCTTTCTGCCTTTTTATAGAGAATTAAAAACACAACATGCTCCCCTTCCCTTGTTCCTCGGGGGAGAGTGGAGGCCTGGATCTGAAATCTGAGAACGTTTTCCTGCTGTGTGCTTTACAGTGCCAGAGCACTCACTGTAATTTACCAAAAGTGGCTGCTATTTATGCCATAAAGCATGTGTTTAACATTCCTGAACCCCACTGTGTTTGTGTATTCCTCGCTCACTCGCTTGCGCTCTCCCACTCACTCTCTGCCTGCCTCTACTGCTGTATGTCTATTTATGTGAGTGTGTGTGTGTGTGCGAGTAGTAAGTGGAAATGGTCCCTACAGAGCAGCAGCCCTTTCCCTCTTCACAGGAGGATCATCTCTCCCCCTCTGAGACAAGGCGGACAGGAAGTGGGAGTTTACATTGGCCTACTTTACCCAAAAAAGCAGCCCTGGGTCGAAAAGCTAAAGTGCTCATGTGGTGTTTTTTTTTTTCTTTTTCTTTTTTGGCTGCTGCAGTTTGCCAGTGCCAGCGCTGTGTCCCATCCCCCCCATCAGCTGTCCCACCCATGGTTGCTCTCGCAGCCAACTTTTTGGGGTGGAGTTGGGTGGCCAGGAACTAACGAGCGGCCTTCAGTGCAGCAGCAGTAAGGGCTCATGGTCTGGGAGACAGGAAGGAGCTGTCAGCATCTCATAAACAGGACTCATCTTGCACTCATGACACACAAGACCTGGAGAGAAGTCTCCCAGGAAGAGGCCTTCAGAGACCCACTTTAGCTTCAGACTGTTGCTTAGTCTGATGCTTACTGCCCCTCTGGATAAGCCATAACACTGACACCGAATATACATAGCTAGCATGTCACACTTGAGATGTTACAGTCACTTGACAGTAGGATGAGTATCACCAGTGGACAAGTCCAAATAAAGTGTTGTAAAGCTGTGATTTAGGCAGCCATCGACTGATTTGAGATTCACACGGGAAAAGGAAGTCACATGAAAACATAAGTGTTTCCAGTCCGTCTGTTTAGGGGTTTGTGGTGTATTATGGTAGAAAATACAGTAGAGTATTCTTTCATTGTTACACTCGAGTTTAATATAAAATGTCAGTATTGGTCACCGTTGGCCTGGCCACTCCACTTTGAGACCCCAGGTGTGAAAGATAACCTCATTACTGGTGTGTCTGTGGGAATGGGAACAAAGCGACACTCGTTCTTCTACTCTTAAGAATAAAACAACTGCTCAGTTTTGCTAGGTATACTCCCCCAAAACCTCTCACCTCACGTGTTACTCTCTCAGCTTCCTCCAGCAAAATTAGCACCTCTCGGTGTCTATCACCTTGCTTAAAGAGCACTTTATTGCTCTTGAATCTTAACGTTGCCTAACATTTGGTGGGAGTTTTTTTCCTGTCTCCCTCAGAGGTCTCCTTGGAGTTCTGTTGTCTCACTCTTAATACAATCAGAGTTTGGACGAGTGATGCAAATGTCAGAATGCAAAGCTAATTCCTCTCCGCTGAGCTGCAAACAGGCCAGAGACTGGTCTGGTAAATAAGAAGGCCAACAGCGGTAACACCACAAATATGCTTAATGATGGATTTGATCAGGCTGCGGAGTTGCCCCAAGGCTGGATTGGAGAAGTGGTTGGGTGGGTTGGAGGATGGGGGTAGGGGGTGCATATTAAAGAGTAATGAATCACACACTCAGTCACAGGGTCGCCGGCTATGAATGTGCTCTCTGTTGGTTTTCCTGGAGCCTGGAGTTTACTAACTGATGACGCAGGCTGGACTTGATCAGAGACATGTGTTGCTGCAGATTCGATGCCAGTGAGAAGCATAGCGAGAAAGAGGGGAGAAGGGGGAGAGGTAGAAAGATGGACGGCGCCTGAGCTCTTTGCCTTGCCTCCATGTGTCCTTCTGGGTACTGGCTTGCACTGTGGCTGATGGGGTCGGAGGGGAGATGGAGGGAGAAAATAGACCTCAGTTATACATTGGAACAGGAAGCCAGAGATTCTCTGAGAGTATCCTGACCTAGATTTTAGTTAAAAAGAAAAAATCATTACTCCCAAATTCCTGTGTGACATCTCAGCAAGCCATGGAGAAGCATGCCTACTTGACACAAGAGCAGCGAAAGCAGAGCTTCCTCTGCCCTAAAATGAAAAATAAAACCAGGTCTCACAATTAAACAAGGACAAGTCTACAGCGTAGGCTGTATAGAAAAGATAGATGCCTGTGACGTCACCCATTGGTTTGTGGACAACCACTTTGAAGCTGGGACTTCAGTTTTTTGAAGAGAGCAATGAGTGCTAAATTATTACTTCTTGAATTGTCTGTTAGTACAAATAACCACAAGGAAAGCTATAGTAATTCCATCAAAAAACATAGTCAGTATTTCCAGTGAAATGACTCGAACCAGCTGCAGGGAAGCTTAGCAAAGAGCTAGCAGGGCTAACACCTGTCCTGGCATCCACCTGTTATTCAAAGCAACCACACCCCTATCAATAAATAGGCTGAGGTTGCTACTGGGCCAACAGCCAGCTCGAGTCTCTGAGAGACTGCTACTATCATAGTGGTGCTTCAACCTTAAAGTTAACATTAACATGCTATCTTGTCCATATGTAGGAAAGCTAACTTTACTTGCTAGCATGGAACTCCAAGTACGCTACATAGTTCTTTTTCCTTGTTTTGTAATTTTGGCATAGCGATCAACAAGGTGAGGATTGTCCAGACTTATAAGCATTTTCCAGAGGGAAAATGCAGAAGTGCAGATACTGCCCATTGTGACTCTTTTCTAAAACTGTAGAAATTATCACTAACTGTTAGGGTCATACTTAATAACCCTCTCCACCTGCCAGAGGAGGAAATATCACCTGTTTGCTACAGGAGAATGCACCTGAGCATACTTTCCCAGAAAAAGTTCAAGACGACGTTGAGCTGTTGCCTGAGGCCTTAAAAGAGTATTATGAAAGAGGTAATGTAGATTTGTGCCCACATGTTGGAACATGTCACTGTGTAACCGTGTGTAAACAGAATCTGGCGGTGTGCTGGGAAACAGATTGCCTCCCCGCTTGCTTCTAACTTTTCAAGATTTTGATTTGTTGAGCTTAGAAAGCTCTGTGTGAAAGTGAGATATGCTTACCCGGGCATGCCAGCTCATGCCATGTCTAAATGTGTTGTACACTTGAATGTCACTATCTGGAGGAAAGCTGCTAATTGAGTCATGATAGTGTCTGTGGCATGTCATTTCCCATGAACAGCCTCATAAACCACACCAGCATGAGAAACAGACCTGTTTGGAGCAAGAATGGGAGTTTGGTTTGTCACTGCTGGAGTGGAAGATGTCCAAGGTTTCCCATTTGTTCAAGACGGAGATCAAAGAAAGTCAAAGCCAGAGGCATTGCACCCTGGGAACAGATGCGTGGCATCCAAACACTTCCCTGAGACAGTAAACAGCCACGATGTTGCTCGTGTGCGCACACACTCACGCAGAGATTACGTGCAACAGCTGTCATATTGTCATCGATCATTCCTCAATTCCACCTCTCAGGCATCTTCAGATAAACACACGCAGACATAGGTGAGCACAGGCAGACACACACACACTGAGAACTTGTCTGCTGCGTGGGAGGCCTATGCAGCAGCTGTTTATGATGGAAAACACCCGACACTCCCACCGACACCCCACAGACTGTCCTGTCATTGTGACATACCGAGGGCTGCTGAATCCCCAAAGGCTGTGAGGCTTCAGACCAGGACAAGAACGATCTATTCATCAGCAGTCCAGCTTTCAAACAACTCCACCAACCACACAGAGGAGCGGTTGATTCTGCACAGTTGGTTCCCAAACAATTGATACACACAGGCCAATAAGCAAGCACTCGCTCAATCCCAAATCTATGCACGCACAGAAACACACGCACACAGCACTGCACATGCTGAAGCCATTATCCTGTTGCTTGTTAAGTCATTACTCTATAGCTTGTTATTTTCTCAAGCAAGAGAAAGCAATCTATCCACAAAGGAGCGCTGAGAGATTTGCCACCCGACTGAGTCCTGGGATATGGGAAGTTACCCTGAAATTTGAGGAATGTGGTGAGGTTTGAAATCTAAGGAATACAGAAAATGATCATCTACTGGAACAGTGAAGCTTCTTTCCTGGAGTCTCCAATTCAGAGCTGCAGCCAAGACTGTGAGAGATGTCCACAGGGAGGGAGTATTATAGACATTACTGATGACAGCGCAGAAAAGTTTCAGTCCACCAATGGGAAGAGGGGGAACTGACATAGTCTGAGAGCTTTGACTTATTCACGGTGGATCTCAGACATCTGGTTTCCATTTCCCTCCTCTCCCAAGACAGTGAATGCTGGCAGCGGGGCTTTTCAATGAAATCGTCTATTCGACTTCCTGTGCTATCAGTTTAGCATACGTGTGCGTGTGTGTGCCACAAAGAGCAATGAAAGCAACGCTCAACACATAGACAGTTATTAAAGTGAACTGCGCTGCTTTCTTCCAGCGTTTATTTTTAGCTTCGCAGCTCCGAGCCCTGACGCCACCCTCAAGGTTTATTGGCACTCTGTGAGCAGCCATTTTCACAGCATCCTCTCCACAGCAGGAAAACCTGTGAGCCAGCACACTCTCACCACATTGCTAATGAGTGACACATGCCCCCCAATCCTTTTCCAAACTCTGCTGCTGACACTTCCAGATCAAAGCCCTCCAAGAGAAGTTTCACACCCAGACCCCCTCCCCGCCCACCATCCACCTACTCTTTGACACAGAAGCGACATGTCTGAGGGCGGCCAAATGGTGACGCACCTGTCCCTTCTACATTCAACACGGACAGCAGTGTAGCAGTCTTCACTTTCGATGTGTATTCCAGCTGTGGATAATACGAGATCAGATATCACTGCGCAGATATGGTGCATGTCAGTGGGAGACATGAGTGAGACACTCAGTGCTGTGATGAAAAATATTCATCTGCACCGTGGCCTGTGGGTGGAGAGATTAAAGAGAGGAAATGGAATTTAAAAAAAAACCAGATTGCGAAAGTCTGGATCAACACTGAATCTCTTGCCCCATGAATCTTGAGGTCCTTTTCATTAATCTAACCACTTCGCCCATCCACCATCTCAAGCTGAAATACTGTCCGAGCCATATAGCCGTAGGGCGTCGAGAACAGAGCAGGCAAGGGGAAGGGGGGCCAGGGCAAAGGCAGGAAATCCCAATGCAGCATGAACTATTTTCCTCCATAGTTCCACCAGAACAGCTCTTTGTACCACAACCACCCCCACGTCACAAACTCCAACGCCCCCACCCTCTATTGGGCCTCTGTCTCTGACAGCCATCCACTGCTGTTCTATGAGGCAACCGCACCGCCACCACCACTGTGAAAGAAACAATCCAAAATCCATACACACACATGCAGTTCACTTGTGGGCCGTTACTCAGCAGTGCTGGGGGTTGACGAGCAAGGATCAAAAAGCTCGGGGTTCCCCTCCAACTCAGTCCAAAGTCCCTCTGTGGTTAGACCGTAGACAGAGAGGCACCTTACTTTACACAGAGCCCCCAAATTCCAAAAACACTCAAGTACAGAGAAGAAGACGAAGCATAAAACTGCACTCAATCTGCTTCCTTTCTCGCAATGCGAATTCGGCAGAGGCTAGACTGATCTGTGGCAAACGGACCCCTTTTCTTTCTCGTTCTTCTCGTCAAGCATTCTTTCCTTGGCAACAATTCTCCATCTCCTAACAGTATCACTTGATCGCCGAGAACACACATGGTCTTCATGTGACTCCAATGAAGAGATGGCTCTGCGGAGGCATAAGGCAACAAAACTGAGTTCTGTCTTGGGCTCATTTCACAGTGACACACATTCCACTTCATTAGGACTGAGCAGCTAGAGGAATGAGAGAAATTCAGGTCAGTGACACTGGTGGAGAAATATCCGTGTTAAAGTTTTAGCTACAAGACACACACTGAATAACGTGTTCCCACATTGCAACATCAAATCCAGACACGGTGCTGATTTGTTTCAGAGCAAGAACCGGGCCTGTGATTGACTTGGATTTATTTTATGCACCAGTGAGACCCCATGCAAAGAGGGAGAGGCCTCCAGAGAAAAAAATCCCAAAACCAAGGGTCTTTTTTTTCCTAAGACAAACTCAAGGCTGTAGAAGAGGCAAGTGTGAGTATATGGTGGGTGGGAGTAAGCAAGGCACCTTGGAACAGCTGGTCTGAATTATCCGTGGGGTCGGGTAGGGGGAGGTGGAGGGGAGGCGTAGAGACTCCTGGCGCCAGGATCGGGCCAGCAGGTCAGGGAGGATGACGATTACCAAAATACTAGCAGGCAGCCGTAGCCTTGCGAAAAAACAGGGGGTGTTCCTGGCTCACATCGCTCACAGCTACAGGATGGGCAGGCGAGTGGACGAACATGGAGGCAGGCTCTGTGTGTGAGAGAGGGACGCTCCTACTTCCACTTCCTATGAGATAGCCACTTCCTGTCATTGAGAAACACAGAGAAACACCATGTTAATGACTATAAGGTGAAACGACCTTTAGTTTGTGATGGAGTCCAACTTAGATGTTGTGACAAACAAAAGTTTAGAAAGCTCTCTTGCATGAAACAGAACTGTGTGTGTGTGTGTGTGTGTGTGTGTGTGTGTGTGTGTGTGTGTGTGTGTGTGTGTGTTTCCTTTAGTATACCAGAAACCAGCTGCCTGCAAGGTGCAGCTCACTCATAAGGTTCCTTTTGTGTTTCCTCTCAGGCTGAGCTGACCACATGTGACCGGATTCAAAACAGATTGTATTTATCGCACGGCGCCCTCTGCTGGTGAAAGTCTAACGCTACATCGACAGGCGACGTTTATCGTGTCTGTGTGATCATGATTATTTGTGTCAAGATCTACAGATATAATTACCTCGCCTCTTGCACTGCTGCTCTAACACACTGAAATAAAGAATGATCTCATTGTTTATGATATTTCTTTGTATGACCTCGCTGTAGGGACAATGACAATAAAGGTCTATTCTTCTATTGTGTAGATCATACATATATATATAATTGAATTACAGAAAATGACTAATGAATTCTGATAAAAACGTTTTAGGGGTGTAGTGTTGGGTAGTGTTAACAATCTATTAAAATTTGGCTTACATCAACCAAGGTCTTCAAAGTCAGCTTAATGATTTATTGATCAAAGATTGGCAGAAATCCTTATAACTTAGAAACTATGATTATTATGAAGTGTGGTGTGTATTGTTAACATAGAGAAAGCACCGTATAAAGATCATGTCATATTTGACACGATTATCAAAAGGTCAAAGTGACAATGATGCTATATGGAACTATATAGAAAAAGTTTTAACTGTTTCCTACTGCCATTGTTCGTGCTGACATCATATAGGGAATGATATAAGGGGATTCTACATATCAGGTGACTTTTTTCAAGGTCAAAAAGGGTCTACCATTTATAAAATGACATCTTTGTGCGCTTTTATTTGCATTGGCAACATTTAGGAAATGATAGCTGTATATGTGGATTCTAAATATGACTTTATAGTTTGTATCCAAATGTCACATTTGACCTCTGACCTCATTTTTACATTTCACATCTGGTTTCTTTCAAGTTGACCCCAAATTGTGTTATATCTTTAAAGAAAGTATTGTCAAGTGAAAGAGAATGAGCTTCTATTTTATTGTTGTTTGTTTGTAAAACTGCTCAGAAAAAATGCTGAATGTTCTTGTAAAATGACAGAAAATACTGCTGTATGTGAGTTCTTAGCATATTTCTCAGCATTTTTAAGAAATCTTATTAATATTATTATATTTGTAAATTTGCCTGATCTCAATGAGTCAGTGAATCTCACATTTGCTTCCAGGCAAAGCTGGATTTGCGAACAACCAGATCATTTTAAGGGCTAATTAAAGTAGCTCACTTTTTATCTTCACCTTTTTTTCTTTTTTAAAAAATAAACATCATCTGGAGAGATGCTTTAACTTCAAAGCCAGCACTCTGCATTCAGGATGATCGCATTCAAAGCACATTTTAAGATTTGTTTGGACAGAACGATCAAACAAGTGGTGCTTGTTTAGCTAAGAAATCAGTTCAGCTTTTCTTTCAACATGGAGGCATAAGTCGCCTATCTCCAAAATCACTTTGTCTAACTTTGAAATGAAAGTTGGGGACTGCAGAGAGCTGTGATTAATGCTTTGTGGCAGCAGAGGGTAGCATTGATCACAATTACATCAGCTTACACCAAAAGGGCAAATATCTCTCGCATTTGCAGTCGTCTTGCAGCTGATTCAGAGCTGACACGGAGGCCTGTAACTCCCCCTGTGTAGGAAGTATTCTCTTCTTTCTGCAGAGGCTGTGATTTGTTTACAGATTCCAATTTTCCGCCACCTCCGAGTGGCAGTCAGCCACAGTTAAGAAGACTCCTCCTGAGACTCCAACCTCCGATGTTCACACTATTCTGGTACTGCCAATTAGGAGATGAAAACAGACCACTGACACACTGTCATATTGTGAGAGAAGAGGAAGACTGAGACACATACACAGTGCCAGCTGTCCGAGTGTCTGGCCTGTTGCCGGGATGTAGCACTTCTCCGAATGCCAGGCCAATCCTTCCGTTACATCTCGGCGAGCGAAGGAGGAGAACCAAGCTTTCCCTCAGGACTCTCTTCACCTGCTCAAACTTCTTGCTGCTCAACATCTTGCGGCCACACATACCTCAGACTAGCTGTGAAATGTTGGCAGGATCTGTTAAACGCCCAGGGAGGAATCTTTAGGTGGGACAAGGGTTGATGCCATCTGCAGCCGCTGAAAAACTAGAAGCAAGCAATGAATCCCAAACACAGGGGAAGTCAAAACCTTTTTTAAAGTCACTTGAAGACTGGATCTTATTAGTGTTTGGAGAGGAAATGACAGGAGGCTGATCACTTTACTGTAAATGTGGTTTACTTCACAGAATAGGAGAAGATGTTTGAATGGTTAAATTAAAAGGAAAAGGCCATGAAAATACACAAAGAAGACACCAGCTATGACACATTGAATTTAAATAAGAACTCAGAATCCTTTGATCTTGGTCAACATAAACCGTAACATTTTGGTCTGATTAGTTTATTTGAAATATGGGAAGAAGAAAAAAACATCTCGTTTAATGACAAAATATACCAGCATATATTCTATTGGGGCCTTAAAAGCAAGGATGCAGGGGAGTACTCGAGTACTCAAAAAACCCCAAAACATTTACATCTATGAGGACCACATGAATGAAAAAAAAGGATTTTTTTTTTTTACAGTGAGCAGAATAATGGAGTTTAATAGTAATAATAAACACAGTAATAAGAAGTGTCAAGTAAAGATAACTAGAAATATAAATTTGGTTGTGAAGTTTGTTACAGTTCAAAATAAACTAAAAGCTAAAACTAGGTGTGGGGGAAAAAAAACCATGTCAGTTGACTGAAATAAAAATATGAAATTTCAAATAAAATAAAAACTGTTAGAAGAAATAAAGTCAAATTTGGCAAGATAAACGTTGAGGCTAACACTGAAACTCATGAAAACGAAACATTTTCAAATAAGTAAATCTAAACTAAAATGAGGAAACTGATTCAAACTCAAAGAGAATTAAAAACTAAATTAAAAATCCAAAAAAGTCACAAGTTTGTTCGTGAGAAAAATCACTCAAACAGCCCTGAACTGAAGTCTGTGGGTTACTTCTACAACAGCTGGGATGGCGGTACAGTCATGTGAAGACAAGAGATTTCACAGGGGTCGTTGCATTAGTGTTACAAAAGTACTGCGTCAGTCAGAACAGGTAAAGTAGCAGCCAGGCGCTGCTAATCAAATGTACTTGATTAACTGATCATCAGCAAGTGTGAGCACTATAAAAGTAGCTGCTCTGAAGCTTTTAGGTTTGTGTTAACACAGTGCCACAGTCTACACAGGACTTCCCAGCAATTCACAGTGGAGTTCTCATAGAAGTGCTACATTTACTGTTAAAGTTTAAATTTAATGACAGTACAATTTAAAAAAATGAATGAGTACAGCTTGTTTGGAAGGGTTGCCAGGAGAAAGCCTCTCCTCTCTGAAAAAAGTAAAATAGCAGCACAGCACAAACAGACACAAAAAAAAAGATCTAGAACAATGTTGGACGGATGAGAGCAAAGTGGAAAAACAACATCTCCGCACAAACACCTCATACCGTCAGGCAGGGCTGGTGATTATTTTGGCTTGTTTTGCAGACACTGGACCTGTGCAGCCACGAGTCGCCCATGAGCTCCTCCCACCAAAGTATTCTAGAGTCAAATGTGAGGCCATCTGACTGACAGCTGCAGCTTGGCACAAGTTGACGATGACCCCAGGCACAGCAGCAGATCTACAACAGAATGGCTGAAAAAGAAAAGAATCGAGGTGTTGCAATGACCCAGTCGAAGCCGTGAATGAAATGCTGTGGCGGCAACGTAAGAGAGCTGTGCATTAATGATTGCCCGCAAACCTCAGCGACAGAAGTAACTTTGCAAAGAAGAGTAGGCCAAAATTCCTCCACAACAATTTGAGAGACTGATGAAGTCATATATTAGAAGCCATCACTGGTGTTAGTTCAGTTTATTGTTGCTAAAGGTGGTCTTACAAGCTGAAAAACTGGATGTTCCCATTGTCATATGACTGTAGACTGTGGTAGCATATAAAGCATAAAGGAAGAAAAGAATTGTCTTTTTGGGCAAAGTCAGCAATTTTCTTTCTGTGTTACCACAGAAATTGAAGTAAATTTAGATCATTCTTCAGAATAACTGATTACAAAAACAGACTGAACACAGCTGCTCAGGCTGGCTTTACACTGCGTTTTTACCAAACCATTTCTGGGGGTTTTTGATGACAGAGAAACTATGACTGGTCAGGAAGGCCACAGCAGAGGTTCCTTTGCTTTCTTTGCAGACACAAGCTGCAGATCTACATTTTTAAGACGTCTTAATTAAAAATTCAGAATTGAGGTTTACAAGAAGTGTATAATAGGGATAAAGGGATCAGCAGCTTCTGATTTCATAATAACCCATTTATAGATGTATAAATGGCTTTCAGTAAAGCCTCCCCAAACCTCCACTTAAACAATGCAGATTTTGGTCAGCAAGCAGCATTTTTTCAAAGGGCTCAGTCATGAAACACCAGTTGTATTTCTGATTTTGCAGATGATGTTATGTGGAGGAAGTTTGTGTTTCCTTAGCCTTGAGCCAAGCGACCCGTGTCAGTTACCTTGAATTCTGCCTGGAAACAAAGTAGACTAACTGAACTCGATGGTGTAACGCATTTGCTGCTTGATTGGTTTCCACGGGCGACAGGTGAAATCTCACATGGCAGAGGTCCTGATGGTGTTTGTGTGGGTGACTGGATATTGGTGTATGGGCACGTGCACATACAGGAAACATACGGGGGGCTCGGAGCCTGAGTAAACTGTGAAAGAGCTGCCACGCGGCCTGCTGAAATGCCTTTCATTGTGACAGCAGTTCTGTCTAAACAGTTATGGTCAGAGGCCGAGCGCCGCCACCTGTATCCCTGGACGTCTTTAACGGACCCTCAGCAGGGCTGACAGTAAATTAAGGGAAGCTATGTCTACCCTGACAGCGAGATGCTGTAGGTCACTGACTGAAGGTCTTTCCAAGCAGCTAGACAGGTTTCCCTTCCAAGTCTATTTAAAGTCAAGCAGAGCAACTGAAGTCATGGCGCACTGTTTAGAAACAGTGATTTCATTGGAACCAAAATACAGGAGATCAAAAACATGGAGAGGGGCATCATCGTGTAACCTGATTTTTATATTTATTTTTTTCATGCATCCACGTTGCATTTTGCAGTGATTTATCGGGCCTAGTGATGCGGGTAAAGAAAATGAGCTGGACAAACTATAAAGTCCACTCAATATTTTTAAAAAACTGCTAACAGTTCACAGATGTACCGGTATTCATGTGTTTCCTTGTAAGTCAGTCATTTTCTGTAATTCAATTTGAACTTTGCTAAGCAAACAGCTTACAAACTGCGTGCTACACACAAACAGCTTTAGCTCGGTTTACTTTCCATCCTCAAACAGCAAACTAACTTCACCATAGTGGATTTGTTTTAGTGTGTTTAAACGAAGACTTCTGAGTGATATGTCTAACCGCATCCTTGTTAACCCTTTCTACCAACTTTATTAGACAGGGGGGGGGGGGCTGCAGCGGGGCTGTCACTGAGATCCTGGAGTGCGTCAGATTGTCTGCGGGCCTCTGTTTGGATAAGGTTGTATTCCCATTGTTTCTGATGCCCCAGCTGGGCCGAGGTATGCCTCCATGCTCCTGAAATAGAAAGACAGCTGAGGGCTGCCATGCATACTGAGGGCAGGGTTGGCCGGGCCCACTGACCCGCACCACATCTTAGCACAATGAGAGACGGGGTATTGTCTGGAGCCAGAGAGTAATAGCTGAGGTATCAAACGCCCCAAATGGATTGCTAAAAGACTGATTAACTCCTCGGCGTGTTATTGTTGTCTGTGTATGGGTAAATGTACGGGTGGGCTGGAGTGGAACGGGTGTGGCGGAGTAATTGGGGGCTTTGGAGTGTGTTTCTGCCACGCGACTGCCCGTCTCCACTCCAATGAAGCGTCAGCTAAAGACCTGAGCCCGCACAGTTGCTGCAAGGTATTGTGGGCAAGCACGAGGCGATTACAGATATATCCACCAGCGATGAATGCTTTGATCCAAAATGAAACACAGCTTCACCCCCCAATTTTAGGTTGCTGCTACAAGTCAAAGCAGGGCTCTTCAAATCATACTTTTTATTTTGCCTTTTAAAACATTTTTTAGATCAATATGTTTGCTCTGAAGCGAGTAAACTGTGTTACTGCTTTCCCAGGAGAAAAAGAATAAATAAAAGAAGCCAGAAAGGAAAATTATAAAGAGTTCTTAGCTGAAAAAGGTGCGCAGAGGACTTTATGTAAAGATGCTGATAACCAGATTTCTGACACTGAATTTATCTCAAACTTCTTCATATTGCAGTAAAACAGCTTGAAAAGAAAATGATATTTCTTTTCTCAATGACAGACTGGGATTTGTGAATGTGAAAAGATACAAATGTATCATTTTTTGGCATTACTGTTTGTGGAGGAACATTCCCAATGCATAGAGCGAGAGGTGTGACCATGCAGTGCGTGATTAAACACTGCAGAGAATGACTGCAGTCATAATTCCCAATCTCCCTCCATCTCACTGCCTAAGCGTCCTGGCATTCGGTGCATGATGATCTAAAACAACTGTGACCGACCCCCAGATCAAGCCCTGATGCCCCAAATGTCAGCTCCTCGCATCACCAAACTGCCGGTGAGCCAACCCTCCCCAGGAGACGACTCTGTCCCCACACTTTTGGTGCTGAGCTCTACAGCTGGACGACTGCTCGGTTATTTTATACTGCAGGGTAACTTAAAGCTGCACAAATGTCTCATAATCAAAGCAGGAGTAATAATGGGCCTGGATGCAGTGGGGTGGGAGGTCTAAATGATTTTGAGGAACACTGGGGACGTAAGGAGAGCCGTTGCTCCGAGAAGTCAGCTGTTGCAGTGGGCTGCAGTATAGCGGTGCAGAGAGATGTCCTGGGCCCGACGCCGAAGCTGCAATCGCTTGTGTGTGTGTTTACATGCTGGAGTTTGTGCACTTATTTAAAGCCAGCAGCTCTGGGGACTTTGGGATTCATCTTCTCCTCGTGTGTTATCAGCACGCCAGCTTTTCAAACGGTGCACCAAAGTGACATGGTACATAAACCTGCCTCTGCTTCTCTGAAGAGACCCTCGTCCCAGAATAGCTCAGGCCCGCTCTATCTAACTGATGCCTAAGAAAGTTTGAGACATCACGGCAACACCTCTCAGTCTGCCACGGCAACAGATAGCGGCATCAACAAAGATGGCCGCCCCTCAAGTCAAGACATCTCATTACGAGTGGGTTTTCTCCTCCTCTCCGTCTCACTCTCTGAGTTGTTGTGGGGAAAGGGCACTCTCTTGTCATGTTACAAGACGGCCCACCGCTTTTCAGGACTTTGTAAAAACAAACAAACAATAAACTGCAGAGAGTCTGTCAAGAGCAGATGACCATTTCTGGCTTATCTATAGAGCTTTTGCTGATTTTGACACAGCCAACAGTTAACAGTCGATCTCCCTATCAGGAATGCGGGACTCTGGCTTTGTCTATTCTGAGAAACTCTGGTCCCCCTTTCTCCTCCCCCCCCCCCCCCCCCCCCATGCTACTGCACTGTCACCCTGCTCTCATACCACACACCAACCTCTCCCTTTGCTCTGAAGGTCAGATCTGCTGGAGCAGGAGTGTGAGAGGCACAGTAGCTTATGACACAATTAACGGACACACAAAATTGCAGCATCTGCAAGTGATAATACAGCACACTGGGCTTTCAGTGGACAGGCATCATTCTTCTTTGCTTTTTTCCCTCTCAGAGGCTTGGTGTGGTAAATCCAAACATGTTGCTGGCATCAGCTCCGCAGAAAAAACAAACGATGAAAAAAGAAAAACATGAAACTGTGACTCTTTTCAACACTTTTTGGGCATAAATCGAAACATTTATTGGTTTTAAATTCACATGAGGCTCTTTATTGTGAACCCTGCGCCATGTTTCTCTCTATTAATATAATGTTGGATATTTATAGTAACATGTTTAATGCCACACAGCTCCTGAAATAATCTCTTCTAAGGTTGCATCCTCTGTGGCCACACACAATAGCAAACATCCCTGGCAGCACTTGACAACAAAAACGCTGCACGACTATTACTTAGAGGCCAACGTGAGTTCACAGCATGAAAGTCACGCAAGAGGTTAAATGTAGGGTCAAACAAAAGTTAAGTAGATGAGAAGATGAATTATGAAGTCTTGGCTGTAACTTTGATTCTGTTTTAGTGTTGTTGTTTTTGTTTGTTTGTTTTCATCTCTGTCTCTCTGATTATTCCTGTTTTTGTTGTTGTCTTTTAAACATATTATTTCATGGTAGAGGTAATGATGCAATGCCCTTCAGAGTCTGCATAAAGGAAAATAATAACTCTCTCCCTCCAGGATGCTCCTAATGCAACTCTCTAACACTCCCTCGCTGTGTGTACAGTGCATAAAATAACTGGGATACAAAAATAGCCGGCTTGAGTTCAGAGCAATGACAAAAACGTAGCTTTCCTTTTGTGTCAATTGAGACAGGCGCCCCGCACCAATAGGAGTCGGAGGAGGTGGCATATGCTAATGAGGGACAAATGTCCACTGACCGTGACCTTGAGGAAAACAGTATAAAGGAGGGCACATCCCAGTAAGCAGTTATTTCGTTGTGCTCTTTCTGAGGTCAGTGGACAACTTTTTGCCTCTGTTTGGTAGGTTGAACTTTGCGCATTTTGCGCGCGGGAATTGTCTGCCTTTTTAAAGAGTCCCAATTTATTTTTTAAGAGTAAAATAATCTCGCTTGCCATTGCTTCGTCGGTTAACGGTCTTTACACTTCTGTAGTTTTCTTCTGATTTCTTAGTAGCGGATTTGCGCTCTTTGCGCACAGGCTGTTTTCGTTTCATCCCGTCGTGGAAACTGAAGTAACCACAGGCGCTTTGACATGTAATGAGCTACTGACCTTAATGCAAAGATTTGTCTTCTTATCAAAGAAATTCTTCAACTGGTGCCTCCAGTTTTCGGGGCCGGCGAGGAGCTGCCACCATGTCGCGCTTTGACGTGAAAGAGTTTGGAGAGGCTTCGCCGTTTTTACGCAAATCTGATCTGGAGCTGCTGGCGATGCAAACCACGGCTTTTGACGGTAGGCCTTTTAAGGAGACTTCAAAGGAACTAAACCTTAAAGCGCTTCACTTAAGAAATAGTCTTTTTAAAAGGAGAAATCTATCTGATGTTGTGCGATTAGGCCTTTTCATTTTAGTAACAAAGCTGTGTTTAATGTAATGTTTTTAAAGGGATAAAACAAACAGTTTTGAAACAACAACAACAACAAAAATGCGTAAACTATGTTTGGAATTTTAAAATTGAGATCATTGTGATCGCAACAAATGCATCCTAACATAACAGAACATATATTAGTTAGTTATTAGTTATTCATATTTTATTCAAAGTTTGATTTGAACTTTGCATTTACATTATATATATATATATATATATTGTTTGTTTGTTTGTTTGTTTAAATCTGCTTAACTAAATGTTTATTAACCAGTGTATGAATGTGAGAGTGAATGAATAGTGGTATTGTAAAGCGCTTTGGGTGCCTTGAAAAGCGCTATATAAATCCAATCCATTATTATTATTATTATTATTATTATTAAATTTTTTGAGATTTGTTTTTTTATTATCAATAATTCCCCCAATCCTCTCAATAATACTCCTCTCTCTCTACACCTCTGCCAGGTAAGAAGCGAGCTTGGATCCCGGATGAAAAAGAGGCTTACATTGAGATCGAGATCAAGGAAGTCAGCGGTGACAAAGTCATTGTTGAGACCAAAGATGGCAGGGTAAATGTTCATCCCTCTGTGGTACGGTGGTACCTGCTGACACATCTTCTCATGACTTTAACTGTATCTGCATGATTTCTTTCTCATGTCTTTGTGTGTCCATCGCCTCAGACCCTGACAGTGAAGGACTGTGACATCCAGCAAATGAACCCTCCAAAGTATGACATGATCGAAGACATGGCCATGCTGACGCACCTCAATGAGGCCTCTGTGCTTCACAACCTGCGCAGCCGCTACAGTGCCTGGATGATCTATGTAAGTATCTCAGCACCGAGGGATGCCATGTTTCCAGGTTGCTTTAAGTGGCTAGATTATCCAGAGTTCAGCTGTGAGCTTGTGTGAAGTCAGCCTCTCAGTAGAAAGATGGTTTTAGGCATCTTGTGTCTTGTCCCTCTGTTTCCTCAGACTTACTCGGGGCTCTTCTGCGTGACAGTGAATCCATACAAATGGCTGCCTGTCTACACAGCTCCTGTGGTGGCTGCCTACAAAGGAAAACGCCGCTCTGAGGCACCGCCGCACATCTACTCGATTGCAGACAATGCCTACAATGACATGCTTCGCAGTGAGTGCACACACACACTCACGCACATGTGAAATAACTCTGCAAAGTGGTCTAACGCAGGTGGTGTCTTTTTAAATATAAACACACATCTATTCTGTCTTCATCAGATCGAGAGAATCAATCCATGCTCATCACGTAAGTTTCACCTGCTTTATTTTTTATTTTATTTTTAAATTTGGTCTTGTTTCAAGCCACAAATTTGGGAAGAAATACACATCTTACACACGTACAACAATTTTAAAGATTTGATTTGAAGATTTTTTTGTTTTTTCCTCCATTTTTTATTTTTCTCTGACTGAACCTTGTTCCTTCCTTTTTAATTTTTTTACCCCACTTGTAACATGCAGTGTACGTGTACCAGTTTTGTGAGCAGTTTTTACTGTGTCTGTTTGTATGTACACTTTGTTATTTTTTTACACTCCTATAGCGGAGAATCCGGTGCTGGCAAAACTGTCAACACGAAACGTGTCATTCAGTATTTTGCCATTGTGGCAGCTCTCGGGGATACACCTGCCAAAAAAGGAGTAAGGCCGATGTGGCAACCCGTATTTTTGTTTCCTCCCGTTTTTTAATCTTTTTTTTTTGTTTTTTTGCTTCATTTAATTTTTATTTTCTTCCTCTTTTTTTTGGTCCCAGGACCCCTTAAAACCATGTCCATACATTTTCCTCACTGTCAACATGGTGAATGTGAGAACTGATTACATTCATGTCTGAGTCTCTACCTTCATGTGTTGTGTTCCAGCTGCTCCACTCTGCTTTCTTATTGTTTTTAATCATTCCTTTTTTCCTCTCCCCTTTTCCCTTTTTTATGGCTCAGAATTTTAATTTTCTCTTCTTTTCCCCTTTTGCTTTAATTTTTTTTGGGACTTTTCCGTGTTGTTTGATGCTCCCCTTTTTCTTCCCTCCGTTCATCATAAGAAACATGGTGGCCTTTTTTTTTTTTTTTTTTTTTACCACAGCTTTAACACCAAGTTTCTAATTTTCCAGTCGATCATGGTGTTCCCCTTTGATTGTGAGAGCATTATTCAGTCATGGCTTCTGTGATATGACACTCACACTCTTTTCCCCTTCTTTCTTTACAGCAAGGTCCTGCAACCAAAACTGGGGTGAGTTTAGCAGCAAAATAAACACAACTGTCAAAAATTACTTTGTGTTGGCATTTTTTTTATATTACACTTTTTTTTTCTTTGCAGGGGACTCTGGAGGATCAGATCATTGAGGCGAATCCTGCCATGGAGGCGTTTGGTAATGCCAAAACGCTAAGGAATGACAACTCATCCCGATTTGTGAGTAACTGGAAACTGTACTTAGTCTAAAACAGAGTTTATGGATTGAAACATATTTGGAATTCTCTTAATGGTGATTATTTATTTTAAACTCGATGATTTCTTACGTCTGCAGGGCAAATTCATTAGGATCCACTTTGGTCCTACTGGCAAACTGGCCTCAGCTGACATTGACATATGTGAGTAAATAAAAGCGCAGAGTGATTAAAACCACACAGTTCTCAGTTTGTTTCATGTCCCACACAAACATGTCCTTCAGATCTTCTGGAAAAATCCAGAGTTATATTCCAGCAGCCTGGTGAGAGAAGCTACCACATCTACTACCAGATCATGTCACAGAAGAAACCAGAACTCTTAGGTTAGTTACTCTGGTTACTTTGGATATTTAGATACTGTGTACTACTGCTGATCTGCAAAATGATTTTAAAAACCTTTGTTTTCCAGACATGCTGCTGGTGTCGTCCAACCCATATGACTACCACTTCTGCTCCCAGGGCGTGACGACTGTCGAGAACCTGAATGATGGGCTGGAGCTGATGGCCACTGATGTAAACTTTTATCCTCTTCGCTGATAAACAAAACAAAACAAAAAAACAAACCCAAACCTGTACGCTGAATAGATTTGCAAAGTTGTGAGCGTTGCTTTCTTGATCTCTTACAGCATGCCATGGACATCCTGGGCTTCCTACCAGAGGAGAAGTATGGCTGCTATAAAATAGTCGGAGCCATCATGCACTTTGGCAACATGAAATTCAAGCAAAAGCAGCGCGAGGAACAGGCGGAGGCCGACGGCACTGAAAGTAAGAACCTGTAGTCTGCAAGGAGTGAGCATAAAAGAATGAAAAGAAACCATGCAGTTAAAACAGGGGTCATGTTTCACACGTTTTTCATCTCCCTTTCTGCTACCAGATGCAGACAAAGCCTCATACCTGATGGGAGTCAGTTCAGCTGACCTCATCAAGGGCCTCCTCCACCCAAGGGTGAAGGTGGGAAATGAGTATGTTGTGAAGGGACAGAATGTTGAACAGGTGAGGAGACGCAGTGTCTCATGTCTGTGTTTTTGTTAAGCGTAAAGAGGCATAATCCACCCCATAATAATCATACAAACATCTATTAGTACAGTGGAGTAAAAGTTCAGTGGTTGCTCTCCTACCGCTAGGCTAATGGAAGGACGGCTTCTTAATCCTCAGTCAATACACTCACCTCTCAACACACACTAGAATATGGTTTTCAAACAACAGAGGCCATCCACGTGAATGATAGTATTCCTTCTTTGTGTGTGTGTGTGTGTGTGTGTGTAACTGTGCTTGGGTGCTGAAGGTTACCTATGCAGTCGGAGCTTTGGCCAAAGCCACGTATGACCGCATGTTCAAATGGCTCGTGGGGCGCATCAACCGGACCCTGTACACCTCCCTCCCTCGCCAGTACTTCATAGGAGTCTTGGACATTGCAGGGTTTGAGATCTTTGATGTGAGTTGATCTGCATGAAAGTTCAAATAACAGTCATACAGATAAAAGTTGAAAAAATAAAACTAGTTCAACACTTGCGTGATGATACGTCTTTTTGTAACCTGATCGTTCCTCGCCGTAGCTCACACTGCAATGACTCGGCAACGCTGCAGGCTGATCTGTAACAGTTCCTCCTGTTTTTCATGCTCCTGTGGTGTCTCCTCTGAACACCTGTTCTTTTTTCTTTTTTCTTCCATTGAAGCTCAACAGCTTTGAGCAGCTGTGCATCAACTTCACGAATGAGAAACTGCAACAGTTTTTCAACCACCACATGTTCATCCTGGAGCAGGAAGAGTACAAGAGAGAGGGTATCGAATGGACCTTCATCGATTTCGGGCTGGACCTTCAAGCGTGCATTGATCTCATTGAAAAGGTGAGCACAGCGTTGTGCTGTTACACATGTGAGGGCTTATAGAGACTAACATGCTGTGTTTGGTGCAGCCGCTGGGCATCATGTCCATCCTTGAAGAGGAGTGCATGTTCCCAAAGGCTTCAGATAACAGCTTTAAAGCCAAGATGTATGACAATCACCTTGGCAAGTCACCAAACTTCCAAAAACCACGGCCAGACAAGAAGCGCAAGTTCGAGGCCCATTTTGAACTGGTGCACTACGCTGGAGTAGTAAGTTGGTTTTCACAAGAGCAATTCTACAAGATAACATTTTACATTTAATACATTACCTGTTTATACATTTGCATTTGTTTGTTTATTTGTAGGTACCGTACAACATTTTTGGCTGGTTAGACAAAAATAAGGACCCACTGAATGAGACAGTGGTGGCTTGTTTCCAAAAGTCTGCCAACAAGCTGCTTGCTTCTCTGTATGAGAATTACGTTGGCTCTGACTCAGGTACAGTTTGGATTCTGATGGATGACTAAAGAATGAATAAATGATGTTTTAATCGTTTATTAATTTAGTAATCCTTCCTTTGACACCCTTGCAGCGCCTGACCCCAAGGCAGGTGGCAAGGAAAAGAGGAAGAAGGCAGCCTCCTTCCAGACTGTGTCCCAGCTTCATAAGGTGAGGCTGATGTGGCTGCTGCAGGGCTTGTGGAAAAACACTGAAGCTGGAAGCAAATGCACTGAGAGGCTTTAATGCAGGTGTTTAGTGCAAAATTGTGGATGTCACTGGAGCATGGGGACGGAGGCAGTTAAGACTTGCAGTGATGTTTAGGGCAATGATCACATGAACATCACTTTAAGTCTGTGCTGGCTCCTCTCTTCTTTACTTCAAGGATTTCTCATGTGAGCGTCACAGAGTAACAGGTTTTGCATGGTTGATGTCTTTGGTATTTTAACAGATTATTCAAAGTATTTTTATTCACTCATTTGGTTTGCTGTGATTCTTTGTTCCTGCAGGAAAATCTGAATAAGCTGATGACCAACCTCCGGAGCACGCAGCCCCATTTTGTTCGCTGCATCATCCCTAATGAGACCAAGACTCCAGGTAAACCGAAACGTAATCATCACATATTACCAGCTGATTAAAACCAATATGGACTTTTGGACACCACGACTCATGTTTGAAACCTGTTCTGCACAGGGATCATGGATGCATTTCTTGTGCTGCACCAGCTGCGCTGTAACGGCGTGCTGGAAGGCATCAGGATCTGCAGGAAGGGCTTTCCTAACCGGATCCTCTACGCCGAGTTCAAGCAGCGGTAAGATATGCGCACACATCACTCAGATCACATAAGAGATATCGCGGTGCTATCATGGTCCTTTTTGTTTGGTAATCATTCAATCAGCTACCGCATCCTGAACCCACACGCCATCCCAGATGACAAGTTTGTGGACAGCAGGAAAGCAGCGGAGAAGCTGCTGGCCTCCCTGGACATCGACCACAGCCAGTACAGATTTGGACACACAAAGGTGTCTATTTTATTTGATATTTTTCTATGTTTCTCATAATTTATACACAGTACATTTTTTAAGATTAAATTGAAACAGTACATAAAATTCTCCATATACATATTTACACACAAAGGGATAAATTAAAATTAATAATAATAATTAATCAAAATGCTAATAGTGTATAACACAGATTTTTTATATTAGCTATTAAACAATTTAACAATTCAAATGCATTTATTTAGAAGGTTTCTGTGTTTTTCTTTAATACAAATATGAATATATTTTACTTAGTACATTTTTATTGTGGCTGTATTCCTTGGCTGTGTCAAAGTTAAAATGATTTTTGAAATTGAAAGTTAATCGACCATTTGATTATGCAAATAAAAATCTTTGTAATCCACACTTTTTAGTTTGTATTTTGTAATTAAAGCAGTGTCTCTTTTCATGTAGGTGTTCTTCAAAGCAGGCTTGCTGGGTCACCTCGAAGAGATGAGGGATGAGCGTTTGGCCAAAGTCTTGACGCTGTTCCAGGCGGCCGCTCGTGGCAAAATCATGAGGATGGAGCTGCTGAAGATGACGGAAAGGAGGTAAAAAAAAGAAAAGAAAAGAAAAAGAAAAAAGAAAAAGTAATTTTGCTCATTACTCTAAAAGAAGAGAAAGTGTGTTAATGAACACCAGTCTTCGAGCTCCACCTTACAGGAAGGTGAAGACATGAGTACAAAAAGCAGACCTCCAACAGTTGCTCCTCCGAACAGGTTTAATAGAGCCCGGTGAGCCGCCAGCCCCCCGGCCTGTGATACACTATACCTTATCGTTCACTCCCTCGCTCAAGTATGTTTGGCATGCAAGGGCAGTGTTATCGGCGTGTGTGAGGCGTGTGCTTGTCCTTGTATGGTTACCAGTTATGCGTGTGGCCCTGCTGTTAATAAGGGCTGCATGCCCCCCTCATCTCTCTCCCGCACACCCCACGCTCGCAGGTCTCTGGCCATTCTCTCCCTCTGCTTTCTCTAAATGAAACAATGCGGACGGTGTCCTCAGAGCCAGGTGGCGACATGTGTCAAGTGGCAGCTGCTCCGGGCCTCCCTAAAAATACAACCATCACCACCACCCCCACCCACCCCACCCCTTCCCTGGATGCCCAATGGCCCCTGGCCCCTTTTGTCCACGGCGCCTGTACTTCTAAGTGTGTGCATTGATGGGATAGGTGGCGGGTGACAGAGGATTAAAGCTGGCTGTCGGACAGAGGGCTTTAGTTTCTAAATAAACACAAACGCTCACCTTTGAGAGGCACCCGGCACGGAGTCATGTCAAAAACGCAATCAGCCCCTCAACCCTCCCGCACAACCACCACCTCCCAACCCTTGCAAGCGCACGCTCGCCCAAACCCTCTAAACATTGACGCGAAGTCCTTGACTAATCTGCTCCGGGTCCATATTTAGGGCTGTGAGACACCATCCTGCTGAGACTAAATCAATCTGGCTACCCTGTTTGGCCAGAGTCGTGAAACATCAAAAGCAGCATTAGGTGTATGATTTCATGTGGCATCCATCTGTGTATGATTAGATACAAGGGAGTGGATACTCGCAGGGTTAGTGCCAAAAAATCAAGCGCCAAGAAGAAGTCGATAAATAAACGGGGAAAGCCCGGGATAAATCTCTCTGACCTAACCGCCCTGCGGTATAACATTTAGGATTTTAACTTTGCATCCACTGAACTTTCGAGCAGACTTGGCATCATGTGACACTACTTTAGCTACCTAATATATCCATTTATTTAAGTTTTCTATTTGAACTTCTTATCTGTAGCTTTTAGTTGTTTAAACCATTTATTCTGCACCTTTTATTCATTTCAAATATAACACTTTTAGCTCTCCAGTTAATATATCATTCTCTTTACTCGACCTTTCCCTGATTACATGCTCCCAGTAGAAGTGATCACAGGGAACAAAAACTACATTTATATTTACTTTTAATTTACTGAAATAACATTAAAGCTACACAAATTTAATTCATGTTTGCTCACATAAATATATAGAAAATTTTTTTTTTTCCAGTCAAAATGTCACATGACTGTGATGTAGTTGTTTGCGTTGAGAGATCCGTTCTGAAAGTTTACCCCTGGTAAAAACATTGCCTGTATAAGCATTAAAACTAATAGGAAAAAATGACCGAACACTAAAACAGCTTTTTTTTGTCAATTAAATTATGTTATATAAAACTAATTTAGCTACACAACAGGTTTTAAACAAAGAAAACCTTTTGTTGATGTTTTCAGAGAGGCTCTGATGATCATCCAGTGGAACATCCGGGCCTTCAACGCCGTCAAGCACTGGCCCTGGATGAAGCTCTTCTTCAAAATAAAACCCCTCCTGAAGAGCGTCGCTAACGAGAAAGAGCTGGCGTCTCTGAAGGAGGAGCTGGCCAAGCTGAAGGAAGCTCTGGAAAAATCTGAAATGAAACGGAAGGAGCTGGAAGAGCGGCAGGTCAGCCTGATCCAAGAGAAAAATGACCTCTCTCTACAGCTGCAAGCCGTGAGTTTTTCTCCTGATGTGCGGTATTTACACATTCAGCCTTTACACACACTGGCGTAGTGAGAAATTTGCTAAAGATGTACTTTTTCTTCCTCACAGGAGCAGGACAACCTGGCAGACGCTGAGGAACGCTGTGACCTGCTCATCAAGACTAAGATCCAGCTGGAGGCCAAAGTCAAGGAACTCCTGGAAAGACTGGAGGACGAGGAAGAGATGAGCTCTAATGTGCTCGCTAAGAAGCGCAAGCTGGAGGATGAGTGTGCCGAGCTGAAGAAGGATATAGACGATCTGGAGATCACCCTGGCTAAACTGGAAAAGGAGAAGCATGCCACTGAGAACAAGGTAAGAAAAATGGATGAGAAAGAGCAGTAAGCTTCCTCCAGGGGGCGCTAAGAGGCCAGAGAAAGGACCACAGCATGCACAGTGGACAGGAGTTCAGTTTCTCACTGGCTGATTGTTAAACTCATTTTTAATCTTTTTATTTTGCAGGTGAAAAACCTAATTGAGGAAATGGCAGCTCTGGATGAAACCATACTGAAGCTGACCAAGGAGAAGAAGGCTCTTCAGGAGGCTCATCAGCAGACTCTGGATGACCTACAGGCAGAGGAGGACAAAGTCAACACTCTGACCAAAGCAAAGGCTAAGCTGGAGCAACAAGTAGATGATGTGAGTTTAAGACTAAACACAGAAACAAAGTGCTGTTACACCATTTAGTCAAAATTGTAAGATGTTTTCTTTCTGTGGTTCATCAGCTGGAAGGCTCTTTGGAACAAGAGAAAAAGCTACGTATGGACCTGGAACGAGTCAAACGTAAGCTGGAGGGAGATCTAAAGCTCTCTTTAGAGTCTGTGATGGACTTGGAGAATGACAAACAGCAACTTGAAGAGAAGCTGAAAAAGTGAGGATTGTCCCATAATCGCAGATAAACCATCTTTTAAACTATAAAGAGTGAATGATAAAGAACGATTCCCGAACATTTTCCCAACAGAAAAGACTTTGAAATGAATGAAATTAGCACAAGGATAGAAGATGAGCAAGCATTGTCCAATCAGCTTCAGAAGAAGATAAAGGAGCTGCAGGTGAAAATGAGCCTTAGCGTCTAGTAGAGCAGATGTGAGCCACCATCACAAAGTAACTGACTGTCGCTTTTCTCCAGGCTCGCATCGAGGAGTTGGAAGAGGAGCTAGAGGCCGACAGGGCTTACAGGGCTAAAGTGGAGAAGCAGCGCGGGGACGTGGCCCGTGAGCTGGAGGAGCTGAGCGAGCGCCTGGAGGAGGCCGGTGGAGCCACCTCGGCCCAGATCGAGATGAACAAGAAGAGAGAGGCGGATTTTCTGAAGCTGCGGCGGGACCTGGAGGAAGCCATGCTGCACCACGAGGCCACGACCGCAGCTTTGCGGAAGAAGCACGCCGACACCGTGGCAGAGCTGAGCGAGCAGATTGACAGCCTGCAGAGGGTTAAGCAGAAACTGGAGAAAGAGAGGAGCGAGGCCAAGATGGAGGCCGATGACCTGGCCTCGACTGTGGAGCAGCTCTCCAGGGGCAAGGTATAGATAGAGATTTAAACTAGTACGGGAATTGCATTTATATTTGTGGCGAAATCAAAGAATTTGCATCTACTCAACAGGCCACTTCAGAGAAGACGTGCCGACTCTATGAAGATCAAATGAACGAGGCTAAAGCCAAGGTGGAGGAGCTCCAGAGGCAGCTCAGTGAAACCAGCACACAAAAGGCCCGTGCTCAGGCTGAGAGTGGTAAGAGGCTATAATTTGATCTAAAAATCTCACAGATTTCATAGACTCATAAGTAATGCCTGTAACTGCTTAACTCCACTATGCAGCCGAGCTGGGCAGGAAGCTTGAGGAGCGAGAGGGCATGGTGTCCCAGCTCCAACGTGCCAAAAACTCCTTCAGCCAGAGCGTGGAGGAGCTCAAGAAACAGCTTGAGGAGGAGAATAAGGTCAGCTCCCAATTGATCAGTTCATCAGTCAAAACTTACCGGCTCACTCGGCGTGTGTTGAGAGTTCCTCCAGTTAAATTAACTCCTTTTCTACCATCATAACTGATCTCTTAAGGCCAAGAGCGCCTTGGCCCATGCTCTCCAATCGTCTCGGCACGACTGTGATCTCCTAAGAGAGCAGTACGATGAAGAGCAGGAGACCAAGGCTGACCTGCAGAGAGCTCTGTCCAAAGCCAACGCTGAGGTGGCTCAGTGGAGGACAAAGTATGAAACTGATGCCATCCAGAGGACTGAGGAGCTGGAGGAAGCCAAGTGAGCGTGATGTGGTTTTTAACTTGCAAAATTCGATGGCGCCACGTGATTATTTTGAGAGCTGACTTTCAGTTCTGTTTGCCTCTCATTAGAAAGAAGCTGGTGGCACGCCTACAGGAGGCTGAAGAGAGTGTAGAAGCTTCCAATGCCAAGTGCTCCTCCCTGGAGAAGACGAAACATCGACTCCAGACAGAGATCGAAGACCTGGTCATTGATCTGGAACGTGCCAATGCTGCGGCTGCTGCCCTGGACAGAAAGCAGCGGAACTTTGACAAGGTACTGGCAATGACAAGGACCCTACATCATCAGTACTGCATTCCTGATGTGACCTACTTTGGTGAATTATCTTTGCATTCTTTAGGGAATATCACCCTATTTTTGCACCTCAATCTAGACCCTCTGAGAAGCAATGCTAATAAAAAGCCAAAGAAAACCTTTAATTGTCCCTTCCAGGTGCTAGCTGAATGGAAGCAGAAGTACGAAGAGTCCCAGTCAGAGCTGGAGACCTCTCAAAAAGAGTCTCGTGGCCTGAGCACAGAGCTCTTTAAACTGAAGAACACCTATGAGGAGACCTTGGAACATCTGGAGACCATCAAAAGGGAGAACAAGAACCTCCAAGGTACACATGGCATCATTAAAATTCAGCTGGAATTTACAGAAAGGTTTTCCCTTGACGTAAATTTAAATATAATACTTTCACATATCTTCTCCACCAGAGGAGATTGCTGACCTTTCAGATCAAATCAGTCAGGGAGGAAAAACCATTCACGAGCTGGAAAAGATAAAGAAGGGTCTGGACATCGAGAAAAGTGAGATTCAAGCTGCACTAGAGGAAGCTGAAGTAAGCAGCTTGCTGCGTTTATGTGCAATATTCCTTAAGAACAGTCTGCTAAATTCTTAATGCTCCATCTGTCTGTCTCAGGCTACTCTGGAACACGAAGAGAGCAAAACTCTCCGGACCCAGCTGGAGCTTAACCAGATAAAAGCTGATATTGACAGGAAGCTAGCGGAGAAGGATGAAGAAATTGACAATCTTCGGTGGGTTTTCTAGATAAAGCTCAATTACACTCTTGCTGATCTGCAGGAGTTTTTTATTTGCGCCTTTTTCTCCTTTTCAGGCGGAACCACCAGAAAACGGTGGAGTCTATGCAGGCTACCTTGGATGCTGAGGCCAAGTCTCGCAACGAGGCAGTGCGCCTGAGGAAGAAGATGGAAGGCGACCTGAATGAGATGGAGGTGCAGTTGAACCACGCTAACAGGCAGGCCTCGGAGTCCCAGAAACTCCTCAGAAACCTACAGGTGCAGCTCAAGGTGAGTCCATAACTACAGCCAGTCAGTGAGCTCACCTGATGTGCCATTGCACTCTAATGACTTTCTCCACCTGACGCATGACTCCAGGACACTCAGCTAGAGCTGGATGAGACCACCCACAAGAACGAGGAGCTGAAGGAGCAGGTTGCAGTGACAGAGCGTCGAAACAACCTGCTCACCGCCGAAGTGGAGGAGCTCAGGGCCATGCTGGAGCAGAACGATCGCTCACGCAAGCTGGCAGAACATGAACTGCTCGAGGCTACTGAAAGAGTCAACCTGCTGCACTCTCAGGTTGGAAGAAAATATTAGATGTTTTTTAAGATAGCACTAGTTATAGTCTTGTACTTTAAATGTTGGAAGGAGTTTTCCGTTTCAGAACACTGGGCTGATCAACCAGAAGAAGAAGCTGGAGGGCGATCTGTCCGTGCTGTCGAATGAGGTGGATGATGCCGTACAGGAGTGCCGTAATGCAGAAGAAAAAGCCAAAAAGGCAATCACTGATGTAAGTGCCCCAGTAACCAAAATACCAAATACAACTGTATACATCTGTGGCATAGGACTGGTTGCAATTAAGTTAGATTATTTGCCGATTTAACAGAGATTTTCTGCATTTGTAGGCGGCCATGATGGCAGAGGAGCTGAAGAAGGAGCAGGACACAAGTGCGCATCTGGAGAGGATGAAGAAGAACATGGAGCAGACCATAAAGGACCTGCAGATGCGTCTGAACGAGGCTGAGCAGATTGCCCTCAAGGGTGGAAAGAAGCAAGTTCAGAAGCTGGAGGCCAGAGTAGGAAATCACATCAGTCAACTGCATATTTACATAGTCTCTCGTCCACGTGCTTTACTTTGGAGTGAGTTTTAGTCATTTGCTTATTGCAATGGTAGGTCAAAGAACTGGAGAACGAATTTGAGTCTGAGCAAAAGAAGAGCCAAGAGTATCAGAAGGGAGTGCGCAAGTATGAAAGGAGAATCAAAGAGCTCTCCTACCAGGTAACTCACTGCGTGTGCACACGGAGCATGCAGAGGTGTGCAAATAAGATGTAAGACCTACCTCTGTTTCTCTGCAGGCCGAGGAGGACAAGAAGAATCTGGTCCGCCTGCAAGACCTCATCGACAAGCTGCAAGCCAAAGTAAAGAGTTACAAGAGACAGGCCGAAGAAGCGGTGAGTTTTCTGTTTGACAGTAAATGAAAGCTGTAATCGAAGCGATGATTCTAAGTGATGTTGTTTAAACTACAAATTTCTGAGCTTTTCTGTGCGCCACCAGACTGAAAATATCAATAGAATACTCAAAGATCTTTTAGTTTGGTGTAAATTGAATATTTTTCTTGGTTTTCTTTTACGCAGGAAGATCAGGTGAACACCAACATGTCCAAGTACAGGAAACTCCAGCATGAGCTTGACGATGCAGAGGAGAGGGCCGATATGGCTGAATCGCAGGTCAACAAGCTGCGTACCCGCACCCGGGATCAAGGCACCAAGGTCGGTAAACAACCCACAATGCATTTCTTGTTACAGCTCACTGCAGAATGGAATTGTATGACCTTTGGAAGAATATTTTAAAATTAGCCAGCGGGCTCCGTAGCATGGACTAATTTTAGAAGAGACTAGATGTAATCCTCTGTTAAAGATGAACTCACTTTAGCCCTCTCATGTGATCTGTAGCACGGTTATGAGTAACTCTGACACTGTGTATGTTGTTGCTAACAAACATCACTGTCTCGTGCTTTTCAGCTGGCCGAGTGATGGAAGAAAGCTGCCCTCAAACCTACGACAGTCAGCCAGCTGCAACAGCTGTGCACCAACTGTGATGGCGCACCCTCCAAATAAAGACTTTTAAACCTTTAAACGTGTCGTGTGTGTGTGTGTGTCAATGTGATAGAGAGATGCGATTCAACAAAGACAGTCTAAAGAAGAATTTATTATATGATTAATTTGACAAACAGCTGTTAAATAAGGAAATTAAACTTTAATACCAGCATTAGAGCAGGAGCATGAGGGCAAGTTTGTCACCGAAGTGTTTATTAGAATGTGGAACAGATTTTGTGAGTTGAACAGGGTTAGTCAGAGATTAACCATAAAGATGAAAAATAGATGTATAATTTCCTAAAGCCGTTTTACGACAGATTGTACACGACATTACTCACTGTCAGCATCTTTGAAATGCCGTTTGTTGCAAACCCCATAGATGCCGTCAATCCTAGTGAGATACAATCATCTTCCTTCACTCCCTCCCACCCCAAAAAAAAAGCACCATATAATCAGTTGTAAAAGTGTGTTTAGGGCTTTTTATGACCGTCCCCCTCATGCTAAACATTACATAAAATGTACAGTTAAAGTCAAAGTCAGGGGTCTAAAATAAGTCAAATAGTGTGTTATATTATGCAGCATGTTTTTGGCCAAAGAGGATAACATTTCACCATTTTTTTCTGTACAAACTAATGAATGAAAACTAAGGCCTACTGGGTGGATCACACCACATACAGCATTACTATAGAGAACCAGTTCTCTTGTGCATCATACAGAAGGGTCACTCTCAGAAACTCATCACAAAGCTACGGAAACTAGGGTGAAGAAAATGTTTATACAGGTATTCCAAAGAGCTCACACCATTCATGCTTTCATACCAACAGCTTCGTCCGACTTCTACCACCAACGGCTGAAGCGATAACAGCGTAATAAACAATCTGTCCTGAAGAACACCGTTGTAAATATTCTTGGGCATCCAACAAAGAAATGGAGAACTCGAAAAAGAAGCACTTACGGGTACTTGCGTTACTTTCACTGCAAAGCACAGAAGATGAAGTCATTTAAAGTTTGCGCACACCAGTCAAGAGTTTTAAGACATGCTAAAAGCTAAAAAATAGGAGAACCTTAAGAAGCTTTAAAGCAAATAGAAGGCTTCAAAAAAAAAATAAAAAAAATTGACATGTTCACTTGCATCTCAAGGCAAAAAAAGCACAACTCGTGGTGTCGGAAATGCCCTCATACATTCACGTGAACACAACGTGCTGGGATTAAATCTGTACACTTGTGATTAGGAGTGGTTTGATCTGTACGGCGTTGGGATAAAACATGAGGTAGCTGATTCATTTGTACTTGTTTGACTGGACACATCCAAATCTTTTTAGCTCTGCATCTTCCATTTCAACAAAACAGGAGCACATTCAGGCTGTGGACAACTTTAACACAGCCACGCTCATCGTTTAAATTAAAGCTGAGCTATGCAGAAGGAGCCACCAAGAAGATTGTCATTCTCAGCTTGAAGGTTTCAGGAAATGCCAGATACCAGATACCAGAGAAAGTGGAGGATTTCCAATCAAATGCTGATGTTGGGTTGAAAGCTAATTCGCATAAAGCAAACTTTGGGTATGGGGTGAACAAAAACTCTTATTTTAACACTTACACCTGCATAGTTTATTCTCTTCCCAAAGCATTTTCTCACAAAAGCTTCTGTTACATAATGAAGATTTTTTTTAACAAATGGGTTAAAATATAAACAATAAAAACAAATGTGCAATATTTTATTCTACAATTTATCCAGAGCTAAAAGCCACCGTTTTAACAACACAAAATATAAGTCAAGAAAAATAATAATAATATTAATGAGTCCCTGGGTGGGGCTTCTGAAGCCATAACTGAAGGGTGGTTTTTAGATGAGAGGTACCCCATGTGATATGTGGAAAATGCCAGCACACCCTCAAGCTACCTAAATGTGCTGAGTGGAGCCAGAAAGCACCAATGAACAATAGCCACCTAATAAAATAGACAGACGGGTTCATTGAAAATTCTCTTTTTAGAGGACTCATAAGGGGGGGAGAAGGGGGGGAAAGTAAAAAGCCATTTTCCTCCAAACTCAGACAGTGGAGTGACATGGAGTCAACAGAGAGCATGAAGTTAGTGCGAGAGTGAGGCTGGTGACTCCTGGCAGCCCTGTGACACACCACTAACCTGCACGTGAAAGTTCAAGCTGCGGTAATTTCCAAACCAAGTCCATTTTTTTCCTAACATAACTTGTTGAATCATACATATTTATCATAGAACTTTCTAGGTTATATAAAAAGTTTTATTTTAAATTTCACCTAAAGCAAACAACCAATGCAGATGTCATTTTTTGAAGGTTGTTTAATTGTCTGTTATACCATGTGGCCAATCTGGGGTGGGCATACAGGTTTTCCTCTTCTTTCTCTTGAAAAGCGGATTTAACTCAGTGAGAAGACGATGGCCAGGAAAACTCCTATTTGCTGAAATCTGTGATGACAGCCTCCATGCGAAGGTGTAGACAGCAAACAGGTGAGTTTTTACATCCAGAACACAGTTCCTAAGCAGCCGGACGGCTCAGCTCAGCGGGGTCATTGCCAGCTTTAGGTGTCCATGCTCCATGTGGCCATCTGCCCCATCCCATCCCCAGTGCACTAAGTGCACACACTGGAGGTCAATCTTCCAGCAGATCTCTGTCCAGATCCATGAATGGTTCATCGATGTAGCTCGCTATGGCACACAGAGAAGTCCTGTCTGAACCCAGCAGCACTGATACAGTCTCCTTCCAGTAGCTGAATGGGATACAGGAGCTCTGAAAAAGGGAAAACCAAGATGAATAAGAACAAAAAAAAACAAAAACAAAACCCCACAGCTAAAAGGTATCCCAGCTATAGCTATAATAATAGTTATAATTAGTTATTCAAGTAGCCTTTTACATAAAAAGAGTAAAAACCAGTAAAAGGACTTTTACTGGTTTGTATGAACAGATAAATAGAATAGAATAGAATAGAATTCAACTTTATTGTCATTGCACATGCACAGGTACAGGGCAACGAAATGCAGTTTGCATCCATCCAGAAGTGCTTTAGTGATATAGATATATTACAATATATATTAGCAATAATATAGATATGTAAGTATATTACAGAAATGGGTCTATTATGGTGTGTTATAATGTACACGGTATGAAGTATGTTGTGAATATTCTATAACTATAGGTAAGTACAGGCTGTAGTGAGAAATAGGTTAAATCAGAATAGGTTAGCTAGATGTCTCTTGGATCAATGTTAACACTTACAGATGAGTGTTCAAAAATAATAATACTTAAAAATAAATAAAATAAATAAATAATAGTCTTGTTATAATGCCACTAATTGCCACGAGAACAGACTTAAGACTTGTTTATCTAGGCTAAAAGTTTTCCCTAATTTTGTGTTTTGATAACTGAGATTCAAAGAGATTCAAAAATAGAAATAGAGGTAATCAATGATGCTGAGATCTGGTGACTAACACCACAAATCATAATTGGCATCGTTTAAACATGAAACCACTGAAAATGCAAAACACCCTACACAACACCGCAGAGCTTCAAAAATCACCTTGTTGTAGGGTCAAACGTTTGGATCGGCACTATTCTCCTGATGCAAGCATTAAATCATTTTGAACTTATGAAATTAGTTCTTTCATAATAAGCTCTGCCCCCCCCCCCCCCAAAAAAACCCCATCTCTCTACACCAAAGAATTACAAAAAGTGCATACATCTCTGTAATGAGGGCTTATGCGCTAATATCCTTTACTCTGTCACTACATGACCTGATCAAACTGTCCACCACTAATTAAATGTTTCCCTTCCAAATTAAACCAATGGCAAAGCATCAAATGCCAACTAAAATCTCTGACCCCATTTATAGAAGTATTTCCCACAGGAAGCACTTCTTGTGTTAAGCAGTGTCTGTGTACCCTATACGTTTATAGTGTTTAAATTTGATGGGTACTGAAGACTACAGTAAGTTGGTATGTGTCAAAGTCATTAACCTGTGGCAGTCAACAGTGTAATTAGGTTGGACAGTGCAAATCTAATGGAAAATTGTAGCAGCCAAGTTGGAGACATCTGCCACTTGGTGGCAGCAGAGCAAGCAAAACAAACACATTGACATCACCTTGTAAAACTGTTATGCTGACAGTGAGTGGGACATTAAGAAACATCTTTACATGTTCTTTTACAAATGAAAGAAAATGGCTTCAGAAAACAGTAAGAAGTCTGGGTTTTACAGAATTCCTGTGATAGAACTTTTAGATTGTTTTACTTTGAGCTCAATGACCATTTTGCTATTTTGTAAAGTTATTTCCAAACATCTGTTAGTCACATTGTTGCTTGTGAAAGGAGCTGAGCCCTCCATCTCCCTCCCATCAAAGCAAAATCTGTTGCACCATCTTCAGCATTAAGTCCCACTAATGAGTAAATGTTGCTCATAGAGTTGATAATTTCATAGGGCAGTCAAATATTTTAGATCTACTTACATAATCAATGTTTAAACAGCCATGTGAAAATTAAAGGGGGAAAAAGCCCTCTTCTGAGACAACGCTACAGCAAAAGTAAACACTTCGGTTTTGGTATAACTTAGTCCCAGCATGTGTATTTTTTTCATATTAAATAATATAAAAAGAATTTTATATTTGTTTACCTCCAATTAATTAATCACAGTTTGAGTGGAGAACATACATTTTCTTCTTTTACTCTAGTTTTATTTAACCCCTGATGGGCAGGTGGATTTAACAGGGATTCCTGACTGGTGGTGGCTACTGCTGCAGATGATATGTGGCACTTAAACATTCAGCAGAAAGAAACTATTTTTTAGAAGGGCAGGTTTTTAGTTGTGGTGGTGTGGCGTGGGTATTTCAGTTCTTGTATGGAAAGTCCCTGACTTACAGAAGTTCTTCACAAAAATGAAAGACAATATCTAATCTGAAAGAACTTCTATGCACCTCTACAATTTACAAGTGCTGCAGCACAGCAATCAAAGTCTTGGTTTTATCACTGTGCTTGCAAACGTTTCTACTGTGGAATGTTTTGAAGGTGTAACACAAATGCCACTTAATATAAGTGAAGAGATCATTGCTTCCTGCCTGTGATGTTGGACCTGGTTGAGTGTTTGTACGTTCAGCTACTCACATTCTCCAGACAAGTGCTGTCTTTGTCCTTATTGAGGTAGTGGCGCTGCCAGAATCGCAGTAGGTTGTGAAAGTTGTTAAGCAGGCAGCCCGGGTACTTCTCAGCATACTCCTTCTCACGAAGGGCGTTGAGGTAGAAGGGCAGTTTAGCCTTTCTTCTGGCCAACATCAAAATCACCAAACTGGTGTTTAAACAGCTGACATTCTCCTGTAGAGAAACAGACCTCAGTTATAATTAAAAAATGTTAAATGCCAAATGTCTCTGAACTGACTTACAGTTTACTTTTAAACAGACTTTTTTGCTAAATAATCACCATGATCTTCTATGAAAACATGTGGCAAGGTGTAAATGAACCCAGACCTGTGTGAGTGTCTGTACATTGATGATGTTGACCAGTCGGAAAAGAAACGACAGCCTGTTCTCAACTCTGGCCATGTACGATAGCAAGCAGCACTCAGAAAGTACCTCCACCACTGGGAAACAACAAAGAACACAAAACATGTTTGTAAAGTGGAGGAAAAAAAAAACAACGTAATAAATCAAATAAATGTATCAATGTACTCTCACTTCTGGCGCACATTGTTTCATCAGCTATCAATTCCACTTCAAACTCTTTGCTTTCTTTTAGATTTTGTCAGCAATCATTAATTTTATGTATTCTTTAAGCACATTAAAGTCCCAAAGATAAAAAACAAAACAAAAAGAAAAAATAAATAAAAGAAAATGCTCATATTAAGTTCTGCCTTAAATATTCTATAAACACCAAGTTTACAACCATCAAATTTCCATTTACCTTTGACATCTTCAGTCTGGCTCTCAAAGCGGTCCAATGAAAGAACGATACAGCGTACTAGCATGTTTGAATCCACGAGGGAGCTGTTGATCTGTGTTAAAAACATCTGAAACTAAAAAAAGAAAAGAAAAAACCATTAGCAACAATGCAGTAAGATCTTTTTCAGCCAGTATATATATTCTTAATAAATACTAGGATCTATCATCATACCTTTTCTGGAGTGTTGACATATTTGTTGAATCTCTTGAAAGCATCAATGTTGAACTTCATGAGCTCACCAAGCAGATCGAAGTAACTCTGAAGGACATCGCGAGATGTACAACCACTGTCTATGATGCAGAACAGGATGTGCTGTCGAGGAATGAAAATGGAAAGTGAACACCGATTCACTAAAGAAGAAGAAAGATCTCTGTACATGGGTGGTAACATTTATCTTACTTCTAGTAGGCCCCTCTTCAGAAGGAACATTTGGTCTGCATAGGATGTGGCACCTCTGAGGAAACTTTCCACTGCCCTTGCCTGCCAGAATCTATATATAAACACCCAAGAGAAACAATCAGCTAAAGCAAACTACACAGAGAAACCCCGAGCAGTCATTTAAATGGCACAATCTCTGATTCTCCAATATGTGCATGTCAGACTTTTAAAGAGATGGCTGACTATATAATCTGCATTATCTCCGTCTTTGGCCTACATGACACTTACCTGAAAGACGAGTCTGGAGGCTCCCTCTTCATGACAGTCAGGAGACGTGTGAGGAGGCCCTTCTTCCCATCACACACGAGGCTTCTATCTGTATTGACAAGAGCTTCCACCTCTGGGATATTAGCCTTCATGGAAATGGCACTCAGTTCATTCAACTCCTGGCTATTTAGAAGGAGGTACTTGTTCCTGAAAGATAGGGAACATATTGAAAAGGTAAATCAACATTTGATATTTCATTTAAGGTTAAAAGTAAAAAATAAAAAAAAATAAAAAAAACGCTGCTTACTCGTGATGATCACTGAAACTCTGAAGTAATCGCAAGAATTGGATTTTGAAGGATATCTCCTGTGTGACAGGAATAAAGAGTGTTCACCCTCCATATTTTAAAAAGTGATATGTAATTGTAATGATGAGTTTAAGACTACTGAATTGAAATTTCATACTGGACTACAGTCACAGTTCTCATTCTGGCCATGCACAACGTGATTCGAAACTGTATATTTCCTCCAGATGAGCTTGTCGAACAGGTTGTTGAGCCCTGGGATGAGACGAAACTCAGCCAGCATCTTGTGAACCTGAGAGGAGTTACAGGGGGGGAAAAAACAATTTAACTCTGTTCAGACAAAAAATTCAAGCTCAGCTCTAATGGTGGGGAAGAGTACCTGATTCCTTTGACGGCCCATCAGAAGAACACAGAGCACATACAGTACTTCTACTTTATACATAATCTCATGGACAATCTTCATGGACTGGGGCAGTCGATGTCTCAGAGGGCTGGTAGCCAGAGAACTCTCATCTGACGACTCTGTAGGTGAGGAGAGAAAAAAAACAACAGAAAAACAAAAAAACATGTCCAAATGTATTATTAAAAGTTCACGGGAATGCAACCATGAGTTAGCAGTATCATAAATGCCTTTTTTCTCACCTGTACTGCTTTGCTCAGGTTCCTCAGTGGCCATCTGCATGAGAGCATCCAGTACCAGAGCATTATCCAGCCATGTGTACCAGTCCTCCAGCTCCTGCAGGAAGTTAGCACCTGTGGCTTCAGATACCTTTCTAGTGGCCAATTTACAAAGCCGCTCAATGAATCCTGGGATGCTCAGCAGGGTTACTGTTGGAAAAAAAAAAGGCCTGTTAGTTCAGTTTAATGACATTTCTTGTTACAAGTGTCAGAAACAGGGTAAACAAACGCAGTCAAATGCACTCTTGCTATTGTACAAAATAAATGACACAGCCAATAAATCTTTGAACTCTGAAGACAACCTACCCTGGTTGACCTCTGCACGTGAAGGACTTGCATTGCGTTTTTGCTGTGCATTTTTGGCCAACAGGGTGTGCTTGTCATCATTTCCCACATCAGGTTCTGAGATTGTGACAGAAAGGATGCGACAGAAGTTGGCTAGCTGTTGCTGGTCAAAGCTTTGGACCAGACCCGACAGGTTAGGGATGCCCTCTAACTGGATCATCTCCTGAAAGGTGTGACCAGATGTAAAACATCAAATGTGAACAGAATGCAGACATTGCAACACTTTCAAAAGTAACTTTTGAGACAGACCCCGACTAAATTTGATTTGACCCAGCAGATATATGTATAAATGCTACATGCCAGTTTACGCGTAAGACCTGAAAATATTTACTTCTTTTGTATTTACAAAACTGACAAATGATCAGAATAATACATACTAACTAGGCTAACTGTGACTTATACATTTTCATGGACCAAAGGTTTATCTGTCATAATTAGTAAAAAGATTACGGAAAGCTGCTAAGTGAAGTGAGAGAGATGTCTAAACCATCAGGAGCACACAGAATAAAATTAAATCAGTCGCATTTTATAATCTCCACAGTGCTCTGACAGATAGTTGGCTTAGTTATGGATAATTAAGTAACTGGAGTTTTTGCCAGAGTCCACCCTGTACTGGTCGCCAGTCTGTCGCATGGCTAACACATGATTATAATCCATTGCTTAAAATCCTTTTTAAATAGTTGAGTAACTATGCATTAAAGTGAAGTCAAGAGATCCATAAATACATTTACCCCCTACTGTCACTTAATCCAAGTAGAACTCTTTACTTTGACACACCTTTTTTACTCCAAGAATATCTTCAATAAGAGTAGCAGTCTGCAGAAAGGTCTTCTTGTTTGTCATCAAGGTGAAGAGAAACAGAACAAAGTCATCCCTAGCAGCCAGACTCTTTGTGACGCCCTCCGTCTATGAATTTAAACAAGGAATTTTACACGGTCATTAAATTATGCAAAAATGATTCTGCATCAAGGCAAACAACTGGAAGGGAAAATATGATATGTGCGGCATATTTTATATGAAAAATATGTAACATGGTACTTACACATATGCAACAGTTGTACAGAACACTAAGGCAGTCTTTGACCAGGTCATCATTCACTGTTGTAACAGAAGCACAAATATTAATCTGACTGTTTCATGATTATAAGAAAAAAAACTAAGAACTAAAACGCAAAATGCGGACAGATGTTATGGCAGTCCTACTTACTTTTAGGTTTCTTCTTCTGCATAGTTAGTGTAGGTCTCATCAGGATTTCCACTAGAAGCTTTATGAACACAGACAAATGAGAAAACCATTTTATTTCTCCAGTATCTCAGGAGGAGTTGAGCTATACATGAGAGTTTATTCTTCAGAAATAACAGCTTCAGTCCAATAACACCACAAGAATGTAAGACTTACATCAACTCCACCAAAGAGGTCAAAAGTGTACGTGTTGGGGAAGGTGGATTCCTGAGCGGTCTTCCTGTCCTCTGTGACAAAGGACATGGCCTCCACAGACAGCTGGGATAATAATAACTGCCAAAAAAACAGTGGTCACATTACTATTTTCCCCACCAGTTTTCAAAGTAAAACACTAAGCAAAAAAAAGAAAAAAAAGAAGCTAAAACCAGTCATTTCACTGCCTCCTTTGATGGACTAGTGCTATGTGGATACCTTAAGAAAGGTGTGGGCATGGGAGAGGTCACTGTTGGGATGGCTGCTCTCATAGAGCTTCTGCAGCAGAGTAGGGATGCCATTCCACTTGGCACGTTTATCTCTCTCCTGAAGCAGGCCTCCTGGGAGCTACAACACATAAAGAGGCAACATGAGCCCTTTTCAAACATGCACTGCAGTCCTGAACTAGATACTACTTAGAGGAGCAGTATATGAGACTGCAAATGTCAGAATCAATCCAATTAGCACTAAACAGACTTTATCCCACCAGCTCCCTAGTTTCAAGTCTGTAATGTTTGATTAAGTCAATCTGTGAATAGCACAGGTAATTGTTTTGAGAATTCACCACAAGTATATGCTGTCCTGCACATTCTGCTCAGAAACCACAATACTACATAGTACTTTCAGTAGTGAAAAATCAGTCTGACATTTACTGTCCGCTATGTGAGAAGGTCTTCTCATACTTTATTCTAAACTGTATGACGTTTTTGTGAAATCAGCTATACATAGTAAAAATATACAATTTTCTTTTAGACCTTTAAATAAAATTACATCGTTAATAAACATAAAAGCAGCGTGACATTGACTATAACACATACTCATAAAATATGTGTGTTGTCAGTCAAATAAATAATAAAATTCTCATTCCAATAGGTTTGCAACTTTCAAAGAAAGAAACATTTTATGAGTACAGCAAGGTAGTAAGCCTTCTTTTAAATGAAACTAAAAAAGCCACACCTTTGATCATACCATAGACTACAAAAGCTAACATGCCCCAACAGAGTTTCTATTTAAACCTTATGAAATCTAAAGTCATAGAGACCTTAAGATCAGAGTCATTGCCTCCCTTGATCACAGGAAACACATATTTATTGTGACATATAAACTTCCTGGAAGAAAAGAACATCTACACAAAAACATTATTGACCAAGTTAAAAATATGCGAAAGAAAATGTAAATATGCATGTTTTTAAATGTTGTTACCAGAAAACGTCTCACTGAGAAAGAATGAAATAAAAAGTTGAGATAAAAAAAAAAAAAGCATATTTATGCATGACAAACTGACTTTATTACAATGTGTGATATCTTAACTCTGTTTACTCTGGGCAGGTACTGGTTGTGAAAACAGCAAACAAGCCCAGTCTTCCTACTGTCACTTTCACATGATATGATTTGACCAATTCTTAATATTGCCCCCTTTTTTTATATTAAAGATGATGAAAAAAAAAAAAAACTCAGAGAGTAATCAATCAAGGCCTAAGAACCTTTCAGGCAATTTTAAACAAAATGATCTGTAACAAAATTTAATGGGTAATTGTTTTGGCCATGCTCCACCAACTTTGCTGAAATTGGGCAAAAAGCTGAAGAATGATCAAATAATTAGCTTTAATTCATGTCTCAGAGGCAGTTCAACCTAAAACACCAAGTGGACTGCTCTGACAACTGAAGGCTCAAACCACAGCACATGACATACCCTCCTTAAAATCTGTTCATGTGTCAGCAGAACTGGCAGGACTCCTGTGTTTTCCCAAATTACAGCAATTCATAACATTCCCTGGACGGCCTAAGAAAACTTGTTTAAAGTCGACGTGTTCAGGGTTATCGGGGGCGTTAACAGATAACGCTGGAAATACCTTGCGTTATTAGAACCTCTACTTAAGAACAAAGCTTCTTTGTAAACGTCATTACGCAGTACGCTAGCTGGAAATGTGACAGTCACGCCACTAACATATGCATTGAAAACAAAAAAGGTGTTAATGGGTTTAATCAGCTTTACAATTTGACGGCTTTTTTTTAGGATGAAACGGGCAATATCATAATAGATATGCATGAGTTGAACGTGTGGAAACACCCGGAGAGCTGCGACATTCGTATGCACGAAGATACGTGAAAATCTAAACAGTTGGCGTAAGCTGTCGCTAGCATTAAATCAAAAACCAACCCTTCACACTTAGAAATATCGTGTAAATGGCACAAAAATAAACCTGCGAACGTTAACATACCTTAACAGCTGTTGTGGCGTACCCATTTATGGAAACGATAGTTATTGTGGTTAGTGCTGTTACGTAATCACCTGAGCTATTCTGCTGGCTTAGCTAGTTAGCTGTCGCTAGCTCCTTCACTACCATTAGCAAATCTTACTGTCGTTTATACCAAGATTACAGTATTTAGAAAATAAAGTGAGGGGCGCTGTAGAAATATTTACATTATTATAGTCAACGGCCATAAGAACAGTCCGAAGACAACCGACTTTAAAATGTTTTATATCGTACAAAACCTGGCCTCCAATGCTAAGCTAATGTAAAGCTAACAACAAAAGAGCCACTTCAACGGAGCTTTTCTCATACACTTGTAGCAGTGACAGCGTCATTTGGATTGTCAGCGAGCAAAAACATGTTTCCTGGCAATAGGTTGTATCATAGTTTAAAATTGCCAAAGAAAAATCACACCCCGTTATGTTTAGCCTGTTAGTCAAGCCCGAGCTGACAGGAGCGACTACAGCTCCAGCTAGGTCTCTCGGACAACGTCTTCCTTTCAGGCTCGATTCCAAGCGCAAGTCCCTGGTCTCAGTCGATCAACTTTCGAGTGGTTTAACAGTCAAAACAAATGTCGTTTCTCCCACCTGTGTTCCTCGACTGAAGCCCTGGCCGGTGATTTTAGTGGCCGTGAACTTCGTGATGATATTGCTACTGTAGTTTCTTCGTTTTCCTCTCGTACAAGGGGACTCGCACCCCAGAAGCGTCGCCATTATTTCTTCTTCCTGAACTGAACTGTTTGGGCAGGAAGTGAAAGGCTTTGATGAATTATTTGAGGTAATTAAGCGGCATCTGCTGGCAGAGAAGCAGACTCTACGAGCTTGTGCGTTTGGTAATTACGTTCTTATACATATATACCGCGATATATAAACAAATTAAAAAATAATAATTAAAAAGAAATTCAGGCCTGCCATTAATTATTTTTGCGTTCTTATATTTTTTATATATTGCACACAAGCGTAGGCGTTATTGGCGGCGGCTGAATTCTACGGACACTTGAACTACCTTGAACTTACGTTAATTAATCTTAAACGTACGTACTTAAAAGATGAGTTGTTGCAGTGCAAGCTCGGTACAAGTATTCGTTTCACAGTAGTTTCGTGTTTTTGCGGCAATGGTAACCAGCACGACTAAAAAAAACATAAGTCATTCATCGGTTTGTGCAGCTTGTTTTCAAAACTCGAAAACTGCAAAACGAATGGAAAAGTGTTGAGGATATTGTGTGCTGATAGCAAGTGTATCGTGAATTCAGTGATCCACTTCGGCACCCAGAGAAAGTGTTTCTCTTGCTTTGCCTCTGCAGTCTAACACGGATGTCTTTGCACTTTTAAAGCTGTGGCTACATGTCTCTATGAGTGTACTATACGTGTGTGGCTATGCATGTGTCAGTACAAGAGCATGTTTTTCATTTTTTTATGGAATAGCATAGCAAATGGACTTTAGCATGTTCCCCTCGAAGTTGTTTGGTTATTTCACAGAATCTGCACATGTGTTACATAAATTATATATTTTTATTGGATTCCAATGACACAACCATGATAACAATCATATTCCAATAATATTAACACATAATATGACATTCAACCTGCAAGTACACATTAGTTTATAAATTAAAAGATACATTCAATGTTTCGGAGCCAAATGAGAACACATTTCTCAAAGCTCCTCTGTATGCCTCTTTGGACACACATCCACAAAAGCAGTCCTCCAGCTCATATAGTTTGCAGTACTGCATATCTCCACACAGCGTAGTGTCTCAGCCCTCTCGCTATTCCAGGGCAGTCTCTAAAGACTGCACTTGGGCGTGTAGACGGCCTCTTCCAGTGGGATCCCCAAGCCGCAGCCGATGAATTAGAGTCTCACTCTGCAGTCTTTCCTCAAGTGTCCCAGCAGCTGTTTTCGCCGGCCTCGGTCATTTGGAGGTAGGAGTAAATAGCCTCCCTGAGCCCCTCGCTCACCAGAGAGTGGTCTGACACTGTCCTCTTCCTCTTTAAGATCACCGATCTGGAGGGGACAAAGAAGAATTTGAGACTTCAGTGAGGAAAGTGATGTGGTAACTGAATCCGTTGGAGACTGCCGTTTCAACCTGCACATCCTGCTCTACATTTGCAGGCTCCACACATTCACAACTGGCACGTACCCACTGTAACCACAGGCCTATCTGTTGGCATGTCTGCCGGTGTTGTTTACACACTCTTCACACCAGTTTATTCAGTACATTACTGCAGTGCTGAATCATTATCTTTCTAACAGACTGTCAACATAAACGGAAAAGGCAGATCTTGATGCTAATCTAGGAAAGACAGCGCTGAAAAATGAGTCACAGAGTGACATCTTATGGAAGACATCAGTACAAGTAAATCCACACCTGCTGATTTCCTTCCATTTGATGGTGGGCCTCCTGGTCGTTATTGGAATAGGCCGGGCCTCTTCAGCATTGTCTAAACCCTGGATGAAGCAAGGCATTGCCAGCCGACAGCACAATCCATCTGCGGTCTCTGCAAAAGAAGGCAACATTTTAGCATCGATCTTTTCAAGGGCTTTAGTGTTAAAGCAAAATAGTCTCAACATTAATACGAACCTGAATAGTGTTCCACCATGCAATGCAGGGTGGAGAAAGTCAGGCTTGGAGATATGTAGACCCATCCATTCGGGAGGGTAGAAATGCGGTAGTGCTTCACACAGTCCTGTTGCGAAGAGCTGGTTCTCCTCAGGATAGATAGCGAGTAGGAATCTAAATAAAGAAATAACACACAGATGCAGGAATTAATAAAATATGCCAGTCTTAGTTGTTAACCATAGTTCCAGTTGTTTCTGAAGCAAACTAAATATTTCTACTGAGCTTTACAGTATAGTCTGTAAATAGCTGTGCCTTCAGTAGAAATAGAAATAGCAGTTTAAGGGCGATTTTGCTTAAGGAAATTATTATACTGGATTCAATGTCTGATGATGAATACTCCATAAATAAATAAATTCATATACATGAACAATAACAATCCTTTATACATACTTAATAAGTGTAACAAGCCATCACCACTTTTAGAAGTACAGAAGAAATGAAAATGAAAATAACTGGGTAGGAAATACTCCTCCCCAGCAAAGCTAGGCTAAGGGGAAATGCAACTTCAAATGAAGAAATTTCAGGGTTCCTAGCATGACGTTGGCCTCGGACTGAATGGTAATGATAAATCTAACAATTAACAAAGGGGGAATAAAAAACAAAAAACAATAAAAACCTCTAACCTCTGCTTGTCTCTGACTCTCGAATCAAGAAGGCTCCATTCTGGTTATTAGGACGCATGAGCAGCTCCACTGCTTTGTACCTGCTGATGCCTTTGAACAGCCACCTGCATAATAATAATTAAAAAAATGCACATTCAGAACAGTAAGATGAGAGGACAATGTCATATTTTACTGTTAGGAAAAATCCAGTGGAACAACATCAGAGCACATTCACCACTGGAGGAGGACTGAAACTGCAGGAGGGAGGAGCTGATCATGTCACCGAAAAAGAAAAGCTCTGTTCCAAACATTTGTCTCCACTGAGGTAAAAGTTCACCTACACAGGGACCCCTCCCACCTCTCAGGGAACTCCCCGTCTCCCCTTTCATTTCAACTCCTCCGACTTTTGTCACGCACAGAAAAATGTGACAAATCTGCTAACGCGGTCCTTGTGTCTGTACCTGTCAGTAACTCTGGCCGTGTACTCGATAGGGACGTAGCTCTCCCGGCCTGTCGTTGTGGATCTCACCATTATGAAGTCCCCGTCACTGTGAGTTAAAATAAATACAGAAATAAATAAATGACACTCATCACTAATTGTAGCTGAACATTAAAACTGAAACATTAAGAGCAGTAATACATACTCTGATGTCATGGTCAGTCTTTCCCCAATGCACATGGTCAGTTGTGTTTCTCCAAATGATGGGTAATCAACAAGAGACACAATCACGGTTTCTGGGCTCTCTGCACAGATAGAAAGGAAGAGATATTTGATTTTAATCTTGCCTTTGGCTAATTATACATACATACATACATACATACATATATATATATATATACACACATACATACACACACATATTTCTGTCCTGGGATTAAACCTACCCATTGACTCATCTGGGTTTTCAAAGACTGTCAGGTTGGATTGGCATCTGGTGAGGCAGGTCCCCATTGTCTGTGGTTTTCTTGCTAATTTGAAATGTCTACTGCTGCTAGGGGGGGAAAATATAGTGTTATTATGAAATCGCCTTTAGTAGCACAAATTCATAATTGAACTGCAAATGTAGTTCATGCATTGGCATTGTGGTATCTGTAAAGCTACTTAGAGGTGCAGGATATTTTTTTAGGACATCTGAATCCGGGCAACAAAACCAGAATACAGGAAGGCGCCTAACCACAACAAGAGGTATGATATCCTGTGTTAAATTTCCAATGCAATACTTATGTGAGAACTATGGTCAGTTTCTCAAATGCAAAGTGAGATGAGATTTTACTTCTGCGGTAGCAGCAAGGCAGGAACATATCTCAAACTAAAACACCGTAACTAACCACTCCATTTCTTTGCAGTGCATGATCATCACTCAGTGACAAAAATTCAAAGGAAATTTAAGCATAATTTCCTCGTTGTGAAAGTGAAGTCCTGGAACAAAAGGGGGGAAAGAAAAGCATATTCTCACCTTTTTCAATTCTTGGATGAAAAATGTCCCTCCAGAAAATATATTCCGCTCAATTAGTTAGACTCCTTTCACGATAACAAATCAAATCCAAGTCTTCCCAGTGAAAAATGTTCTTCGGCCTTCAGCACATCCAATGTTGCTTGGGCAACGTGTAGTACATGTATAAGCTCAAGTTCCTACTCAGGCACGCTGCTCATTCAGTGTGTTCCTTGCTCTGATCAGTTACCACGAAGACTGCTGTGTTTGCGCAGCTGTTTATCGCGTGGGCTCACTGAAGAGAGGAAGCTTCCTGCCTGGCTTTTATACATGCGGCTTAACTGCAACTTCCTGTGACGCTCAACAGTGACATAAACTACCTCAAGTTGATTTCTCTGATGCAGGCTGTTTTGAAGAGGCACCAATTGTGCGCTTGTTTATGGAATGAATGTGTACGTCAGTGAAATTTGTCATCCCCATGTACATGAACCCTGTGGCGCATTGTGGGTTGAAGAGGTGTCATCAGTTTACAGTGACAGTTAATGCAAAATAAGCTTATACTGGACAAACTATCTGAATTTCTGTATTTTGAAATGTGCGGAAAAGGGAAAACCGTGGAGATGTTTTCGCTCTTTACATTATTATCCATCATGTTAAGATTCCAGTTGTTGCTGTGAGATAAAAGACAAACTTCTGCAGAATCAGGCGGTTCCACTGCCAACCCACACGTGCCATGATTTCTCATCCATCCACCACAGTGACAATGCAGAAACAGCCCACCAGTGGGGTCCTGCTCTTTTATACATGTAAGTGTGAAAAGGTGAAAGGCAATCCAGATTATTATTTTTTTTAAATTGTCACGAATTCTGTAACTGTGTAGCTCTACTGCTTATGAAACCATGAGAGGGTAGGAAAGAAAAGCATGTCTCTGTTGAAAAAACACAAACCAAACCAGTCGTTCTTGGAAATATTAATAAAACCAAGATAAAACTGTCATATCTCCTTGTTCTGTGTCTTAATCAGATGTACTCTGAGCTGCTTCAGACGCAAATGAGCAAGTGTACCCTGCACGGAAACAATACAGCAAGAACAGATCAGATTGGTGCTGAATCACCAGAACAGCCTGTTAGCACAGATGGAAAGAACTTTGTGCTCTTTTAAAAAAAAAATATCTGAGATTAACTCATTCCAAACCACTGATGTACATCTTTCTCAAATAGAAACTGAAAAAGGGTCACTAAATAGTGCATATTTCCTGTGTTTTAGTCAACTCGTGTAAAAAAAATAATGCAACGATCAGCCCGCCTCAGCTTCTCCGAGTACAACCTCAGTAAATGCACCACAGATGTCGACAAAAACAGGGCATTCGTCATAATGGGGTTTATGCATGTCATCACATTATATTCTATGCAAAAATGCTTGGAAAGCTCCATCAAGTAAGGGCAATTAATAATTAGCAACAGAGCTCCCACAATCATTACAGTAAGCACGTCCTCAGTGTGTGTTATGATTAGCATATTAACACTATTTTCCCATTCTGCTTTGTTTTCAGAAATCATCATCTTATTTACAGAGCAGCTGATCATTGTTTTTGTAACATGTGTTAAATATAGACCACCTCGTCTGTGACAGCAGAAGTTATCTCTCAGAAACAAAATAAGAAACAAGAGCGGTTGGAAACTCACTCACCACAGCCACCGCACTTTTCCACTAACGGGAGAGCCGATGTATGAGAACGCTCTGCTCGCAGACGCGCTCTTTCTGTCATTCATTCGATTAGGTTGCACGCTTGTTCACAAGCCGTTGGTTTAGCAGAATTATTGGTAAAAGCACTGACAAATAAAAACAAGACACGTTCTCGTATCTTTATTCAGTAGTAATATAAATGAGCTAACCAGCAGACAGTGAGACGCACCACATGGCCCCTGATGGAAGGGACTCATACTTTTCACATCAGATCCCACTTGTTGAAGGTTGTTAAAACAACAATGAATATACTAGTCAACTGAACAACATCAAAAAAAGGGGAAAAAAAGCAAATTAAAAAAACATCAACACAAAGCAGAAGGGAAAATGAAATGCTGGGTTGAGTTAAAAAACCAAACAAAGTCAAATTACTTGAAGTGAAACACAACTGAAAGTTCAAGAGCAGCTCTACATTTAACTTAGCTGGACTTACAGTGTGCTACAGTATGCAATGCTACTTGCACGCATCATCCACATCACTTTCTATGCAGCTTTATTTCTGCAAATACTAAGTGATCTCCTGCTGTGCGTTGTATCTAATTTGCATTGCAGCTAGTTTGACAATAAAGACACACAATCATGATTTACAATCGATGTTAGGAGTTAAAAAAAACCCAGTTACTTTGATTTCTACACTGTGTGAAGACATTTGAAACAACGACAATGTGAAAAAAAATAAATACAGGACTGGACAGCTGAGTCATATGGTCAATCATATGGTTTTTGAATATACAACACATCTGAATGGAGTTATGGTTTCTGATAGGAATGTGAGTTTGACAGTGTATTTAATACAATATTTTATAATATGGATCTGTTAATATATTTATTACATCCTCCTTTCTAATCACATAGATCATTATAGATCTTCCTAGCATTGAGCTGCTTAGGATGAGAGAGAGAGAAAGTTAGAGAGACGTGGAGAAGGGACATAAGTTACTATGGGAGAGTGCGAGGTGGGGGCGGATTGGGGGCTTAGCAGGAGACCTCCATGGTCTGGGGCCCGGCCTTGCTGTCCAGGCTCCCGGTGGTGCCGCCCTCCAGCAGGCTGTTGATGTTGCTGCGGCTGCGACTGTTGTCCATGGAGGTGATGCTGGAAGAGGAGGTGGTGCGTGAGCGAGCCAAGCGAGTCATTCCTGCTGAAGGTACTGAAAGAGAAACGCGCGTTAATATTCCACTCACACGGCCCACAGACTTGGTGCAGCGTGGGAATGCAGATACCGTGACACATCAGCAACAACAACAACAACAACAACAGGAAACAAGTGCTTAGCATGCAAACTGCTCTCATAAATGGAGACTAATCAAATCAAATAATCCACAAATGTGCTAACAGTAAGTACAGCAGCAGCACACCGTATTTGCAATCCAATGGAACTGACAGGAAGCAACAGCGGCAGCTCATGCAGTAAACTAGGACACTCGGGGCATGCTGAGTGGGAGTGAGGTGAATGTCATCAGAGTATGCAAAGGGTGCAGTATGCTGACTGTATCCACAACCCAGAGCTGCTGTTCCAAATATTAAACAGTGCTCTCTCGAGAACTTCGTGCATACATTGACATTCATCCACTGTACTGTTATGAGGCCACTGAGTTCAAAGCCTCGTCATCTGGCAGCTACTTAAAAACCTGGTACCTGATTCGTTGCTCAGGTGACTGAGAAGAACGTAGGGAACTTCAGGCAATGATTAAAGAGGGAAAGAAAGGAGAAAGGGAGACATGTTGAAAAGCAAGCTCTTCGTGGTGCTTTGCCACACCTCTGTGTATTTCGCAGCAATTTTTGTAGACAAATAGCTGTCATTTGTTTGCTAGCAACAGCAGGTAAGAAATGAAGACATGCATGCAAGTTATACCGTACACTTGAGTTCCTGAACTTTCTGGCCGTTTCCCTTTGCATTTCACACTGTGGCAATGTGTTAATGAGGGAAAACCAGCTTTCAGAAACATGCTGAGGTGTTAAGATTTTTTTTCCACACTTTCACTGCATGAAAACACTCTTTTTAATCTGCTCTAATCCTGCAGTGGCATTTACTCAACAGGAGCACTTGGTGGCCTTTAAGGTAAAACCCAGGCTCTGGCACACTAGATACACATAGCTGCCCTCCTACAGTGAATGGCCCGGGAAAGAGAGAATGCAAAATAGAGTTGGTGTTACAGAATGACACACATAGACAGCGATCATCTGTGCAGCTGGTAAAAGCAAAACTACATTCATCTGTCCATCGATCAGAGTCTTGGTTGGTGCATAGCAAGCCTGTAGGGTCTTCTAGAGATGTGTTTGTGGCTTTTCTGCTTTTTATGTTTTTATTTTGTTTTTTTAACAAATGAATGACTGTAAAGATAAGATAAGATAAGATAAGATAAGATAAGATAAGATAAGATAAGATAAGATAAGATAAGATAAGATAAGATAAGATAAGATAAGATAAGATAAGATAAGATAACCTTTATTAGTCCCACACGTGGGAAATTTGTTTTGTCACAGCAGGAAGTGGACAGTGCAAAAGTTATGACGCAAAAATTAGAATACAATAAGAATAAATACAGTAAAGCCTGAAGGCCTGTTTAACCATGCACATTGAGTCTCTTTTGACAAACACTGCATCATTAAACAGTTCAGATAGAAAAGAAAACACACCAGGCAAAAAAAAAAAAAAAAAGGGCAATTTTTAACGCCCACTCTGAACTGAACAGGAAGAAAATTGCTGTTCAGCTCACAGAATGTGATCGTCATTTCTAGAAGCACTAACACCTCACCTACTGAGGCTGGTGGGTGCCACAGACTGCAAAAAGCAGAGAGGAAATGGTGTTAGCATCCATTGAGCCACGTGGGCTGCCTCTCCGTGAGCAGGGTGACCAAAAAAAAAAAAAAAAAAAAGCAAAACCTTTCTTTTCACGCTCTGCAGGCCAATGTCCGAGGGGGGGGGAGAGGAGGTTAGCAACAGCTCGCTGACTGCATTGAAAACAAGTCTCAATTAAGTAACTTTTGTCATTGCACTCACGTCAACAGGAAATTCAGTGGAGCGCCTGGGCCACAAACACGTCAGTTCAAACAGGTATTAGTCTGTAAACAATTCTTGGACACTGACTACTAGCAAGCCAGTTTAAACCAGTTTAGAGTTAGATCTGTTTACCCTTCAGGCACATACAAAAAAACCCCAAAACAAAACAAAAAAACAAGAGCATCTTCACTTACTGTAGCCCATGCCCTGGACAAAGTACTTGAATGCCTCAGCAAGTTTTCCTGGCTGCAAGAGAAAAAAAAGTTAGAAGATCGTGTTGCTCCAAGAAAAGAGCAAGATGACGTTCACGTCTCTCGATAATTTAAAAACAAACAAACAGACAAAAAAACCCACCTGCACAACCTGGGGCAAGCCTCCACAATCAGCCATCTGAGAGGACATTATCAGTCTCATCAATAAATCACATTTATAAATATGAATATCATCTCATATGTCAGAAATTGCAGTGCAGAAGCATCACCTTTAGCAATGTAGTCTTGGTAGGATTTAACCTGGAATTGCACTCCACCTGCAACATCAAAGACAGGCAAACACTGAGTGATGAAGAACTGCTGCTTGTTGGCATAACAAATCCTTCCCCAAGCTTCTTAGCGCACTGAGATGATGGATTGTAAGCACCACCGGCACCACTCACCACGGCCTCCACAGCAGGTGACGTGTCACCGACCACCAGCAAAGCAGGGCAACTGGAATAAATGAGGAGTGGATATTCTCAAATCACGCCATGCACTCACAGCCCAATGTGTATATTTGTGTCATCTTGATCTCATAGACTTACGTTAGTGTGTTGACCGTGTCCTCATTCAGACCCACTATGGGCCTCTCGATCTCAAGGTCTCGACGGCTGGTGCAAGGGGAAAAAATGAGAACGTGTTAGAGAAGCTGAAAAGGACGTTATCTCGTTAGACCTCTGTGCTTTGCATTTTTTGTGCTTGTATATTTAGGCTTTACTCCACAGCAATTAACTGTCTTTGTTAATAAAAGTTCTCATAAATGTAATGAATAAGCAAAAATACAGGCAACTGCAAAACCTAATATTAAATGTGTCCTGTTATGTTCATTACCAACTCTGTATTTTTATTCTTAGACACGGCTGAAGCAGCTGCGAATGACTCATAATTCAAAATAATCCTTATTTATCTTATAGTGGGCCTTTTTCCTTCCCTCCCAGCCAGAGCTACGTGCCTGTCTTTATCAGGGATCTAAGCTATGAAAACGCAACTGTAACAATATATAGCAGAAAACTGAAAATACAAGTTAATATATAGTGTATAATAACCATGAACTGTTTCATACTATTGGTAGGAGCCACAGAAGAGGGCCAGGTTGTCCTGGTTGATGTCTTGGGCGATGTGGAGGCGGTAGGTCTGAATCAGCTCCTGGTTGTCTGTAAGCTCATCCTGAGAACGGATTAATAAACCGAGAGCGTGATCGACATGGCACAATCTACTAGTTTCTATACAGTGGGGCAAAAAAGTATTTAGTCAGCCACCGATTGTGCAAGTTCCCCCGCCTAAAATGATGACAGAGGTCAGTAATTTGCACCAGAGGTACACTTCAACTGTGAGAGACAGAATGTGAAAAAAAAAATCCATGAATCCACATGGTAGGATTTGTAAAGAATTTATTCGTAAATCAGGGTGGAAAATAAGTATTTGGTCAATAACAAAAATACAACTCAATACTTTGTAACATAACCTTTGTTGGCAATAACAGAGGTCAAACGTTTACTATAGGTCTTTACCAGGTTTGCACACACAGTAGCTGGTATTTTGGCCCATTCCTCCATGCAGATCTTCTCGAGAGCAGTGATGTTTTGGGGCTGTCGCCGAGCAACACGGACTTTCAACTCCCGCCACAGATTTTCTATGGGGTTGAGGTCTGGAGACTGGCTAGGCCACTCCAGGACTTTCAAATGCTTCTTACGGAGCCACTCCTTTGTTGCCCGGGCGGTGTGTTTTGGATCATTGTCATGTTGGAAGACCCAGCCTCGTTTCATTTTCAAAGTTCTCACTGATGGAAGGAGGTTTTGGCTCAAAATCTCACGATACATGGCCCCATTCATTCTGTCCTTAACACGGATCAGTCGTCCTGTCCCCTTGGCAGAAAAACAGCCCCATAGCATGATGTTTCCACCCCCATGCTTCACAGTAGGTATGGTGTTCTTGGGATGCAACTCAGTATTCTTCTTCCTCCAAACACGACGAGTTGAGTTTATACCAAAAAGTTCTACTTTGGTTTCATCTGACCACATGACATTCTCCCAATCCTCTGCTGTATCATCCATGTGCTCTCTGGCAAACTTCAGACGGGCCTGGACATGCACTGGCTTCAGCAGCGGAACACGTCTGGCACTGCGGGATTTGATTCCCTGCCGTTGTAGTGTGTTACTGATGGTGACCTTTGTTACTTTGGTCCCAGCTCTCTGCAGGTCATTCACCAGGTCCCCCCGTGTGGTTCTGGGATCTTTGCTCACCGTTCTCATGATCATTTTGACCCCACGGGATGAGATCTTGCGTGGAGCCCCAGATCGAGGGAGATTATCAGTGGTCTTGTATGTCTTCCATTTTCTGATGATTGCTCCCACAGTTGATTTTTTCACACCAAGCTGCTTGCCTATTGTAGATTCACTCTTCCCAGTCTGGTGCAGGTCTACAATACTTTTCCTGGTGTACTTCGAAAGCTCTTTGGTCTTGGCCATGGCGGAGTTTGGAGTCTGACTGTTTGAGGCTGTGGACAGGTGTCTTTTATACAGATGATGAGTTCAAACAGGTGCCATTCATACAGGTAACGAGTGGGGGACAGAAAAGCTTCTTACAGAAGACGTTACAGGTCTGTGAGAGCCAGAGATTTTCCATGTTTGAGGTGACCAAATACTTATTTTCCACCCTGATTTACGAATAAATTCTTTACAAATCCTACCATGTGAATTCATGGATTTTTTTTTCCCATTCTGTCTCTCACAGTTGAAGTGTACCTCTGGTGCAAATTACTGACCTCTGTCATCATTTTAAGTGGGGGAACTTGCACAATCGGTGGCTGACTAAATACTTTTTTGCCCCACTGTAACTGAGAGGACACAGATAAAATAATTAGCAAATGTCTGAGAAAAAAGTGTCGAGGGAAATTTGAAAAGAAAGCCTCCAGAGGTTCAGCTGCTGTTTCACAGCTTCAATGAGAAAAGGTCAGGAGAACTACATAGCAATAAGTCAGACTCACAGTGCTGAAGTGGTGAGCCATGACGATATCCACCAAGTTACTGGTCCATCCAGAAAGCTGCACACAAGAGAAAGACGAGCCGCGGTAAGATACTAACAAGATCTGATTTATTTCTGGAGAGTGGACTAATTAGAAGTAAATAAACTGACATAGCAATCTTCAAGTTTTATGATTGTGAAGTGATCTACTGCTACTATAAATGCACAGTCCCTAGATTCACTGGTATATCTATGTCAGCTGGTATACCTGCATTTTAAAACTCTTGAGTGCTATAAACTTCGTAAATGGAAGAAATTGCTCAGGACTTTTCCTCTTTGCCATGTTTCAGACTTTAATAACAGCTCATAAAAGTGTGATGTTTTAAATGTATATGGCAGAAACGACACATCATATTATTATCACAGTAAAAGAATGTCTTCCTCATACAACCTTGTTGAATATTCACAGCGAGAGCACCATAGTAAACACAGTGTTTGTTCTTTAAGCCAAGAGGGGTGAGCTTTTATAGAATTTTTAACTAGGTAGTTGACTAGTATTGACTAGTCTTCAGAAGGCAGCATTTTCTCTTTTCATATATGATGAAAATCCTGGTCATCGATGAGGCGGAAATACTGACCTTTGAAGCAGCCCAGTCAATCCAGCCTTCAGCACACGGGTCGACATTAATGAGTACCAGCCCCTCCACGAGGGACGGGTTGTTCAGCTGTGAAAGTAAAGATGCACGAGGATGAGAGCTTTTTAACAAAAATGTCTCCCTGTGTTTTGTTTTGTTTATTAATTTCTTTATCATTTTTAAATCATATTGTAGTTTAATCTGAGCATCTGAACAAGGGAATGTTCTCCCAGGAGCTACATCCTCACAACAACAAGTTGGTAACATTTTGATGATGTTGCGTGTCCTCTAAAGAAGCAAAAACATGATTAAAAGTGAAGCATTTCTGTTCTGTTAAATGATGATGGAGTCACAAACCACTTCTAAATCAAGGGGTGCAGCTTTAGAACTTCCTGTAGACAAAAAGAGAGTATCTGGGGAAATCTAAGATCCAATGAGAGGGCGGCGGCTGCTGCTTCATCAACACGATGCTAATGCAGCACGGCAGCATCTGCTGCAAATCCATCATGGGAAAACATTTTGCTCCAAGCCAGTTAAAGCAAGCAATGCGTTTCAGAATCAATTTTTCCTCATTAATTCTAAATAAGAAAAGACTGTCCACGGAGAGCCCAACTCTACAATTCCTCATTTCCACACCTTCTCCTTTTACCATCCTCTCTTTTTATCATTCATTTTTTAGAGCTCCCTCACTGCTCTATGTCACTTCTAGATCTTTCTGCTAGCTTGTGCTTATTTTAGCTGCACTGTACCGAATGCAGAAACAAAGCAGTAGCAATGGAGAGAGAGATATTTAACCAAGGTGATTCATCACCTGGGGAATGGCAGCATATCTAGCAGACTGTAGAGGAACCTGATGCCCTGTGTGGGCTTGATGGGAGGCTTTAAAGTTCAGTGTGACAAACTGTGTGGTCTGAAAACCTTTAATTATTACAGGCGAGACAGAGAATCACACAAATAAAGACATCAAGGGCAAGGAAGAACAGAAATATAAGGATGGGTGAGTCTACACGCTGTGGTCCTGCTGTGGACTTACCGCAAAGCGGGTGAGGATATACGCTCCTGCTCCCACGCCGATGCCGATCACGCTGTTCACCCTATAAAGAAACTGCTCGTTAGTGTGTGGCTGAAGATGAATAATTCATTTATGGCAAAATCATCTTATCAATAATTAGCTATCAGCCAGGGGACACTCACTTCAACTGAGTCAACACAGAGGGCAGCATTTCGGCCAACTCATCCATGGTTGGATAGCGATACCTGGGCACGAGCGACACATGTGAGTCCACGCGAGCAGTAAGGAAAATGCTACCTTCAAGTTCATTCATAAGTTTAAATACTTCAGGAACAGACTGGATGATGACTGCACTTCAATTAGAAAATGAACCAACAGCTCACTTTCCTTTCTATGCACACAAATTGATTGGAACTCTCTCAACAGCACTGATATGAATAAATATGTACGCGTTCATCGGCGCGTGCAAAACCAGTCTGACACTCACCCGCTGGGAAAGGGAGGCGCTCCCTCCTGCTGACCGGGCGCATCGACGTGAACCACAGCAAAGTGCTGGGTGATCTCCTGCATGTCCTCGTAGTTAAACAGGGTGTTGAAGCAAGACTTGTCTAGAAAGGTGGAAAGACGTAGACATAAAATGTGACAGTGCAGGGGTTAACGTTCTTTGTTAGACGCAAAGAACAGAGCACTGCATATTGATGAGCTTATTTTTGGCCGACTCACGGTTGAGGCCGATGTCGTGATAGGTGAGGATGATGGGTCGGTTGCCCTTGGGAACGCCTCTCATTGTCACATGGAGAACGCCATGTGGCGTTTCAATGTCGTGCTCCTGTAGCCAAAGAGGAGGAAAAGAATAGTTCAGGACTAACACAGGTGGAAAGATAAAAAGCTTCCACATATGACCGCTACGACAACAATTCTGTTATAGCTGTTACAGCGTTACCCCAGAACTCCAGCAGAGTCCAAAAATCATCTAAATAAAAGAAGAACAATTGTTGTATGGGATTTTTCTCTTTCATCTCTGCCAAGCACAAAACAAAGACGCTTTCTGTCTCATTTCCCCAAAAGGCAGACATAAAGGCAACATTTTAGCTAAAACGAGCCATTTCTAGCATACTGATTGAAGTCTGCATCAAAGCTCCAACATGGAGCCACACACAAACTAAAGTAAACAACCCACAACAAACAAGACATTTGGGTTATATCTTGAATTGGGCATGCAGAGGATAAACCTTTTGTCGCCAGCTCACATCCCCTGTGCCCTCGGACAAACAAAGCACTGAATGGCCAGTTCAGGAAAACAGTCTTTCTATCCAAGGGTCTGAACCTCACAGTTCTTTTCACAAGAATGACTTTGCAAAAATGCCAGCATCATTTGTCTTCACTCAATGTCTTTGCAAAAAAAAAAAAAGATCCATTAAAATTCAAAGTGTTCATACTGGCTTCATTCTCTCTGTTGCTTTACAATTTGGGTCGAACACTCAGGGGGCTTGAGTACCTTAAACACACCGCTTCTGCAAAGGAAAACATTAAGAGGCTTCAACATATTTTCATCTGGCACTTAATCTGTGTGGAAGATCCAGAAAGATGATCAAGATAAAAAGAAAGACTGTTTAACGATGACACAGCAAAAATAACAGTGCCTTAATATTGTTTACAGGATCCAAAGACAGGGCAGGAAGTGACATTAAGAGAAACAATAAACTACACAAGAAGAGGCAAATGCATTTCCCAGATTCCCCCAGAATCACCGAATCATCATGTTACAATGCACAAAACCTCCCAAGATCAGCATGATCTGCAGCTGCAAACTACACCCTGCACGTTCCAGCCACATGCATGCACGCTAGGGTGTCTGTGCTGCACAGAACAGCGGGTGGTGCCTCATCCGCTTGCCTCGTCAGAAGGCCCACTGGTCATCAATAATAAAGAGAGAGTGAGCCTGAGTGGAAGAGAGACACAGGTTACGGCTGACAGACTAAGAGGGGAGTGTGACTGACTGTACGCTGCCATTTTTCCCCTGCGCAATCTCGGCCGCCTGCATTTAACTGACGGACATGTGTCCCAGTATCTTCAGAGATAAAGGCTAATTCTCAAGGGCGAGACTGCACTGACTTACATCTGCAATCTATAATAAGAGGAAAAATACTCATCATGTCAGCAACAGCGTGAGATATTTGCTTTTGAGTGGGAGTTGCTATAGCGATTAGCCTGTCGCACAACACATGAAAACTGCATTCAAAAACACCACAAAGTGATGCTCAAGATAGCGAGCTACAAAACAGCTTCTCATTATAACCTGTATTTCTCAGATGGCACAAACCCTAAAGAAAGCCTATCTGCTGACAGGAAGCTCTGCCCTCATCGAAGGGCTTTTAATGAAGCGATTCTGTAACCTCGGTCTGGTGAGGTGACAGAACAACCTGTTAAAGGTGAAAAAACACTCTCACCAAGGCTGTGTTGCTGCAGAATCTTTAAGGTTTTTTAGACAAGGACAGAGTCAAGGACACTCAGTGCTTTGCTCTGAGAAACAATATAAATGCACTTTGTTCAAATGCTGGTATTCTGTTGAGTCTATGTGCTATACGTGCACCCTAACATGTGTTAGGTAAACCGGCGGAGGAAATAGAGCATGAAAGCAAAGAGTGACAGAGACAGGCTGGACATCTAGAGAGGGGAAAAAAGAAGGAGAGCACTGCAATGGCATCAACCTTTTCCCCACTTTAATACATTCATGATAGCTAGCATTTTGACGAAAAGTACGTTAAGGCATTTGGGCTGGGTTGGAGGTGAAATGTGAATACTGAGCAGAGGTTTTATGCTTTGAGGAGAGGGGCCTTTCTGGTGCCACAAATGGGTGAGTACTCATTTTTCAAAGAAACATGGTGAGAGAGTTGGAGTGAGATGAAAAAAAAAAAGAACAGAGCACTTTGTCATGCTGATCTTCTTCCCGCAATTCACTGCCTATCAATCCCTCCTCTCAGTTTACTCCACCCTGCCAGGAGAGGCATCAATCACCACTGGGAGCAGCATTACTGGGCGGAAACACCAAGCAGTCTGTAAATGACTTAAGTGCACACATGCAAGTGGACAGAGCCCGGGATCATCTCGGGTACAGGCCAACCTCATCCATTTCTGACACTAACACGACCCTCCCCACCTGCAGCACACACAGTAAGTGTGTGTGCCATCAAAGCAGTGGGCTGAAACAACAAACTCAAGGACTCTGCGGGGAAGGAACAACCCGCTACAGTGGCTTTGGTGGTTTCTTGTCACGGTGTGTGGGGTGGGTGGTGAGTGACCTCCCTGTGATAACAGAAAAAAAGAACACAATGCACACCTGCAAAACGCAACATCTACAGCAATTCACTCATCGCCGGAAAGACATGATGAAGACATGCAGAAACAAACATGTGAGATCCACACACACAGTTACCAACAACCAGCTGATGGATATTGACAGGCGCACATCCTAAAACACTTGAGCACAACACAAGCATCTTTCATATCATCACATTAAAATGCACAACTGCACCCTGAGCAGCTTTAGACTGTGCAGGCTGCACATATGGACGCTGTGTGACCTGTAGTTGCACGCACATACGCACACGCACACACTGAACAAATGGTCACCCCATACCAGCAGCTGCCCAGAGAGCACGAGTCCCATCAAAGCCAGACCCCAGAGCTATTCCCTTCGTTTAGCCAGCTGCTGTCGGCATGTCTTTGGAGAAACAGCACCACAACACCCCTAATCTGAACCAGAACCTCCTTGAAGCACGGACAGAGCCAGGTGTGTCGAGTCAGGCGAGACACGTTTGTCACTCACCGCTTCATTTCCAGCGCATGCAATCTGGTCCAGGTCCAGAATAGCTGACATGGTTTTCCCACACAGGAGAGGAGTGGTGTAATGCTATGTGTGAGTGTGCGCTGGGCAGCTTTGAAGCCCTCAGAAAGGAGCAGGAGGAGGGAGGGAGCGTTGGTAGGAAGTGAGGGATGTAGGGTGAGGCAGCTAGAGCAGTAGCGACAAGGAAGGAAGAGAGGGAGGAGAAAGACACAGCAGATGGAGTGAGGAGGAGAAGGAAAAGTAACCTGAATGAAAGCAGGAGGGGTGGGGGATGGATACGATGCAGAGAGAACAAGAGAGAGAGCGACGGAGACAAGAGGTGGGAAAGAGAGCAGGAAAAAGACAGAGGGGGAGGAGAGTGAGACTGCAGTTTGTGCTTGGTAGTCACAGTGCGTCCATACATCCAGTCACTGGTTCTTCTAATTGGATTGCGGAGGGTCAGGTGGGTAGAGGCAGAGGGCGGGGTTTGGAGGAGAAAAGGAAAGGGGGAGGGGGGGAATGGAAGCGGGGTGATGGGGTACAAAGAATGCAGTCCAGGAAAATGTGCAGGCTGCTGACGTCACGCTGTCTTATTGATGAGGAGAGGAGGCTGACTTTGACGGCTCGCCCTGGGCTGTTTTCTGCATCAGCAAAATGGCTGCTTGTCGCCAAGCACCGTATCCACATTTATTTTTGCATCACATTTCATCCGAATGGCTTTAGAACCCTGAAATATCTCCGTGTGAGTGGATATAATCAGATCCAGCTCACAGCAAGAGTGGACTAGCGTATAACGCAGCAGGAGGGCTTACGATAGCAATAGCTTTGCTGCGGATGTTGGCTCATTCAAGGCACCACTTAATCATGTAAATGACTGTCAAGTAGTGACTCTGACACTGAGCTTTGGCTAATGACTCCTCGTGTTCCAGGCTTACGAGCAAAAGATAGCAAGCCACCTTTTCCCCTTACTATCAAAACAGGACATCATCAGGATTTATGTCCTCTAAACTTGCTGCTGAGTCATTTGATCCACGTAGTGTATTGCTCTCTCCTTCTCACTCTCCTACCATCAGTACAACTCCTAACGGTGCAGGGTGTCACGCCTTTGACGGGGTGCTCAGTGCAGCCAATGGCAAACATGTAGACACAGAGTTTGTGAGGTTATAAGGACCAGGGTCTCTTCATTGGTTAATCATATAGCAGCATGTTTGGTTGTAGACCAGTTTCTCTGATTTATTTCCTTTCTTAACCCACAGAGGGTGCCAGCGAAACACATGTAGTCATTTCATGCACTGAATCATCATGTGCCTCAGCAAAGCCCCCTGCAGCCTGAGGAGTCATACAGACGCACAGTGACACTATGATCTGCAGAGATTAGCTCAATTGCATCATTTCCAGAAAGTAGGGATTTGATTTGAACCAATTTTTGTATACTAAAATGCACCAGCTCAAAACATTGTTTACCTGTGACACGGTCAGTTTGATGACAATTGTGTTAATCATATGTTATAGTCTACACAGCCACAAGATCTCCGTCCAGTGTATCAGAAAGCTTTCTGCACAGTCATCTTCACAACACTAGATGAGAAAGCTGTTCTAGCAACACATGGCAGCTCAGCATGTTACCAACACAGTTAAGGTTCTTTTTTTCCATTTAAATTGTCACATGTCTGGAGCTATCGAACAGCCTCGTGGCGCCCTCTAGTGCGCATAATGAGACAGTGAGGATTTGAAAAGCCACAGACTAAATAATGAGAAAGTTGGGCAAAGTTATAAAGAGAAACTGCTATTTTAAAAGTACACACTTCCCTGAAAATGTAAAAACCTACACACTGCATACAATATATAAAACGCTATACATATATAGAAACAATAAACAAAGCTTAAGCAAAAGTTTAAAAAATGGACTTAAAAACATAGCAGTGCGAGACTGCAGCAACACCATGACACTAAAACTATTTTTGAAATGCACAGTCAGCATTCTGGGTTTGAGGAGTCTGTCACACACCTTCCTCTCCCTTTCCTGGCATAAGCAGAAAATTGTAAGAGAAACAAAGCTGCAGCAGTTTGAACCTTTAGGTTCCCTGACTCCACCCCACCACCACTGTCCTCCTCTGCAGGTATGCACAGCTCTGGCACGACTCCTGCAGTACCTGTGGACTGCCTGTGGTGGGAGCTTTAGCAGCAGGAAGAGAGCAGCTGGATTCATCCTCCAGCTGCTGGAATGTCACGGCTCAGAGTGATGTTGCGGCAGGCAGGACCCCTCCCACACAGGTCTGATGTCTTGTATAGGGTGTGTTCTCCTTTTATCTTAGTGTTATTACGCTGCGTGACGGGTTCAGTGTTATACTAAATATTTACAAGATATTTACTCCATCACGTCTATTGCCAAATGGCCAGATTACCAAATCAGGAGGAACACCAGCACAGTTTGTTAACACTATAAATCTTTTAAGAGAATTGAACCTTCTCACGATCCATCATCAGCACCCTTTTTAGCAATTTCCCATCTTCAGCTGCTCCCTTATTCACAGGGGGTCGCCACAGCGGTTTAATTGATTTGGATTTGAGTTTTTACACCAGTTACTGTTCCCAAAACAATCTTCTCAGGATCAAACTGGGAATTTTTCACTAGTTAGGCGAATGTGTAAAACCACTACACTGTGAACTGCCTGAGCTTCCTGAGTGTGACCATGTGAGGTCATAATGGCTGAAAGGCAAATGAGGTCAAACCACCAGTGGGACGGATTCAGGTTCAATTCTCTCTGTAACTGACAACAGCATGACTTCAAAGGGAATCACAAAAAAGTGGTAATAAAAGATTACACGGTGAACACGAGCAGCTGACTGACTGCAGGATTGTACACACATGAATGTCTTAATAATAGTTCTGACAGGATGCTAAGGAGCATGCAGCTTGCCTGCTCCGGCTAACATGCTTACTCTCTTCCCCCGCCTGCGTCGGCTATATTTAGCTCTGCCGGGATGCTGGAAGGAGGCGTGACTGCAGAAAGTGAGCTAGGGATGAAAGGTTTAACCCTTAGCAGTCATGATGGCCATTAAAACACAGCACAGAGCTTTCCCCAGCATCGTGACTCCTCCTCCTGCAGGAGAATCGTTGCAAGAAAAAGCAAACTGCCCAAGAGGTGGAAGGCTGGCAAGCCTTCTCCTCATTCTAAGACATAAAAAAGGGGGGATCTGGAAAACTGCTTCCTCAAGGTTAATAACTCTTCTTCTGGAATGACAATTATTTTTACATTATCACATAAAAGGGCTTGACTATGAATAAAATACAGTAAAAAAGGCAGGCACTAAAAAAAAAAAATCATACTGAGGAAGGTGCTACAGTTGTATATTCTTCAAAAAAACAACCTGATATGAATTTAACATAATCTTTTTCTGTATCGCTTTATGCAAAGAATAAAGTGAGTGTGCTTTCTCAGTCATTAGCACAGAGCCAAAGCACTATTCAAATTTTTTTAAAAAGGTCCTCATTTGCAAATGATCACTACACTTGCCTCCAAAGAATTAGATGGCCATTAGCAAAAGCAGCAGAATTTTAATCAGGTGAGCACATAACTACTGGTTTGTCCTTTCTGTCACAGTCAGCGGTGTCAAGAGTAAACGCAGAGAGCAAGTTGGACCAAACACGCCTTTCACCTGCATTAGGCATCCATAAATGTGCGTGTTATTACTGAGTAACGTGCTCGGATGTACAAAGAATGCATGGGTTCAGCAGTGTGGAGCTGAGAATGAATCATAATGCTAAATTAACAGTGGGAGCAGAGAGCTACACTTACCTGGCAGTCGAAATCCTGAAAGTTGCGTGCATTCTGCGTGAAAAGGAAAAGAGGAGAGTTAAATGTAGCGTAGTATGCTAAAGCTGGTAATCACTCTTAATGTGTTTGTGTAACCCCACCAGATGGATGGGAGTGTGGTGCAGGATGTATACATGTGTGCAGACAAAATGGCAATAACCCATGTCTGATTACATTTATATCCATGACATTCATGCAGCTCTTCACGGAGCTGTTGATAACTTATCATTAGCTCCTTAGTTTAACAGCATCGAAACTAAAGTCTTTGCTTCACATAATACATGTGATGGTGCACAATTCTGACGTTTTTATGTTAATTTGCATTGTTTGAGGCCTGAGTGGGCAGCCGACCACAGAAAAGATGCCACTGGGATTGAGTTGCAGGAGAGACCAGTGGGGTGTACATGCTTTTAAACGGAGATGGTTTCTACAGAGCGGTCCTTTTCTTCTTCTAACTGCCTGTGCAGCAGAAATCTGGATACAAATCCACCACTATAATGAAATAATGTTGAGATGTGATGAATGTAATGCAAGTAAATGGGGTTGCTTTGATTTTTAATGTTGGGTGAATTACAAAATCGCTATTGGAGTGGTTAAAGAAATGGATGGATAGATTCACTGCACCATGTCAATCATCACACTTTACAGGGCATCTTGATTGCAGTCAGGTGACTCAACATATTAAAGAGACTTTTAAAAGGCTTCTTTTACATAGTCTGGGACGGGAGACGGTGCAATGAAGGTTACAATGATGAGCTAAAACGAACAGCAGCCACCTATGCGTGCCATAGACACGACCTACATATTAAAAATCAGTAAAGGCTTGAGTAAAGCTGTGGTACGTGGTGCCACAAGACAAAGGGGGAAAAAAGTCTTGTCCAAGTCACTCAGCTTAACCATTTCTTTTACATCTAACAAGTTAACTGGAAATACTGACAGCTTGGTCTCCTTATAAATATCAGACCTTAAAGAAAACTAAGATATGAACTACACTGTGATTGGCCAAAACTAACAGGCCTGTTTTGCTTTTATTAAAGGCACTTTAATGTCATACTAAATGACAGGATACATTTATAACCTTCGCTGGCTACCTAGGTGCTCTGAGCTTGACCAGTGTAATAAGAAATTATCAGTCGGCAGTCAGAACCAGTTTCCACCACTTTTACAGAAATGAGGATCCTCCTTCATCATTGTTATCACATCATCAACATCATCTCAATCCACTTTGAAGACTCATCTGTTTAATGAGCTGACCACTAGGTGGAGTGAGAGGTCAGTGCCAGTCTCCTCTATTTCAATGATTTCCATGATGCATTTTCCCCACTCTGTCTTCTAACATAATACATTTACCTTAACTGGCATAGAGCACACTCAGAGAAATGTTCTCATTCTTCAAATCCACCCCTGAGGTGACGCAATCCCCTAAGAGCCGATACATAATCACACACTCCTCCCTCTGAGGCACGATATGCTCCTGACTGTGTCAGTGATCGGGGTACAGAACAAAACAGACACATCATCATCGTCATCATTATTGTTCTAATCAGTTAATCAGGTGTTGAGAATGAAGGCGGGAAGAAGGAAAGACAGGTAGCGCTTCTTGTCTCTTTCTGCTTTTATTGTCCCTCACTCGCTGCAAACTTTCAAGCTTCAGAAATAAAAGAGATGAGTTTCTTTTAGCTTTTCCTTTGATCTCTTTACCTCCTCGCCAGACTGTTTTCTCTGCCTCTGTTACGTATTCTCTCATTGCTTCATTCTGTCTACAACCCCTTTTGCCGCCCCCCCATTCCCTTTACACTTGAGCATATATGAATAATTCACTTTGATGAACGGCACTGCAGAGCATGCATGACTAGTGTATTAGCGTATGTATTTTCCTGGGAGTGCTGTAGTGGGTGCTTATTCATTTTTAGGAGACAACACATCTGTTCATTTTATGTGTATGGTTACAAAAAATTAATCTTGTCGCCTCTGCAGCTTGTCATCACCTTGTTCTCGCTGCAACTCACCTTATTGGTCAGCAGCGGCTTGATCTCAGTCAGCTGTACATCCTGGAGCTCATCCATCTTCCTGTCGGATCACTCGAAACCACTGTCCAAGAAGGAAAAACGAAACATTTTCATCAGGAGGAGGACCGCATGCTGCCAAAGACACTTAAAATCTCAGATTAAAAGATGTCCATCTTTCTATTTTGCCTTTTTAAAATTCACACTAGCGCTGTGATACTTATGCTGTTATAAGAGTCAGACACAGAGGGCAAAGGGCCTCATTTCTGCTCCACACAGGTAGTGAGCAAACGCAAATATATATCAGGCCAGATTTAACAAAAAGTTTTCTCATTTGTTTTCCCCTTGAAGCCAGCCGTTTGTCCCTGCTCGTAATTACTGAACAAGAATCCTGACACAGAAGTGTCCCCCTCCCCCACTTTCCCTGAAATGCTACCTATTTTGCCCCCCTGTTTGCACAAGGTGAGGACAGGAAGTAGCATTGAATTTCTTGGCCGTTCCTAGAAGCGTGGCTCATGTTGCACATAGCAGCAGATGGAGGCTCTAACTCTTCTAGGTCAATGCTTACAACCGGCAAGCTAAAACCACAGCAGACAGCCTTTCTATAGATGGACGGCATTAAAAGAACAAACACACACTATGCTAGGAGAAACAAGCAAGACGTGTAGGCAAATGCAATTGGATGGAAGACCGGCCAACTGCTACCTTTTAATCACTTCCTGAATCCAAGCCAACCCCCCTTGGAATGACATTGAGCTGCTGGTATCAGATAACCTTCAATTGGTTAGAGAAGAGTCAAACAGCCAAGTTCCAGCAGGAGACACCAGAATAGATGACGTCACGCCATGTTTGTTTTACCAGCAGTTTCACCCTGCAATTGCCTGACAAAGGTCTAAACCCACATCTGCCTGCTGATGCATGAATCGGCTCAGGGGTCGTACTGGACTAATAACAGATTTCAAATTGCATGGGAAAAAGCCAGGGAAGCAGATGGCAACAAGTGAGCACAATCCTCAAATTACATAAAAAAAACAGTTCAGAGAAAGAAAAAAAAAAAGTGGAAACATCCAGGATTGGAAGGACTCAGCGATCAGTAAATGGGGAGTGAAAACATGCCAGGCAAAATCCCTGCTGACAAATCCGGCTTGGGAGTGGAACTAAATAATATTTAGACAACTGAACAAGGAAAAGAAGAAAAACAAATATTCTGCATGCTTGAGCAGATTGGGTGTATTGGTCGGATCAATCCAATACTTCCTCAGGCCGTCACAGAAAGGAAGGAGGCAAAGACCTGCTTTATTTGTAGCTGGCTAGTGGGGTAATTGAAGTGTTTAGTGCGACGGGGGTCAAGGCAAGCTTAAACTGACAGGCTGACTGGGTGGCTTTCATAGCCTAACCCCACTGACCTCACCGCCTTCTATCCTCTACACCAGCAATATTACAGAAGCAGAACGCTTGCTTTTATCTTGAAAACTGCTCAAATGCTCTACACCTTTCTTGTGAGCGACTTGCTTTGTGCAACCTGGCGTTGCACAAAAATCAGCCTCTCTTAGACAGGCACTGTTCATTAATCTCACAGCATTTGAATTTGCGCTTTCCTGTATAAGCTTGGACCCAGTAGCATATACATGTCACCTTCAAAACAGCACAGCAGCTCTGAGTGCATATTATACCAAGGCAGGCTCACACACTGAATCTTCAGTTGCTCAGCTCATCATTGCTTTGTAAAATGTCCTAAACAGCCACGACAGGAGAAAGAAAAATAGGTACACTAACATTTTTACTGGGTTTTAGAGTGTGGCTGTGATGGGTAAGGTTAAAACAATTGATTGCTAACAACTTTACAATCAAAATATTGGCAGAACATTAACAATAGCAGAAGTCAGTTTGTTGCTTCCAGCTGTTTTTAGAAGTCTTTTTTCCTATGTTTTCCTTTACATGCTTACTTCACTTACTGAGAGCATCACAAAGCAGAGTGAGAGAGTTGGACCTATTTATGCACATGGCATAGTGCATCATCAACAAGGTGTGAAAGAATTGATCACTGACTTCCTCAATTCACAAAGGTGAGCAAGTAGCTTCTCTATTATCGAGGTGACTTCCTAAATATAGAAGCCGAGGCAGGAAAACTCACAATGTCACGAGGGTTACCTGCCTCACTCTGTCACTGTTGTGGATATATGTGAATGAAGCAGAGAGGAACACTAACGTAACGCTAAGTCGACCTCATCTAAATGACAAAATGCCATCATTTATCAGACTGATGAAGCCGGAAATGTTACATATCATGTGACTGTAAATTGGGTACAGACTAGCTGTATCCCAGAGCAGCTCTGCTGGTCTCATAACCCCTTGCAGGTAAAGAGCACCAGATCACATTTAGAAACATCCACTGCCTTCGCCACCCTTTTCCTGCCTACTCTATGTCTGAGCTACCATTCAGCATCTACAGCTGTTGCCATAGAGACAAAGCTGGTTGCTGATGTTTATTCTAAACTGGGATAGACCCAAGGGACAGATGTAAGGCAAAGAAACAAGGGGAATAGATAATGGTAGAAATGAGAGCTGCCGAAACACGTTTTGAGCTTCATTTCCTTCAATGCCGTGGAACAATGCTCGAGTGGAACACATACATGTTATCTCGATGATAGCAAAGAATTCTATAACTGTAACAGGAAATGATTCCCAGGCTACAGCAGGGAAATTCACTTTGCAGCTTGCAAGGTTTGTCCCACATTCACACCGCACCATGGATGTGGAGGAGGATGGGGGAAGGATTCAAAGTGCTGATATGGAACAAGATCTTCCTGCCTTAACAGTATTACCATCTGTTGTAGCCGATCACTCACAAACAAATACTCTCTAATACCAGATTCTGTTTTACTCAGCTCCACCTGCATTAATACGAGTAACACCAGATTACATGCTGGATCTCACACTTTAATTTCCCACATCTGTGCTCTTCAGGTTCTTTCTCCTGCAAAAGCGTGTTGCTTTTAGGAGAGCCTCATTGCCAAGGATAAATATCAGCTCACACAACGAGGAAAGGAGCAGGCAACAGAGGATCCTGCAGAAAGTGTGTCAAGAGAAAACCCACATGAGGCTCTTTCGACACTGAAAAGGTCATCTTTCATTACATTCTAGAGTCAGCAGTGTCTCTGAGAGACCAGGAGGTCTTCCAATTCTGGCAAAATGACTTTATCGGAAGAATTGCAAAGACATGCTGAAATCTGTCAGTTTAATAAAGGGATAACTCATTTACCATCGCCCCCCTCTCCTCCCCACTCTTCTGCTGGCAAGCACTCCTGCCTACCTCACACAGAACATCCTGAGCTTTAAGCAGAGACAGAGCCAGTCTTTGCTTTAACAGTGAGACGCAAGCGCCTGAATACATCCGTGTGTGGACACAGTGGCGCATGCCAAACACTTCCTTGAGATATACCTCGTCTCTGCCAACAAAAGGAGTCCTGTAGCTGCCATGTCAGCAGGCATCCCTGAGTGATTGATGAGTAAATCCCCCTCCTCCCACTTTTTCCTCTCTCCCTCATCCTCTCCTTCTCTGCACTCTCTCCATCTTTTCCTTTTTCTGCTCATCTCCATCACACCTTGGGCCATCAGGAACTGTTTGCAGGTGATGTGATGGGCAACTGAAAGCCCAGCTGTGCCACCACTTAATTTAGCCCTTTTTCACCATGGCAACAGTGACTTCAGATTTACTTGTTTACGTCATGGCCGCACTTTTGACTCTGGCCTCTCTGCTTTCGTGCTGAATATCAGCACAGTGACCTCATATTAACGTGCCTCCAGGGCTACGAAGACCCTGACTCAGCCATCAGGTGTACTGCTATGGCGATAAACAATGAAATCCTATCGACTCACTGTCATCCGGCACGGTGGGAAGAGGATTACAGCAATGATGGTGGGGTTCAAATGAAGGACTAATTAACAACCCCCAAGAAAACCAATAAAAAAAAACAAAGCTCACAAAATGTTACAAACATGGTTTTAAATTTTATTTTTATATAGAAAACTACAAAACAAAAAGTTTCAGTTCTGCTGCATTGCTTCTGATTTGATCTTTAATCTTGCACCTTTCCAGGTTTACAGTTCTACACATTTTAAACATTTCACTTCAACAGTACAAAAAGCATCTTAGTCATTGGTAATGTGTCACTTTGCCCTACCACGCATTGCCTTTTTAAAATTCAGAATCCTTATGGTTTATTTATCTTAATGACTTTAACTTCAAACTATCCTCTTAGGCTGATCTAGATTCATTTGAAGTTTGTTTTCTGTGGTATGTAAAAGGGATTCTTGCTTAAAAGCAGCGAAGATTTATTTTCATGTTTTGATCCTCTGAAAGTCGGTGCTGCAAAGTTTTCAGCTTGCACAAAAAAAATTTAAAAAAAATTAAAATGACTTGAGACACTGGCCAAAATTTGCAAAGAGTAGTGGTGGATCACACTAAAGCTCTGTGCAGGAACTGTATCCTCCATAGAACAGCGCATTTCTAAACTGATGATGCTTGACAGGTCAGCTCGCTCTCTGTGAGAGTTTAAGGTCTTTGGTGAACTCGGGTGCGTTTTGATTTTTTATGACCACACATCATTTCACACAGAACAAGAGGGAAAGTTCAGCAAAGCCTTCAGATCCCCTATAAGTCTCACCTTAATCCTCAAGAAACTAAGCTAATTTAGTGAGTGAAATGACAGACTAAAGTCAGGGATTAGAAATGGAAATTTACGGGCGCTCGCTGTGTGTGCAGGTGACCATGTGCCACATGACTGAAAGGCAGCAGCTCGAGTTTAAATCTGGCCTGAAAAACTTTCTGGCCCACACAACTTTCCAGTGGGCCAGATCCTGGTAAAAAAAAGAAGATGAAGAAGCAGAAACACTTCCATGGTAAAAAAAAAAAAAACTATCATGGCATGTATAAACATATGTCTGGGCTCATTTCTCCTTCCCCTGGTGCTGTTTTGAGTGGCAGTTTTTGTCTTTTGGATTTTATTAAAATTGTATTGACTTTATTCCTCGATAAAGCTTCTTCTTCTTTTGCTCTCAGTATTTTTATTCTAAAGTGAAATGGCTACTTTTGGTTTCCCAAGTTTACTGATCTGATCGTGCTGACAGCTCGACTGCCCAGAGCGAGGCCTGTAATCCTGGAGGAGCTGCAGAGGTGATGATGGGGGTTCAGAGCCGGAGCCATTCCAGCAATCATCATGGGGTTATGTGAGGTCCTTGGACAATAAGATGGACGCGCCTGGCGAGCTGACTAAGACCCAGGAACACTGTGTAATTTTATTGTGTTGCATGGAAATGAGACTACACTCACAGTTCCCTAACCACAGTGTAACCATATCTGGCTCCAGGACTTTTCGTATGTGATGGGTATTTACTGTGAGCGGTAATTACTGTGGAGGGACTGCACTCTTTGGAAATTAAATGTGGTGTAGTCCCAGGCATGTTACTACAAAGAAACATTTTTTGGCCTTAATATCAAACTGTGAGTGGAATGAATCCATATTACTTGCCAAAGGATTTCTCTTCTGTGGTTGCTGTCAGAATCCAGTATCTACTCTGAATCATCCAGTTGGAATCGAAGTGGATTCTTCCATCAGCTGACACAGAGATCATGCAAACAACTGTGGCTGTGGCCAAAAGTTATAGATAATAAAAGGAAAACCTCTAAACCACGTGATCTTTTCAGACAGGCAGTGCCAAAAGGACAGATACAGAAACTCTTAACACCTCACCTCTATTTATTTTTTCACATCTTTACTTGCCTCCAATATATGCAGATTTAATTTATTGAGCTTTTTAAAAGTTATTTCACTATTTGGTATTTTCTATTTAATTGTGCTCTTTTTCGGTAATTTTTACCTTCTTTTTTGTCATATTGCATCTAGTTACTCTATTTAAACGTTGTTGTTACAAGTTCATTTAGCCTTCAGTGTCATTCCCAAAAACTTACAATTAGAAATGTTCCTAAAAAAAAAAAAAATCCATGGGAACAATACAATTGGAATTAAGTGGGAAGCATTAGATAAACTGACAGAGAATGACCCTTTAATATTTTAGCCGCTATAACACAAAATGTCCCAACCTTTGGGGAAAATTTAAGGATATTTTATTATCTAATAAATAACCCAGTTTGGTTAGCTCGTTCTTGACTTGGGCCTATGACCAACTCACTTCCACTGACGGGACGCAGACTTATCTGCCCATCTGCCAAAATGTTACAATCACAGAGGAACACAAGCATGTCTGTCCTCAACTAAAACTCCTGTCCTCATTCAACACTTCAGCGATCTTCACATCACAATAGAAAACAGGCTAGCACAAATTCCACTAGCCTCCTGCCAGCCATTCAGAGAGCCCGACATCCATGTCTGCTCCTCTGTTTTCAATTTCGGGGTAAACACAAATCTGTGTAAACAACTTCGCCTAACCCGGGCACTGGTGCGGTGATGCCCTATTCAAGTGGAATCTTTCTAGTGTACAGTTACTAGAAATTTCCTTATCCTCACTTTTCGTAAACAGGCAAAGCCGGTGTTTATAGTTCTGAGTCTTTAGAGGCGACAATCCGCACCGGAGTAAAGCTAATGGGCTGTGACAAGGCTCAGTTGCAGATTATTGCTCTAACTGGGGTCATTTGGTAAGAGAATTAGAGGAAAAATCCATTCGTTTTGCATTTTCGCCCCCCCCTCCCAGCCTAGTCCCCTTGTTAGGTCACTAACAATGTAATTGACAGAAAGAATTTAAACCCAGAGAGATAATACCTGGGAGGAAATCCGATCTGGAGTCTGAGATGTTTTGTTCTCCACTGTGGGAAAAGCTGACCTATAACACGAAGCATCTCCTGCAGATACTGTCAGCAAACCCACACAGATGAACGAGCACAGACACACGGCACACACTGGCATGCACGCGCACTCGCACGCAGCTCCCCGTGTTTCATGTCTGCGTAATTAAATGACAGCTTGCTCTCCTGGGGCTCCATCATCCTCCTTACAGCTTCTATTATTCTCCTGATACAAGCTGGCAGAAGAGTTTTTCTTCTTTTGACAACATGAGGAAAAAAACTATAACGAGACATGTTGCTGACATTTTTCTCAGGATTCAGTTGAAAAGGTATATTTTTATCCAAAATCCCAAATGTGGGGCAACACTAGGGCTGCCACGATTTGTCGACTAGTCACGATTACGTCGACTATCAAAATCGTCGACGACTGATTTAATAGTCGACGCGTCGTTTGAAGCTTTGTAAGATCCTAAAAGACGCAGGAATAAGTAGCAGGATTTAAGAGTGTAATAATGGACTGAAACAGAAGATGGCAGCACTGCATGTACAAGGATGCCAGCTGCCGTTAAACCCCGAAGAAGAAGAAGCAGCTGTGTCCCAGAATTCATAGCGCGGCCCAGCTCAGTTTCCAACAATGGCGGCAGCTAGTTAGTTTTAATATTACTCTTATTATTCTTTCTGGGTCACAAAATAAACGTTTAACATATTTTCAGCCGAGAATGTAGCTGTGTAAACCTCAAATATCGGCTCAGTTTATCAGGACACCACATATTTTCAAAAGCGCTCCGACGTTTTCGGAGACGTCTGTTACCCACTAGCTCGATAGCTAGCCGGGGGCTAGGTCACTAGCGCGGTGAGAACACTGGACTCCCGGCAAATTGTTTTCAAACCCACCGCCGTCTTTCGCTACTCAGGTTAAATATATATGAGTCACTTAGATAAATTAAAAATGTTGTTGTTTGGCTTTTTTTTTTTTTTTTTTTTTTTTTAGTATTTTATTTGTTCCTGAGTAAATCGGTTTGTCTGAGATTAAAGTTATAGTTTTTACACAGCTGAATAAACGTCAAGCAGACAGCTGATTATCAGAAGTGTGAGATGCTGGAGAATATACTCCTTTGTCCTGTTATATTTTAGATAGCAAGGAGTTTATTAAACTTCACCGAAACAATCTGCAAATTTCATTAAAATTGAATAAACTATCATCTTGTCTTTATTTTTAGTTAGCACCTTAAAAGCTTAAAGCTGTAAGCTAATGATAGTTATATAAGAGCAGATGCTGCTGGTGCAATAAGCTGTAGTTTTACGTCCAGTGGATGATGATCTGATTAGTCGACTAATCGCATAAATAATCGGTGACTAGTCGACTATCAAAATAATCGTTTGTGGCAGCCCTAGGCAACACCCACAGCTGGTTTTGACATTAAACTTCTAAACAATGGCTTAGGCTCTGTAATAAATGAATACACACCAATACGCATAGATGATCAGTGCATGGGAAAGCCTGCCAGAGAGAAGCTATTTCAGGACAGTTAATAAGACAAACAAATCTACCACCTCCTCGTTTGATCCTTCTAGGACTAATAAGGTCTAATAAAAGCTAAAAGCTGCATTACTATAATTGACTCACCCCTCTTTGAGAAAGGAATCTGAAGGCGCACTGACTCAGTCATTACTACATTTAATATCCTGTGCCTCCGGACAGTCATTACTCAAAATGCAAGTGATAAAAATGTTGCAGAGGCTGTACTTGGAGGGCTCACGGGACATTACACACATAGGAGCAATAAGGTTTAAGACCTATTCAGCAGACAGAATATGTCCACAGAAGACTCACGACCTTGTCCTCTGACCAGTTATGTTCACTCTCGATGAACATGACATCGCTGTCTGTGATAAAAAGCTTTAGCGACACTGTAGTCAGTGCACTCATCTGCCTGCCAAAAAGAGAGGGCCCTCTTCTACTGACAGATTTCTGTAAAAAGGTAAACACACCTATTTACACTCACGCAATTTCAGACAACTAAAAGCTTAAAAAAATACTTAAAAAACACTAACACATTTCAATCCAGTTTAGCAGGGCTTCACTGGCATGAAAGACACTATAGTGGTAAAGCTGCTTCAATAGCCAACAGCTGCATGTGGGGAGTGTGTTCACTGAAATAAGATCCAATGAAAATGATATATAATACACATGTAAATGACATTAAACTGCTTAGCACAGCTATAGGCCTACAGACAAAGGTAACAAAGAGACAGACTTGCTGTCTCCCCAGCAGCAGGAGCACTAAACAGGCCACAAAGCATTACCTTAATGAGAGCACATTAACCCCATGCCCCACCAGCACGGTCACTATGTTGGCAAAAACGAAGTGAGCTCTAGTATGATGACTACTGCTGATTTTATATTATAGCTAACATAATATACCATTAGTAAATTATTTAGAATTATCAGTATCACTGACAGTATATTATTCTGCATGTAAAAGAAACAAACATATGAATCACAAAACTAAAAGCACACAAACCAATATCTGATTCGAGGAACACTCAAATACAGATGGCTATATTATTGCTGAGCATTTTCTTCCCCCAATTATTAATAAGGAGACAAAAAGTTAACATTTATAGCAGATAAGACGCAAAAGCAGTGTAGGCGCATGTTACGTTTCTAGATGTTCTTATTCCGCTCTCTCTCCTTTGTGCGTCTTACATCTGTGTTGGCAACAATAACGCAAAGTGCTGTGAAACTGAGCACTCCAGCATCACCTAAGATCTGTAACAGTATCTCACGATATGAGATCTTTTTTTTTTTTTTTTTTTAAAAAGAGCCTAGAAGAGTTTAGCATTAGTAGCATAAAGCCTGAAGCCTCCATTGTGGTGTCTGACAAATTTCCGAGCCACGAGGCTAAGAGTGATAACTATCTGATAACTTAATGGCAATTCCCAGTTGATATGGCCGTGACCACTTGAAAAATCTCAACATATTGCCTAACTTTACAGTAAATATATGTATATGTATTGTATGTGTTAAAAAAAGAAGGTGAGCAAAAAGATATATTGCACTTTGAAAGCTTGGTATTTACACCTGTCCATCGAATGGCGAAACTGACACGGGGAAGGCTGCGATAATTAACTGGACCGATTAATAAGTCTATCACCAGCATGGACACTTATGCACATGTCTAATCCTGCAGAGCAGCTAAGTGCAAGAAACCATCTTATTACTCGGTGAGTGCTTTTAAAGGATTCCTTAAGGAGGGCACTTTACCTGCTAATTGTCTTATGAGATTGAAGAGCACCATCTGGCAGATTTGATTCATAACAGCACATCTACGGGCATAATCAGCATGTTTTATGTCTTACATGAAGACGCACATGTCGAGAGAAAATCTCAGAGGACAACTGGCTGGCTCCCTAAACAGAGTGCTATGGTTTGTAAAAATACTTTTCATAACGTTCAGGCTCAACCTAAATTTACTTCACTAATGCAGACCCAGAGACCAACAGTAATATTTTCCACTGGTGTTCTGATGTTTCAGACCAGCAAACTGGAAACTCAATTTATCCATTATGCAGTTGTGGATTCGGGTGTTTGCAAGAGGGAAGCTGGGACATGAGTCAGCCCTCCCCATGCCCCACCCTCCTCACTACATTGTACTATATAGTCAAGCATCTATTCTGGTCTTCGTTTATAAATAAAGTAGTAGTCCTTGCACTAAGCTGCAACTTTATGAGAGCCTTAGTGGGCAGTGTGACTGGACCCCTGTGACTATATTAAACTGCATAGTTTAAAGTAAATACATCCAAATTTTCAAGTGTAATCACTAGAGACCAACATAATTTAACACTGCTTTAACTCGACACTGATGCTAAGATACCAAGCTGCATCCTCCGGGACTGAAAAATGAAGCCACCGTTGAGGTGTCAGAAACTGCACTTCCTCTAATAATGACTGGAAGTTAACTTGTCAAGTGGTTGGAGTTTTAATGATATTACCTAATGAATAATATGGCCTCCTGGAGTTTGTGCTTCAGTTTTAAGCTAATTAACACTTGATAACGCTTCTGTCTCATAAACATACTAGTCTGACCGGGATTTTAAGACCGGACCATAGCAAAGTACAAGCACTACATGAGAATGCATGAGGTTCATATGATTGCTCCTATTACTCCTCCTTGATTCTTTGGCTTAACATCATAGTTAGTCCTACTTGTGGAGCTGATTGGCTAACTGTGAATCCCCCTGCTGCTGCATTGGACCAGCTGCTTTTTCAAATGAGAAACTTTCATTTTTCCATCGGAAGAATCAGTCAACAATCAACTCCATTGCATGAAGTTGACTGATTGATAAACAGACTGGTAGGATCAAAAGACCTGAACCAAAGCAACATCAATTTGGACCAGAGCTGAGGTGTAACACAACCGACCTGTGCGTGTCTTCATTTGTAATTGAACAGCCATGAGAACGGAAACATAATGGACTTACGCACTTTGACTTCCTCGCTTTTTAAAAACACATGAAACCATTTATTGTGATAGAGACTTCACAGATTTTACCCTCCTCTATAAAAGTTCTCTGTTCATTTATAATGTATGTCACAAACACGCATATGAATTCACTTCATCTTTCCTTTAACTCCACAAAGCCCCGCAGGGCACTGACCCAGATGATCCTTTCAAACAATGATAAACAGACTTAATAAGAAAACAGTATTGCAGAAAACAACTGAGTTACTGTAGTGCAGCTGGGTGACATGGGGGGAAATCATATATCAGAAGTCACTGCATAGTCGGGAAACTTAGACCATTTAACATCTTCCAACTATGTTAAAAAATATAACGTTTCACTGGCAAATTTAATGTATCCCTAAAAAAAGTAAATCAAGTCTTGCAGCATTTTGTTAGCGTTCTGTTTCCACAAATGAAGTAGCTTGGCTATACAAACAACTATAACATTAAGCTATCATCTTTAAACTGGAATATTTTTTTAGACAACACGTTTTCCCCCCTTCATGGTGCAGGGGAGAGAAATAGTCTGCAGATGCAGACCGAGCACAGTTCTGGAAAAATTGTTTTGCAGCACTGAGTGACAGAAGACATGCAATTACTAGCATGGGTTTACATACAACATTAAACTACATCAGCACAAATGCTGTCTCATCCTATACTTCATTATAAAACATATTAACATACCTTAAAAAAATCAATATACTGCCCAGGCCTAAGCTGTAGCTTCATGACAGACACCATTGATGAATCAATAGACATCAGAATATACAGGTCTCACATAAAGGACGCTTAATGATGGGTTACAAGGAAAAAAAATATCGCTGCTAAAGGACGAAGGACGAGACAGCTGTGTCTTGATAAATTAGCTCTGATAGCTCAGATTGAGGTGTGAGTGTGACTGAATGAATCTCTCCTGGCTCCGCTCCTCCTGGTATCTGGCTATAAATTGGCTGAATGGCCAGGCCTGTCTGCCCTGCACTCAGCGCTGCTAATAGAGTACCTGCCCCACTATGCTACGCTAGGCTAGCTGCGGCTCAGTCTATGGGGATTTCCTCTGCCATGCTCAGTTGTGCAGGAAGCCTAAAGAAAGAAAGTTGAAGACAGAAACTGTATGTGTGTGCGAGTGTGTCTGTGTCCTGGGTCACAGCTGGTTGATGTGAAGAGGCAGAGTTTCCAGAAGAGCAGAGTCCTGCTGGAGGCTCAGCAGGATCTGGAGACTGCGGTCAGGCTGGTTGAAGGGCACCTGTGAAAGCAGCAGCGAGGCCATCTGTGTGGCACGGGACCTAACAATCTCAGACACACGCATGCACGGCACATCAGCGTCACTTCAACAAACGAGGGGAGGGAAACACAAGATACTGTTTCCATAAAACATTAACAGAGCACAGAGACATGAGAGCCCTTGTATCCAGAGACAGTGAAGACCTCTGCCTGTGAAAACACAGCAAGCTTTGAATGAGGACAAGTCTCAGTATGTTTCAGTGTATGAATCAGTGCTAAGAGGCCTGTTGCCTCACAGGAACACAGCCTCTGCTAATAGAGTTATCTGTGTGGTCAGCTTGGCTGTCACAATGACTGATTGCTGACAATTCAATTTCCCAGAGAAACACAGAGGTGGCTCCTCTGGCGCCTTCCCTTGGCGAATGTTCGCTGTGGAGGCTGGCGGTGTCCTTGGCAACCACAGGAGGGGGAGGTACGCCCCCCCCAGATCCAGCTCAGCTGGTGGCACTGCTGAAATCGAGCGACCTTTTTCACCATCATTTCCATAAACTCATATTCTTCTTATCACAACAACCAATGAGGAATTCTTCAACAGCTGGCTTTGACTCTACGACTCCAGCACGTTGACTTTAAGTCCAGCGAGAAAACATCAGACGAGTGATAAAAAGATGTCGACTATTCATCTCTTCCTAATATGTAAAAACAACAATACATGTACACGTGCAAACGTGAAACAAACAACTCTCACCGAGTCTAAAGGGTCCAAACCTCTCAAAGTATGATCCCTAAGTTTTTAGATCAGTGCTCGCTGCGTCTCATCTGTGAGAGAATTTATCAGCTTCCAGCAGAAACATGGATCGAGGGGGTCCTGAAACTACCAGGGCGCTGCATCTCCCATATGCTTCGTCACATTAAAGCATCTAAGTGTCTTGGGTGTCCCTGTGACCATAAAGCAAACGGAGGATGTAACCGCTCATACGGCTCACAGCCTATTGTGAGGGACTGTAACTAAAAGCTGCGTGCTGCTATTAACACTTTTAAGTTCGGAGAGCCTGCTGTGTGATGTGTGCCAGCTTATATGGATCTATGACAAACAGGGATTTGGAATATCTCCCCCAATCTGGATTAGTGAATACAGCTTCTTTTCCGCAGAAATCCAACAACCACCTTCAGACAAACGAGAGGAACAGAGAAAACTGAGGGTTAACGTGATGGCATCTGTGCAGATGTGCTCAATATGTGATCCTAAATGAAAAGCAGAGAGACGGGGACAGTCCAGAGGTCAAACCTGGCTTGCATCCAACTCTTTGGATCAACAAGCTTACCACCTGTGCTTCTCCTCGCCTCACTCCCACCTGCTGATTTGGCCGCCGATGTTGATAAGGAAAATGGAGATGGAGCCCTCCTTCTAGCAGGGATGGGATCCAGCAGATAAGAAAGTCTTGAGAAAACTATGTAGAAGACAGCGCGATTGCCTCACACGAAGAAAGTCAGCTCGCAAACGGCCTTGGATGTTTTGCCTTTCGTAGCTCGTCATAAGGAAACTTATCCTCCGTTATATCCATGCAATAAAAACAAACCGAGCAGGGACTCAGCGGTAGACTGGGATGAGATGGAAATTTAAGAGATGAACCCGGAGCAGAGGCTTACATCCATCATCTGTTTTCTCCAGGCTTTGTACAGCTTCAATTACAGATGCTGTTACGAAAACACAGCAGCAGCGCAGAGGACAGAGCCGGACTGAGAAAAAGACACACGGGATAATGTTTACATTGCTCGCCTTGCTGGGGATTTTAAAAAAACAACAAAAACACTATAATAATGTGCTGGCTGTATGTTTTTACTGCCAACTGACTAAGGAGAAATAGCAGAACAGGATGAGGATGTATTGTCAACAAAGGTTTTAGGCATTTTCCATTATAAGAAGTAGTCACGGTAAACGTCTGTGCCTGGCACAGGTTATGTTTGGCCCTGCGGGGCCGGGAATCCAAAGGTGAAAAGCGAATACTAGACAAGACTGACTGTCAGCACAGTGGCTTAATTACTGTCTCCATCTGAGCAGCCAGTGTTATTTCCTGACATTCATCCCTGCCAATGCTGCAAGAAATCCTCTTCTGCACAACAGCAGCATTTTCTCACTTTTCATGTACTCTGTAATCCTTGTAATACATCAAGTGGAAAGTGTAATCCAAGCTGAAAGGCACCGTAAAAGTTTCACCTCTTGACACTAACAAACGGAAATTATTTTTCAGCATTCACTTACGAGCGTTAATGCCATGTGAAGCCCGCAACTGTTTCATTTTGCCGCCTTTGCATTCACTCCAGTGAGTTTGTTTTAATTTCCGAGCGCGCGTGGGAGATGAATCACGCCACCTATTAAAAAAAGATATGGCAAAACTCTTGCGATAAACCACATAAACCGCTTATAAATTATTCAACATTTCAGCGAGGGCTCTAAGGATTACAGCCTAGAAAGACCTGATGAACACGTTGTCCTACAGATTCCAAGATGTGAAGGACAACGCGTGCATTAATAAACAACTTTTGACCCTCCCATAAGTTAAGCACAAGGTGATTCGGTGTAATAATCAACCACGAGCTTAGAGCTTCAAACAATAAGGCGAAACACCCCACCCCACCCTACCTGCCATCTGCTCTGTTATTATATATACAAGCTTTCCCAATCGCAGTCAACAGTCTTCTGCAACTATATAGCAACTGACAACAAAATCCTGGTAGTTGCGTAAGCTCTGTTCAGCCTGTTCTGACCATGTGGCACTGTTCGGGGCACTGTGGGAGATAAAATTTGTGAATTTAACGCCATCAAACTTTACATTTTAACACTTACATATGCTACACAGGCTTTCTTACACATTTAGCACACAGGAAGGAACACAAAGGTCACAGTGACCTTCTTGTCCTTTTCTGTAGTGTTTAAATCTCCCATAAATGAAACGGTTTCAATAACCTAATGGCAGATTTACTCTGAAAGAGTGGGATATGTGGTGGTATTTAAATACAGGCTCTGATATTCTTAGTAATGAGAAACACCTGATGCCCACTCCCTTACACTTCTCACCTGTGTGACCTTCGCCTGCGTACCAGTGACAATGTCATCAGTCACGTTATGTCTAATTATTTTTCTTTGGGGGGGGGGCTTCTATCTCATTGCGACTGATCTGCATGGTAATGATGGGTCTGTCGAGGATAGACTGGGACAATTTGTGGAGGAGCGTGCAAAGCTGAGGGCAACACGTCCCCTCACACTGCGAGAGGTGGGAGGCCGGACATTCAACACCCGGCTTCGGATCTTTGGAGACAAATGTTTCCTGTTATAATTCAAACTAAAATTAAATCCATGCAGATAGAAATCATATTACTATTCCAGTAATTGGATAGGGGGGAGTTAAATAAAAGGCACAACTTGTATTTTTGGCGTGTTTATAATAAAAGTTCTTGTTTTTGTTTTCTTTTTATTAACAGGTAATAAGTACTAACAGGTTCTGTGCACTCCATCTATTTAGCTCAAAGCTATTCGGCTAACATTTCTTTAGTTGTCACAGTCCGTTATGAGGCGTCGTGACAGGCCTAGTTGTATTCTAACTAGCTAAAACACGGGTTAACACTTAGCAAGCACAAATGTTAACAGTGAAAAAAAATCCCAGATCAATGGCAACAACAACTGCACTGACAAATGAAGGGAAACAAGCTAAGCCGTTAACACAGGCGTTATGTCGCATCACAGTTGAGAGAAGCGGCTACGAACTCAATTCAATTCAGCTGCAGTTTATTTATTTATTTGTTGGTTTTTGGGGTTTTTTCATGACTGGACCGCTCGCTCCCTGTGAGCCACTGGTGTTTAACATGTGGTTTTAACTAGTCCTCTAACGATCCTCTAACTGCTGCCATCATCGATGTAACAAACGCCTGGACAGTACAGACAGCAGCACGAACAGGTTGAGAAATCCAGCGAGCTGAGGTAATCTGCTGTGGCGTCGGGCACATCTGTAAGTGGTAAACGGTTATGAAAACTCACCTCGACGGTTGAAATAAGTATCCGGTGGTTTACTGTCAATTCTTCGCTGGGAGTGCTGTTGAATACCGTCGGTGAATTGTATTTCTAAGTACACAGCGAACAACGCTCGTGGCTGCCCAGCGTTTCCTCTGCCTCAACTAGTAATTCTGGGCGGAACTACACGCTGCGGCGGAGACACGGCGGAGGAGCCAATGGGAAAGAGGCGGTACCGCCCACAAAGTGGGGGGTGAGAACGGGAGGTCTCACTCCGCTCCGAAATCACGGAGACGACACTCTGCTCCCAAGGGAGAAACAAAATGTACAGAGACGATCAAAGCCAGTGTTTGTGATGACTTCAGTTCCCAACTTCATTAGATTCGCTGGGCTGCTGAATTTATCGACGATTAATTTTTAAACGACCGCTGTTTATAAGTCTCTGATCAACAGATGAGCATTGAGGCTTAATATATCATTTTCCTTCTCATTCCTTCATTCACGATAGCGGCTGACATTTTGAGAGATTACACGATTACAATCCCCATCCAGTTTCTATTTTCAAGCCGATTATATAACCGCTCAAATCGGCTATGCCATAAAAAGCCAAAAACCGTCACATCAAACATCAACATCAAAATATGAATGATCCAACCATCGACTTCACTGGTAGTCAACACAGACAGAAGAGGACTACTCTGTTTTTATGAGAAAACATACAGAACATGTTCATCGCGATTAATATCAAGGATATTTTATTTATGTACCAGGAAATCTGTTTGCATTGTTCTGGACATTTCCCCTGCTTCTAAACCAGACACACAGTACAGTAGCATACAATATGCTCATTAAAGAAGAATGACATATTTACAAACAAACGATTTACTGTAAATAAACAGAATACAGGAAAAAGAACACATTTACAGGTTTTCTGAGTAATATGTCACTGACACAAGATGATAGGTTAAGAAGAGACAAGTCCACATTACAATTTTCAGTGAATCATAGGTCAAGTGCTATAGCAACGACAATCCAAGGAGTAATTTAAAGTAGGAACGCAAACTGATAAAATGGGTGAACGGACAAGCAGACAGCTTTTAGACAAAACTTTTCCTTTTGCCAGTAAAGCTAAAATAAGATGCCTTTGATACCCAACAAAAATAACTTCACAGTGTAGTGGAAAACAAACCCTAGAGGAGGTCAAAAAAAATAGATTTTTTTGTAGGGACCGCTTATACAGCATCATTACATACTAGATGTCTTCAAGTTTCTATCTGTCCACATTTACCAAAAGAATTTGACAAATTACGGCATGATAGATGACCACAACTGAACTCTGGGAGACAAGGTTATGCAAAACAAAACCATTTAAAAAAAAAAAAAAAAAAAGTGAAAATGTGTTCAGAAATCTGCTGCAAAGAGTGTAGATTCAGGAACTGCAATTTGCTTATAAAGCTTCTTCTGCATGTAAAGCACTGCGTACTGGGAGAGACGGGACAACCTCAAGCAGTAGCTCAGACAAAAGGCATTCATAAGGTTTAGAGTTGCATGGAAACCACAGAAGTGTAGTCTGGTCCTAAAGGATTTTCTCCTGCATTTACGAGGTTACTTCTTGTGTTTTATCCTGATTTAAGATGCTCACTTTTCATACACGTTCATATAAATGTTCATATAAATATTCATATATGACACAAGCTGAGCACGGCATTGGATTCCACCACACGGACCCTTTTAAAAAAGGAGAAACAGCAGCAGAGGTCAGATCAGAGCAAATGTGCTGAACCAACAAAGTCTTGGACCTGCATGAATACTGTCATCTTTGCAGCCTGTGACCAGTGAGCTTCAGCCACTGCATCTCTTCTGCAGGCTGTGTGGCGTCTGAACCTGCTGCTCTTCTCTGACGCCCTCATGTGGAGCTGTACAGGGCGATCTGCTGCACCTTGCTTAGCTGTGTCAGCAACCGTTTCATGCGGTGTTTGAGCTGAGGCAGACGAGCCAGAGGTTCAGGAGGCTCCAGTTCCCCGGTGTAGTCCAGCCAGCTCTCCAGCACTGATGACAAGAAGTAGAGTTTGTTTCAGAGAACCTTTGTGAAATTTTATCAGTCATATTTCTAAATCAGTTTGGTGAGTTAAATGACCTAGTTGGACAGAAGCTATTAAAGTCAAAGGGCTTACCATCTAGCTCCCTCTCAATGAAGTCCATCCTGTGAGAGACCTCGTCCTGGACGGCATCTATGTGATCCAGCAGGTTGATCCGCCACTGCTGATGCTGCCTGCTGTTATCTGAAGCTTCTCCGGAGTCCTTGACACCCTCGTCCCTGTTCTCAGTCTGTGACCATGAGCCACCCAATGAAGCCTGAACAGTTTTAAGGGAAAAAAATGGGAGGATTTACCTACAATCCACATGAGAGTTGTACAAGGACTTACTTGTAAATGTATTCACTTTGAGGAAAAACAAAGTTTATGATGGAGTCATTTTAAATTATATAATAAACCAAAAGGGACCTGTGCAGTTAAGATCTAATGCTCACATGAGGTGAGTTATTCTGAGAAATGCTGACAAAAGTATATTTTTATATATCCCCCTCAGAAGAGCAGCTTTTCTCAGTTTAATTAGTTTAATTACATAACAAATGCCCACCTTGTTGCTGATGCCTGTTGATTTGGGCTTGTCTGTCTCAAGCAGGCTTCCGTAGCGTTGCTCCCTTTCCAGCAGCTCCTCTGTGCTCCTCATGCTGCCCTCCAGCTCAGAGCCCTGTCGGGTCTCCACCACCAGCCGCTGCTCCACTGCTGGATAATATGCTCGTGGTTTCTGGTAGCAGTGTTCACTGGTAATGTAAGAGTCTTGGAAGGAAGGAAAGGGGGAAGAGGAGCAGGACGAAGAGGCGGTGGCAGCTGTAGCAGCCCGGCTAAGCTTCTCCAGAGCGTTGGACATTAAGATCTCTCCTCGGTTCATGTCCTCATCAGGAGTCACAGGAGATGGAATTGCATTGCTGCTCCGGCACGAATCTGAACCAATCCTTGACCTCTCCAAATGCTTCCAGGGATGTCGCCATAGCTGCAGGTCAGGGTGAGAGTTGTTCCTGAAAGTACAGGGAAAAAAATCCAATGTGTGACTGATTAATCATTAATAACAGCTGAAGTGCATTGGTCAGAAATATCCTGTCTTGGGAATAATTGTACTCACTGTAAGACGCTCATCTTAAGCTGAAGACCATTGAGGATCTCCACTACATGGTGCACATCTCCCAGCAGCTGGTGGGTGGTGGTGATCTTCTTGGCATTTTGGTGAGAGTAGTTTTCTTCCAGGAACGAGAGTCCATACATGTGACCATTGGTCAACCACTCTCGATCATACCAGTAACGTAGACTCTGCCTCTGACCTGAAATTGAGACAATTAAATATTAACTGTAACGGCAAAAATATGCTTTGACTGTTAGGCCACCAATATTCTCTGTACAAGCCAAACTGTGTCTGACTCCTTTTCTAGTTGGTTGGGAATAAATGGCAGATTGAAGAACAGAACACACAAACGTAAGCAAACCAAGTCAACTAAACAGATGTGTGCTAAAGTCTTAGCTTAGCAGCATTTTATCAGCTTCCATCATTTACTCCTCCACCTTGGCAATATTAACACACTCTTCACACATTTTCTTTTTAGCTAAAGTCAGGACTGTACAGTCATGCAGCTCTGTACCGTGGACACAGTCAAACACCCCAGAAGACTACATTGTTTAGTTCCCACTAATAACCAACTAAAAACAATAGCCAGCAATGTTCATAGTTTCTGTAATTTAGCTGTGTTTTGAAGACCAGGAACTTATGACTCTATATAAGCAAAGTGTACTGTGCCATACAGCGACACACCTAAGTGTAAAACTTCTGTCTTAAAAAAAAAACATGGTAATAATATGAAGCAGAATTCCTTTTAAAATGCTAATATTGTATGTCAAAAGTCATGACTATGGTTATTAGGACTAAACATTCTAATCTCAATTTAAAGTTACACAATGATATCATGTACAGTCCAGTAAGCATTTAGAATCACAGTGAAATGATAGCATCTTCAAACCAGGAGAAGGAGGAGGAAGAGGATGAGAATTAGGGTAACAAAAATGAGTCATATGACATAAAAATGATTACTGATTATTGGCTAAACAATTTAGCATCCAACAAGAGCCACAGGGACACAATCTTAGAACTTGGAACAACTTTAAAAATATAATTTTTCGTATTGTCCAATGTTCCTTGGACATTGTCATTTTCTTATTGTCCACTAGATGGCCGGTTACACTTTTTCAAGATTCAAGATCCTTTTATTTGTCACGTACATAGTTATACAAGTATAACACGCAGTGAAATGACCTGATACGCTCCTCAACTGTGCAAAATAGAGAGAGAGAGAAGTAAAAACTACAGCAGAAGCAAATGGTTATTTCTAACAGATTAGCAGAGCAAGCTTTATGATGGAAATGATGCCGTCTTAGGCTTTGACCATACTCTATTGTGCAGCTGGAGATCCAATGTGATTCTTATTATATTTCTTTGAGGTCTGTCACACGGGGCACATGCACAGTTGTTAAACTAATGTAAATTCTGTGCTGACAATTGTGCGCGAACATCTGCACAGTCCCTCGTGCTCACTGGAAAGTATAATTCTAGGTCTGCTTTTAAAAAAAATAAACAAATAAATTTTTTCCCCCTTACCTGGTGGGTCTCGGCAGATGTAGCAAGTGTAACGGTCTGGAACATTTTCTTCCAACAATCCCATACAGGTGCCATGCTGCCAGCACAAACAATCTTCACACTAACAACAAGACAAACGTATTTAACAATTGTGAAAGTCTTAGATTCAAAAGCAATAAATAATAAAGCCTGATTTAAAATAAAAACAAAACAACAACAAGCTCACCTGAATCATGAAGTCATTCTCTTCTTCCACCTCACAGATGCATCTCACTATCTCTTGGTCACTGGTGTCTAAGGCACCAGAGTCCACACTCAGAGGTGGTGTAGTGACGTCCAAATCCACATCAAAGTCATCTTCACTCCACCCACAGCTATCAGTGGACCAGTCACTGATACTATCCTCGTCTACAGTAACAGGGACAAAACGAACGGTTGGGTTTTCAAGTGAACGACACAACCTTAAGATTTAATTTGTTTGTGGGTGATCCTGTTAAGTCGAAATAAAACTTCCGCTTAAATGATGAAGCAAGCAGTGGCAGCGAACACCAGCAAAGGATTCAATCAACCATAGGTTTAAAATGTGGCAACTATATTGACTTGTTGCATGCATGAGTATCAAATGTACAAAGATGAGTCAAGCTAAACAAAAATCTGCAGCATGATGGATTAAATCCGAAAGGAACAGAAGAATGTAGGGAGAGGAACCCATCTACATCCACACATATTCAATACACGCACACTATCAGAAATACCCACCATCCACATGTATCTGCTCTGAGTAGCTGTATCCAGGCCTGCTGGGGTAGGCCTCGGGCTTGTGATTGTGTGAGGGGGGAGTTTTGAGTGGCAAATTCAATTTGGACTGAAGACCCAATACTGAGATGCCAATATTCTCCTCACTACCTGTGCAGTCTGTTAATACAGGGAAGGGGGGGGGAAGCACATGTTGAACAAAAATGTCAGCTTTAATAATGCTAAAAACAAGTGCCCATCAGGAAGTGAGAAAATGTGGCACAAACATACATTATGGACAAATGACATTACTCAAGAACAATCGGGGGGCAAACATGCAGCCCGTATTTCAGGACTGAACAATGTCAAATAACTAGTCAGTGGAACGCCGCCTATACATTCGTGTGCATGCCAAACACACCACTGTGAATGCTACCCAGAATTAACACTAGTGCAGGACTTGTATGTCGGATCAGTCATTATCAGTGCCACAATGAAATCTGGCTTTTTCCATCTGTATTGCCAGCTAAAAGAACTTTAAAAACAATCTAAAAAAATAAAATAAATCAAGCTGACCAATAGATTTAAGAGACAAGATGTTGGAGTTTTTTGACTGACATTATGGAGGGACAGAGGCAGACGACAAATATCACGCTTCTCCCACACACACAGACTCAACCACCACACCAAGAGGACTGAATGGAGCACGATGCTTTGCAGGCTAGCCATTCCCACAATGTCACAGTGAGTGCGCATGCAGAGCAGCAGATATGTGATGCAGCCATATGCCAAGCACCTGCTTCTTACCAGACTTGGCCTTCTTTTTCTTCTTCTTTTTCTTGAGTTTAATGCGGAGGAAGTCCTTCTGTTTAGGCTTTTCTTTCAGTTTATCTTTTACTGAACCTAGGGGCAAGAGTTCAGCTGCATGAGAGTACAGCAAACACTGCTAACAGGTTGGTACTCATACAAGCTGAACTGTTCTGAGCATATTTTCATTGCATCATACTGACCAATATCGAAGCAACTCCTGTCTGAGTCTTTGTCCTGCAGCTGACAGCCATTCCTGTCCAGCTGGTTCTCTTTGCTTTTCTCCCTCAGCAGTGCCCTCTGCTGATGGCCTTGAGTGTTGACTGCAGGCGGTGCTGACGTGCGTCTGCCAGCAGCCTTCAGCTCTCCACGCGGAGCCGTGGCAACTCCAACAGACTCTGAGGAAAAAAATCACAAGGAATTTATGAGCCAAGGTGCCTGATCTCAAAGCAATGCTGGACGTGCATATATTTATCACTTGGCCTCAATTCTGAAGTATGTGATTTAAAATAACAGCAAGCCGTGACTCAGCATTTCAGATTCTACTATTGAAAAAGCGACGCAGTGACCCAGTTTATTTATTAAAAACTCTTCCTCTGTCACTTTATCTGGAACAAATAACAAACTGAAGAATAACTTACGCATGGATGCAGAAATGGTGCGCCTTCTCTTTGTGCCATCCAAACCAGTGGCACTAGACTGTTTCTCAGAGGCCCTAGTCTGGACGCTCCTTGTGGGGCTGCGGTCTGCCTCTGGGGGCTGTTCCTCGCCATGGTAATATTTCATGTGGTAATGCAGCAGCTTGGCTTTACGGAATGATTTTGTGCAGCCAGGAGCGCTGCACTTGAACGGGTTGTGATCAAGATTGATGGACAGGACAGGAGGAGGTTGGTTTTTGATAACTCGATACACTGAAACAGAACAAAAGAAGTGCAAGGTGTAAATAAAGCTCTTCTTGTTTTTTTAAAGAGTGTGAGAAATTGCAGTGCTTGACTCAAAAATGTTAAAATGTACTCACATGGTTCTCTGCTAAATCTGTTGGGGTTGTGGAAACCCTGCTTCCTTACCGCTGTTAAAAGATAAATGAAAGGAACTCTTCAAAGTGCGCTCACATGCTTTCCAAAACACTAGAGAGCCAATGGCATTTCTGCTAAATGACTTCATTTAGTGCGTTAACACTTACGTTTCACAGGCTGAGGAGGCGGCACATCCACTGCGGCCTGAACACTTTCTGATTGGACATTTGGTTTCTGCTCCACATCGCCACTGGATTCTGTGGTTGTCATAGTGACAGACACCTGCTCTGTTTGCAATGACATCTGAGTGGGCAACTCTGTGTATGGCTTGAGTGACTCTGTATATGGCTTTGCTCCAGTCTGTTCCATTTCCACCTCTTCCTTTTTCACATCTCCATTGATGCGACACGTTTCGCCACCTTCCTTCTCGTCTTCCTCGACTTTCACGCCATTACTGAATCCTGTCCCTTTTTCGACATCCCTGGGCTTGATTTGGTCTGCTTTCTCAGGGATTTCCTCTTCTTTTTTGACAGTGGGCACAGCCTCTAGCTCACCATTTGTTTTCTTGTTTTTATCATTTACCATTCCCTGTTCATGCTCCTCATCCTCAGTGTTGCTGTCTTCCTCCTGGTCTGAAGTGCTGCGTCTGGCTCGCTTGTTCTTGGGTCCCCCGTTCTCCTGAGACCTTCTGTCTCTGCGGTTTGGGGCCCTCCTAACCATGTTCCTTTCAGAAGACCGAGACTTCCCTCCACCTCTCTGTGAGCAGGGCAAAGAAATAGCTTAGAAACAAAGATCTAAAAACCGTAGTCGAATCCACGACAGTATATCGTATCATTTGTAAGAAAAAAAAAACATGTTGGTACCTCTCTGGTAAAAGGCTTCACATGTATTCCTTTCACTGTCTGGATGACACCATCATAAAACCTCACAGTGTAGGATGCTGAAAAGAATGAAGAAAACATACAACTATTTGATCATTTTAAATGTGATGTGTGTGAGGCAATCGCTCTATGCAGAAATCAGATAAATCTAGCATTTTAGATTTTTTTTTGCATTCCCAACAAAAGAGAAAGTACTTAGACGACATCACAGATTTCATATTGAAACCAAAAACAAACGTACAAGATCTCAGACTATACTCCATATAACACTACTTTGCAATGAAAATGCAAAACTTTAAAAACTAGTAACAAATCCATGACTGAAACTCATTTAAGCCCATTAACTTAATGCGATACTCACCATCTTTATTAACCGAAATGACCTTAGCAGGATAGAAACGGCAGTCAGACCAGCTGGCCAACACTTTGTCATTCACATTAAAGGCCTGGAGGGAAAAGATGTGACACTGTTGGCACCATTTCAAAGATTGCATTGGAGGTGGAGGTGTTAAAGGCTTCCTATAGTTTTATTAAAAATGACACTTTTACTTGTAAGTAAAAGCAGCAGTACCATTGAACTTATGCAAATACAAAAACCCAAGAATCGCATTTCGCTAAGACCAGTTCAATGCAGTAATGCACTGTGCAACAAAGGGTAAAGAAGACAAGGCAGAATGTCTCTACGCTACACACTTCAAAGCAAGCATGACTGTTAGCTTACAGGTACATCATCATTCAGGCCCTGCCGCCTCAGCTGAATTCTCTCTACAGGTCTCAGGTAGGGACTTGTCCAGTCAAACCATTCGTCGTAACGGTGGCTCCACTGCCGGTAATGGATCAACACTTTTTCATCATCATAGTCAATCTTCTCAATGTTGGCAGCATACCTACAGGAAGAAGTTCAATGGCTAGTTTATAGAAAGGCTGAATGAATGACAAGTCTAGTGATTTAAGCACTTATCATTTATCTCAAACATATGAGGGTGGCTTTAGAAATGAAATCAAGCTTAAAAATGTAAACACATAAAATACAATGAACCATGGCACAGCTGTACTTAGTGGATGGTGTGCTGGGCATTTACACCTTACTATAGTGGAGTTAGTTTTCATTTTTAAATGATACCTTTAGCACTAAACTGTTGTATACAATATCAACTGCATTTATACATAACTGTGTCAGAAGGAGTGCAGGTCTATTATAAAAGACATTCATATTTTAAAAGGCTCCTCCCACTTAGTTTTGCAATGGCAGTATTCTAATGATGTAGTCTTATCACACATTTACAAGGATAATTCCTTTAAATAGAATTTAACATGTTTTTACATGATTTTCACAGCTTAAGGGACACCTTGAGGACACTCATCAAACATTACGGTTACTGTAATACAGGCCCGAAAATAAACAAGGAATGGAAACTTAGGTGTGAGGGGGAAGTGAACAGTAAAATGGATGAGAGAGGAATGAGTGAGGCCATGACTCACCAGTTTTTGAGGCTGTCTCTAGCCTCAAGCTGAGCTCCCACCTCAAATGTTATCCCTCTTCTGTTAGGGGGCGTCTTACTCATACTGCCCACATCAAGGCACCCTTCCTGTATGCGCACACACACACACACATTAACCATTAAAAGAATCTGCACTCATATGACCTCTGTTTTGCAACTAAGAGACATAAATTGTGCCGAACAAGGGACACAATACACATGTGCACACACACACGACCGTCAAGGTCTTTACAGATAATAATGCAGTCAACTCTGTGTGTGCCTGTGGTCTTTCCTAAATATTTCACCAAGTGACTGGAAAAATAAATCACTCTTTAAATCTGAATACCAATCTAAGACACCCCCTTTGTGCCAGAAGAACAATAACCCTGTCCAGCAAGGGAAAAATACTACCACTGTAGGCTTATACAAGCTACAGATTACAAATGTTGTTACATGGTGTGGCACAGTGTGCAGAGATTAAATACTGGTATAGTAAGGTGAGCCATGCCCCTCAAATGGTGGTGAATATGTAGCCAGTACCAGATGTTCAGCAAACACTACCTCAAAGAATAGGAGTCTTTAAAAAATTAAAAAAATAATCAAATGTCCTCACACAGGCTCCTAAGCGGTTTTAATCAAATTGATCACAGTGCGATTTCAGTGTATCCTTATCAACCACATCGAAAGACGGTTTAAGAATGACAAAGATAATGTGCTCACTGTAGGCATTCACCACTACAGCAGGAAGACATTTCTGCACCGAGCTAACACGGGATTGATTTAACAGCACATTCTGCTTAAACTGCCGTTGTCAGATAAAGAATAACACCGATGATCGCTATTTCAGCTATAACAAAAATACAAATAAAAAATAATGAGGGTCGTTGGAGTCGAGCAGAGGAATAGACCGAAATCCTCCCGATAACATCGCTTCTTTTGTCATGCGTACGTACACAGGACAGACTGACATGCCGGTGCCTTTTATTTAAACAACTAAAAATTCACACCATGCACCACAGCATCTTACTTTTGTCCACGACGGAGCCTAATCGGTTCACCATAGCGGAGACTGTCGGGAGTAACTCCGGATTTCAGCGCAACCTACAAACCGGATATCTTCACACTACCCTGCCCACGTGTTTTTTTGGTCAGTCGGTTTCACGTATAGACACAATGGGAGACAATGGTAAAGACCATTATGGTTGCACGTAGGGTATTCCCGCTACATTAAGAGGCGAGCAATAGTCTGCTCGGCAAAAATACTGGATTTAAGATCAAATCGGGTGTTTATTGGCGTGCAGAGAGCTACACAGACGGCAGCGACACGGACACAGAAGACGCACAAGAGACGTAAGATGCCACAATCAGGGCACATGAAACAGGTGATAAAAATTACTTTAATCTCAAAATTATCCGCTAAGACTATGTGTGGAGTAGCACATTTCGCATTGTAATATGCGGAGGAAAACGGAACCCCATATAGTATTTTACCACCGGCCCACCCAATACATTTAACAGCGTTCAACCGCTATTTTCTATCTAATTTAATAAAAGGGGGAAAAGCTGAAGAGAAAAAACACTAACAGGACTCGACATTTCCCAGATTTCCTTTTGTTGACCACTTCTACCACTATAGACGCGTTATTGTCCAGTGTTTTATAACCGGAGGGCGGAGCGCGAAAGTAACTGACACCTACGTCAGACCCTTTGACAAATAACACTCGTCGAACAAGCACTGTGGAGGCGGGACGCTTACATTTGATTGGGCGAGCAGCTGTCGTTCACAGAGCCGTTCGCGGCCTCGCAGAAGGCCTACTTTTTCATACTTTTCTGGCTGTGTGTGCGCGCGGCGTGGAAATGCCGAGTATAAACTTCTCCAACTAAACAGCCACAGACATTTCAAAGCACAGAGTAACAAAGACCGTAGGACCTGAAAGCACACCTGCTATATAACAAATACAAAACCGATATGTACTCGTATAACATTTTATTACCTACTTCGTCACGTTTGTTTTGAACTCAAAAAGCCGACATGCGGCACCATACCGCTGTTGATGCACCCACCAACCGGGCCTCGGTCACGATATTACTGGGAATTTAAATCTGTCGAATGCAAAGTGAGGATATTCAAGCTTCTTACCTGTTTACCAGTCTCTATTTGTCCGGTTCGATGTATAATCTGCTGTGTAACTGCTTAAAAGCACAGGAACCGCCGGCTCCGCCTGTCAGCTCAAGACCACGCAGTTAAATTTCTCCCCGTTGCATTCACCACCGGCGCGGGCAGTGTGCTTCTGCGATGCGCATGCGCATTAAACGGACCAAAGCCCTTGTGAATATCAATAGGACGTCTCATCTAATACAGCCTGTTTCATTGCGTATGTATAGATAAATATTAAATATTTAATAACCTGCAATTTGCCAAACTTTATCTATTATAAACTGTAATAATTATGAATATGTACAAAAATGTAAAAGCAGTAAATGAAATCAGAAATGTAAGTCACATGCGGTATAAATCCGTAATAAAGTCTAAATACAGGCACAGGCATAAATACAAGCACAAAAAATCAGAATTTCAATGGCTTTTTAGTACAGCTGTTCCTTGTATAATGTTCAATTGTATTTAATGTTTCCTAAATAAGTTGTTGGTTTGATCTTAGAATAGTGATGCTTTCAGTCCCTGACTATGCCCAGGGGACACAAGTGTCTCCCCGGTGTATGTTCGCCTGGATCTCTTTTCTTTTACTTGTTCAAGTCCCAAAGGCAAAGCCCAGAGCTCCTATTATCTGGCTTTAATGTTTATGCTGCTCTGGCAGCTTTGCACCAGAATGACCGATGAAGCAGAGTGAAGTTTGTGTAGTGATGAACATAAAAATGACAAATATTTGAACATGTACAGTGAAGGCAATGACAATTGTGGAGAAGTGTGTGTTTGTATGTGTGTGTGTCGGGGGGGGGATCCGGTATATCTGATTGTTAACTCTTTCCCTTGTGAGTCTAAGGACAAACAGGAAAAATGGATTCTCATTCTCTGGGTGTGATTGTGTAACACACTGCAAGACAGACTGGCTGATTGCGAAACGTCAAGGCGTATTACTTCTGCTTTTGAGAGTTAGATCCATGAACATTTTAAACTGCAATGATATAATTACATTGAACTGATGTATCAATGTATACTTTAGTAGTTAAACATTGTTTAATCCCTTAAATCAAATAAAAAAACGCTCAACATTTTAATATTAGAAAATATTTTATTATAAAATGTTAGTCTATACAAAAGAAAAAACAATTAGAAAATAAAAATAGGTGCAGTAATTTATTGAAATGAAGAAACATAAACAGAAAATCTGTATATAAGGCAAAAACTGAGTATGTAAAAGTCTAATGGGCTTGAGAGTCAATATTTGGTATGATCACCATGATTCTTCAGCACAGACTGAACTCTTTTAGCCAAGGTCCTAAAAAGTATCTATGTATTAAAATTATGTTTAGAATAAAAAGATTAACAGGACTGATATATTTGTTTCCACTTACATGAAAACATCCACTCACACTCTCGTGTGTGTGTGATATGCAGAAGTTGGTCTATTGCAAATTGTTGAATGAAGAATTCTATAAATAAGTGTGAAGGTTTGGTGACCCGTCCATGCAGTCTGAGGACCTGTGGTTCATTTGTTCCATTCTTGTGAGCGTTACAGCTGTTTTTGTGTTACTGTTTTTAGCTTGTGGTAGCCTAGTTGAAAAGCTTAGTCCATTCTTGAATTACTGTGCTTGAGGACTCACTTAACATTTAAGTGCTTTCTGTGCAACTTTCACACTCCAATGAAAGCACTCTGCTTTTGTATTTTGCCCAAGGACACTTGGGCACTCAGACTGGAGCACCTAGTGATCAAACCAACAACTTCCTGATTAGCAGATGACCTGCTCTACCTCCTGAGCCACAGCCACCCACATGGTGATAACGGCCCAAGAAAATATCTGGCTTGGGGCCTATCACAGAGTCGTGACCCCTGTGAATGATTCATGGGACATTGTTAACAAACAACAAAAACATTCCTTTGAAAATGGTCAGGTAAAGGATTGGATTGAAAATTAGTGATTTATCATAACCTCTCAAGAAACCCTTTAATACAGGCTGAACTGTACAGTTTTAAGCCACTGCACAGAGGTATCAGAGGACTTTGTTACTTGGTGTTCTTCCACGCTTTTTTACAAACTATTATTACCAGAATAAAGGCAAACTGCCCCAAACCAAAAAAAATCAAAATACAAATAAATTGCACACACTAGGGAATCCAACAGTAATTTTGAACAAATCTTTATTCATGGACAATCATTCCTTATTACGATGAGAAAGTATGCCAACACACATACACGCATGTACAAGGAAAGTGGTTTGAATCATTCCTATGTTCGTAAGATGAGCGGTTACAGCAGAAAAATGATCAGTTAATTACAACACAAAAGTTTTTTTATTGCTCTTTTACAGCAACAGTTAAGCTCAACCATAACCCAGACCATTAGAATACACTTACAGGAAGTTACTACTATTTTACATGTAAAATATTTACATCGACAAAGCCTTAAAGAGGGGCACAAAAAAGCTCAGTTTACATTCTCATAGCACTTGACAGTTAAATCAATATTCAGCGAAAGAGGCTTGTGTTAAGGTTAATCAAATTTTCAGTCTGTGAGAGAGAGAAAGAGAGAGGCCATGTACAGTTCTCACATCGAACACCCGTTTTATAGTAAGACCTGAGCCAAAAAAAAAAAGCATAACATAGGGACCACAAACACAAGAGAACTTGATTCCAATTGAAATTTATCTTACAGATAATAGAGAGTGTATTATCAGTTGAATAACCAGCCTCCCACGTTGTTACAGCGTGAGCTGTAATTAGAATTAACACTCCCGCCTGGCTTAGGCAATCGTTTGAATTTGGAAAAATCAAAGTAGTTCCATGTTTATTTGCTTAGAAAATTGCCACCATCCATTATCAAGAGCTTTCTGCACATCCCTCTAGTTTGTGCTTTGAAATGAAGCCTCTGTAGTCTATCAGAATAATTGCGGTGGAGTGGCTTTATATGCCTCGTAAAATTAAATACGAGGAGACCGGCTATCAGTACGACTACTCAAAACAGCACAGGCAAGCTTATTAACAAGACACCATTACAAGATCTCTTTTACATTTCATATGTTCAATTTTCTGTACATAATAGAAGGCTGTGCCTTTTGTTCACACGCTGACAATCACACACGCACACACGCTTGAATAAAATCAACCAGAGGGGTGGGGAGAGGAGAAAAAAAGGCAGAGCGTTAACACTGCTGCCTTATGTTTTTTTGTGCAAGTAAGGAATTTCTGAAACTAAGTTTGTACTTTGCACAGCCCAGTTGTCCCATGTAACTATAGTTCTACCAATTAGATAAGAAATAAAGGTAAACCCCTTCACATGCAGCGGTTAGAAAATACAGTCATTAAAGTGAACCACTTGTAAGCAGTCACTGTGGATTTTAGTATCAAAATCAGTGAATCCTAAGGTGGTGTGTTCGTCTTTCAGTAAGAAAGCAGGAGAGCACAAGGGCTCAAAGTCCCAGCTAAAGCGGTTTTCGCACTCCTTGTGTTGTAAGAAGTTTAATATCTCACCTCAACAGTTTCCAGTGCGGTCTGAACAGAGAGACAGTATTTTTGCATGCTTCTAATGTATAACTGGACAAGTTTGAGGGCTGATCAGCCCCTGAGGTGCACTCTCTGTGCTTTGCAACCTCTACACCACCCCTTCAATGAAACTGGTGTCCAGGTGAACGATGAGCATTCTCAGGAAGGACATCTCCTTGCGGGTGTTCTCGAAGATGATCCGTGGGTCGTCGGACTGGCATCGGAGGCAGTTGGGAGCCATCACCATGGCCAGGTTGTTCACATCCATCTTGGTAATTGCGACATTGGATGGCTGAGCGAATACCTGGAGATAAAAGTGAAGGAAGGAGAGGAAAAGCAATCAGGAGGTGTGTGAACTGTCTGAACTTAAACCTACAGTCACTTATGCATGAGTCATATTCAATTATTTAAAAAGGTCAAATGCTCAATAGTTTTATTATATAATTACTTTATAAATCAATCAATGAGATTTTTAAGAGTTTACCAACACTCTGTTTTGCTAACTGGTTATTCCAAAGTGGGTCTTTTTCTATTAGCCCTGTGATAGACTGGTGACCTGTTCAGGGTGTACCCTGCCTCTCGCCCTACAGCTGAGATAGGATTCAGCAACTTGTAAATGTGTAGCATTGAACTAAGAGGAATATTTGTTTTTAAATGTATGATCAAGGACAAGCAAACTTGATTAAGAATGTGTAATTCACTGTAAATAATAAAAATGTTTACTATTAGGACGGTAAACAAACACTAGGTATGATTAACACTGTTCAAGAATTTATTCTTTTGTCTTGTTTTTTAATCTGGTGGACTACATTAAAAAGGTCTGCTCATGACAAAGTGCTCTGTAAGACGGCTCAATTAAGTCATCCTACACCTTTTAAGTCAATACTTTGTGTTCATTCTAGTTTTTGATTCATCATTGTTTTTGTTTTGTTCCTTTTACTTCTGCATTGCAGCTCTTTTTGAATGAGTGGTGCTTTCACTTACAGACAACTGTAACCACTCTTAAATGTTTATGTGACGTTCTCCCCCCCCGAGTTTTGTTATTAGTGTAAAGTTCAGTTTTAACTGATCTTTTGTTTTGAACAAAACATGTGTATATATAATCACAATGGTGTTGACTTACTACACCATGACTAAGGACCCTGCGTGACAAGATTATGAATCTGTCAGCTTATTGGTTACCTGCAGGAAGTGGATGAAGTAGCAGAGAACGAGCCGGTTGAGCTCAGGCAGAGATTGCACCACGGCAATGGCCGCCACTGGGTCATCGCAGTTAGTGACGCACTGCTTGTAGAAGTTCATGGGGATGAGGGGTTCTTCCAGCTCCCGATACCATAGCTTCATCAGAGAGGCTGAACGAGACATGACAAGAGATTTTATTTTAATAAAGAAAAACTTCAAGAAGAAAACAATCAAATACTTCAAATTTAAAAATCAGCGCTCACCAGGAACATTGGGGTCAGAGAGGTTCTCTGGAATCCTCCACTGGTCTACTTGGAGCTTCAGTGCATTTACTTCATCAATATCTCCAGGAACCCTGTGGATAAAAAGCAACCCTACAGTTACAACCAGCAGCCACAAGAGGGACCACTACTTCTACTCCGCACATTCTTCATTCCTCACGCACACCCAGTTGGCCTCAAATGTGGCCTGGTGACTCTTGCTTTGTTTGCTGTAGTTGCATGAAACAACACAAAAACAGAATAAGCAATATAACCAAACAACACCCTCCTCAGGAATTTCCCTATGTAGATGTTTCACAGAGAGAGATCTGCGTAAAGTATGTTTAGTGAAAAGCAAACGTTTTCTAAACAAGTCAAGATGCTACAGGATTGCATTTTGCTGGTGAAAACCCTACACAAACACTCGGCTGTGAAGCTCCCACGTGCTTGTAGGCTTAAGCTGTAATGTAAACACATATCATGAAGTATCAAATCAAAACAGTGCTTGTCCTGGGAGTGTTTTTTCTGCTGTCTGTTCTGTGTACTGTGCTCAAGGAGAGAGCGCTGAGAAATACGTGGCTAAAGGAGACCACACACATACGTTTAGATGCACTATACATACAACACAGTGTGCACATTGGTACATAAGATCCCCTTCTAATTTTCAACACTGCACAGTTGCTGCTCGAGTTGAGGCATGTCATTGACTGAGTTGGGTCTGTCTTACCTGAAGATGCCCTCTGTCTGAGCTCCGCCCAGAGCGAGAACGTACTGGGAAAGCTGAACCTGCACCCAGGGCAGTTTCCTGTCTGGGAAGAGTTCACTCTGCCGCTCCATCACCTCCTCCAGAGAACTGCCGAAAAGGGAGGGAGTGACAATAGCCCGTCTGCTGTGGTCGATCTCCTCCAAAGTGGGCTTACGTAGACCCTGGAGGGTGAGAAGGAAGCACAGGGGGAGGATTTACAACCTGGGTATATCAGGGGCCGTGATACTAATGATGGTTGTGTCTGCAGCTGTGCTACAATGACTGGGTCTGTGTTTATGTCTATACCTGTGACTGTAGGCATACCTGTAATTATGTTTCTCTCTGTGACGCTATCTAAGATGATTCACATCAGACCTTTAAAACTGATATGCCTGAACTTTTATCATGTGGAACTGAAACACCTTGATAGCTCTTTTTATTCTTCTAGCGTACCTTTTTGCCACCGGTGATTGCAACCTTCTGCAGCTTCCGGTGGCAGAACTTGGCATAGGTGCTGATGGGGAGGCCTGTGGGAGAAGGAACAATATGTAAACCCCTTAAGCGTCAGGCATTACTGAACACACAAAATAATAAATGATTGAAATTCTTTCCCAAGCTGTTTTTCCCCACTGATGTCACATAGAGTATCAAAGCAGGCACTGGTAATTGGAGAGACTTGTTGACAGTGTGATTCTGGCATATGGGGATTAAAGCAGGCCCGGCTAAACTGTCAGGCTGAGGGAAGATTTACTGCTGCTGAACAAAAGCTCAGAGTCAAGATCCAGCCCACACATCCAATGTTCAGGTGATTCATCAGCACACACAAGACATAAAAGCCTCTGGAGTGAATAAGAAGCACAGAGGCTTCCCGTATGCTACCTGCCCTAAAGCAGGGTCCAGATCTATTCTGGATGAGAAATGCCTAAAAGAAAAAGCTGATTCAAAAAGCACCTGATCTTCCTAGAAATTTTCTACACCTAGAGTTCACGAAAGAATAGAGCGCTGATTGTTCAGTCATTTTTTCAGCTTATAAAAAAAATATATCTACATATTTGTGTAGTGTGATAAATACTTAAACTCTGAAGCTCTAGTGCTGTATTCACACTTCGCTCTATCAAGAACCTTAATCAGGCCCAGACTGGACAAATTTACTGACAATAATTTAAAAAGTAACACTTTCCAGTGCATTCCCAAAAATCCCAAGAGTCTACAGATTTATAGCAAACAGGTGACTCCTATGCAAGTTTGCAACTTCTGCTAATCTGCCCACGTCTGACTATAATTATGTCTAATTAGCGAGATCATACCAATAATTTGCCCTTGATCTTGGCAAAGATTGGCTTTCCCCCCACCCCAAACAGTTCCCAACATTTACAGGAAGAAAAGCAAGAGTGTAGAGCCCCTGCACTGCAGTGAGAAGAAGGGGTTTAAACACTAGCGGTGGTCTATATTTACATCAGACTTGCTGGCATGAAAAACACAACACCCAGGCAACCAAAGCCCGGGAGAAATATGAGCTCATTAAGAGCTTGAGTGTACCGTACCAGGCTGAGAACGGCATGACACCTGTCTACACATAGACTGAAGGGAAACTTAACAACAACAAAAACAGAGTCATTAAAATAAAGAGAAGGCTTATGTCTCGTTTTCGTCATTATTTGCAAAATGCTCCTCCAAGTGCTGGCTGAAAACAGCCCTACTTCTGATCCCAAACGTGTAGATGTTTCCAAGGCCACACTAGGCCAGACCTCAGCTTTAGTTCCCATGTTGGACTCCCACACCTGCTGCTCACAGCTGCTTGTTGAGCTAGTCAAAACACAAAGTGCGTTCCAGCTCTGTAACCCGCCACACAAACAGCAGCTTTCTTCATACTGTTTTTCTGCTTGTTGGCGGTCATCGGGATTCTTTTTGGCCATTAGAGTTACTCAGCGAGGTTCAGTGGGCTTTCTCTTTGACCCATTAGTCAGCTTGAGGTTTTCCAGCGTAAAGCCCTGAGTCAGTGAAGTACAAAGCGTGTAGCCGCTGTTGTTGAAAAGATTGGGTTCCTCTCTGGTGACATCATCACCAGAGCTGGCAGTGTGGGTTGGTCTAATGAGGGCACGTGCTGATGAGTAGCTATCCACTTAAAAGGCCGTCTGACAAACAAGTGGCAGGGAGAGAGAGAGAGAGGCCGCTGATACGAATCACAGTGTGGCCAATTGTGTCCAGGGCCCCATGAAATTCTCATCCTACTGTTTTTCAGCTCAACTCTCTAAGAAGCCATTCATGGTGCCGGCAAGTACATCAGCATGTACTCGACCGACAAACTGCACAGTGCTGCATTTTCCATCCCACTCAGAGTGGTCACTCTGCAGGGACTGATATATTTGATTTGTAATGGCTTGCTCTGCTTGGACTCCAGACATGTTTTAAAGAGAGTAGAAAAACATCTTTAAACTTATTCCCCCGCCCTGTCCAAGAGATAACCATGACCAAGTGGGGAAAACTGTTTCAAAAAGTAATATGTTGGACTGAAAGGGACATAAACAAAAAAAAAATGTACCTTCTTCCTCCTCTGAATTCTGTTTTCGCTTCTTTCTGGACTTTGAATTCTTCTTAAGCTTTAGTTCCTGTTGTTCCAGTATGAATTGGGTCACTACGAAACACACACAATAGCAAAGGTCAAATAAATATCAGTTAGATAAAAACAGAGCCAGTAGTAAGATCACACCTCATCATACTACACTTGATCATTTGGACAAAACAGAAATATAATCCGAATGGGAAATAGAAGGGCAAGGAGGAACACATGAGAACTATTAAAAAAAAAACAGGAACTACTTTAATCAGACAACACAGGGAGGTACAGAAGAAAGAAAGGTGACCCACCCTGCTGCTCAGTCTGAGACTCACATTTCTTGTCGCTGGTTGGCTCCGTGTGTCTCTGTATGTAGCCTTCCAGGTAACAGCGGAACTTTGGGGAGGGGGCAAAGAAGGCCAAGCTGACGGCCATCAGCTCCCAGCCTGCTGCCAAACTTCTGGGGCTGGAGTTGCCTGTGGTTTGTCTCACCAACTGCACGTACAGTTCGTCCCGCAGCCCCGGCATGTCCCAGCACTTGGTAATGATAAGCAGGGCGCAGTGACGGCGGTCGAGACGTGAGGGCCTGTCTCCCATGTAAGCTTGGACGAGCTTGAACATCTCGCAGGCCTCCTTCCTGACAGCGCGATTGCTGGTGATGAGCATGGGCTTTTTGATGGACCCGCGGTTCCAAGACAGCATGTTGGCGATGGAGACCCGGCGCCGGAAGAGTCCCTGTGTGTGCATGTTGAGATGCTTGCTGGCCCAGTCCTCCATGCCAATGTCAGGAGGTGGGGGCTGCCGCAGGGTGGCGTAGGAGAGTTGGTAGGCAGACCCTCCTACTCTTCCACCCGCACCATCACCTCCTTCTGCGTTGTCGTGGTTGGTGGGGCGGTGGGGGCCCAGGGAAGCAGTCCGTCCATCCACCATGCCTTTCTTTCTGCTCTCCAACTGAGCCTGCAGCTCTAGGGTGCTGGCCTGCAGGGAGGACACGAGGTGGACATGGGACAGAGGAAGTAAAGGAGAGAGGATGTGAGGCAAGAGTGCAGCAAATATGCAAACTGTGTGCATGCAGCTGCAGCCTTTGAGAGGCAGGCTGCTTTCTGCCTACTATGCTCGGCTCTGCAGTGCTGGGACTCGAGGGGGGACTGTTGCAGGACTGGCACATTTATTCCCTAATGCCAGCAAAGAACTGAAACAGGAAGAAATCTCCACAAATCCTTATGAACCCTGTCCTGAACAGTAGGTGAGCACGTAGTGGCACCAAAAAACAAACAAAAAAATAATCTTTTTTTAACACTAACCGAGTTACATCTATGCTCTGCACAAGACTTCCCTGTGATCCCTGAGGTTGAGTTCGTGGCCATGTAAATGTGAAAGGAGCACCTTGGCTCTCTTAATACAGGAATCCAGTAACCGACGCATATCCCCCAAACAGCCAAGAACAACACAAACCCTGAGCCAAAATCAAAGCTCAGATTTACTAATGGGACCTAAAAAGCATTGACATGTCTTTAACGAGACCCTGCGGTACTATGGAAGTGATGAGTGCCAGACAAGCTGGGTTTCAGATTTTTGTTTCTCAGTCAAATAAAGCAGGTCTGTGATTTGGCTTTAAAAGGAATCCACTACAGCTTTAAAATAGTACTAGATGAAATGAACAAATTGAATGCTTGATGAAGTAGAGAATACATTTTACTATGTAAAAGACTCATTTTAGTAAATTAAACTGTTTAGTTAACAGACGGATCAGTACAAGGAACAGTGGGAACAGAAAAGGATTGTTTCTGTAAAAATTGTTCCAGTGCATTCTTTGAAAAGAAAAGAACTCTAGCACTACATTTTCTAGAGTAGAGTTTTTGTAATTACACATAACCAGCTATAATCTGTGAGTGACATAACAGCAGGTCTGAAGAACATTCCAGGACAGACTTAGGGGGCCTTGGCTGTTGTCAAGCAGACTATAGCTACAGTGGTACCAATAAGCCGTGGTACCAGTCCGCCTCGTAACTCCTTGCCAAACATGGGCCATATGGGCCACAGTGGCTCTCCTTCCTGACCAAGGGAAGCCATGTCCTGAATCTTTCTGGCCTGGCATGGGCCCCAGATGCCCAAGCACAGAGCTGGCATGTGAGTATACAGTACCTGCAGGGCAGGGCAGATGGACGGTGGTAAGAGGATGACAGCTATTGCTGGGATTGTGGCCATTATTGTCAGTGGTGCTCAGCCTGCTCACTGTCAAATGTCCTGGGGACATTTAGGCACTCAAGACTGGAATGTAAGAGGCATTACTCACAAAATCCTCTAATTTCTTCTCAAAGAAACAGATTAGGCCTATTGTTTTCATCCCAGACGCAACCGCTGCATCAAACATTAATCACTGTGGGTTGCAGAGGCGAACTTAAACGGCTTTATATAGAGATTTTAACATTTACGGATGCATGAGGTGTGTGCCTGTTGATTAGAAGAAGCAGACCTTGGAACTGGCTGCTATGCTACTTACATTAGTCCAAATAGAGGTCAGAAATTTGTTTTTCCATTTTCACAGCAATTTTTTATGGATACCTTTTAATAAGCCATAAGACCTCATAATAAAAAAAAAAACCCAAATTATGTTTAAAAAAAAATATAACTGGACCTAATAGTAAAGAAGAATATTACTGCAAAATATTGTCTGTCACTCACAGCTCTCACAGAACATACAAACTTGATGATATAAAAGCAGCAGCTAAATATTCATTTGACAGTGAAACTGATTTATTTTTCCTCCTAAGATATTGATTCTCGACAAATATCAGTAACCAGCGCTCAAACTGAACAAAGCTTAATCCAAGCACACCTGCTGAGGAAAACAGACCACACAAAAACAGTTGATCTCTTAATCAAACAGGAAAGTATCAAAACACTGGATAAGAGCCCTTATCTTACAATCGTAAGTAGTTGTTTGAAACAAAATAAACTTTTTGCTGTTTGCGTCACTCATTCACCAACCCACCCACAGACCCACAAATACACACAGAAACATAAGGGGGTTACCTGGGAGGGTGGTCCTGGGGTCTCTGGTGACGACAGGCTGGCCTGGCTATTGACACTCAACTCCAAGGTATCCACCTTTTCATAAGTTCTTTTCTGCCTCCCTGGCATTTCCAGAGGAGTCAGGGCTGGGTTGTCACAGGTACTTGCCCCTTTCATTGTCCGGGGGCCTCCAGTGAGGTCCTCTCGAGATGCGCACCTTCCTGCCGACCCCCGTCCCCCTCCTCCTCCGTACCACCTAAGTGAGTCTGCGGGGGAGCGTGTCCGAGCTACAACAACCCTCTCCCCCATCTCTGGATCCAGCCCTGCTCTCACCTCTCTCATTGTGTTGGAGCGACTTACCACCTCCCTCATTTCGGCCATCAACCTCTCATTGAGGGCGCACAGCTCCCCACTGCTGCCTACTGACCCTGGCCTACCTCCTGCACCACCACCGGCTCCCACCCTTCTCCTGCTCTTTCGCCTGAGACTCGGGGAGGGGCCAGTGGAGTAACCAGAGTCTTGATAGTTTGCTGTGGCCTGCGGGGTCGAGGAGGGGAAGTCCTGAGAGGCCTGGCTGCTCTGCCTGCTGTGCCGAGCCTCCATGGCGCGCTGCACAGTGGCCTCCAGGACCCGCCAGCTTTGTTTCTTGTCCAGTGAACTTGGGCCTGGCGTTCCTGGTTCCCTGTCCCTTAACTGACCTCGACCCTGCTGTAAAGAGTGAGTGTGGGGATGTGGATACGGTTGAGGCTGCGTCAATACAGGGTCTTGCCTGGAGGTAGGTGAAGGGGAACGCGTGGGCACAGGAGAGCTGGATAGAAGCCCCTGTTTGGGGTCCACGTTGACCATGTGCTTGATACACTCCAGGCCAGCTGGGCTGTAGTCGGAAGCAGAAGGATTTCTCTTGTGTCTGGACCCTGGATGAGATGAAGCAGGTTGCTGGAGGAGTCTGGGTTTCTGGAGACTATGGGTAGGTGTCAAACGAGACAGAAGTTGTCCATTGTACAAGTGTGCCCCCTCCACCTCCATGTCTGTGGGGGGTTCATCATATATAGGGCACTCCGAAACTGGCTCATCATAGATTGGAGCAGTGCAGCCATAATGGGGAGAGACGGGGCGTGGTGTGCTCGTCTGTGACCTGTGAAGGAGTGGACTGGGATGGCTACTGTCTGACGTCACCAAACAAAAGCTGCCGTTGCTGGCTTTTCTCAGGTGATGGGCCTGACGTGTGTCACCTGTCATTTTGCCGGAAGGGGCTGTTTTATATCCCTGTGCAGAGCTGAACTGTCCCCCTTGGGCCTTGTTGCAGGAGGTGTGGAGGGTGAAGGTATTGGCTTTATTTTGCTGGAGGTTTTGCTGGATTGCTGGGTTGGGCTGGGTGCGGCTCATGCTGTTCACCTTCACCAACATGGCTGCCTTAGAACCAGGTGCTGGCTGCCATCTTTGAGAAGTATCCCTGAAAAGGGGAAAACATGCACACAATGAGATCAGACAAATAATCAAGTCTAAATATAAACCCAAACATCAAGAGGCAGTAAAAATCATGTAATCATATGTATGCAGTCATACAGCCACTGGCTAGGTTTCCTCTACTCTGAAATATTCACTGCTGACAGGGCTGGGGAAAAAAATCTGCAGCAATCCACACATTCTTCTCCAAACATTTCACTGACCTCCAAATACTTAACTCCATTTTTAGTCTGGCAGTCATAATAGCCATGCCAAAGCATGAGAGAATAACTTTAGTGTGTGTTGTAGCTAAAGAGGCTAAAAATAATGACTCTCTGAACATATTTCACTGAAACACATCCATTCCTCCTCACGCTTGTCTCAGATGTCTGGAGAACATAGTAAGTTCAGTTATGTGTAATATTTGATATTTTTAAGGATTGAAAAACATTTGAAACACTAGAAAAGCAACTGTGACCATGGGAAAAGAGGTTGATCTGAGAAAAGTCAGGATTGCAGCAGTGGGCAGATGATATCTTGACTCGGGTTCAAAGTGCAACTTACTTAAAGTTGAACTTGGCTGAGAGGCCAGGCTAACTTATAAACCAATGACCCACTGCTAATCCCAGCAATGTAAAACAATCTGCCATCAATCTGGTCACACTGTTCTGGTCTGCTGCTGCCTCATAATCTTCCACAGTAATCAGGACTTTTCATTCCACAGTTGATCAGAAACTTGCCCTCTTAAACCAGTGAGCGTCTAAAGCCGGCACTGTTGCACATACATGCATGCTTGGACACAGACGGTGCCTGGTCCGAGGAAGTCATGTGTAGCAACACTAAACAAACAAGCTCAGAGTATCTTCTTGCTTAATCAATGTTCAAAGAGGTAAATAAGTTTAAAGGTAGGCAAAGAACACTTACCCTCCTTTCCTTTAATCACTACTTAAGATTCAGCGGGGTAATTGATTACATCAAAGCTAATCGCCTTATGTCCCGGTAAATCCAACACAAACGCAGATCAGTGGAGAGACAAAACCAATGTTCAATGGCTTCCCTTTTCCAAGTGTACTGGGACTCAGAAGAAAGTCTGGCTGTAACGGCAGGAAGAGGACGCAGAGGGAGGAGAGAAAGAGGCAGAGGGACCCCCCCCCTCTCCACCCCACAACTCTGGAACAATACTTAAACGATTCCCCTGAGGTCCTCCAGCCAACGGCAAACTTCCTTTAGTTCTCCTAGCTACAGCTCAGTCCTCTCTCTCTTTAGACCCTGTGCCACCCTCCTCTATAGTGTGAGTCACACCATCTCAGCCTTTTGAATATAAACTTGTTTTCATCTTTGACCAGTCCCACAGACTCACCATGCGTGCAGAGCCTGTAAACAGCTGGGACTCAGCCACCTGGCCCCAGTGTCTGCCCCCCACGACCCAAGCACTGACGGAGGGAACGCCACAAGATCTCTGCATTCCCAAAAACAATCGAGACCCTTTACAGCCTAAATAAAAGACTCACAGACAGACACGTGTGAAGACGAGCTCTGATGGATGAGAATCACCCCACACCACCCAGTGGTGACAAGGTGACAGCTGTAAACATGTGAAACCCCTGTGTGTGCTCTTTGAAACAGTCCGTGTTTTCTCACTCTGGGGGAGGTGACACAAAAATGATTGCCACCTCAGTACGTGACACACAGGTGACGGTTTAGCACTGGTATGCTGTAGCAACACCTCTCACACATGAAACAGAGCTTTTAATCACAACTGGTCTTCGTATATACACCAGTCTAAAACATTAATCTGTCTTCTGTATTCCTTCTGGGAGAGTCACAAACTTAATGAGGATTGACTCTGACATAGTAGTGACCACTACTTCCTGCCTGGGGAGGTTTGGAGAGAGGGTTTCTCCATATACAATACAAACAGGAAATGCCTAATGCAATGTTCACATGCTGTGCCAAGGCCGGAAGAGGGCTTATAAAGACTTTCTAATACGTCTGACTTTATAGATGGAAACCAAATAATCTTTAGACCTAAGCAGCCCTGTACACTTTTCTTTATCTTCATGGTCAAAAGCCAACTTTATGTCAAATAAAATATTACCCTTTACTCCTGTATCCACACATTCAATAAAACACAACAACCTCTGATTAATTCAGCAGCATCCTTTCCCTTGTGGATTAAAACAACTGCCGACAGTTTGTAGAAGTGAACAACTGTCAAGATAAAAATAATAACAACAAAAATAAAAGCGAAACCTATCAGTTCTCTTGGCTAAGCTCTTCTTTCTTTTTTATTTGCCTGCTATTGTTCCACCCAGGCTCAGAAAAGGTGTAGTACATGCATCGTGTGCTGCCCTGGCGCATTATGTTAGATGCCAACAGGGTTCGGTGCGACAACCATCAAGTTCGTGCGGAGGCTCAAACTCCAATAGAAAAGCTGTACAGTGCTTTCCATCTCTGTTTAAAACCCTTAATCTCATTACACAACTCCAGCATTTGCATATCAAAACAGCTCTAGTGAGCTAAAGTATGAATATGACATCTGAACCAAATGAAAGACAAACACAGTAAAATTGTGAGAAACTACAACAGCAACAACTGGCTTAAATGGGAAGACTTTTGCTGGTGATGGCTGAGGGTTGAACAGACCAAGAGAGAATAGTGTGAGCATGTGTAAATGAGAAGGGGTGGGGATTAGTCGTGGGAGAGTGCAGCAAGGGAATGAGCGGGAAGGCTAGAATTCCTCAGGGCTCATTTAGGGGCCTTTGTGGCATTGTGGGGGAGCCTAACACAATGCATGGCTGTGCCATCGTCAGGGAAACGCCTCTGTCAACGACAGCCATTGAGATCAAGAAAGGGGAAGACAACGACCCATCTTCCACCTCTAGTCATTCGGGCTCTTACGTAACACTAAACAGGCCTGGACCTCATTTGAACAACAATCAAAGTTGTTTAAAAAGGGTGTGTTGCCTGCTGGTAGCCTGCTGGTCAGGTGTTTACTGAACATTAGCTGCAGGAGGGGATTATGCACAGCAATTTATCACAGTTGTTAGAAAGACATTATAATCATCATTGGGAGTGTAAGAGCTCTCTAGATTTATTAGAATCTACCAGTGTTTGCAAACAGGGAATTTCCATTTCAGCTACGTCATGGGCACAAAAGATAGCTGCATGCGACGCATGTTAACACATGAATAGCATACTGAATGCATTTGAAAGCCTTTCCATCAGTTAGCATGTGAGACTTACAAGAAGACAGAGATATGTAAAATAACACAAGGTTATTTTATTCTGCCTTTGTGAAAACAACTGCATAATCTGACCTGGGAAACAAATCAGCAAATTTGAATGAGTGAAGCAGCTCTTTTGCCTCCCCCATATACACAGTCCAAGACACCCCTGTCACGTTTCTGAATACTAACATTTGTCCCTGTGATCTTCTGTGCTGCTACGGGAACACAGCTGTCAGGAGATCCATTTCTCTTTTCTTTTAAACATAGACTAACAGTTGTTGGAAAAGCCATCAGCTGAGTCATTTTGCCGGATATGGATTTGGAAGTTCTTATATTCCTCCTGAGAATAGTGGGGGTCTGAAAAGCACGGGTTATTATTAACATTGGCTGGACAGGAAGAGGAAATGAGGTCGCACAGGCCAAGCTTCTGCTACACAAACACCTCGGAGCACAGACCAATGGGATCACTGCGATCTGCGTGGAGGAAGGAAACTAAAAAGACAAAGATTCGCAAAGGACAATGCTGTATCCACTACGTCAGGGTTCAAAGCTCATTCTACGTCCCGCTTGTGAATAGCCCATCATATAAAAAAATAATTAAATTAACACACATGAAGAGCAAAGCTTTAAGCATTTCACTTCCTACAAGATACCTTGAGAGAGCCCAGTTGTCCTGAAACAGCTGAAGTGACGCACGTCCCTACTATGAACCAAGACGCCTACCAGCTGTGTCCATCTGTGGCTCTCGAAGCCTGAACTAATGGGGAGTGCCGGGATAGGTCAAAGGACAACCACTAGATTCGTTCTGAGGGGAAAGTGTAAGGCCAAACCCAAGTAAATTCCAGAGAGACTCGCCCCAGGAATTTGAAAGTATATCTGCGACTCCTTTTCTGAGGAGTCAAATTATAGCACAGCGTGTATGACATTATTAAAACAGCTGCCTGTTCACGCATCTAAACACACACACAGACCCTTTCATAGTCAGTCTCTAACAGTAAAAGATCAGAGTGATAAAATAAAGTACTATAGTGGAAACTCTTTAAGCAAAAAACCCAACAACCCATCTTTGATATTTCAAGTCATCTGAGAATCTGAGATAGTCAGAATTATGCCTCAAGCAGCTCACATGTGCTGCCTTGAGTTCTTTATGAAAACAGTCAAAATATACCATCACAGAACCCGAGAGGAAAGTTAACATAAAGGAAGGCTTCAATGATATCTCAAACAGAGCAAGAGAGACTTTTGTCTGTGTCAGCGAGACACACAAGGCTAGCTCTGTGATTTAGTTCAAGAAAGCCATAAATGTATGGAAAACACAGAAGGAAACCGTAAGAGAACGAGCGTAGAATAAAACTAAACAAGCACCCTGTCGATGCTAACCAGACCAAAGTACAGGATTACAAGTTCAACCTTTTTCCCCACAGTATTACTTTTATGTAGATGTGGGGAAAAAAGAGAGAAAACCTTTATTGTTACAGGCAGACTTACAACACCATCTGCAAAAATCTTTTAAAAAAAAGAGCTTACCACACCACGAGTGTAGAGATGAAACAAGTCTGTCCAGTATGTATGTTGTGGCTACATCCTCACAGTGGCAGGAGATGAAAAGCATAAGGAGCTTCTGCTCTGGCAGTCAACAGGCACACAATGTGTGACTCATTAAAAAACTTAAAAACGTTATCGACCCTATAAGACGTCTCCTCATTTCCTAAATAAACCCACTGGTGATTTCTCCCACATGATTCACTGCCAGTGAGTCACAACTATATGAGGGGAAGCCGGTTGTGCTTTTAGCCTTTTTATGCTTTTGCTTTTGAGTGTGTGGTTAATTTTGAAAAAATCCCTTTCAACAAATTCCCAACACAAAGTGAAAGAGAAATTTAAAGAAAACGTTTCCAGTTCTGTTTTTCACTTCTCATCAGTTCATGGGGAATATTTTTAAAAGTTGGTCCCCTGGCTTCCTGAAAATAAATCAGACTACAAGAAACCCAACATCCCTTTAAGTAAAGTCAGTGCACACTCGTAAAAGCAGCTGTGCCGACTCCTCTTTGATGTGTAGAAGCTTTGGTATAAGCTTGAACATAACTGCGTACACTCTGGTACTCAGATAGAAAATGGCATTTTTCTGCATCTTCACAAATCCAAAGCAAGGAAAGGCGACTTTTAAGTGTCTAATGTCAACGTGACATGCTTTGACTGAATTGCTGGTGCACCGCTATATCATTACAGGGCTAAATGAGAGGGCACATTCAAGTTATTGGGCGTTCTTCTCTAGTCAGCATACCTACACTTCCAGCTCAGAGAAAGCATTCAGTTGACTGAGGGGATAGCGGGGTTTTAAGAGAAAGCCTTTGTTCCTATTAGTGGTCTATTATACACCCCAGGGTGGCACGAGAGGCAAAAGAGTGCTGCGACCCTGATGTGAACCACCTCGGTTCATTTCTGGGTTGTCTGGCTGTCACGTGTCCTCTGCAGACTTATAACATCTTCCCAGCCTCAGCAGGTCTCCTCCATGGAGGGAGCCCACACACATACACTCAGGTCACACACACTTTCTAGAGTCAAATCTCCCACACATGTTACCTGGTTAATGACAGCACAGACCTGCACATGCATTAAACAGCTAAGTGAAATTCAAGACAGATGTTTTAAGCCATCTGGTATATGACACCTTTGTCTGCTGCATCATGAAAAGAGATCAGTTAGTCACGCCTTCCTGGCCATAACTGAAAGTAGTTGGCATGTTTATCTCTGAAGAGCTCGGTACTTCCCAGATGAGCTCTAGACTAAAACACTTTTAAAAAAAAATTCCCATGACATGTGATAAGACTCGGCCAATGAGTAACAAATTGGGCACGCAGGTAGTTAGTTCATGTGCTTTCACTTCCTATGATCACAAACTAAGAAAAATACAGATATGAGCCACACAGTAAGAGGAAACTGTATCTATCAGGCTGGAATAATATTATAGTACAGGGTGTGTTGTTTGAAAACTTTGGAAACTATTTTGAACAGATTTATTAATAGCTTGAAACAAAAGCCCACCAGCAGTGGAAAAACTGGAACAGACCCATCTCTGCAATGTATAGCATTGTTTTCAAAGGTCAGAAGTGAATAAAAACCCTCTGAAAAAGAAGAAAACTATGATGCAAAAACAGACCTAACGCAATGAACGCAATGTCTTAGGAAAGTGACAAGTTGTGACAGGTAGGAGAATGGCAAGAAAGGGAGAAAAAAAAAAAGATGGGTGTTAGATAAACTAGCTAAGCTCAAACTTTGGGTTGCTCGTTTATGGTGAAAAACAATATTCAGATTTGTTCAATATGTGCGCCAACATTTAAAACAATTACCAATCCCTTTCAGAGGTTCATACATTTAATGAGCTTAAAAACATTACTTTTAAGAGCTTATTTCCTCAAACTTGAAAGAAAATTCATATGAAAATAAATGGAAAAAAGTTAAGAGACCAGCAGAGGAGATCTGTGATTGTGGACAGAAGCCACATTGTGAAAATAAATGTGGTACAATAATCACTTTATCTCAATTATCTTGTTTTCAAAATACTTGAAATCCAGGATAAAATTTCATGACATGACTCCAACCCAACTCAAACCACTGTGCCTCCCCCAACTCTTCTTCTCACACATTTCTTCCTGTCATTATTAATAAAGTGCACCGCTAATTGAAGACAAGCATCTCTCAGAGTTTGTTTTTATCCATTTTGAGTTGTCACATTCTACCCTCTTTGTGTCTTTTGTCGTGGTTTCTCATTACCTGCTAAGAGACACAGGCTGGTGAGCACGTGATGGGCCATATGGCTAAGTAGGGTATCAATCCCCAGTGAGCTAAAGACTCCTGATCCTAACTCGGCTGAACACAGCTGGCCAGTGTTTTAAGAAAGACAGAAAGGGTTCTGGGAAAGGTTGAATCACTGGGGCAGAGTGGGACCCTGTGAGGAGTTTTAACACTGCCCACACACAAAAAACAACGGGGCCGCCAGCACTGCCGTTCAGCAGCAGCGCTTAACTAATTAGTTTCCCCACCAGCTTTAATTACTCTTAAAGGGTCAAAGGAGCAAACTCCTGAAGGCAAAAGTATGGCAGAAGCAAAGCCTAGAACCACAGAAACCTGGCAGGGTCAACCTTGTTTACAAGCAGTTCGAATATAGTGGCTCTGCTTGTTATTAACCACAGACAACACTCTCTCACATGCCTCTCATGCATGCACGTAAGAGGCGTTACAGTCTATGATAACCAGGGGCTGAAATTTGTTTTAGGAAAATGAAATGAGGGCTGGGGCAGAGAGGAGCAGAGCGCAGTGGAGCAGGGTGGCGGTGAGCGCACAGAAGGACACTAAGATGGCCTCAGTGGCCATGTGCCAGGGGAAACAGAAGTGGCATGTGTGGAATCCAGCTTGGAGGGAAGAGACGGTGGTTTGGATGAGGCCACAAAGCAAAGCACATGATGGGGTCTCTGAATGACTTACTGTTAGGGCCCGTTCTGCACCAGTAACCCTAGCGTGAGGGGAAATGTCATGCTCTGTAATATAACTGACCATTTTCCCCATTTGGTAGCAATTTGCTGAAATGGCTGAGCATGGTTCACAGGCAATACTATGGAAACATGGGACATATGGAATGTTCAGATAAGTGAGAATGAAAACAAGAAAGCAGTTTGAGTCCAGCCCAAGTGGTCAACAGTCAAAATAATCCTGCAAGTTCTCATAGCATAACCGTTTGAAAGCCTTTACAATTGGGTATGGCACATGCACTGATGGCTATCACATTGCACCACTTTTCTCTAGGTAATATGAGCCGCTAATGATTAAGCACAATTCTCTTTCCAGACATGCTGTAGAAGGCTACTTAAGGTTTAGTCAGGCTTACCTCTGCGGGTCTTTACCACCATCTGTGCTGTGTTCGGTGCTGCTACCATCTCCCTGAGATCTGCTGTCTGCTGCCAGGTCCAGCTCAGGGTTGGCAGTTTCGTCGTTGGACTCCAAGGCTCGAGGGAGAGGGCTGTCCCTGTCCCGCTCAGGTAGAGGGGTGCAACGCCCCTGGCTCCCTACGCTGCTGACACTCCCTGAGGTCCCATGGTGGTGCCTATCCACACCCGCTCCAGGCTGCCTGGCCTCGCTGCATCGTTTCATGGCCTGCAGCTGGGAGAGGGGCACTATATCAGCTCCCTGGGGTCGATGCCAGACTGTGCGGCGTCCTGCGGAGTTGTAGTAGTAGAAGCGGCCACTGTGGGGGTCAAACAACTCCCACCACTGGTTGCCGTCTGCCTGGCGGACAGAAACACCAGGCGGAGGATCCCAGCCGCATTCGCCAGTGGTTAAATTCACATACATGCGCTCACCGGAGCGTGGCTCCAAGATCTCCACCCAATCACAGCTGAAAAGAAAAGAAACAAAAGCACAGAGAGAAAAGCTGTTATTAGATGCTTAAAATGGCAACAGATCACCTACAGGATATGAGGACATATTAGAGGCCACATGCCTGAGTACTAATCAACTCGACAAGCAGTAAACAACTCGCACTGTTTGACAGACGAGAGGCTCGAACCTGCCCACTTGTCCATATGGAGACTGTGTTAATGTCCCTGTTCCCTACATGCATCCATCTGTATGTGTGTGTTAGCGGTGATGTCATCTCTATGCAGTGGAGCGGCAAAAGCGATGGCGCAAATATGTATGTCCCGAGTAAGGAGACAGGTGGACATACTCAGTGAGGCACCAGGCACGGAGTCAGCAGGGCCCAAAGAGAACCATACGCTCCGAGTGCTACTAACGCAAAAACCACAAAGCTCAACTACAATCACAGACTGACAACAGCCAGCTCAGCACAACACACGCAGACAACGAAAACAGAGACAGTGCAGAGAAGAGGGAGGGGGCAGAGGCAGAGAGAGAGAGAGAATCAGAGTAAAAGACAGCCCTGTTTGCATAAAGTAATAAGGCAAAAGGGTACAGATTAAGAGGAAAACAGATTACATATGCAGAGACCCTGAACTGAATTTCAGTGAAATGACAGGACACTACGTTAACGAGTCGGACACTGAAATAGTATTAACATGCTACATTAAGGTTATGTGGTGTAGCTACAGTACCTACATAAAATCAGCGTCTATAAATAAGTCGGACCTTAGCTCGCTGTTTCTATATATCCAGGTCATGCAACTCTTTAGTGAGCTAGTTTATGTCTCCTTTGATCTAGTTCCCCAAAGGAGACCTTAACTGTGTCAGCAAATCCATGTGGGAACAGGAACGCTACAAACAGCCACGAGGAGACCGTTACCAAGGTTCAGCATCACAGTAAACGTCTAGACGAGAGCCAAAGGAAGGACTCAAAATAAACTCACAAGGCGCCCTTTTCTTCTTGTACTGAGCACTTGAGGGTCCTGGCAAGGTTAGGTCTTTTCTATTCTTTAGTGTCCCACCTAACACTAGTCTAGTATCTTTGAGAGCAAAGTATCAGTTGGGGAGGAATTAGTGTCACAACAATCTGGTAGAGGCTTGGATATTTTCCCAGCTTTCTTAGGATAGAAAAGCTTTTCTTCTCCCTGTCACGGTTGTTAGAGGTACGACTCCACCATCCAGGCTACCTGGGATGATCAGAGCAGGCAAGAAGCTTAGCAGGGATAAGACTGCCTACAATGTTCACCAAATATCCACATTTGCTTCAAGGCGCCTGCCAAAACAACCCTGTGTGCAACCCTGTCTCAGAAACAGAGACAGAGGAGCACGGTGCCAGGCAGCTCTGCCACATTTACAATGTCACCCAGTTGGCCGAAACTCACTGGGACGAACAGCTGTTCCCTGTTAACACTGATGTACCTGTTCATCAAGCATAACGTATCAATCACTCTCTTATGTGCTGCCAGAAGGAGCCACAGGCTCTTCATATCTTGATTTAACAACCAGGTAAACATAGAAAGGGCATGGAGAGACTATAGGAGCCTTCCACATACTGTCTTCCCATGTGTCCCAGTGCTTTATGCTGGGAAACCATCTGGTCCAATCCTTCACAGCAGTCAAGCAGCGCTAACCTTAGTCCACTCAACAAGCAGGTTCTATTTATACAGCATTTTAACTCTACCTGAGATCAGAGCAAGCAGAAACTCAAAAAAAGGGAAAAAGACACGACTGTATAGAGCAGGGAACTGACTACAGTGTGTCTCCCCACAACGAGACGCAAGTATTACAAAATTATTTTCTGAGCGATGAGATCCACAACACTTAATGGGCGGGAAGCCTTGCAAATAATGGGGGCATTCAAAGCAGAGGCCAAACAGTCAATACCACCCCACACATACCAGAGCCTTCATCCTTTCACTGCTCCTGTCTGTATTCCAAAAGAGGCGTTCCCAAACCGAGAAACTGATCTTCCCATGCCGCATTCCCTGTTATTCAGTTCGGTGTTTGTCATTATTCTCTGTAAATGGAGTGTTTGGATGCAAATAAACCTATTTCTTACAAACTGCTGAGTTTCAAGTAACATGTTTCAAGTAAGCCGACACGGCATTTTTGTGTGTGTGTGTGTGTGTGTGTGTGTGTGTGTGTGTGTGTGTGTGGGGGGGGGGGGGGGGGGGGGGTTTATCTCCCAGTGTCCCACAGCTGTGATGACGGTGAAGTAACCAGCATGGGATTTTGCATAATGGCCTGCATCCTACACACCCTGACAGGACACGAGGGTTTCATGGTGCACTGTGAACACCATACATGACAAGTTAAGCAGCACGGGGTGTAGCTGTTTCATAAGGACTGTTCCCTCTGGGTAAATAAACAGCAGTTAGAGCTGAGAGCGAGCCTGCTGTGCTCTGTTGACACGACCTGATAAGCAGGAAGAAGGGCCGTGTTCAGGTTTTGAAATCATTTTGGGGAGCACTCAGAAAACAGAGACACAGCCATTACCTGGGTTTGCCTAATACAATGGCACTTTTCTTCAGTGGGACATACCAGGAGTGAGGTCGAAACACTTTGATTTCTCACTAAAATGAATGAAAATGAATATTTATTCACTTGCACCAAAGAAAAACTTTTAAAAAAAATGAATAAAAGTGGACCAACTAACATTAACAGGATCCTCTTTGATACACATTTCTGGTGAAAAGTTGCTTTATGTGGTGCCATGTAAATCAATCTGAGCCTGCACAGCTTTATGTGGTCTTTCTGCAGAAGAAGCAGACAGAAAAGTATAGAGCATGACTCTCCAAACAACTGAGGCAATCTGCCTCACGCTGTAAATGTTCATAAATGGTTTGGAATGCAGTCTGCACAAGCTCAGTGAAGTTTAACTCCAAGAGGAATGTTTTATATTGATCTAAAATTAACTTGTTACACACATGGACCTATGACTAAAGCATACAGCACCCGGTTTACCTCTGGGGAGACTCAATCTAATTGAAGCAGACCTTTATGCCACAGGCCCATGTTATGACTTTGCGCACTCTGTAACCAGGAGTTGACTGCATTCAGTAAACACTTTTTGGTGGGGTTAGATTACAGATTGCAACATAAAGAATAGTGTTCATGGACAGTCTAAGGTGCCTGGAAAGAAAGCGACTGGACCTTTTTACGTTTCTTAAAGACGGTTCACCCCTCATTCAAGAAACTTCTATTCCTCATAAATAGACTTTTTAAACTGCATCGGTTTGCCTCTTCACGTGATGCCCATTGGCAGAAAGTTTTGTGAAAATATATGAAAAATCAAGTATGAAATTCCTCATCCTTTATATTCCGATGTGTGATAACACATTACAAGGTCTCTGTCTCCCATGAGGAGTCTAGGAGGACCTTCAGGAGCCTATGGTTATCCACAGTAACTAAGAATAAAACTTGTCAAAGTGTGAATAAAGACTATGCAAACATAGCCCACCACAGAGACCAAGAGGCCAAACCCGAAACATGAAAACACCTTCTTGACCATCAAGTCGCTCACATTCACATAGTGCCAGTGGCTTTTTTTTTTCTTGAAGGAGAACTACTACATCTATCATCCATCATCCACAATTTACAGTCATCTCCCAAAATAACTAGAACTGAGAGCGGTTTCCCAGAGTTAGGGAAACAACAGAATATAGCTCATGGAATCTGCCCCATTGTTCAAAGGCAGCGCCAAAGTGTAAATGGCACTTTTCCCAGCAGCGGTAAACACAGAGGACTGGACAATGCATTCACTGGAAATGGGGCAGCAAGCAAACCTTGTGTCATTGTGCAGCTTTGGGTTTCAAACAAACTCAAATGCTAGTGTGGTTGTTGATTTCATCAGAAAGATAAACCATATAGAAAGGAGAAAAGATTGTTTTCCCCGGGTGGTGGAGAGTTTAGACTAAGCGTTGTGTCATCAGATAATCTCATAACGACTGAAATGCTGTTTTATGCTTCTGTGCTATTGTGGCATTCCTGATGGAGCGATAGCACACCTTCAGAAACACGGTGCTAAGTGAAGGTTTTAGTGAAATCACTGGTCCATAAACTAGACAAAACTAAGATAACAACCCAGTGAGACAATTATGCTCCCATCTATCACGCTGTACTCTTAAAAGGTAACCGCCAACCTTTTTCAGCAACCAACTATTCTGAGCTGCTGCTGCTCTACTGTTCCTTGTGGACCGAAGCAGGCGGAGCGCTCGCACAGGGCCTGCCATTCATCTAGGAAACCATACCACTCCGGTCACAGCAACAAGTGCCAAGGTCCCCCCTTGCCGGTATATTTACAGAGCTGCTCTTTCCTATTTAGAGACATAAAACATCCTTTCTCCTCAGATACTGGCATAAAAATAAGTCCTCACTCTGCAGAAAGGAAGAAATTCAAAATCACTTGGCTGCACACACCCAAAACTATAAACCTAAGTCTGAAAATGCTGTGAGGTTGGATGAAATGTAAATAAAAATACAACGCAATGATTTGCAAATCTCATGGCCCATATTTTATTCACAACAGACCACAGAAAGCATTAGATATTGAAATCGACACCTTTAAAAAAAAGCATATGAAAAATGCAACACAACTCATTTCAGGATATAAGGACAAAGCCATGTTTAGGACTGTGTTATATCCCTGTCTTGAGAACTGAGGAGACCAGCTGCTGGACATTTGGGAGAGGAAAGATGTCGCATTATCTGATTGAGGCTTCTAGATGCTCAACTGTCCTGGGGTCTTCTTTTGTGTCTGACCTGCACAAACTCATATTTTTCATTTCATAATGTGACAAATGTTTTCAAGTGGTGACAGGTCTGGAGTGCAGGCAGGCCAGTGCAGCACCCAGACTTTTTTACTATGAAGCAGTTGTGTGGGAATAGGTGCAGTGTGCAGTTCAGCATCGCCTTGCTGAAATATGCAGTCTTGCCTGAAAAAGATGTTCATCTAGATGGGATGTTTTTGGCAGATCAGTAAATTGGCCTCGAATATTCTTTACTTCAGAGAAACTCTAAGATGGACATTTTATACCTAATAATGTTAACTGGCAACAGGTTAGTTACAAAATGTTGCTCCAGTTGTTTCCAGTTAGGTATTCAGCTTTTTCCTCCCATCCCATCCAATTCAGAATGAGCCATTTCTGTTCATTTAATTTTTGGGGGTTTATTGTGAATAAAATATGGGTTTATATCATCGCATTCTTTTTTTTTTTATTTACACTTCACAAACACTCCCAAACTATTTCAGAATTGGGTTAGTATTAAACATTTTGCAACTGTGAGAAATCTCTGGTGATTTACTGATACAGAGCAAGCAGAGGCCTGTACCTCAATATAATGCATGGAGGGACCTGCCAAAAGACTTGTTTGATTATGTATAAACCATGTACAAAGTCTATTCAGCAATGCTGCTAGGCAACCTGCTTATCTAAATATTGTAAAACAACAGCAGCGACACGGGCTGACTGCTAAGAGCTTGGCTGGGTTTCCAGTAGCTGTAACTAACAGAGAACGTAACCATAAACCGGGCACGTTGAGTGCTGTACCACTTTCCCCGTATGAAGCAACTTAAACACGTGCAACTACAACAAAACTCAGATCAAACAAATAACCCAAAAACAAACAAACAAAAAAACAACATTATTATCATTTAACGCATCTGACTTTAAGCTTTATCACAAGTATACTGAGTGTCCATTGTTGAAAACTGAGCTGTGGCAAGGTGTACGTGGCTAACCATTGTGGAGGATGTGGGAGCAGACTCCACCCTGGTAACCAGAACAATAACAGGGAGAAGGGAGCGTGCACATGTTTTAGATGACAGAAAAAAATGTCCTGCACCTGTCACTAACACATTCTTTCAGCCTTTTGTTTAACACCTCTCGTTCCTGCCGTGTCACCACAAGTCAGAGGTCAGTAAAACACATGGCACAATTTCTCTGTGTGCACTGAATGTATGTATGTGTGTGTGTGTGTATATATATATATATATATATATATATATATATATATATATATATATATCAACAAGCAAATTGGCAGTTTGTTTGAGAGGAATAGGCTCCTGCAGCCCTCATTAAAGCTAATGCCAAGGTTTAGGATGCTCTTAACTCATCTTATACTCAGACTTTAACTGTGATGTCTTTTATACTGGGGACCCACAGGGCTCCACAGCACCCACCCAGTTCTCTCCTGCGTACTGTGTACAATACCACATCACTCTATAAACCCCAAGTTTATACTATGGCTACTCAGATGATCAAAAGGTTGTGACTTTTAAAATCCTGCTTAGGTTCCAGATCTTCTCTCTGCTCCCCTTTTCCTCCTAAACTTGGCAGCAGTTGTCAGTGTCACTTTCTTACTCGCCGTGTGCTGACATGGGGAAACAAGTTTGGAGGGGTATGTGGGAGTCACCTTTCACAGAGGGACACGTGAGACGCACTGGAGCCGACCTTATACGACTTGACCCGGGAACCAAGGCAGGCCAGGTGCCAATGAGGGGAAGAGAGGTAAAGAACCTTAAGACCAAACAGCGGGGCAGCTAAAGCCTGGCAGAGAGAGGAGACGGCTGGTATGGGAAGATGAAGATAAACAGGGGGTTAGACTCCTGAACGCACCCTATTATTTGATTCACTTCCAAAAAGTCCTGCAAGGGTCAAACAAACTGGGATAGACAGAAGACCTCCCCAAAGAAGTATACAGACCCTTTATACGTGCCTAGGTAAAAGGAGAGTTGCTGATAGTTCCTGTTGCAAAAGTAAAAGTTAGCAAACTGAACAGCAACAGCTGACAACAACCCTAACTTTGCTTTCTTTCTACATTTTTGTAAACAAAAGCAGCACCATTCTGCTTAAAGTGACTTCTCAACCACTATATGTCGTCATCACTCAGCCCGGGTGAGTAAACCTAATTCCAAGAACCTCATTGTCTCGTATCACCTGAGAGCAGACTGCCATTTCTGAGTTACCGCAATGACTCAGGTACAACTGCACAAACCAGACGGTCCAGTTTGGTCTGTGTGCAGCATGATCACCCTGCACGAACTGAGCTGAACATGGGTCTTTTAAAACAGTGGTATTGGGGGAAAAAAGAGCAAAGCTGACAAACAAAAGATGTTGACTGCTTGTAAAACTGGAGGGCACAAACACACTCATCTGACTTAGGAGTCTGAAAAAAAAATGTCTTTTTACCACAGCTGTATACAGCACACAGGCTCTTTGGGAACAGAAAATCAGTAGTACACAGTTGACAAGAAAGTCCCGCAATGACTCAGCTTCATATGCATTACAAAGCCTGTGAAATGCACCCTATTCTGAAGCCTGTAATAGTACAAAACAATGCTGAGTATTGTCGGATCAACAGGCAGACTTCATTCAATTCTTTGTTGCGTCCACACAGGGGATCACAGCCAACGAGTGCTGCGATGAGGCGGAGCTTGAGACATGTATAGGAGATGTGGGGGTGACCTCCTTCAACAGCTGCCCTAATCCATGACTAGAAACGGCTTCCCCTCTCTACTGGCGCTGGATTAGACTGGATCTCACAAGGTCACACAGCCAACCTTCAGCAAGGCCAGTTTTTCCCATGCTGCGTTCCAACTACCAATTTTACATGGCCCCCCAATTCATTCCATATAGATGCCAAAGCATTCACCCCCCTCCACACTGCAACAAACCGATTCTTCATGAGGAACGAGATAAAAAAAAAAAAGCCTACCTCACCACCAGCTCCAGGAGAACATTTTTGTGTTAGCTGTTAAATGTTACTTCAGATACCCTTGCTGAAATCCGCCTACAAGCTAAATGCAGAGAAGCGGCTCTCTGTGATTTCTCTATGGGGAGTATTGTCTTGTCCCACCATCTTGCCACGAATCACCCACGAATGCTGCAGCTCAGCAGAAATGCCGGGAACTTCCGGCCCCCTTACTGCTCTGCTGAACACTCACTGTCTGTCCGAGGTGACACTCAGCCAAAGGGTCAATAAACTCCCTTTCAGAGAGAGCAAGGCCTGCCCAAACACAAGTCCCCGTCCTTCCTAAAAAAAACTTCAGCCCTTCCCTTAGTTCAGGGGTGGGCAACTCCAGGCCTCGAGGGCCGGTGTCCCTGCAGGTTTTAGATGTGTCCTTGAACCAACACAGCGGATTTAAATGGCTAAATTAGCTCCTGCAGTTCTCCAGAGGCCTGGTAACAAACTAATCATGTGATTCAGGTGTGTTGACCCAAGGTGAGATCTAAAACCTGCAGGACACAGGCCCTCGGGGCCTGGAATTGCCCACCCCTGCCTTAGTTGGAGGGTGCTTCTGAGGTCACATAAGACTCTGGACGAGAGCGAACATGTGCAACAGAAGCTGCAGCATCAGGGTGTTTACCACATAGAAGATAGCCTTTCTATCAGCACACCAGCTGTCAGAGTGGGAACAATGGGGTTACTTGTCCAAACACACACACAAAAAAAGAATGACCCTATTACGAGGTAATTGTGCTTAATAACCACAAACATTCATCTCTAAACATTATCTTGTAAAATCATTCAGGGTTATCGATGAATACATATTGTGCATCGGCCCTTTTATATAAAATAAACTCAAGAATTCCACCTGTGCTATCTGGGTGCTGTCAAAACAGCAGTTTTTATTAGTATCTGACCTGCTTGCCTACAACCACCAGCAGCAGCAGTTTGTAACTTCATTTTGGTCTAAGCCCACACCATCCCCCGCGAATCCTCCCCCTGCTGACATGACAAACGAGGCCAGAGTCTAATCCCAGAGCGCAGCTACAGGGTAAGCAAGGGGGTCAGCGAGGAGCCACGCAGGAAAGGAACGTCCGGATTGTCCTCTAGAGGAAGTGAAGGTGCAGACGGTAGACTCTCTAGGATTAGAAATGCAGAGCAGGCCAGTGAAGATGTTAACGCCAGGCCCGCGCAGGCCTGAGGGGAGGAGTGGATTATGATTTAAGAGGCCATCGCTGGGGCTCAACGTGTAGGGAAGGATTAATATTTCACTAACAACAATAGATCTTCAGGTCGTGGCAGATTCTTTGTGTTCAATGTGTTAATTGCACTTTGTGGGTTTCATTTGCACCTTAGCTCACTGACGTTACATAAACTTGTTCACCTCTTTTAACTCTTGAATTTGTGTCATAGACCTAAAAAGTACAACAGGATATTAAGCCACGTAATGATTCTGAGCGACGATGAGCATCTGGTTCAAACCAGTGGATGCCTGCGATTTAAACCTGTCTGTAATCCCCACAGTTCGCAGTGTGAGTGGTTGCTCAGGTACAGATAAATTTGTTTGGACAAATCACCTTAACCTCATTACAAAGTCACTGTGGCAGGCCACAGAGAATCAAAGTCAGGTGAAAAGTGCGTGCTGAGTGTTAAGAGCACTGATCCTCAAGGGATCAGAGAAAGGAAAGGAGTGAAAGCTGGAAATGTGTACGTTGAAGCTAATGAAATCACAGCGATTATTAACAAACCATGACTCATAACATGTCAGTGCAGGACAGGCTTCACTTCCTGTCAACAGGCAAACAAACTTCCCTATTGTCTGTCTGGGATGGACGTCCGGTCTCTTCTTTGCAGAAAGCACAGTTTAGAGTCATCTTGTTGAAGGGGATGTGTTGCTTGTTCTCGATTGTCTGCCCACTGTTGTGAGCTTGCAGAGTAAACACCGAGACAACATCCTCATTTTCAACTCTGGTTCCTACATCTCACAGAAAAAACTCATGAACTATGGAAACTTTGACCAAACGACATCGCTGTCCTCTGTTATAGTATCTCATCTATCTCTTGCAATTTGCTGAGCAGATAGAGAAATTTACACCAACGCCACGCAAATGCAAACACGCAAATGCAAACAAAAGTCATCAGATGAGCACCAGCTGGGCAGGGAGATGGTGAAAACTGCTGCGCCCAGGAAGTCAGGTTGGCATGCCCTGCCAAAATAAACAGCTTTAGGCTATATAAATGACAGCTGACTCGAAAACTTGCTCGTCAGCTACTGTCTAATGGACTGCACTCAACAGCAGATACAGGACGAGGAATTGGACTTTTTACTGCATGTATCACAACACTAAGGAGTTCCCATATGAAAATCTGTAGCCAAAGCAGTAAGTGACTTTAAATAGACCGTGGGGACTAAAGCAAGCAACCGATGAAAGCTAAACAAAGTTTTAATGCACATCTGCAGTGAAAACAGATGGCGAAGAAATTAAGACACGTGGAGCTGAATCTGAGAGCCACAGCAGTAGTAGAAACAGGAGCAACAAATGGACTGTGGAACATTTGCCCTCTTTTTGGGTTACCGGGCTCCTAAAACCACAGCAAAGAGCTAAGCCCGTGAAGCCCATTTGGAGACTAGATAGAATTAAGAAGTAGCCTCCGTCTCCCACCACAGCCACCACACTGCAGCTTCTCCCTACAATTAAAAACTTTGGGCGGATGTGTCAAACCTTTGCCACCTAGCTTCCCATGATAGGCGTTAGCGAGCTACAGTGTAATGTTTTACTTTTAACTCACCGACGATAGATAATAATTAAAATCGAAAATAAAAAAAAAGAATAAGAACATTTCGCGGTTTAAATAATCTGTTAAACTTAGAAGTCACCCCTAACAGACTTTGGTAGATATTTTAAAAAAACGTTTTATTTTCAAAGGTTTTAAAATACCCACAGAGGCTTAAAATAATGTTACTATCCCGCGAGCTGCGGCTCCGGTTCAGCGTCGGCGGCTTCTAAACTTTCTCCACTTCATTTCGCGCCGCTGTGAAATTAAAGAAAGAGTCTGCTTACCTTGTCCCGGCCATGCTCTTCACATTTTAAACGAGGCTCCAGCGAAAGGAACTGTACAGTTGTTGTTGTTGTTTTTTATCTCTTCTTGCTTGTAAGGTTAGTTTTGTGAGCGCACTGAACTGTCCGAGCAGTGAGTAGTACGGGACGGCTCTCCGGTGGCAAATCCCGTACGCAGTCTCCGCCTCTGCACGTGAGTCATAGGTTGCGATGGGGGTCACCCAGTCTGCACCCCCACCCAGTCTGCTCCCCTCCCTCTTCCACGCCACACCACCCATCCTGAAGCCTTTCGACTGGCTTTCTGGAAAAAGCGGCACTTTTTTAAGATAGCCAAAACATTTAAAGGCTCAGCTGGCTCAACAAAGTAAAGTGATAAGATGTTAAAGGTTAGAAGGGGGTTTTTGTGTGCCAACTTACACAGGAACTTCAATTCACTTCATATATTAAGTTAAATAAAACTAAGGCTGCTATTTTTTAACAAATGCGGTCTATTTATTAGAAGGTTTGTTAAGCAAGCAACAGATTTGCATTGCATGACACAGCTGAAATACATTATTCGATTCATATGTGAAAATTCAAGAGTAGTTGTGTCTAATATATAATCTATATTCTCACTGGCTCACCCTTTGACCAGTCCCTCCCACTTTTTTTCTGACTGCTGTGAAGGCATGTCCAGGCAATGCCCTCAGCACAGTCAGCATCGTGCACAACAGAGAGCATGTGCAGAAGAACAGGCGATAGCCAGTACTACTAATTGTTGTTCATTAACTTTTGGCCAGAGAAGCTGTTGCATGCTCTTTTTTAAAGTTACCTGGCTAATTTAGTGCAATACCTCCACCTAGACTCTGGTTTCTTTAGGGCAGGTCTGACTGAAGGGCTTTGCTTGCACAAAGTATCAAAGCGGATAATCCTGTGCTTTCTCTTAAAAAGCAGCGTATTAATGTTTTTGGAAATTGTTAGAATAGAATAGAATAGAATAGTCTTTTATTGCCATTGTTCATCTGGTTATTTAAACTGTGTCTTAAACTACATTTTAAGACAAAGAAAGAATATTGTCTACTTCCACAAATCTATAATAAAATCAAAATATACCGTGGCTATTTTAAAGGCACAGTGTGTAAAATCTTGCCTAGATGTCAGTAGATTGCAAACTGCAGACAACTGAATCCTCTGTGGTGGCTGCCATGAGACAAATAACTCACCCTGCCATTTCTTCAGCCAGGTGTCCACGTCTATACATTGTGGAAGAGCCTGCAAAACTTTGTGAAAGGAGTCTGATAGGAGTCAATGGGTCTGTGAAGCTCACTTATGCCCGATGACAGTGGTGAGTTGTTGAGGATATCCTGAACCTTTCTGTTGGTAAGACTGCTGTTTTCGTTGCTGCTCTAATCAAGTAATCAAGCTGTTTATCAGAGGAAAAGTGAGAATTTTAGGACAGTCAAGCATAAAAGTAGCAAAATGTTAGCTTATAAGCAGCTGTTGTTGTTTAGCTGGGTCTTCTCAGCTGTCCAGAGATGGAAGAGTGGCATGTGTAATCTGTTGAATATGCAATTGTGACAATATCAGGAATAAATAAGCATGTTTATGCTTGTGTTGGTGTTTTAGAGTCTTAACTGCAGTTCAGAAGACGAGGTTTGAGATGAGGAGGAAGAGGATGAAATGGAAATGAGGGAAGAGAGAAAACAGAGAAAACAACAAGACATAATGAGAAAGATGATGAATACACAATGACATACAAATGTTCACATATATGGTTTGAAAGGGAAAGAAGTAACTTATAAGGTGAACGATGTAAATTAGCCAGTGTACAGGCACAAACACCGGGTGTAATGATGGTGTAATGTCTTTTTCGGCCACTGTATTCAAGAGGCTGGGAAACATGGCGGCCTCCACAAAGTGGAGCCTGCTCCTGTGTATTTTTAATGGCTTAATTCCAAGTTGTGTTTAAATCGCAGGCATCCACTGGTTTGAACCTGATGCTGATCATCACTCTGAACCATTACATGGTTTAATATCCTGTGATCTAACACATTATTACACACTAATCAACTTATATTCATGAGCACAATATATTATTTCCTATTAAATGACCTTAAAAAATTACCTAAGTTCACCTTTAAATTTTAGTTTGTTAGTTTGATTAAAGTTGTGCATAAGTGGGCGTGCGTTCATGTTTATTCAGACTGAGATGCCAGCGTGACTGGAAATAACAGAGTTAATTTGACTGTGCCAATCAGAATGCTATGACTATCAATTTAATGATCTCAAGCTGCTGGGATTCCACTGTTGAGATTACATTAAGTACAAACCCTCCTGATGCTACAGTGAAAGGGACATTATTGAGAGCAAATAGGTTACAGCTTCCACATGTCACTGCACTCACCACCATAGGTTGTCCAAAGAAACGGGCAGACAGAGACACCTACTGGACATGAAAACAGTAAATTACTTAACAATTTCAAAATAAAAGCCTGGTCATATTCATGGTCAAACAACACTTTATTCACATTGACTATCAGCACTCTATTAAAAGGAAGTATTGGCTAAAAAAAGAAAAGAAAAGAAGCTAACAAATGCAAGAAGTAAACTTCACATCAATGAGTATTACACTGTTTTGTTTTTCTTCCGGCGCAAAGCATACTGTCCATTAATGTACATGGCACAGCTCTTCACAGTGAACCCTTTAAGTGCTTTTCTGATGTAAATAAGGACAAACATACAAATCTCAATGACAATGACATTTCTCAAGCTACGTTTCTCCCTATAAGTTCATTTTATCAACTCGTATCATACAATGAGGTTGCCTCTCCAGTATTATAAAAAATATTGTAAACATTTATATTAATTGCACAACATACATTCAAATACATACTGTACTGTACAGCAAGATTTCAGACTTGTATTGTTATCTTGTAGCACCATGTATAGCAAACTGAACAAACTATTTGGATACTTCTACAGTGTGATACTGACAATACAAAGGAGTAAAATGGCATTCACAAATGACACATTCTGTTACAGGTCACGTAGTCTGGAGGATTGTATCATTGTGAGATGGTGTTGTTAATTTAGACCTCTTCAAGGGCATAAAGAGACTTTTGTTGAATTCTGTGTATGCATTTAAATCATTGCAGGCAAACTCAGGTCATCTCAGATCGCACAGCTGTGAGGAGGATGACCTGTAGTAACAAAGGACATTCATCGGTGTTAAGAATAACTATAATACAAAAGAGTATGGCGACATGTTTGATGCAGTTGGTTGTTTGTTAAGTCCACTTTACTTCCATGTGCAGACACGTTGGTGCAGAGAAAGAATACAACATATGTCTTAATGTTACTCCAAGTGTGAAATAGTTAGCTAATCCACATGTGCCGCAGAGACATCACAAGGCCATGACGTCATTGTGTAGCAGCAGAAGTGACGTGTTACTCATCATATTTCCACACAGTCTCACATGACATGAAAGAAAGCTGATTAAAGCTGAGACATTGTATATTATCTACAAGCATTAGTGGTATACTGAAAGGCTTGCAGACACCAAACTGTTCCACTTGATTTACAGAATCTTGTTGTTGTTGTTAACAATCCTGACAGCTGGGGGTGGCAAAGTTTGCAAATGGATATGAAATATGTTCCAAAATACATAATTGCTGAGTCTTTAGACTTATTGTAGGCCTTAGTATTTCCTACACCCCGGTAGGAGGCTATGAGGAGCAGCTCCCCCGAAAATGAAACCCAGCTTAGAGTGGTATCCCAGCATATGGTCTATCAAAGTCGAGGTCTTCGGGTTTTCTGCACTCTCCATTCTCCTTCCTTCTCTGGAGGAGGCCGATGCGGTTGGTTGTGGGCTGCAGGTGGTTAACCAACCCACCCTTCCCAAATCTGCCCTCTGTGCAAGAGAAACAATTACTGTAAGTTAAATGCACTGCTTGAGGCATTCACTGGAAACCATGGCTCCAGCTGTGGTCTGTTCCTACCAACACTGCGAGGAAAAGCAGGAAATGACAATAACAGAACAGAAAACGCAACACAATGTGACAATGACATATCTGCATTGCTGTAATGAATTTGAGCCGAGAGAGTGAATGAAAATGGTGCAGCAATGCAATGCAGGGAAATGTAAATACAATTAGTAGAGGAGTACAGAAATACAGTAAATAGGGCACCATGCTGTTAAGTCATCTGACCATGCTAAAAAATCTGGATGGAGATGCTGGCTGAGTACAAAGGAGCAGATGGGTTATGACAAACTCACAGCGATTTGGAGGAGGGCTTCTTCACTTTTGGCCTCTTTCGGCGATGAACTGGCCTGAAGCATGCACAGCACGTATACACGCGCGGGACCAATGCACGTGCATGAAGACAAAACCCACAGGTATACACACACACACACACGCACACACAGACATAGATGCACGCAAGTACACACATGAACACAACCCCGCACACACACACACACACACACACACACACACACACACACACACACACACACACACACACACACACACACACACACACACAATTAGGGTTGATTACAAAAAGGCAGAAGCTGAAAAGCAGCCTTGCATTTTAGCCCTCTTTGGATTTGACTTCTGCATGCTACAATGCTTCAATCACAACAGTGAGGAACCATGGCAGTTCAGAGCTTCCGTTTCAGAGAAACGTGTCTGTATTTTGTTTCCTCAACTCCCTAGATGACTGGCAATGAGCAGAAACATAACCAAAGACTCAGCAGTAACCTCTCTGAATTCATATTATAACTTGAATTCCATCTGTGATGGTTGTGAAAGCAATCAGCTGCAAGCTGTTTAGAGGAAGAGATACCTGTATTCACTGAAGTAGTTTCGCTCCTTTCCTCCTGAAAAGAAGCAGGGGTAGCATTAATCTTAGTTTCAAATGACTGTTGGCGCTACAATATATGATATTTACCACAGAGATCTTTTACTGACCCTTCTCTGGGCTGCACTGCTTATGTCCTTTGCAGCCCCGTAATTCCATAAGTTGTTGATGCATCAAATTCAGAGCGTTGCGGTCAAGGGTGTTGACAGCATTTATCAGCTGCAGGAATGATAAGGACAAAATGTCAGCAAGGACTTTGGAAATTTTGGGAACTATCCCATGTGCACCATGAATCATGTAGTGGGATTATTTTAAACGTATTATTGGTAACTGCCATTCTGTGTGTCTGTTGAAATAAATACCTGGTACGGGTCAGTGTTGAGGTCAAAATACTCCAGGAAGCCCGTAGCAAATTCACAGAACAGGAAATTGTGTGTGTCATTGATGGTCCTGAGGCACCAGTATGTGTTGTTGTTGGCACTGGTGCATGCACAGAATGGACCCACTGAGGATCAGAGGAAGGGGGAGTTTATAAGGAAGGGAGGGGTGAGAGTGGAAAACAAGAGTTTGAAAAACGTGATTCAAAATATTGTTGTCATCATTTCTGCTCAGGAAAATAGTGCCAGAAACAAAGAGGTATGTTCCACCATGATACTCTTTGAACAACTTGCTAAATCCATAGACTATCCCTCACTTGTCCAGAAGGGAGCAGTCTGCCAATGATGGTTGTCATGTGTGAAGCAGGTCAGGCCGGGCATGCTGCACGTGTCGTTGTTCTGAAGCCTCTTGAGGAATTTCCGTAGTTTCTTTCTGCGTTTCTGCTCCTTCTGCAACCACTGAGTCTTCTGCTTTGATGGCATTCTAATAAATACAAAACATACGTCACAACTAGCCTGAGTGAGGAATTCAAAATTACTACACAGTAAACGAGTGTTATACATTTTACCTGAGTGAGAGCATTCGTCCTGCATTAAGTTGGAAAGTCTCCTTATTCGTAGTGAGATAACTGAAAAGACAAAGTCAGCTGTCAGATGTGCTGAATCTCTGTGTTGGTGCTTATCTGTCACCCTTAAATTCTCTCACCTGGGACTGTCGCACTGACATTCCTCTGGTCGCACGTTTTTTAAATGACCTTTGACCTCACGCAAGTTCTTGATTTTTGTCTGCAAGGTTTCGATCTAAAAAGGAAAGTTGCCCCAAATCTAATTAGACACCACAGGCTATAAATAACCTACAATATGTATTAAATATAACAATTAAAAAAGGAACAGTACCTCGTGCTCTATGTGCAATTTGTGGTCTTTCCATGCTTGAAGGGACTTATAGAGGCCTCCATCACATTTAACTGTGTCATTCATAAGAATGGAGCATCTGAAGGGCATAGAAACAATATATATATACATATATATATGTATGTATATGTATATGTATATATACATACACACATATATATATATATTCTAACAGTTGATTTCTGTCTTTTACCTCAGGAACATTACACATTCATGTGGAAAAATGTACACACACACACACGCACCTATATGTGACTTTAATAGCAGCAGGTGTAGCAAGTTTGTTGCTGGTGGTGGGTTTGACAGTCACTTCCATGCCACTGAACTCTTCATTGTCTTCCTCATTCACTCCTCTCCTCCTGTCTCTGGCCCAGCTGCTGTTCCTGGACCCCAGTGGCCAGTAGCCTTTTTCTAGGTCTACAGCATACAGGTCACCGCCCAGCTCAAATGATATAGAGCGGGCCCAACGCTTCCTACTTGTACCCTTACTGGACTTTATCTCTGCAGAAGACGAGACAGATTAATGTAAGACGTGTTTTTGATTCTTTATGTCAGGATAGATGACATAACAGCAACTAAACAGACTGATATAAATCAAAATTCCATGCAAGTTGTATCATATTCTGGGAATCCTTTACAAGCTTCTGCTATTTAATTGGTAATTTGTCTGTTCTATTCTGCCACTTGATGGCAGCACTGACATATCCTTCTGGTCTCATGAATACTTCAACAGCTGGTTATTTTCGCTTGAGATAAATGGCCCCATTTGGAAAGCTTCATAGGCTACTGCAAGGACGATTCAAAGTAAAGAAAAGTTTCTTTCTAAACAAAAGCATCTATTTATAGCAATGACAACAATGTAAGCGACAACAGGAACTGACTCTTTTTGGTGAGAAGCCTCTTCCTCTTCATGATGGATGGTTTGAAGCCGGAATTGCTGCAGTCACAGCTGTCAGAGCTGGATGTGAGAGACAGCTGTGAGGCACCGCTGGCCATCAGAGCCTGCATACGTGGGGCAAAGAGACTAGCCATGCCCTTGCACTTATACAGCCTCAGCTTGCCAGTCGGGTCCTCCACACACTGCCACTTCTGAAAGAAGGCACAGGGAAATATGGATTAACACAGGTCTTTGAGATTTTATAGAGTATAACATAATTTTGACCCAGTCTTTATAGCATGACGATAAAAATCACAGACATCTAAATGAGCACAAGGCATATTCAAGCTGAGCAGTAATAGTAATAATATTAATCTTCTGGGATGAGCCTTTTATGAGTCTTATTCAAACTGGAAAGCTCTTTATACACACGTGCACATGCTCTTCATTTTGGAGGATTAAGAAAAAGACTTTTATGTTCGATGAAACATACAATGACTGCAGATAACTCGGCAGATTGCAACCAGAATGTTAATTATCTCTTAATTTTGTTCTATTCAGACTTCATTAACCTCTCTGTTCGAGATCTTACAGGTCAAGTACCTGTCCTGGCTGCTGGCAGGAGGTCTGGTACTCTTCTTTTTGGCACAGGTCCTTCACCCTCTGATATTTTGGCAGGAAGTTCTCTTCCTGGGCCATTTCCTTTCCATCGGCTCTCTTGTGCGGAGGCTTCCTGAAAGCACAGATAAACAAAAAAACAGAAAATGATTTTTTCTTCAGCCAACCAGACAAGAAGTCTCATGTTGCTACAGGACAATTCCTGGTTTGGGAACAGTTTTCACAAAAGATAATACATTACAAGAAAACATACCCTCTCTCCACGAGGAAAGAATCTCTCCATGTTTTACCCTTCCTGCTCAACTGGAACCTGTAAAATGAGACGTTTTCAGAAATCCTGTTAAACCACTTTGTGATATTTGCACAGGATAAACATGTACTCTATTTTAAATGTCATCCTTGCATGGCACTGAGAAGAAAGTGGTGTTCCATTTTTATGTTTGGATTGCAGATTTCATTATGCCCATGAAATAAACAGAGTTCAACTCTCAACCTTTTTGACACATTCCTGGTATTTTAAATGCTATTCAAAAATACGAAGAACACGAAGATAGTGAGTTTATAAAGTAAAGTAGGTACTCACCTATTGACTGGTCGGTCTGTGTCTAGCAGCTTGAGGATAGACTTGCCGTCCATTTCTGCAGGGATATCAACACCAGCCATGTCCAGCAGAGTTGGTGCCAGGTCAATGTTCAATACTATGTGAGGATTACTGCAGGACAACAAGAACATTTTTTTCTATAGAACTAGATAGAAGAAAATAGTCACAATGGTATTTACCTTTATCCCTATACTGAATGCAAGAGAAAAACAACGAGTCTCTTACACAGCACCTTGCTCCACATTAGGTCCTCGAATGTAGAAGGGTACACGGATATCAAACTCATAAGGCATTGATTTGCCCTTCACAAGACCAAACTGGCCAATATGGTAGCCGTGGTCTGAGGTGTAAATGAGGTACGTGTTGTCCAGTTCACCTGTCTCCACCAACATGTTGTACACCTACGGAGGATATAGTTCATTGAACACTCACACAGTGTGAAAAGTTTTACTTCTGTTTGATAGCTCAAGTCTCTTGTGCCAGATTGTGGGAAAGGAGGATTGAACAATTTACCAAGTGTGTCAGTGAATACATTATACAGTCCCAGTCAGAACAAGCACAGATCTCCCAGGATTTAAGGCTGTCAGATGAGATGTGTGTGTGTGTCTGTGTTTAAGCATATGTCTGTCTGCTTGTCTGAATACCTTCTCCACACTGTCATCCACCGACAGCAGAGTCTGCATCCTCCTGCGCTGAAGCATGTTAGTGAACTGCATGTGGACAGGCTTCATAGGTCCAGTGTAGCGTAGGATCCAGTGCTTGTCTGGGTTAGGGGCATAGTTGTAGCTGGGGGTTCTAAAATGAAAGATAACAACAAAAAAGCTTGAAGCTTGAAATTATGTGGTGTAATAAGCATTTCACTTATACCGATTCTACTTACATTTTAAAGGAGACAGAGTTCTTTTTGTACTAGTCACCGTACATTTGCACAGAGATGTTTCCATATTCTTTAGCTGTAAATTGAATCATAGAACCAAAACGCATGCATTCACAGCAACATTTTCTTCCTGTGCTGGCTAATGTCTCCAATCCTTTTCCCCCAAAGTAGCCAGAAAACTGTTTATGGAATGCTAAAGTGGAGGTTACATAAACCATGTAAAATGCAATCAATAGGTCTGCACACAGTGAGCCCAGTTTGATCAATATTTAACTCCAAGCCATACAGAACTGTATTTGGGAATAAAAACTGCTAAATAGCTAATGAGATCCTAAAAGAAAATACCTTTAATGTTTAAAGTGGATCGATTTGGCTTTTAAGAAATGCTAATGTCCCGAAGCTTATTCTGCAGCGAGAAATCTAATGTACTGTGAAGATGTGTCTGTAATGTGCCAAGGTGAGAAGAAGGTTTACCACTAGAGGAGTGCAGGACTTTTACTGCCTCTCTCTCTTAGTGTGGTTGATAAGGACAGAGGGAGATGGAGTGAGAAAATAGCCAGAGAAGGCTCTCACAGAAAACATCACCCGAGGGAGAGGAAATTTATGGAGAAAGAGCAATTAAAAGTTTGCACAAAGACACTAGGGCTGAATTTTCAGAATATTCTATGTGTTTAAAGCTTGTGTGGCACAGGTTAATGGTGCTGGAGGGATTAGATGAAGCAGCAGGATGGTGTGAGGGGGTAGAAATTGGAGTCTCATTACTGGCCTTGGCTACATCTCTAGAGGCTAATAGCAGCTCTGCCATTAGCTAGCAGCACTAGGCAGCCAGTGAGCACAAAGGGTCAGGAAGAAAAAAATGGAGGTGTTGGGCGTGTCTGTGTGTGTTTGTGTGTGCACATGGCTTCATCATTACCTAAGCTCTATACATACATCATTCCTCTCTTCTTGTACCACTGACAAAATGCTACAAATTAGCAGGTCTCATTACGGTGGTACCACTAATGTGAACAATGCACGAGCCAAATAAACTGGAGCAAAGCATTGGCAGTGGAAGGAAAGGCATCGGCTGCCAACAACATTCTGCAGGCAGAGGAGGATGAGATTGAGTCGAGATTATGGAATTTGTGTCATCCTGGGTCATAGAAGCAGAATGAATGCACAGATGACTCATATGCAAGCAAATAGGTCTGGATGTGAAAATGTAAAAATGTATCTGTGTACTTGTTATCTTTGTCCCCCTGAAACCAAACACGCTTACATCCCATAGGCAAAGCTCCTGTTCAAACAGCTGCCAATTATCTGTGCATGTATTATCACAGATCATCGGAAAACCTGCAACAATCTGCTAACTCGTAACTTGGTCACAGTTTGTTTAGGCAATTTGAAGCTAACTCATTTCCTTACATGTGCTGTGATGCATTGGAGAAAGCGGAGCTGTACTGCGGGGCAGAGTCCTCTGGACCATGTGGAGCAACGTGACTCAGAACCATCAACACAGGCCGGTGAGGGTACAGCCTCTTGGACGTACGGAAGTAGTCGATGCTGTTGTTGGTAATGACATCTGTCAGATAGTCCTGTAAAGTACATGAAATATTATTTATCATGTACTCAGTGAGTGACAGAGGGAGTCAAAGAGCAGAGCACCAGCACTGTGCGAGTCAAAACCAGACGTTACTGATACTGAGTCAGTGGAACTGCTCAATGTTTTAACCCTTCATCTTGTTAAGCTACTTTAAAGTGTAATTTTCATGTGTATTATGTTGCTTAAACTTATTGAATTGTTGTTTTCATTTGAACAAAAGCATCACTTTTCACAAATTTCATTAAATGATTTTGTATCAATCTCAGCACATGCAGGGATAATTATTCTGTAAAGATACATGTATTTTCTTTTTGATGTCAGAAGAGTGCAATAATACCTTTGTGTAGTCGCTGCTGTGCTTCTCCCGTACACCGTTTCTGCAGAGGGTGTAGTTGTAGAAACGTGAGTTTTTCACCAATGCTACCCACTCCTTCCAGCCAGGAGGCACGTAGGAGCCGTTGTACTCATTGAGGTATTTTCCAAAAAAGGCTGAGTGAAGAACAGGTGCGCAGCAAGTTAATGATGTACTCTCTTTCAGGTTTATTTGCAAATTTCATAACTCAATGGGTACGACTGAAGCTCGATTTGGACTCTGCAACGCTCACCTGTCCTGTAGCCTGAGTTGTTGAGGTGGACAGCAAAGGTGTGCGGCTCGTGGTGGGCCTGCCACGAGGGTGAGGAGCAGTTCTCGTTGTTGGTATAGGTATGGTGATTATGCACATATTTTCCCGTCAGGATGGAGGAGCGGGATGGGCAGCACATTGGCGTGGTGGAGAAAGCGTTTGAAAAATGTGTGCCGCCCTTTTCCATGATGTGCCGAGTTTTGTTCATGGCCTGCATAGAGCCTGGGAGGCAACAGGGGGAAAGGGAGAGAAGGGGGGGGGGGGGGGGAGGGGAGGTTGTACGAGGGGACAGGAGGGTAAGAGCAGATTCAAAAGCCAGCAATTGAAATGAAAGGGACCCAGGGGGATGTAAAGCATTCAAGAGGAATGAGGAGTGAGATGTTGAACATAGAGTAAAGAGTGAAAATATAAATATAACCCATGAGGGGGGAAAAACATTATGGATGTGGGAAGATAAAACGAAAGGGGGGAAATAAGATGAGAGAATAAATCTTTTTTTGTAAAGTAACCCATTTGGTCTACTGTGTACTAAAAGCTTTTCAGGCGGATGGTGATTGTTTGGGGAAACAGATGCTTGACCATAAATTCCTGCTTTTCAATGGGAGTTTTCTCACTGGTGATCACAGGAGGACAAAGGATGTCACTGAGGCCATTATGCAGCCACTCCAGCCCAATACGCTGCTAAAAGACTTAAGCGGGTAGGGAGATGGCCAGGGTTTGGCAACCAGACAATGGAAGCCATAGGCCGCCCTCATTTCATGCCAGCGACAGAGGAGCTGGCAAAGGGAACACATGACTTTGAGTGGGCCAGTTGTTATGGTGCCAAGAGGCAGCATTAGGCTGACTTTCCTTTGCTGATGCTGGTGGATACACATGGACAAAATGTCTGTACCCGACAAAGTGAACAGAGATACAGATGCATAATCACACGGTAAACGCACACCACAGAGGATTAATGGAAACATTTTACCCAGTTCTATGTCTTGATCATCAGTGAGAATGAGAATGACGTTGGGTCGGATGTTGCGGATGTGCCGGTCCCTCTGCAAACGACTCCTCAGGCGATATCCGGAAAGATATCCCGAGCTCTCAATCTCTGGGAGAACTCCCACCAGGACAAGAAAGAGAAGGAGAGGGAGAGGGGCGGAGAGCCTCCGCTCTGCCATCACGCCACCTCCTCAGTCACCTCCTTAGTGTTTCTTTCAACACAGAGGAGTCAGCAACTTCCTTACTCAGCCTGAGGAAGAGGACACAGAGGGAAGCTGATGAGAATAAATCATACAAACACACGCACATACACAAAGCTGCACAAGTTAAAAACAGCAGATGCAAGCCTTGCCTGACCATTATGGGGTGCTCTTCCGTACAAATGCACCCGCTTGGGCTGAGCTCAGCTCGTTAATCAATCATTAATGATGCATTGGAGTGGTGTCATTGGCTGATTGTAATGATCTCTGGTGATGAGCACATGGCTGCGAGGCTGGGGCTAATGGGCCTGGGCTGGAGGCCAGCTCGGGCCTCACCTCATCATAACGGGGTTAGGGTGAATGCGAAGAACAGGGGAAGGAGGAGTTGGGTGAAGGAGTGTGAGGCAGAGGTGAAGGAGAGACCGGATGAGAGGAGGGAAATGAAGACAGGGGTCATTGAGCGCAGTGACAACGTGAGGACAAAATATGACTCTAATGAAAATGTTCACCTTAAATCATAAAGTAGACAAGGCACACTACAACAGAAAATCCCCACAGTGTGAAAATGAAAGTAGAAGAATAAATGTGGATATGACACTAAGGTTAATAAAATAGATAAAAACACAAAAACATTGTCTATTTATTGTCATTGTTGCTCAAAAAAATTGAGCACACATTTAACATAACAATTAGAGCCAAGTATGTGTTAAATAGTCTTTTCTCAATTAATCTCTATATGCAGTTTGCCAAAATTACACTTCAGTCCTATTAGCTTTCTAATAACTCCTCCTCATTAACAATACATCCCATTAGAGTTTACCATGGCAACTGTTGGTTATTGTGCCCATGCAAACCCACAGCAGCGGTAACCTGACTTTCTAGTGTAAAAACTCCAGAAACAATGACTGCAAGAACTCACGAAAAATCAACAGTAGAATTGACAAGCGCTACAAGCACTGTAGCTAATTAAGACACATCAGTAAGTGTTCGAGATTTAAGAGTCGTTTTATTTATCTTCATGCAAAAAAAAAACAAAAAACGCTGTATAACGAGGATCACATTTAGTCTCGAAATGAATAAAAACCTTTTTCTTAGAAATAAAGAAATAAATATTTGTTTGTCGTTTTTCCACCTTTGTTTACATCTGAACCTTTCGGAACAAAAATCTGCCTTATAAAATGTAGCGCATTCTCATTTTGATCAAATCCCCAATAAAGTTTAAATAGCATCTAATTTATGATGACACATCAGCAGCTACACACCCCTGTGACCGTAATTAAAAACCGTTTGTAAGCAACAGCAACCCACTGTGATGTTTCGCTGTCGTGAGAAGGTGGGGGTTAGGTATATGTGCTGGGAAGTCCACAATGAGATTGTGACCAGATCAGTCCTGATTCAAAGACAAATACAAAACCAGCACCTTCGTATGTCCTCTGTCTTCCTCCATCGACACACTCATGCAAGCAAATACACACTATGAGTATATCAATACATGATTAAAATGTAGCAGCAGCTGTTTTTGCTCTGCTCTTCTAACCCAGGGCATGCGGTTCTTCCCAGGAGGAGCACATGAGCTCTAACTTGGGGCTCTGTGCTTTTCTGAATTGTCCCTGCTTCCTTCTCATGTTCCCTCCTTGCCTCCATACCTCTTTCATTTCTGCCAGTGTATGAAAAGAAGGCACCAGCAACGAGGGAAATCATAATAAGGGGGGGGGGGGGAAAGAAACCTGCTGAAAGGACACACATTTAACCAACGCTGTCTGCATTCAGTAGTGCAAACCTCATCACCAAAATCATTTCCAGGACATCTAAAGAGAATAAAGAAGAGATTCAGTATGTTGAAAAATTAAAATCATCCTCTGCCTACTGGCTCCTCTTTCAGGGCGGCTTGTGGTGTAGTAGGTACAATGCTTGCCTTTGATAGTTGTTTATCTGTTTAAAAAGCTGATGTGGGCAAAAGCCATCAGGGAAGGCTACGAAATATAGTCCTGACTTGCAAGAAAACATCCAGTTAGATTTTTCACGCTGCTCTATCAATAGCCAAGTATGTAAATGTTGTGTTATTGTCATGCTATGGTGGTGGATATTTCCTGACATTACTCCCATGAGGCTTCCTCCTTTGCCCCGATACTGAGAACTAATTGGATTTTCAGGCTTTTATCAGCTTTAACCGACACACACGGTTCTTTCTTTCCAGCTTGCTCTCCCTCTGTCTGTCTTTTATCTGCTCGTATTGTTTATCTCTTCGGGTGGTAGATGCTACATGAAACCCAAAGAAAAAGCAGACGCAACCATAACCTCCAAACAGACAGAAGACATTGCACCTTGAAGACGTGTGGAAAAAACAGATGGACGACAGTTAAGGAACAGCAGTTGTCAGCCAAGCTGCTCTCAGTCTCCAACAACATGACCGTGTTGGCTTATACGCATTCATAATGCGAGGCAGGCCATGTTGTGTCTGTAAACTGCAGTGATTTAGAGCTCGTTTTCCTGACAGAGATCTGCCCACATCAGCTCTTTGTACTAAGTGAGCTGCAAAACAACAATGCTGATTCAGCCCGATAAGACAGAATGAAAGAAGAAATTTTGCCATTTAGACAGAAGCACAAGACAACTTGAGTAAATATAACTCTCAGCAAAACTCATTAAAGGCTGGGGGCTTGCAGAGGAAGGCTGTGGGAGTAAGCTAGCAGAATATGAGATCATAGGGAATAAGCTTCTAAAAGCATGTATAAAGAACAAGGATCATCTAAGGTTATACTAATGCCAAGCGATGCCTGAAAGTCAGAGCACAGAGGGAAAGTTTTGCTCTTCAGTCATTCGCTTGTAAAGAGGCTTTAAGAGACAGCAGCACTGCATCACCAGATAAAAACTTAATGCCACGCATCTTTTATTGATAAGACTGAATTATAAATGTAGTGACAACAGAGCCGGCCATGTCATAGCATGGGCATGATGGTAAGACGGTAGCAAGAGTGGAGGGACAAAAACAGAAACCGGATCGGCAGGCAGATATGTTACACTGCCCGGCAACTCACATCTGTACTTTACTAGGTCTGTCACAGTTCAAGTGAGGCAGGGTGGAAGCTGGGAGAGTACTTGATAAATCTTCCAAAGACTTTGCAGAGGCGTTAATGTACTTTTCCCCTATAAATAAAACACCTTGGGCTTTGAAACAGGCACAAAGTATGATTCATCCAATCTGCGATCCCCCGAGAAGGCACAAAACACAGACAGAATATGAGAAAACTGAGAAAAAAAAGACATTTATTACATATTGAAGGAGGACGAGCCATGGCGTACACTTGCAATTTAATCAGCTGTGCTCATAATGGCAATAAAATATGGAGGCGAAAGCCCACAAGCTTAAAGTCAGGCTCCTGGTTTCTTTATCACCAATGTTCTTAGACAGAGAAAGATTGAGGGAAAAAAGACTGTGCGAGGCAGGGGGAAAAAAATTCTAGGCATATAGTCTGGAGAGAACAAAGCACGAGCACTTCCACTGCAGACAGATCTTCACAAAACGCGAAAACTAGATTCATAGGCCAAGGCTGCCATATAAAACAGAGCAGAATAAAACAGGATGTGTCGCAGAGAACCGCCATATTGTCCTCTGCCTCGTTCTTGACAGAGGAATTTGCCATCTACGGTGCTGAAAAACATAAAGGAAGTGGCCAGGAATGTTTAAATAGACACATCCATTGCTGAATGTGGCCCGCTGAAACACTATCAAGCCAATCCCTTTGGTCATAATTGAGCCTGGCAGGGCTTTGCTAATGTGTGACTTTGTTCCCACTGGCCTGCCTAGCTCTGAACAGAATGTGCAAAATCTCCAAGGACCCTTGCATTTACCAACAAAAGTTGGTATTCAGATGCTAATTCTGCAACGGCATGCATCTACGTGAGAGTAACATTCTCTCAGGGAAGTTTGCATTTGTGTGCGTGCGTGCACGAGGGCGTGCGTGCCAGTGGAAGGAGGGGATTGTGATTCTCAATACAGTATGGAATGTTTTTTTCATGATAATAAGAAGCCACGGTCCGTCTCCTTAATCTATTATTCTCTGCAAATCTCTGTTCCACCACCAGATTTGGGAAAATTTTTTATTTTGAGGTATTGGTGGAGCTACAGCAACTGACTTTTGTGGAATTTGATGGCAGCACAATCAATCTGTAAAAGAAGTACTGATATATCACGTCATCTTTCAAGTTGATATGCTGACCTGGGCTTATTTAGAAATCTAGCAGCATTACAATTCTTATGCTTACGATCACTTTATCAGTGTAGGTTCAACACCCACACCCCTTTCTCTATGCATTCAAATCGGCTGTTTTCACATGCAGTCTTAATATATTATTCTTATTATTACAAAACACTGTAGACACCCAACCGTGCAAATGTAGCTAATAAGGCTAAGGTAAGATTTTGGTCATGAAAATTAAACTTGTACAGTTAAAGGTGTTATTTGGTATATGACTTTCAGAACTACTGGAGACCGAAATAAACAAGTGCGTGAGCCAGTTTAAAGTCCATTGAAATGTCTTAATGAACTGTCATTAACTCCACTGCTCAACTATTTGTAAGTGAAACTTCGTGTGTGTGGCTTCATCCGCATGTTAAAGCGATGCGTTCACGCAATCAGATGGGTCACTTTCACGTTAATGTTCCTTCCTTTATTCAGTGACAGTGATGGAGAGAGCTATTTGCGTCTTTGTCTTGTGCTGTCTTGTGTATATCCATCTATTAATGTGACAGCATGCAGTTCAGACTTGTGCCATTAACAGATAAGTAAATGTTCCTAGTGCTGAACTACTAAATAGGTCATCGCAACTTTTGCGGAAAAGTGATAGGGTGCTCATTCAGACACGAAGCCAACACTTTGGAACGTGATCGGATTAATGTGAAGGAGTGTTTGCCTTCTCTGCTCCCCTTTATGAAACACATTGAGGGTGACTGAGGGGATATACATGGTGAATCAGAGAGCAAGGGAAATGAGAAGAAAAAACAAAAACAGTGGGTTAGATGAAATTAGGTACATAACAGAATGCTTCAGTTGTTTTCTGCAGCCATTAGCTGAAGGCTCTGGGCTGCACTCGCCTCTTTCTAAATGTAGATACAATGATTTCATAGCGAGAGAACAGCTAAAACCCACAGAACAGCTAAGCAAGCAACGCACAAATGGAGAATGTTGCTCAGCTAAATTGTTCCATATCAAAGTGTTTGCTGCTCATGTTTAAAACCCTGTATATAGATCCTTTGTCAAGCTGAGACTAATCGTGGTATCAGACTCTCATAATTCATTCTATAAGACAGAATGCTGCTTTCCCCTGTCAGCTGTTTTATGTCTCTATGAACTCTGATTTGACAGTAAAAGTAAAAATGTGGATTTTACGCAGTTACAACTTGTTGTCATTTTTTTGGAGCAGAAGGTCTTGACTCTTGATTCCCCCGTAGCACAGCTGTGTGACCCCAGACAATCTTTTTCCAACACTGACCTCCAAACTAACAACTGATACCGATGCAATGACATCCAAAAACAATGCCTCTTTACTATGACAGAATCCATCACTGGTCAAAACTCTCAGTGCTTCGCTAATAACCCTGAAATCATATTCAATAACTCTCCAGCAGCTCCTTGGTTTAAAATAGAGCCCACACATTCTTCTGATGAATGTGCCTTTACTTCCTAATACGGTAACTAACTTTAACCGTTGAGAATGACAAGAGATAATGCAGAGGCTGATCCTATTCACTGAGAAGATTTAATTTAGATTTCCCTCAGGTTCCGATAAGCTCGGCACACTGCAGACATTTTAAGATGACAGTCAGAACCTGCACAGCAATTTTCTGTTTGAATACGCAGACACAAAAGACCAGTGGTTAGACTTTAAAAGTGAGAAAATTTGATTTCTGCAGCGATGAAGTGACCCAAGTGTGAAATATTTCTTTCTGCACTTAAACTGTTTGTCTTCAGATTTGTGTTTCTTCTCTTGTTAACACATAATATTCTCCCCTCACCTTTAATGCCATGTGGAATGTGCTGCCCAAATGGTGAAATATGAATGTGTGTAATTTTAGCACTTAACACATCATTAATCCTGCAGTGAGTCTGCTGCTCCAGGGGAAGAGGTGAAGTGGTGATGTGCTCTGTCTGGAAATCTCTCTCTCTGCCTCACACTCACTAACAAGCGTTTTCTTTATAGAAAACATATCGAATGCTATACAAGTACAATAACTATATTTGTAGATAAATGTGGATAAATAAACAGTTTTCTTATAGTGTTTTAGGACAACCTCACTGGTTTACACAGACCTCTGATATCAACCCAAATCCAAGGCCTTCAGGAGAACTCGGTACAGGGTTGGGTTGAATATCAGAAGCAACACATTAAGAAAGAGTTCTTGGATTTCCTCCCCAAATTTGGAGCAACATGCACTTCACTTCCTGTATTCTGGTGAATTGCATTTTTTCTACATCTGTTTATGGTGTAAATTAAGAGATGCAGAAAAAACACACATATAAAGCAAAACTGAAAAAAAATCGAAGAGCAGGTGACAGTTCGGCACATACTAAAATATAACACAATGAAACTCTCAGGCATTCTGCATCATTTTCAAATAATTATTCCCCAATTTTCTCACTAATTATCAACAAACTTTTCTCATTAAAAAATTATGGCTGCTGAGTAAACACAGACATGATTCACACCGCTGTCCACTGTTGTCTTCGCCCATTTCCAGTAAGGATGCAACTAATTTAATAGTGTTTAAAACAAACTGACTGTATGACAAAAGCACACAGAAAATATCCAAAATTGGACACAATGGACAAATTAAATATTGGTCATACAAACATTGCATACATATTTAAAAGTCATCTTAAAACCATTAATCACTTCAATAATCGCATTTTTAACTACTGAAATGTGTGCCACCTCCCACTGTGTACAAAATAAAGTCAGATTAGTTTGCCGAGTCAGGCTAATGCTATGAGCCCTGGCAACCTTTCCTGCACACCTTGCACAACCCTGTGCAGAAAGTAGCTACACATCCTGTGTAACACAACATTAGTTGTGCAGTTATATGTAGTTTTATTCTGACACATCTAACAAACAGCTGCTCAATTTCTGCATCCAAGTTTTACAGAACCACGCTGGTTCATGCAGCTTTCACCTGGTTACTTTCCACCTTGCTTTTCACAACTTCCCCTCACACAGAGACAGTGAAGCAGTGCTATAAATGCTACAGCCAAAAGGATACATTTCATTGTACATTAACAAAACAAGAATAAAATACTTTGTAAGAAAATGTTTCTATCACTTACTTTTTCCTTCTTCGTGGTGATCGTCCAGCCTGAGCGTGCACAAAGTGAGACACTGTGTAGCTGCTAACTGAGATAACACCACTGTGAGTGTGTCAGAGATAATTATCTTTACCTCACAACCTTCCGTGGTTGTATAAATGCATAATTCAGATTTGGGGAATTAAAAAAACAAACAAGGAAATAAACTGAACAAAAAAGACCCCAGACCTATTGCTGAGGGAGAAAAGCCCCACCTGTGTCGGAGTCGTTCGTAAATTCTCCTTTTTTTCATGTTTTTACAGCAGTGTTGGGGGTAGTGGAGTAAATATTAGAGTTTTTGGGTCTTTTCAGAAAGCTACATCTATGTAAGTTGCGCTTTATCAGTGACCTCATGCTCATGCCAGGTTATCAAACCTCCTGGAAAGTCTTCACAGAGGGAACGTAGATGCTGGAGGTAGCTAATTACTCCCCATGCTTGCAGAAGGAGACATCGAACAGCTTTATCTGGTTGCCACGCTGTGATGTTTAAATTTTGGCCCTAAGTAAAAGTTACATAAATGTAGGGTAACAAACAAAGATGGCAATAAATTATAAATGCAAAAAAACCTGCCCTCAGTAGTCATTTTCTGGTAGTCACGCTATACTCTGACTTCCTCACAAAGCTAAAGCACCCAGACAGACACAAGGAAAAAAAATCATCGCCATACCTCCATAATCCACAGGGCCCATTATCTTTTAAATGGTTTCAATGCGTGAGGGAGAAAGTGATGGGAAGGTGGGTGAATAGTTTGCTGGAAAAAAATAAGAGGGTGGAGGAGAGAGAGAGGAAGACGAAAGAGAGCGAGGTAGAAAAAGAGACTGTATGATGTTGTCAGTTCAGACAAAAAGCCCAGTCATGATGTGTTCTCGCCAGAGAACAAAGAGCTCTGACAGACTCGGCTCTGTTGACTATAAAAGTACACACAACGTCTCACACGCGCACACACATACTGAGCGGTAGACACACAAACACACCCACACTGTGTGTATCAGACTTCAAACTTCTCTTTCCAATGAGGGGACATAAAAGAGGAAAACAACAGTTAGGCTAATTATCTCTGAATCTGGAGGAAATGAACAGAATCATATTGTTGTATTGTTCTCAAAGGCATTACAGGGACATCACAGATCTACCTTTTGGTCTCCTCGGGGTTTATCAAACTAAATCAGTGAAGATCTTCCCCATAATGGACTCAGCCACACCACAAATAAAAACCTACTGCAGTGAGGATTTCTTTATTAACCAGATTCACTCTTGAACTCTTAAGATGCTACTTTTCACTTTGATTCACACATGTCCACTTTGCGCTTTGTTTCCAGCAGCAACCGGGTGGCATGTAAGGCTAGCGTGGTGGTCTGCAGGATTTTTTGAGGGGCTCCAGTCAGGGACCATTTCAGGGTCACGGCACTTACCCCTCCTCTCATGCACCCCTGCGGTACGCTCCATGAGAGCCCAAAGAGAACACGGAGGTGTTAGAGAAAACACAAACAGAGCCACGATTGTCCCTGACTTGAGTTCAACCCCCCACGGCCCCACCTCCAGGGACTTAAGATTGAGAGAATGAGCAACTGTCAATGGTGTTTTGCAAATACGTAGCTTTTTTCACTTCAGATGGGTTTATTCAGATGTCTGAGGGAAAATCGCCCTGCTTTGCAGTCTCTGAGTGTCCTTGCCTTTCCTGTCCTATTCAGGTTTGTATATGAGAAAGCCATTTGTGATGCATCCGAAAGAGCGGCTCAGTTGCTAGCTCCTTTGACATGGGGGTTGACAGCTGAAACAAGTGAGCACGCTGGTGGACAGGGCAGCCCGCTGAGTGATGACTGTTTCTTATTGGCACTTATTGACCAGTGGCAAAGCCCCCCTACAGTGTGTCACATCTCAGCTAAATGGATAACGGACAAATCAGCTGGGGGCCATTGTTCCACCAACCTAAATACCTCACTGAGACTTCAGAGCAGCCAAATGACTTCTGTATGACATTGTGTAACTGCTGCAGCATTGAAAAATCTAACATCAATCCACAACGTGGTCTGCTAAGAATTGCATAATACGAAAAGGCTTGATGAGAACAATATTGAGATTCCCACAGTGATAATTATCTGCTGAAAGTTTGTTGCTGTTATTTTTCTAAATAAGGTTGTGCGCCTTTGGTTTATGAGTTGCACACATCTTGTTCCACTGGACTCACAGGTTTTAAGCTGTCATCTGTTGTCTTTTAATTACATGCCATTCCTCTCCTATTATCAAATTAGCAGCGGCAGTGGGGACTTCTCCCTCTCCTTATGGCCCAGACTTAATGATGATTACGGACAATATCAGTTTCAACTTTCAGTAAACAACTGTCGGCCACCCGCTGAATAAATTAAAGACAGCTCAGATAAATCAATACGCTAGTAGGAAGTTACAGTTGAGCTGCTGCTGAAGTAATCACTTCTGTAGACTTGCCAATCTTTTACTTAACGGATAAACAATGGTTCTTAACTATTCAAAGAGGCCCTACACAGCATGGGGATGGCCAGGACCGGTGAGCATGGTGAGGACCATCTTATCTGGAGTTAAGCACACCCTTGGGACTTTGAGAGGCAACAAATGCTTCTTTACTTCTTCACTCCTCCCATTCTCTGTCCTTACCCCCCCACCTTTGCTAGCTGGCTTTCTCCTGGCCCTTTTGTCAGTGGATTACTGGCTTATCCCTCCCTCTCCTATCGGAACCACACAGGGGGTTAGGACTAGAGCACAGAGGGGAGATTTCCACACAATGATCTGAATTACAGAGGCTTTCTATGTATGGTCACTTATATTCCCCCCATTTGCTCTACTTGGAAATCACCACAGAGTGCCATTCATTGCTTATGGTTTTCCCAGCAGGAATCTTAGGCTACATGCCCAAACCCGGAATGTTTTTCCTCTGTAACAACACAGTTCACAGAGTGTGTCTTTTTAAGCAAACTCTTTGTTTTTGGTTCAGTTTAAATGCAAACATCTGTGTCTGTCTGTGTAAACATCAGCTTTGGTAACACAGAAAATACTCATGCATTGCAAACAAACAAGCCACGGTTGAGACCGCAGTGTGTGTAACTCCACACTCTCTACACACACAGTCTATATCATCCCTCTATACTGCGAGAGAGCGCAGGCCGTCTCCTCCTCTACAGGTCGGCATCCATCTCTCTCCATCTCTTCCTCGGGACAGCTGCCCAGACAGCCCATCTGTCTGTCCTGACCTGTGTTTGGGACCATGGGGGGAGCCTAAGTGGCCCACAAAGGGGGTCTCTGGCATGGTGCCCACCCAGTAATGACAGTTAAGCTGCCAGCGACTTGCCTAACAGCTTTGGAGGTCCCTTTGTGGTGCTACAGTATTGATATTGTATTGGGTTGCAAAGGGCTTGGCAGCCTTTTAATGAGAGCTCAGATTGATCAGGCAGGAGTGGGTCTCTCTTTACTGTGGATAATGCTCATCAGCTGTCCCTGCAGGCCTGACTTTCCTGTGATTTGAATTACTGACTGAAAAAACCAGACACACACATCCTTACATGTGTGAACAAATATTAGTAAGTAAGAGCAGAAAGAAGGTTAATATTAAATATTCATAATTACAGTTATCTTTGGGGGTTTTCACAATTGATTGAACCGAATTCATCATTGTCTCCTTGTGCTTTGGATCCATATGTTTCATTTTATGTCCAATCAATATGCAGTGAAAGAAAGCTGCTTGAGTGCACTTGGCCAAAGCTAATAACCTTCAAACCTGTTGCTTTAAAAATCCGGACGATTTGTAATTAAGTTATTCTGAAGAAAAAAAAAATGTTGTTGCATTTCAAATACGGCAATAATGCACTAAAGTTTGATGAAATTATTCAAACTTGAAAGTTACTTGCAAAACAAAAAGGTTTTTTTTCATATATATGAATCCCCCCCCCCACACACACACACAATTATAATATCAATAAAAAAACAAGAATAGTTAAATAAATTTTAAGGTAATATATACTTTTTAAAATATATTCTGACTCATGGTGACACACAGACATACACACTTGCCCAATCAAAGGTAAAAAAAAAAAGATTCAGAGAGCCAGAAAGGTGTTTAAACCACCTGCCTGTCAGCTTCTACAATATCACTTCCCTTTTCCATCCCTCATCCTCCTCTTTACCTGCCTCCACAGGCGAAATTCAAGGTCAAAGCAGAGGCCTCTGGAACTCGACTAGTTCCTATTAGGCCTCCATTAGACCCCTGTCAGAAAGGCAGCCGACTGTCGCCCTCCTGTAGTGTGATCATGACCCCCACTCTGCCTCTGGAACCTCTCCTGGGATCTGCAGCAGGGAAGTAACAGGATGGGGGAAGAATAGAAACCCTGCTCAGAGGACATCGTGGTTATTTCACAGTGGCCTTTACTCCTGAAGCAGCCAAGGGACCAATCCAGAGCTGGGCTGGCAACCGATCATACTGAAACAGGATGTGAAAAGAAATTTAAATTCCTAATTGGAAATTGTATATATTCTGTTGATAACCTCTTCAAAATACTCTACACTTGTTTAATTGCAACCTGCTGACTTTTTCTCTTGGGTGATTTCTCTGTTTTATCCCACTTTCTTCAATCAGGCATCAATTAACAGCGCTGGGATGGAGTTCATCAACCTTGTGTCGCAAAAAGAGTGCAGCGCACGACCCCGTTTTACTAAAGGCGTAATTACTGCACCATTACCTCACTGTGACCGCTGCACCCACACAAAACCTCATAACGCCTTCCTATCAGCTTAGACAGAACATAAAGCACCAGACAGGATAGGAGATATGCCCAGTTTTTCAACCATGAAGCGATTAATAGGCACCTATACCCTTTTACTGTGGTTCACACTGAGCAAAAAGGTCAATCACATTCATGAGAAAAATGCTGTAAATGAATGTCTGCATTTAATGAACATCATATGGCATTAAGATCACTGTAACCCTCTCTTGTGCAGTCAGAAATCATTAAAAATAGATGGGGAGCAAAGCCAATTCATGGTGTACATAAAATGGCCAGTAAATTCATAGGGTAAGCCGACAGGAGAGGCACAGGGACGCTGCATTTCTTTCACATAAAGAGTGGAGAAACGCACTGTTTTACTGCTGTAGAAATTCAGTTTAGGCGTTCCTATAGTGTAGTGCTTTACACATTTACTTACCAAACAAAGGATCCATGGTTCAATTCTAGAAGGAGACGTCTTGTTCAAAAAAAGTCTGTAAAATCAAACATGTGAAGCTACCTGCTGTGGCAAGCCTTTGTGGATAAGGGAGCACCTGAAAGAAATTTGATTCCTACACTAGAGTGTAAGAGACAAGACTTCAAACAGAACCACCAACACCTATCCAGCATTTATCACAGACTGGTGATGAGATACTCGGTGTCATCGTGTGTTTTGTAAGCTCCTTTTTAAACACAGCTGTGATTAATATCTATTAAAGCAATTATCTTAAGGGCAGGAAACTGGGGATGGGGAAAAAAGAAGAGGGCCCTTTGTGGAACTTTGCATTCAGCTGAATGCGCCTTTCAGCACCATCGCCCCAGATTGCTTAAGTTAGATGAGAGGTTATGCAAGTGGGCTAAAGAGATTTTTTTCAAGCGTGGACCTACACACACACACACACACACACACACTTTTGTCACAGGCAGCAACTTCCTTAAAAATAAAAAGTGGGCTCCCAGCTAGCTGATGGAAGCTGACAAACAGCAAAAGAATGAGCTGCCTCTGTTTTTACTATAAAGCTTGGCCGGAGTGCCGAGTGGCCTCAGTGTGTGTGGGGCCGCAGGTTGGCACACTCACAGGAGGCTTTATTGGGGTGCCGTCCTGAGCGTCAGGCAGCATGCCCGATGTTGACAAAGCCTGGTATCGCCTGCTGTCAGCCCATTCTGTGTGCACCCGGCGGAAAGAATCAATTAGGCCGTGGTCACAACAGAGCACTTTAATATTTGACTTTTAATCAGTGGGCAGAAGGCAGGATGGTGCATGGAAGCAAGCCGGGAGTTTCTGTCTTGCTGATGTGGAAAATGAGGGTCAGGAAACTGCTCCAAGACCCCTGCTGTGTGCATCAAATATCCTAGGCTGGATGTAAGAAACCTGCACCCACCACTGGCTAATCCAAAGCGGTTAGGGAAAAATATCCTTTTGTCACTCACACGATATCAAAAGCACCTTATGCAATCAGCTGCAAGGAATAGTGGAGATATATCAAACAACTTTGTTCATAAACAACCAGAACTCTGCGGAAAGGACACTGGTTTAAGAGGGGAGGCTGAATTGATGAGGTCTTCATTCAGCGAATGAACTGTACCTTTGAAGAGTTTCTCTAGCAGACTTTTGGTTTTTATCCGGCACTGACTGCCGAAGGCTCTCTCTACCAGGAAGAAGAGGAGGAAGAAAGAGAGAGGTGAATGCTGTCCTCAAACTAGGGGTTTGAAGTGGAGATCAGTCCTCAAACAGAATATTTTAGCAAAGGCACATCATTCACCTGTCTGCTCTTGCTAGTGTCACAGAAACAGAAGCTATATCAGAGCTGAGCTGCCTTAAATCGTCTGTCAATACAAGTTTCATAATGAGGCATATTGTCTTCACAAACAAAACAGTAAACTATTGCATGTATATTAGGAGCCCTTTGTAGCAGTTGTTTGTTAACCAGAAAGGAGAACTGCCCTGCATACTGATGTTTTTGCAAGTGGTAATGAGACAGCTGTACACAGCTGTGCAAATAATATACCCACATGTACAGAGAGCAGTTTCTTCTGCAGCTATCCAACTGATCACACAGAATGACTCTGATCATAGCAGCAGCACGACTATGTTACTGGAAATCAGGACAAAGTAACAGTGACACATCTAACAACTAATTTAAAGCATAAAATGTGTCCAGTCCTATCATTACTTCTTTAGATAATACATTAATCTAACCCAAAGCTACAGGGGGTGAAGGTGATTCTTCATAAAAAGTCTACACTTTATAACCAGCTCATTAGTCTCACCTCACCCAACACTCTACAGCATTCATTTCACTCTTTTTTTCCTATTCATAACTACCAATTTCTATTGACGAGGGTGCATCTGCTGTGGCCAGCAACCAAAACACCCACAGATTTCTTTCATCATGATGTCCCTCTCTGCAGAAGCAATAACAACCGTGCCTTTATTTGTGCAGAACCAAGTGGTAATCACTGGCATTCAGATCAAATGAGCTGATGTGATTAAGGGACTGGCTGAAGCAACGTGGTGTCTTTGGAAGAGATGATTTCATCCCCATTGTAGGAAATAAAGTGTTGACACTAACCGTAACCTGCAGTTTTCTCAGGAATAAGGAGAATCCACAGTAACGGGAAAAAGTAATAAGTCAGTCCCTGACTTATTTCTGAAGATGAAGGTGTGATACCCAAAAAGTACAAAATCAGATAACCAGAAAAGACCAAATCTGTGTGATTTGATTTCATGAAGAAACGTAAAGACATGCACTGATCCACATCTTTAGAAACCTATCTGTGGAAACGCGACAAAACTCCATCCACGGGGATGTTAACAGATGGAAAATTCTCTTTGAGAGGTGAACATCCTTACCTTCTTTTCTAAACAAGCTGCCAAAGATGTTCTCTCCCACAGAAATCAGCCTCTCACTGCCAAATCCTGTAAGCAAACACAAAGTCCAGAGTGGTTGAATACTTGGAACATATATTACTTCAGTTTAGAAGCTCAAACAAAGCCGGATTATTCCATATTGTTGCAACTGCATTATTTTTTTTAACAAATATTTTTTTAATGCTTGACCCCAGCTTGATTTGTTCCGCTCCACCCTAAAAAATGCCATTAAGTACTCTGTCTAGATGCCACTCTGAAATGTTACTCTTCTTTCACACATAGCCCAATGACTGAGAACATCTGGTGTACACACGGTATTCAAACAAGATAGTCCATGTATGATGGATGTTGTGACGCCTGAGGAAGCAGGCAATAGTTCAGGAGGTGGTTTAATTAGACCTGTACCAGAATATAAATGATCTGATTTTAACATAATTACCTCTTACTCTCTGGGACATTTTTAGCAATAGTGATAACAACCCGTTTGCCTTCATAACACTATGAAATTGCTGCTAAATTTCAGCCAGGCAAACAATACTAGGTGTCAGAAGCAGTGGAGCTACAGAAAAATAGCTTTTTTCACCCTCCTCTTTCCATCAAGCTGCCATCTAACACTATCTACATGTCTCCAAATGTCTCCAGTTGTGATCTTGTAAGCTGCAAGGCCTTGTTTGGTGTCTGTCTGTGAAGACATGCTGACAGGAACGGAGCTGTCTGATCCCTGTTCTGATTGGACAGGTGTCAGTGTCCAGCATGTAAACATCTGAGGCAAGCCAAAACCAACTTCGACATCTCCATAACACTCTGTGAAATCTTTGATGAGGTGTCTTGCACACGCACAGTGGTGATGTGCATATGCACGTGCACACACACGCACACACACAAAACCCTAGCCATTTGGTATGTGAAGCATAGCTAAGAATATGCTGGAAAGCCCACTGTCATCTCGCTGCCAAGGCACGTCTCTGACCCCAGCTGCTCTCTGCCCAAGCCAGCACTCCTAGCCACTCATGGGCATCAAAGAGAGGTGAGTCTGTGCACCTGTGCCTGTTTATCTGTCCATCTAAAAATGTGTAGTAGTCATACAAGTAACCGGAATAGGCATTTAAAGCTAAGCATTTCAGTGATGTGACAACACAAAACATCTGAGACATTATTTATTTTGACAGGATTTTATGTGGCGAAAAATGATATCCACATACATTCGCAGAACTCAGCAGACACAGCAGGCTGCAAATGGCAAAAGTGATTTTCCTTCTTTCTCAATCCCTGAGATAAAGAAGTGACAGATTTAATAAAAAGTAAGCAGAGAGGGAGATGAGGGAAGGAGGGGATTGGAACAGGCCAAGGGTGACAAGGAAGCACGACAAGCGTGGCAACTGAGAGAAAATGTGACACCTGGCCTTGTCCTTGATGTGAATAAGAGAATGATACATCAAAACGTGACACGGCAGAAAGATGGCTATTACCCAGGCAATGGCAAGATGAAGAGGAAGGGACTATTTTTAGCAGTGGAGTAAAAATACACCAGGGGTTCACTTAATATTCCTTTCTGTGAAGAGAATTTCAGGTTCTTGCCAGTTTTACACCAAAACAGTAATGACATTTTGAAGCAAATATTGACAAATATAAGCTACGAGCTGACTTCATCCTCCAGATAAGCTGGAATGAGCTGTCTTTTTACAGTGATCCTGATCACGTTTGACTGTGAGAGCAAATAACTGGAAGCCTGAGGCAATGTTTTTTTGATTAGTTGCGTTCTTCATTGGAGAGGCGACTGATTGATGTCAGTGGACTGAAACTTCAGTTCTGGCTCCATTGATCCCTTACCCTCACTCCTATCTCTTCTCCAATTAAGAGTTCACAAAGCCACCACTTCTAATGAATACCACCTTCCTGCCAACATCTTAATGTTGCATTCACAGCGCTGTCTGCTTCCTCACTCCAATTGTGGTTAATGTACAATCACTTGAGCGATAATGACAGAATTGATCTAGAGGTGTGATGAGGTAGATTTGTAGGGGACGGGAGGGGTGGGGGAGGATCAAGGTTAGTTAAGAAATCCCACAGTTCTTTAAACAAGCCTCAGGCAGACAGTGCAAATCTTTGTACATCACTTGGAATCAATTGCTTCACCAGCAGCCAGATTTTAAGGATTAGAACGAATTGAGCTACTTTGGGATGTAGAAATCTGGGATGTGTCTGGGTGTCAGGCGAGGAAGATCAAAAGATTCATTAGATGAGAATTAGATCAAACACACTCAAAGTTGTGAGGACAGACGTGGAGGAGTGTGTAAGAGTGAGAGTAGTCGACATGAGAGAAATAGAAATCCAGACGCACAAGCCAAAAAGCTGTCTGACTCTGAATCTATTTAATTGCCAGGTACATACTGATACAAAGAATCTGCCGGCCTGCCTGCCTTTCTCACTCCAGAGCTGTTGGCACATCAATCTCTTGATCTGCCACCTTGGGGTGAAGCCAGAAAAAAACACTTCAGTCACAGGTCAGTTGTGCCCCAGTGCACCCGGGCTTAAATCTGTAATCCCAGTGCTTTGGTGGAGTGAGAAAATCCAATTTCAGAGATCTGTAATTCCATAAACCTTATTTGGCACAACAATGACTGCTACACCCTGAGGGAGAGGCACGAGGGAGGGGTGAGGGTGCGCAACGAGGTGGGAAACTGCAGTTGTGACTTAAACACAGGGATGGAGAGAGGGCGAAGAACACAGAAACTGAGATTAAGGTAGAGCTAGAGTGTAGCAAATCAGGGAAATGAAGAAGACAGAAGCGTTCGGGCTCAGCTGAACTTCTGATAAGTTACCATGACCAGGTACAACATGATGAAATGGATGATGCTTTGAAATTTGCTGGGTAAAATTTTCAACTTTCAGTATTTCCATTTGGAATCTTCACTGCTGCTGAACTCATTGTTCCTGATTTAACAAAGACTTAAAGAATATCCCACATTTGTCATAGCTTTTTGTTTCATTTTCTCTCTCTTTAAAATTTATTAATTTTTTCTTTGCTTTAAATCATATTTGAGCCTTTGTCAAACGAGATCACACAGCGCTCATTATGCCTATCAGCACTCTGATCAGTTCAATCTATTATTTTGTAATGTACTGGAGTTCAAAGTAACACTACACTGTAATCATATTTTATCTGTCTGCAAGACATTATATTTCCTAAGAAGAGCAATCACATTATAATTATGAATCTAACAATTTTGTCCCTACTTGCATTACTTAGGTTCTTTAATTATCACAGTAATGGGAGATAGAAAAAACCCCAAATGTGTCTTGTGAATAATCCATGATTTAAGTCCATGTGGGACACAGGAACATCATAATAGACCCATCAGCTGAGAAATGGAGATATGCACATCAAAACTGTTGCACAAAAAGAAAAAAAATGTGCACAGGACAGAAGCAACTATCCATTTCTGTGAACAGGACATCAAAAGCCAACAAGCTCCTGGAGTGGATGCAACATGCTAACACAACTCTATTAACAAAAACTGAGCGTATTCTGCTCCCAACCAAGCATCCAAAGCTTGCTTTTTTAATCAACAGCTGTGTCACCTTTTTAAAAAAAATTTTTTTTATAAATGACCAATAATGTGTAATACACCATTAATCCAGCACTGGTAGCCATGACTGGCTTGGCAGAGCTGAATGGGAAGCGACCATAATGACAAGGAGAGAGCAGCCTGCAGCAGTGACAGTGGAGCCTTTGGGCAAAGAAAAAACTGGAGATACCAAGAAAAAGTTTCCTAAAGAAAATCCAAATAAACCTTCAGAGGAAGAGTGGGAGTCTAAAATATTGATCGACTGTGAGGCATGTGTCCTGAGCACATGCCGACAGTGCCTGAACAGGGCAGGAGGGTTTGAGAGATGTTTTGTACAGTATATATAAATTCCAGATGAGAAAATAATATATTTTAGTCGGTTTGGGTCGGTGTGTCCTACCATCATCTCTGCATCCTGTATTCATTTAATCATAACATCAATGGGCCATTTAGTCTGCTGTTATCTGAGTGCTCTCATTGATTGTTTGCCTAAATTCAGGAGAGTGGGGTGTGTCTGTTTGTTTTGTCTTACTAATGGACATCATCTCAGCACACACCTCAGAGCAAAGCTGAGAGCAGGCAGCAGAGGAGCCACAGCTATAGAAAACAGAAGCACATGCTTGGATGAGAGGAATATACATCAGAGATTGATCAATAAAAAAAACTCTTCAATGCCTCAATGCCATTCACGAAGGACGCAGGTGGAGAAAATGCAGATGAAAGCAATTACGACAATAATTACATCTGCGCTGATAAGATTTCGCTTCTCAGACAGAAAAAAAGAGGTGAGAAAAATGGCTTTGAACTTGAGTCAGATATTGGCTGTGTTCTGAAATCTCCCAATCACTGCTCTTAGCAACCGCAGTTAATTCTGTCATAAATTATTCACAACTGTAACAAAACTGTTGCAAAAGGCCACAGATAACCCCGGGATTTAAAAGCTGATTAGAGGAGCAGATTGCGGTGCACGGATTTAATACAAAATTCACAGATATAAGAGGGCTTTAGTGACATCGCTGCTGTTTGATATTGCAAGTGAGAAGGGGCCTCCAGCCGCTGTCTCTCCTGAGACAGATAGGCCAGTGAAGCCTGTACTCTGTGGCCAGCAGGGTATAATTACATTTCCCCGTGGGGGCACCTCCGCCGCAGCAGCTCAGCCATATAGAGGGAAGAGATTGAAATCTGATTGCATTCGCACACAATAGTCGAATGGCTTTCCACACATAAACAGTGGGAATTGCATCTGCACACAGCGCACACTTATCCGACGCGACACAGGCACAAACACGGAGAAAGAACTACACCGATGTACTTCACCAGCGTGCTCCTATCAGTCCTGGGCTGTGCTTCTTTCTCATTGTGCTTCCAGAGAGGAGTGTCTGAGATGCTTCATTCAAGGAGTCCTTCTGCCTTTCTTCCATTTTAGCTGAGAGGAGCAGAAGCTCTCAGATTTACATACTGATCTCCTGGTGCCGCCTCAGCAGGACCTGCTAACAGCAGCTTATAGACACAGATGAACAGGGATTCACGTGGCCACTACTTATTGTCTGGATAAAGAGGGTTTCTGTGCTCTTCAGTGAGAAGTACAACCCTAGATTGCTGGTTAAAACTTGAAAACATATTTCCTATAAAACATGAAGCAGTGTTTTACTTAAAAATCTCTGAATACAGTCGTATACACCCAACATATTCATTAAGCCCAATATATAATTAATGCCACAGCCGATATATCACAAGGTCTAACGTGGCGGTATACGTTAGGTTTTTGTTTTCCCACCCCCTCCTTTCTGCCTCTTTTCAGTGGACTATGTTATGTTTAAACAGCCAATTGCCAAGATTTGCCATTAATTAGTCATTCTAAAAGAAATGCTGAGTGCACAAGTAGAGGCTATAGAATAACAACAATGTTTAACCGCAAATTCTGCAAAAGTCTGAATTTACTATGGCTGCCCTGTGGTTTACACAACCAAAACAGGAGGAGAAGCTCTTTTGTTCTCCTCAGTATCTATTGGTAGCTTACCCCAGGTAGCTGAATTGCTGGATGATGCAACCACAACAGTAGCTGTGACAACTGTACCTGACAATAGAAAATGAGCCCCATTCCTCCGTCGGGAGAGATAAAAAGAAAATAAAAAGAGAAGAAGGTGGCGAGTGTTAGGGACCAAAAACAAGAGCAAACCTCGGGCCGGCATGCATTTTTTTTAACAAGAGATTTAAACAGGAAATTTATATGGTATTATTTCTACTATATCAGTAAGTAACACAGTCTGTTTAGTTATTAGGCTTAAACAAGTGTGTTATTCAGTGTTGTGTTTCTAACAGTGGCACTGAGGAGGATTGTGGGGGAAGTTTCTATTGTCACTTTAATGGCAGCCCAGTGAGTTTATCTGTCATTCTAAGTGAAGATATGCCTAAAAACAAAGGGACCGGGAACATTTTAGCTAGACTGTGTAGGAAATGTAAGGGGCCAGGAAATGGAGCAGGTGAAGTAAACCATCGCATGCAGAGGGTTGAATGAAGCTAATGGGTGACATTAGCTTTACGACCCTCTAATCTAACCACCCTGTGTATAACCACAAAAGGTCAAGGTGGCAATAAAAAGAGCAGACACCAGCGCTGCTCCAGTCGCCCGTGGGCCCTCAGAGCCCATCCTGCAGTGTCACCTTGGCTGCTGTCACCGATATCTGCCACCTGTCACCACTCTGCCCCCGTGCCCAGGGATGAGGCTGTGCTGACAATAGGTTTGTCGATAGCACTTCCTCCCCAGAGTGAAGATGGGGGAACGTGTCCTCTGTTTTCATCAACAGCTTGAGTCAAGCGTGTGGGATTAACATACAATACATATTCATGCTGCTGTCTCACTTTGACACTAGACTCACATCGCTAGTTCTCCTGCACATTTTCAAGCCATTTTTACAAATGGCGTGTCAAGAACCCCATTTTTGCCGGGAGCCCCACATGGCCTCTTATGTATTCACAACACAGCCGCTGCAAACAACATCAACAGGTCTCAAGGTCGTCACTCCCACTGATTGTGCCTGTGTTTTTGTGTGTGTGTGTGTGTGGAATTCATGTGTCTAAGAAAGAGTGTGTGAACAAAAGAACAAAACTAAGAGGAAAATGGCTGATGGTTGACGGAGTGCTCTGCATGTGCTGGGTGTGCATGAGCACAAATTTTGCACTGAACGTGCAATCGCTGCATGTCTGCAATTAAGTCAGCACAAATAAGCGACTGTAATTTCACATCCCATTACATTAGTGAGTGTAACCCTGCAATTACTGCTTAGTGTGTGCAAACATAAATATGAACAAAACATCATGTAGGTGTGTGCATGTGTACGAGAGTAAGTGTATAGCATAAAGATGGAGTCTTAAAATGTCCGAGGATTAGCCGACAGGTAGACTAAATGGGAGCATCCTCCTTCAGTCCACTGGCATGTTAGTGAGAAAAGAGGCCAGTTGTTGTGGGGGTTAGAGCTTCCATGGCAGAGTGCATTGTGATAAATAATGAATGCTTTAAGAACAGATCTCTGAAGCTCCTTTACTTTCCGTCCATTCCTCCATCTTTGCGTTTGTTCACCCCATATCACTACAAAGAACACGGGACGTTCAGCAGTCTCTGTCATTAATATTGCAGCCACTAGGTCATCCCCTGACTCTGTTGCTCTTAACCATCACCACTTGGTGGTGACACAGCCTTTTGACCCATAAAGACGTTAAAACAGTGATACGAGTACATTCACAGGGACCAGACTAAAGCTGTGCAGGTTCTTACAGGAGTGGCAGCGGCTGCATTTAACGAAATGGCGATTCAAGATTGAAGGAGTCCGTTTGCAAATTGAGGTTTACTCAGTGTAAAGCATTCAAAATTGGACTGGTCTTTTCTTGGGAAAAAGTTCAGATTTTCACTCTAATTTTACACCACACAGTATTCAGCAACAGTCAGGATTATATTTGGCTGAGTAAATACAAAGCAACGAAAGCATTTCTCAAAACTGGGAAATATGAGGACAAAGAGAAGTTTATAAATAGGATGTAACACCAAGACAGACGAAATAACAGTAAAAGCTGCACTGACTTGTTTCAGTGGATAAAGTAGACACTTGCAGATTCTCAGCACAGCTGCTGTTAAAGCTGCTTTTCGGTGGCATATTATAAGGCATGCTGAAACATGAAAAACACTTATAGAGACAATCGCTTAAAAACCAAATTAAAGCCCCCAAACTACCAACTTGTTCCACCAAATAAACAGCAGCTTATCCCCTTACTGCTCCGATTCAAAGCCAGATACTCCAGTGCATCCGATGAACAGTCCCATCTCTCTTACCACAATAAGCAGTGCCGTTAGCGACTCCACGCATAAATCTCAGAGGCGAACAGAATGGATCAGAGCATTCAAGTGTAAACTAGGGCAAAGCTCCAGCACTGTACCTTCTAGATACGCTACTCTGAAAGCAAGTCCTGTGGAGGAACAAGCAATCACATACTGAGGGATACACATGCTGTCCCCAGTCATCTATGACAAATGCACACACAGGCACAGATAAAAATGCACACACCTGTTTGGCCAGTCAAGTACCATCCAGCTTCGTCTGGTCCGGTCAGATCGGGTCCGCTGTACTAGCAGAGCGAGGAGATCGTCTCACCCCACACACAGCCCGGTGCAGACAGCTCACTGTTATAGATGCACTGACAAGTGAAAGGAGGGAGGCGTGGTTTCACATGAGATAAATAAAAGAGGGAGGGAAAAAGGGAGGAGAGAGGCTCCCTCAATCTACAATTCAATTTCACCCTCGCTCCCTTTCTCAGCAGCATTTTTGTCCACTTCTTTTGGAATATTGTTGTTGTTATTCGAGCACGTCTTTTCCGTCTTCCTACCTGGCTGTTACCCATTAGTTTTAGCTGTGCTTCTGCTCTCTTTCTTCCTGTTGGGTCTGATTCACAGGGCAGTAATGTTTGTGGGCATTGTGTGTGTGTGCATATATATCTGTGTGTGTGTGCCTGCGTGCGCGCATCCACGCAAGACAGTGAACCAGGGCAGCTCCGGCCATCTGTTGGAGCCTGGGAGCTTCACCTATTCACAGTCTCATAAAGGCAGAGGCACACAGAGGAAAAAGAGAGAAAAGAATGGGAGGGAACAGAGGATCAATCTTAGTGCCGCAGGGTTGAGGAGGAAAAGGCACAGCCTGGCACACACACCATATCTATCAGACTGGCACCTCTGAGGAGAGCTGGCGTGGGCACGCCTGCTCACTGGGTCGAAGCAGCACAGGGGATTTGGCTCGCAGTGCATGGGCATGCAGATAGAAAAGAAACCCACACCACAATCAATTTATATACAAGCACACAGAAGGGATACATGGGAGAGTTCACACACTCAGAAATCCTCCAAACTGATTCTCTTTTTGACAAAACAAACAGGATCAATCAAGATGGATAATCCTACAAGCTCACAGAGACAAGGAGATGGAGGGCTGGGGATAATTCTAACAACCCGCACCGAAAGTCTGCCCCGAGTCCTTCCATCACAGCAGAGCTAAAGCAGGCGTTTTCCTGCTCAGTTGAAGCCTGGTATTTCTCCTGAGTGCCGGTGTCACTTCCTATCCCTGACCAGGAAAGAGAGGTGCAGCGGAGGGTGGCAGAGGGTGGAGGCATTCATCATTGTCTCCACCAGCCATCCCATGATGGATGCGCCTGTTTATCCCTCTCTGCAGGTTATTTAGATGCAGTCACAGCCAGAAAGATTAGTGATGGAAAACCTCTGCACCTCTTTGCCTCCCCTCCCAAACCATCTAATCAATAACACTCTTATCAATTATCTGCATTTTGAGGTATTTCTCCATGGAAATTTGAAGCAGTGAGAGAAAGAGAGATTAATTGTCCACCCCCTCCTAGCGTTTTCAATTACATCGTCTGCAATGGATCATCTATCTGTCACTTTGTCATACTTAGGCTATTTGTGTCGCTGCAAAGAGATGAAACCGTGTTGTTTTGGAAAAATAATAAATAAATAAATCAAACAGTATTTTTCTGGCCATGACTGTCCTTTTGGAGATGAAGAACAAGCAATTTAGAGCAAGGGATTTGCATGCCATTTGAGGATGAAGAAAATTATGTTTCCTGCTTCCACATAAGATTCATTCAACACTAATCCTGATTAAAAAACACATTCAAAAGCATTGTCACACAAGCCAATTGGAAGCATAAGCCCTTTGTAAAAATGGATTAGGCTGCTCTAATATTTTTCATAATAATCTTAAAACAAAATATACTTCTGTAAAATTATTTATTTCTTCAATATATGCATATGAGATTATGTCTGCGACTCTGGGACTGCTTACATAAAGGAGCCATCTAGCTGTTCTTACATGCCAAATTACAAACAATGCCCCAGAGATAGCCATGTTTTTCCTGAACGGTGCAGACATGCCAACACAGCAGCCCAGTGACGCCACTTCAGCACATGCTTAATTGATGCCCACTCTCCGTCTCTGCTGCCTCCTCTCACGCACTCTTAAGCTGTGCCATCCTACCAACTTGTAACTTCATGCAAATCAACAGACATGTAAACCATGAATATCGTGGATAATGCACAGACAGAGTAAATTCTCTATCTAAACAAAGGTGACTTTTTTCAGCCCAACTGCATTCGAAGAAAGTTCCACAGAGGCGAGGAAGAAAAGACACGGAAAGAAATGGAAAGACTAAAATACGATGCGAAGGAAGACAATAAATGTCTTTATGCTGACACAGAGAAAATTCAGCACAGGAAGGGTCCAGACAGCGGGGAACACGTTTTACATTTCTGTTTTCTGCTTCATTTGACACAAAGTGGGAAAGGCCTTGTGCACAACCTTTGCATGATAAGGTGGGGCAGGTGCATAAATAAAAATGAATGATTTCACTTCTGATAGAACAAAAAGACAGCTCTCTTCTATCATGCTGAGATCTTGTCCTTGGCTGTGAGTGTGCTTTTACAAATGAGCTCGTTTCCTTTCTGCACTGTGTGCGCCAGGCTGATAAAAATATTCCCTGTCAGCTGGCTACATGACGAGGGGAGGACTCGGTGCAAATGAAACAGACCCTCTTACTACCTTCTCTTCACCGGCGCTCTCTATCTTTGAGAGCTCTACTCCTATTATTTTCTTGGTAAGGGCCACTTGGTTCGAGGCTGACTTCTCTTCACCACCACTATCACCCTGGCCTTTGTGCATTTATGGAAGGCGGCCGGGCCGGATGGAGTGCTGGGCCGGGTGCTAAAAGACTGTGCTGCGGACCTGGCGGACGTCTTCACCTCTATATATAACACCTCGTTGTCCTGTTCACTGGTACCATCCTGTTTCAAAGCAGCAACCATCGTTCCCATCCCAAAACAGTCAAATGTCACATGTCTGAACGATTTCAGACCTGTGGCACTCACCCCCATTCCCGCCAAATGCCTGGAGAGACTGGTCATTAAACACATCAGAGCTGCTTTTCCACCATCCCTGGACTCGCACCAGTTTGCATACAGGGAGAACCGGTCAACCGAGGATGCGATCGCCACAGTGCTGCACACATTACTGAAGCACTTGGAACACAGGAACACCTATGCACGGCTCCTCTTTGTAGACTACAGCTCGGCTTTTAATACCATCCGGCCATACAAACTCCGTCCCAAACTCCACCAACTGGGACTTAACTCCTCTCTGTGCAACTGGATTGTGGACTTCCTCACTAACCGTAGACAGAGTGTCAGAGTGGGTAAGAACACCTCTTCCACCCTTGTGGTCAACACCGGTGCCCCTCAGGGGTGTGTTCTGAGCCCTCTGCTATACACTCTCTTCACCCATGACTGTATTTCCTCCTGCGCGTCCAATCTCATTGTTAAGTTTGCAGATGACACTACAGTGCTCGGACTTATATCCAACAATGATGAGACAAACTATAGGACAGAGGTGCAACAACTAGAGTCATGGTGCCACGACAATAACTTGGTCTTAAACACCAAAAAGACCAAGGAGATCATTGTAGATTTCCGGAAGAGGGGTCATAACAACCATCTGCCTCTCTTCATTGGCAGTGAGGCGGTGGAGAGGGTGAGCAGTTTTAAATTCTTGGGGGTAACTGTGACCGAGGACCTGTCCTGGGGCAACCATATCACCTCAGTTGTACGGAAGGCCCAACAGCGCCTCTACTACCTGAGGAGACTGTGGAGCGCACACATTCCCAGATCTCTGATGTTGAACTTCTACAACTGTGCCATCAGCAGCGTTCTGACGTATGGATTTCTAGTGTGGTTCCCCAGCTGCACCAAGGCCGATCAGCAAGCACTCCAGCGGGTGGTGAAAGAAGCTGGCAGAATTATTGGAACAAGTCTGCCAGAGATCAGTAATATCTTCCCCACTCGCTGTCTGAGGAGGGTGCACAGTATCCTGCGGGACCAACATCACCCTGCGCGCCACCTTTTCCATCTGCTGCCCTCAGGGAGAAGGTACAGGTCTATACAGGCCAGAACATCCAGACTGGCCAACAGCCTGTATCCACAGGCTGTGAGGCTCCTGAACTCTCTGCCCCCCTCTCACGGACAATAACCATATCCAACTTCTTAATAGCAATGAACTGGTCTGCATTGGTGCATCATATCTTTATTCTCTTCCCCCTCCTGCCCCCCCCCCCCCCTCTTTCTTAAATAGATAACTATCATATCTGATATCATATCTCACAGTACAATAATATTGAATGGGTTGCATTGTTGTATTTTGTCATGTTTCTCAGGTCTTTGTCTGAATTTCTACGAACATTATTGCTAAGGATTGTCTTATTGCATTGGAGTCACACTGGGTTAAATATGTACACTTGGGTTTTAAGGGGTATTTATTATTTTCTTCTTTTTTTTGGGTTGTATGGAAGCCCCAAACGCAATTTCATTGTTCTTGACAATGACAATAAATAAATAAATACTAAATACTAAATACTAAATTTATGAATCCCTGGTTGATCTGAGGGTGTGTGAGTTTACAAGTAGGTCCTGTGCATTGAGACAGCACTACATCACCACAGCCACATTATGATGAGAAACAGAAAGAAAACAGCGAGAAAAAGAAGAGAAGAACCCAGGAGCTGACTACATGGGGACTTCAGGACACAAGATTGACAGAACTGAGCATGAGAGAAGTTCTCCTAAAAAACAAAATAAAAAAACACGACTGCAGGTATAATAGTAAACCTCCGAGCACACAGCTTCAGAGGCAGGGAACCAAATTACCCAGTCTATCATCCTCCTAAGCTTGCATAGGCTTAAACATAATAATAATCCTAAAAATACAAGACCTTGAAAGAAACACTGTGCACACACATCAGAGCATTAAACATATGTATGACCAGGGGCTAACTCTTTTAACTTACTGCAAATACAAATAGTGTAAAGAATCACATTCTGCAGCTGTGCTCATTGCTCCCGGATGTTTCCTCGGTGCATGTTTCTGTGGCACAGAAGGTCGTCACAACAGCAGAATAGATTAGCTGACTTAGCCCTACATCATTACATCCCTCCATGCCACACATCGCCCTGTCATGTCCAATGTAATTTCCTCTTATTTATTTCATCCTTCCCGTCACTGCCACATCACACGCTCCCACTGAAAATATAAATAGTTCATAAGTCTGTTATGAGCGGCCATTGTTTTCTAGTGCCGAGTTCCATACCCTGAGGTGATGTTATAATTCATTTATGAATGTCCCACAAATCTGAATGGTACAATTAAAAAGAACAGAGGCTTCAGCAAAGTCCTCAGTGCAGATTTTAAATTTAATTGCTAAGCGTTTGGTTATTTCACACTGAAGAAAGTCTGAATAAGACCAACTAAATGCTCTGCAATAAAATATAAAATCTACAAGAGAACAACTGTGGGAAAGCCTTTGTCTCCCTTTGTTCGACAAGAACTACAGATTTCATTCTAGTTTTTAGGTCGTACACAGAACTCTCAAAACGTCAAGGACAAATAACAACAAACACAGACACACAAAGGAAAGCAAAAGTTAAAAAAAATGGTGTCCTGGTTGAACAGGTTTGATTATCCGTGTAGACATGGAAAACACTGGGATTTATCTAGTTACCAACAATATAAGATATGCCTTTGTCTGACAGTTCAAAATATTCTGGAAAAGACTGTCGTACCTAAGCAGTAGCTTGACAGCCGTGCCGCACTGCTTCTATCGTTCTTGTTAGTACAAAACAGTACACGATTTGTTGATCTGCCAAAACAGTGTGCTGTCAACATTACTACATGGTGTACTAACACATAGTAATTAGAATTGGGACACCCCGCCAGGCTTGCTAACTGAGCCCATGTTATGTGATCATCAGCCAGCAGGGGGAGGCGAACTCAGGGCTTCATGGAATAAATCTTCCGCTGTGCATCAAGAGTATAAAAGAACCCAAATGCATTACTTGAAGGTGGGAAAAGCAACTGAACTGATTGAAAATGCTCAAATGGTGCTTATGCTAAAACTGAATCCCCACTTTTCCATATTCCTCGTGTACCTGCATAATGTTTTTTTTTCACTCATAAACCCATGTTTATATAATTAAGGAAACAGAAAGTCAAAAACTGTGCATGTCTCTTTCTTTATGTGATACTCTATATTTTCACTGGCTATTTGGTGTTTGTGTGCGACAGGCATTGGCAGCAGTGAGTCAACAAACTAAACATACGTTTGAATGATTCATTTTCTTTGCCAGTATGACTATAGGCAGCGTTGTCAGGTATATGTACTCCATTTTGCTCTAAATGTTTAAGCACAGAGCTTTCAGTTTCTACTATATTATGTTTTTAACCTCTTCATATTTTTCCCATAGTACAGTTTAGCTGCCCGTACACAGCAAAATCTCCAGTGTTAAATTAACACTAGAGAGTGTCTATATGGGTCCACACCTCTGAGTGTTAAATACAACACTGTTGAGTGTTAAATTAACACTTTTGACAGTGTTATATGTTTAAAAGTACTGAGCAGTGCTGATTTTCTAACACTGGAAAATAACTCAAAATGTTAGAAATATTCCAATGTTAGAAAATCAGCACTGCTCAGTGTTAGTCTTTGTTAATCTTCAAAACTGACTAGGTTACTTTTAAACATATAACACTGTCAAAAGTGTTAATTTAACACTCAACAGTGTTGTATTTAACACTCAGAGGTGTGGACCCATATAGACACTCTCTAGTGTTAATTTAACACTGGAGATTTTGCTGTGTACATTTATCAATGTTTGAAATCAGTCAGATGCTGCCAACACCATCCTTCTCGTGTGAAAGTGCAGGGGAAACTTGTTGACTTAGTGAAATGATGACCAGTATGGTGTGACTGCTTATCCTGACTGCAGATGTTGCGGTAAGTGAATCCCGTTTTTATTTTTAATTTTCATTTATTGGCTGTTATAAATGCAGATACTGACATCTGCACAGCATCAATGCGGTTAGCTCGTTAGCGTCAGCACCGTCCAGCCCCACGCACGGGGCAATCCGCGCTAACTCGCCAACGGAGATTTGCCACATTATTGCGGTTAGGGCGTGAATGTCATTTTAACTAGATTAACGCTGACAGCACTAGTTTTAATATGGGGATACGGCATCTGTTCTTGCTCATGAAGATATCGCCAGAATATAGCAGACAAGGATGATTAGTGGTGAAGGCTGAGCCCTTTCAAGGGATTTGGTGGGAGGCAAACAATGAAGGCAAATACACTCTGGCAACCAGGCAGGAGGCCAGAAGTAAAGATGAAGACACTATAGGATCCAGGCAGGAGGCCAACAGAAGAGATGGAACCACTCTGAAGGCCATGCAGGTGGCCTACTGAGAAGGCCAGACCTCAAAGGTGGGTGAACTCTGGACCAGAGTACTACTAGACAGACACATGTTCCCCAGCTAGGAGTTCAGCCAACTCTACAGGAAGAATAGGTGAAGGCTATGGCAAATGTTAGGTCAGTCGCGTCAGCAGATATTTATACATTTATGAAACCTTGACATTACTGAACCACCTTTTCTAGTGTGTGCTCTCTTCAAAATGGGCCCCCAGAGTTCAGACTCCTGAGAACAACTGGAATCAGGCATGAGGTTTGCAATTATAGGGAGTGGTCGAGGTAGGAGGTTAGAAGTCCCAATTGCTAACATACTCAGGATCTAGAAGTGACAGGTGGCTCACCAGTTAGTGACTAGCTACCTGGGGAACTTGAGCAGGGTGGTGTGGAAACAGAGCCAGCTTAACCATCTGGATTGTTTCAGAAACTAGATCAGCCATTGGGAAGAAGCAGGGACAGGCAACAGGCTGGAAGTTGGTGCAGGCAGCAGGCTACTGGGCCACTAGCTAGCCAAGTCAGGAGGAGGCTTGAGGATGTTTTTTTTACTACTAGGCACATGATAATCTTAGCTTGAAGACTACTAGAAGACTTGCCAGCGCTTCCCTGCTTACAAAAATAAATCAATTCCACTATATTATGGATGAATAAGTCCATAGGTCCACGGTTAAGCATGGACCTGTGGACTTATTTATGCTACAGTTTAACCAGAGGACATTGCTTACTCAACTTTTTTGAACTTTTCAGAAAAGAAAAAAGATTTAGGATGTGGAAACAGAAACAAAAGTCTGAAAGAGAATACACATTTACACAGTGAGACAAAAACAAAACTAACAACAACAGCAAGTGGAAGGTGAAAACACAAAAAATCCAAAAACACCTGACAGGAAGAAACAAGGAATACAAAATGAAAATGGTTCCAGTGGTTGACTACTGACAGTACAAAGATGATCCAGCAACAAGGGGGGGATCAGCAAGTGGTATATAAACAGAGAACCCTGGTGGGAAAATAAAGACAGCAAGCACAACAGAATGACATGAATGAAGGCGAGCGCTTCCAAACAACACACACAAACATGACACATCTTTGGAATCCAAAGTTTGGTTTTGCAAATCTCAACCTTTGAAACTATTTGTGGCATAATTACTACATGCATGTAGATATGCTGAAGGAATCCATTACCTTTGCATTAGAAACAGGCTTTTGGAAGTAACCAAATTGAAGCTGAGAAATAAATACAAATCCTGAGTGGAAGAGCTCGCTTGTAGAGAATCATTAGGTTTCTTTCCATAATATTGTAGAGTCTTTGTTCTTTAGTGTCTTGTGACCTGAGAAAACTGGTATGGTGAACTTGTGATATATAAATAAAAATGAACGGAAATAAATTGGAAATTTTATGATGAAGGAAAAAGCCAAAAAACGCAAAACAACCCTCCCACAAACAAATCGAAGCTAACTTAAAGACTCCAGGCCTTTAAACACCTCGAGTGTTTATAGGTTCACAGTAAAGGAAAGTGTTGCAAAAAGTGGACGACAGATTTTCTCATTCATGTGTACAGAAGCAAACACTAAGCTACACATTTCGTTCCCATCCGTGAATGTGCAGCAGCAGCGCAGCGGTTAGGGAACTGTTAGCAGACTGTGGGCTCCACAGATCAAAGAGTGGCCCCCCGTCGTGGTCTGCGGTCCCAAGGAACACAAGCCGACATGGACCACAGCCAGCATTCACATCTCCAGCTAATTAACAGAAACCTCTTTGACGCTGTGTTATTTGCATTCCTAATGTACAGCACTCAGAGCAATATCTGCCACACATATTAAATATGAAGTGCTTGTGGGTTTGTCTAACAAGGCACCCCAGTGTTTTTAGCACAAATACATTTGTAATCACTTTAAAATGATGTGAGGGCGGCTACACAGAGGAGCTGAATTACTAAGAAATGGGTGAATTTTACAATATAATTAAATGAACATTTTTTATGAACTTGCTCGCTACATATTCTCAGATCTTTATTTGGAGACACATCGCATCACAAAGCCACTCTACTTGCACACCTGTTGTAACACAAAACAATGCGTACACTCAGTCACACGGGACTCTCACCGTTTGCTGAAATTTCAAGTGCCTTGAAGTATCCTTGTAATCTGTGCACTCACCGTAGTGGAAGAATGGCCTGAATTATAAAGCCGGCAGCTTTAAATGGCTATGATTAGCAAGCAGGCGTGTTGGGTGTCTTCAATGGTTAATTACTTGTTTGCACCAGAGTAGACCTCACATCTTTTTTGTATGGCTCTCTGTGTGTGCAAACAAACACTGGCTGGCGTGCAATAAGGAGCTGTCAGGGTGTGGGGAAGGGCTTGGTGTAAGGACTCACATCACAAGGCAAGGGCAACACTGCTGGGAGCTTTCTGCTAATGTGTGAGTATGTTTATTACTTTTTTATAGCACTAAATGTTTCAAAATCATTAGAAAAACTTCTGCGCGCTCTTCTTCAAGAGGCTAATTTGGGCTCTGATGTTCTCTTTGTGGTTTCGATTTTGCAGTTATGTAACTGTACGGGTTATGGTTAAAAGCCCTCACTGCCTGTGTTTACATGAGCACACATCTAACAGCAGAGACAAATGGGAATTGAGCTGCAGCATTCTCGCAGCATATGGACCATTTGCTGCCAGCTAGCTACGGCAGAATGACACCTGTACAGCACACTGCGATAACACAGCCGCCGTCATCTCCTTTCGTTGTGCCCTGAAAAAGAAATGTTTGGCATACATCCTTTTCTTATCACCGCCCTCTGGCCACTGCTCCACTGCTGCCCTAAAACAGCCCTGTAAGCAGACTAAAGACAAGTGGGAGGATGAAGTAGCACCTTTCTCTCCCCCATGAGAAATGAAATGATGAATTGTGTAAAATCTTATTTGGCACCTAATATTAAAAGTCGAAGATTAAGCCAGCAAAGCAAAATGCAGAAAAGAGCTGATGTAGACAGAGCAGAGGAGGGCCCATTAGAGGAACGCTCCTGTCTGTCCTTCTGTCCAGCTGGGTGACACCTCGCCCCTTAATGAGCTGTCTGAAGTCAAACAGGAGAAATACCAACACAATAAATTACCAGCCTCATCCCTCCCTGTTTGCCTTCACTCAGATATGGCTGAGTAATCGTACTATCTGGACCTGAATCGTCCAGAATGAGATTCTGTCAAATCACATTCTACAATCCACAGGGCCATTTGCATAACTACATTTGATGTTTCCAGCAATACTGGTGACATGTTTTTCTTCAGTTAATTAGATTTTGGAATTACTTTTCCGAAAGGGAAAAGAAAAATATTGCCATTTGGAAGTGACAAGATAAAATTGTGTATATGGATAATTGCATGGCAGTGTTGGAATTAGAGCTGGAGAGAGAAGGTATTTTTGCAGTTGTGAGCTAATACTCTATTCCAATTTCAGTCTGTTTAGCATGCACGCTCTGAACTGTTCCCTCTGACACGGCAAACCTCATTAAGATAGAGCAAAGTAATTCACTTGAGAACGAGAGCTAATTCTTCATATCTTTTTTTTTTCTTCTTAGAGATATAGAGACAAACTAGAATTTTTAGTGAGTACACACACTTGAAGGTAGCGCTCTCTCCTCAGCTCTTATCACAACACATTTACCACAGATCAAAGAGAAAAGGGAGAAGACGCAACCTTCAGCTACATTTGAACCGGTGCTGGTAGAAACAGAGCAGACTGAGCCCTTGTATGTCGAGCTTACTCTGGAAAAAACTGTCAAATAGAATGGACGTCTGAGCTGCATGAGACCAGTCTATGTGTGCATCTATTCCTGCTAATAAAGCACAGCTAACCTTTAGGAAGCACATGTGGAGGAGAAGGCAGGAGAGCAAATGGATAAGAGGAATAGGTGCAAGAGAGAAAGAAGGAGTGAGAGAAAAGAAAGGGACAATGCTGGGCCTGCAATGGGCAGACATCCATTAACCAAGCGCTCAGCATGGGATATGGCATTTACCAAGAACAGCCAAATGCCATGGCAATTAATCAGGGCCTTGAATGCCAGCTGTATCAATACCCCTTGTAGCCTTATGTGCAGGAGTGCAACACACACACACACCTGAAAAAGAGCTACATATATATTTTCTGTGTTTTCATGAGAAAGAAAACTGTGTAGATTTAGTGCTGTGGCTTGTCTCTAACCTTAATATTATCTCAAACTAGGACACACACGGAGAAATGGAATGAATACATCACTTACACAATCACAGTGAAAGGCCTGGGAGATGGCACACATTTTACTCTGCAGGGAGTTGCAAATTGCTTTTGAATAACCAAGGTCTAATTGACAGGAAAAGAATACGCTGTCACTTCGCTGGTGCGACTGTCATTAACACATTTTTCATTTTGTACATGCTCCAAGGCATTATTGTTTTGTTGGCCCCCAATCCTTCCCTGGTGCAGTGAATATGTTTTAAAATGGTTGTGAGCAGAATGTTAGCAACACAACACTCCCCGAGGGGAACAAAACACAAGAACAATCGGCTCATTAGAAGCAGAAACACTTCAAACTACAATATGGCTGGAATACACTCAGAGGAGAGACAAAGTCAGCGAGGGAAGAGCACAGATGGATGGATAGGAGGGACAGGGGGAGATAAAGGCACACCAGCAGAGGAGCAGAAACATTATGTTCGACACACAGAGAGCTTAGTGTGCACAAGAGAAATCTACCGTTGCGGTGAGGACGACTCCCGAACGGGAAGAGATTTGGGAGGGAGGTCTTATAATTAGATTACAGTAATCCAGTTAAGTGCTACCTGTTATACTGCATGTTTATACTGAGTTTAATATAAAGCAGTAATCACTTTATGCTCTCTGGAAGGTACTCAAAGGTATTTTCATATGGAAATGAGAATTTAGATAGCGAAAGCATGCTCTTTGAAGCAGTCTATCTCAAGTCTACACAAGTATTTAGCTCGTAGTAACAATGAAAGACAAGACCTTTGTTTGATTTACTATAGCAGAAAAAAGCAGAGCAGCTATTGGAGACTCTTTTCTTTTATCCCAGCGAGTCATAACAATGCGTCAGTGCGCCAGCACGAACAATATCAGAAATCTTTAACTGAAACAGCTAAAAAGAGTTTAGACCTATTAGTTCCTATCCATGCTGCACACAAACTCTGCTGGGGTTTTTGAGCATGTAGGTCACACTGGAGAAGTATCAAGATAAAGTATCCTTAAAATAGAATTGTCACCATTCGTTCCAGTCAAGCTGCAGTTTACATCTATGTTTCTACAGACTTGTGTAGAGAGGACCGTCAAAGGCTTTAGGGTCTAATTAGGTGGGAAACTTGAACATCATCTCCCTTTCTGTTCCTAAGTTATGATGCTGAAAATTATGTTTTATCGACAACGTTAAAATGTCTAATTAGCTCATCCATGAGTCCAGTTGAATGTTTATGCCAGAAAAAACAAGCTATACATGTTCATATGGAAGCATGAATGTCAGGCTACTACTCTCACACGTACAAAAGAAAGGGAGAATGCACAGAAATGTGATGATCCAGCTTCATTGGAAAAAGAAAAAAAAAAACAACCAAAAAAAGACTAAATTTAAAAACCTCGTCGTCAAATTGCAGTTAGGTTATCTTGCAATATTTTCAAATCACATCATATACTTTGACATTAGCGAGCCACTACAGTTTTAAGAAGAAAAACATAATGTACAGTCACTGTACTTCAGCCAGGTACACACTGAGACACTGCCTGTTTAACTGAGTGTTTGCACTTGAAGAATTACCTCTACCCTCTTTATAGTCAGTTGTAATTACAAGCTGGTGTGAAGATAGTCCCTAAAGTGATACCAAAGATTTATACTTTAACACTCCAAAAGGGGACCAGTACTCATTAGAAATCTTACAAAATATTGCTTAAGCACATCAGCTTCTCTGAGGATCTGAATTCTTCCCCTTGCAACCAATAGCTGTAATCTGGGCTTCCCTACCTTTTGAATGATTCCATCTGCCAGCCTTGTTTCTCCCCTGTGAAGACCTCTGTCATGCAGAGCTTCTTCTCTTTAACAAGTGTGCCTATAAAAAGAATAACAGTATAATTCAGAGCTTTTTGAAGGACCTTACTGTGACAGCTGCACTGAGACATGGATGTCCCAGATACCCCAAACAACTGTCCGAGCCATATCGCTGACCTGAGTCTGGGTTCTGTGTGAAAGGGAGGGACAGATGGAGAAAGGCTGGGAGAAACAGTGGGAGTATTTGACAGACACCAGCCTGTCTCTTAACATGCTAGATGTCTTGCAGCAATATAGAGGGAGGCTGAAACAGTTCTCGGGGTCTCTAATGTTTTGTTCAGAGTTTAGAGTTGGCTAATATTTTCCGGGACACATCATTTATAATTCATTCAGTTTATTGAATCTCTCAAACATCACTCGCAGTCTATTAATATCACATTCACAGCTTGATGAAAGTGTTCTCCTGCATGACATAACTGCAAACACAAGCGGTTTGCGTTCATTGTTTGTTAGTCTGACAAAGATAAGATTTATAGACCAGCAGCAGGCAAACACTGGCTCCAAGGGCAAGTATGGCCATCGAATAAAAGCTGATGATCTCGCTGTTGTGCATCGTGACTGTGTATATGACTTGCATTAAACCCAAAACAGGTTGCTGTTTTGGGTTTAATGTTTTCCTCCTTGGTGGAGGAATAACAGCATCTTATTTTAATTAATGCATAAATGAAACAGTTCACTGACTGCTGAGTCTGGTAACCTATTAACTGCTTTTTAAGTCTCCTAGTGCAACACAAAGTGCGTCTATGAGTTGTTTTACTAAATAAACACAAAATTGGTGACTCATGCAGCTGAAAAAAGGAAAAAAAAACCTTCCCTCAGATACAAGCCTAAAAGATCACTTTCATGTGATTTATTCCTAAAACAAAGCAAAACAAAACAAGCTAAAGCACTCATTGCTGAGAAAGCACGACCACTTCTTTAGGCATACATGCAGCTGGGATGAAGCATAATCTAAATATGAATTTAGCTTTAAAAACATGAGCAGTTTATTAGGGAGACAACGGGGATTCATGATATGGTTATGGCAAAAAATCTAAATCAAAATCAAAAGCATACTTTTCGTTGGCTTCTTATATATTTAGTATATTTATTTTCTCCTACAAATACACTACATTGACATACCTAACGGTCACATCCTCACTGCCCGGTGTTGTCGACCTGACGTGGGCTAGCATTATCTTGCAGCGACCTCTACCGACTATTCGTATTAAAGCGTCGCCGTCGAGTAAAGTGTGGACTAGCTAAGTGTTGAGCGCGGTTATGAGTGGATAACTGTTCGACACACTGCACACTGAGCAGTTCGCTGCATGTTTGCTGTCAGGATCTCTTGACACGTCGTGTTTAGATACCCACCTGACACACAAGATGGCGCCACCAGCTTTAGTGTGCTACTTTCACAACAGGCAGGCAGGCAGGAGTCGCTGTGGTGTACTTTCACCTGGCAGGACTGACTGAAAGGCATCAAATTATCTGCGTATTTCTTAAAAAATAAAATAAAATAATCAAAACTGTAGCTGGCTGCGGGGGTGAACTCCAGATTTGAGGTGTGTGGGATAATCTAGCATACTAACTTAATCCCTTCACATCACCCTTTTCCAAATGCATCCTCCATCCTCCTCCGTCTACATGAACCCCAGCACAGTTTCCTTATCCTTTAAATGTTTTCAATTAAATGCTTCAAATGCCATTTTCTGTGCATTAAGATAACAAAATGTCACAGAACAAAACAACACACACGCTCTTAATGTTTAACATTAGGAGCGTGTGGCACATGAAGCATATTGATGACAGGGGAGGAGGGGGGGCAAGGAGCCTTTAGCATTTCAGGCAAGTCAGGGAAATCCTTCAGCTGTTTTCCTGATCAGCAGTGCTGAGCTGGATCGCTATAGAGACCTAAGCAGCTCATCTGTTACCTCATAGTTGTGCTGTCACTGGAGAATAATCTCCTACCTCTTTTCATGATTTATAAAAACTGGAATAAGTCACACAAAATATGAGTGAACTCAGCTAAAAAGGCTGAAACATGACATCAACATCTGACATCTATTGCCCTGGAGGCCTGAGTGTGTGTGTGTGTGTGTGTGTGTGTGTGTGTGTGTGTGTGTGTGTGTGTGTGTGTGTGTGTGTGTGTGTGTGTGTGTGTGGAGGGTACGGGGACAATATGCTTGGATTACACAAGCTCATCCAAGAGCCATGGGAGAGAAGGAGAGAGAGGGGTGCAGCAATAACCTGTGGATCACTTCTCCCTGAGTCAACATCAAGACTCTCTGTTTATTTTTCATTATTTCCCAGAGGCACTGAGCTCCTGGAAGAGAGGCCTCATACGCACTAACAACATCTCATCCGAACTGGAGCCTCTATCTTAACGGCCCTATTTTTAGCGTTGAAAACTGCTGCAACTCTGAGGAGAAAATGACAGCTTTTCTCTTTGTGTTAGCTGCCGTTTTTCTCACAGATATAACAAAGGTTTTGCAGATATAACAACAGGCTGCACCCCGGGAGACGAGCCTATCATCTGTTTAAGTATCGCTCTGAGAATTGTTTTTGTTTTTAGCAATAGAGCTGTTATTACAGTGAGTCTGACACAGGTGAAATTACCACGAGTGAAGAGAGAGACGCGGTTACTGCAGAGAGCAGATCATTCAGGACGCCATAACACAGCCGTAAAATAGCCCTGTTAAAGCAGTGTGTTACAAACCGAGTTAACACAACCACCGCAGCACCTTTAGCAGTCACTGTGGCTGACTGGTTTGGCAAATGGTGCCACACATGCGCAAAAAAAGATCAGTCAGATTTTCTACAATAACCTGTTCTGACATGAACACTATGGAGTTTTACAGTAACAAGTCACTTATCACTGAGAGTGTTCTGGTCCGCTTCTAACCTGACAGGGCATGAATGCTAACATTTTCGTTTTGAGCTAATTCCCACAGTCAGTTCCAGGAGGACCTTTGGTCACGTGTGTCAAGTGAATTTATTTTTTACATGACTGTATTCAGGAACCAGGTCTGTAGAAGGTCGGTATTTACATAAAAAAATTTAATTTAATTTTTTAAATGTCATTTTAGTCATCACAAAAAAGCAGTCAGACAACAGAAGCACTTTCACTTTGAAGTATTGTCTTGTTGTTGTTTGCTTTGACGAAATTTCATGTCATTTGAGGACTAGCGAACCTGAAATGATACGCTTGGTTATTGCATTAGCATTAAAGGCTAAAAGATGACGATGCTACAGTATCCAGACAAATCAGTGGCAGTGCACGTTGTACAGAAAGAAACGTACATTTCTTTTCATTTTAAGCCAGTGAAAAGTCAACCTCTGTGATGAGTGTGAGAAATTAGCTCAGTGTTACCCAACAGCATTGAAAAGCATTAGTCAAGCTAGCCGCTAGCTGTTGGGTATGAACAAGCTAGTGTTCATACCCAACAGCAGAAACCAGGAGTGTGATGTAAACAGCAGCTGTGCGTATTGTTCCTTATGATTGTTTGAATTTGATTGTGTGATTTAGCATTTTATGAACTCTTAGTATTAAATATTAATATTCATCTGTTCAATTTGCAGATCAAGGAAGCAGTTCTCACCCATTACTGGTGTATAACTGCGTTTCTTCGCACCTCCATTTCTAAAGATATCACCCCTCGCCACATTATTCATGCAGCACTTTTCACCTTCTGCTTCATTCTGATTGCTTTCCTTATACCTGACTTCGTCACCAGGCAGAATGTTTTCTAAGCCAGAGGATAACAAGCTAAGCCTGTGTTTGCCTCATTGTCAGAGCACAAACACTGCTAATACCAGTCCGGGTGCACTGCCATTGCTGCTGGGCCTCTCCCAGTGGGGCGTTGGGTAGACTTGTGTTGACAGTGGTGTTACTCTGGAAAGCCTGATGATTCACACACAGCGTTGTGCCAATCTGCGGGTCTCAACACACCAGCAGCGCATACGCCTCGCAGGCCAGCCGGTGGCTGATTGCGCAACGACAGGACGCCAAAGACTTTCTTTAGTTGAGCAGGCTCACGACTAGAAAACAAAATCCAGTGGCTCTTTTTCTTGGCCACACACACATGCATTTATTGTGCAATATGCAATTCTCACTAGGACAGTATGAATCAGCACTTACTGGAGGACTAACCAAATAAATTTAGCTGCCTCTCAGCCTGCTCGACAGTAAATCTCTTGGCATTTAAGCCTATTTATGGCTGTCAGTGGGTAAAAGAATGGACGTCAGCAGTGTTTTCACCACTGTGACGGTTTTCGGTTAGGTCAAAAGTCAATAGGGCTTTAGGGCATCAGCGGAGAGCAAATGTTGTTATCGCATCAGCCAGAGTTAGCTTGCCACTTTTTTAAGAGCTGTATTTAGAGCTGTATCTCTCTTTGAGAGCAGCAATTGTGTCTGCTCAGCTTTTTTTTCACGCTTGACACTCAAGCCCCTTGGCCCTCAGCGCAGTTGAGAGCCATGCCGACAGTTAGCACCTGTAATCTGAATAGCTGAGGTCACCTTTAGCACTTGGGACTACTTGTCCTCTTTGTCTTTCACATAAAGTCCCTCCCTCTCTTGTATCTGGTGTCTTTCTTTCTTCTCTCACCCTCTTTATCTGTCTTGTGACAGATAAAAAAAAATAAAACAAGAATAAGAGTGGGAACTGGAGCTGATACAGGTGGTGAGAAGATGTGCGAGGTTCACCCCGAGTGAAACGTGAGAGAAGACCATTCAGATAGACCAGGGAAACTATTTTTCTCTAATGGCTTCCAGAGAAGGCAAACACCAACTAGTGCTGTCCAGATGTAATCTGTAGTCGCTGCTTTCTCGGCTTTTTTCGAAAATGAATATATTACCTTGTTTTACCAAAGTAGCTGGATAATTTGTTCCATTTCAGGGGGAGGGAGAGGAAGGCAGGCGACAGTCAGGCGAGCAGCCGCACAGGTTCAGGCCTTGTTGGAGAGTATCACGTAGCTGCCTTTTATGACCTGCTTAACACCAGAGAGTTGAACACAGCCGCGTGTTGTGGAGTATATGACATGGTGTGAATGCAGCAGAGGTGAAACATGTAATAATCATTTTTTGAAAAAAGCTCACGTTCGTGTGTATAAAAGTAACAAGGCTACATGGAAAGAGAGCGAGAGGTTTGTGTTTGTCTGCAGTAAATTACACTGACGCCTGCTTCTCTGGATCCAATGAAAGAAATTGTTTTTGCTACAGCTTTCCACTGTTTAAAAGGGAAACACTATTGTGACTGTGCTCACATGCCAAGGGAAAACCCTGATGCACGCTGTTTACTGGATACACAATTCTAAGATTTCAGACAGACGCTTTTGGGCAGAATAGGTCATTTGCATAACAGCGTGTGTTTGCCTCAACTACCCTCTGTCTCTCAAGACCATCACAAATTGCCAAACAGTATTTATCTTATGTATATAAGAGCTCCCCCCATCATGTAATGTGAGATAACACATATGTCTCTGTTTAAAAGCCAATGAGTGTTCCCTAATGGGATGTGTGAGAACGCTGTAAGAAAAAGAAGCAGAAGCTTTATGTTTTTATGTGTGTGAGTCTAAGCCAGGAGAGGATAGGTGGTGAATATAAATGCAGGAGAAGAGGTGTGGGTGTTTATGGTTGAAAGAAAGAGGTTGAGGAAGAAAGGATAAAGGAGAGTCAGCAGAACAAGGAACATTTGTCCTGACAGAAACCAACAGGAGCCACCATTCAAACACGGCCGTCTGTGAGTGTGTGCGTGTCATGTTTATCACTGCTGTTTATTATGTATGTCGGAGCCAATATGTTTATATGACTCCACTTTGGCTCAGGACACTGATCCTCAATTCCTTGAAAGATCACTGGAAGGTCCCTCTGTGGACACTTGGCTCCAGCTTTTCAGAGGGAGAGGAATAACAATTGCCTCTGTGATATCTTCCACATGCACTCTGTGACGCTTTGCTCTTTTTTTGTCTGGCTATTTTGTGCCTCATCAGGCATGCTGGAGGTTGAGCGGGAGGGAAGAAGAAGAAGAGAGAGAGAAAAGGGTAAAGGAAAGTGAGTGGGAGACCGGAAAAAGTGAGAGCCGATCCTGAGTTTCAGCGGAGAGTCGGCAGCTACGCAAACAGTGGATAAAGTTTGGGTTGGGGAGGGCGAGTGTGAGTTGGGGAGAGCGCCGAGCAGCTGAGGGAGAAAGGATGGATGGATGGATGTGGAGAGAGAAGAAGGGAGAGAGCGAGGCGCTCGGCAGAGCCACTCAGTCTAGACTCCAGATGTGCAGGCAGCAGCAGTGTGGCTGTTTTGGCCCCCACCAGGCTGCTCTGGGAGTATCCCCGGCACATGTCCCCACGCCGCCTGTAAATCACCCCAGCCAGGCCTCAGGCAACACTGCAGCCACAAAACCCCTCCGCCCGGACCCCCAAAACGGGCTGGCCAGCGACAGACAGACGCCGATGAGCCCACTGTGCCGCATTATTCCTGTAATAGTTTCCCTCGCTGCCTATGCGAGATAGAGAGGGCTCCAAGTTTGAAGCGTTACCACCCTTTTCCATGCGCACCTTTTTGCTCTTTCATTTTTATGTGCATGTTTGCATGTGTGTGTAGGTGTTCCCCTAAGCACAGATGATGCCCACCAATACACAGCTGATTATAGATCAGAGAGGAATGCAGCTCTGTGTCATAAATGCTCTCGTCTCCCCTCATTTAGCCCCACCACAACTTGTCTGCTCGCTCTGCTCCCTAGTCTCACTGGCACCAGGGTATTCCTTCAATAGCACATAGCTTCCCATACTTCACATCCACTCCAACATCCACAGAGTGCGTTCACACAATTACAGATTCCTGCTGGATGGAAGTGTGTGTGTAATCCTTTCCCATCAGCGCTCAACACATAATTAGATGTTGGACTGGGAGGCCCAGCCCATATATAGTAAGCAATGCAGACCACAAACATGCAGTTAAATCCAGATTTCTTATTGTACTCTGTCAGGCCAGAATGAGCTATTTTAAAGGAGAAACAAAGTCTTTCAGTGGGTCACCGGGCGGCGTTTATAACATCCAAGTCCAGGCGAGCAGGAACACAGCAGGAGAAGGAGGCCTGTGTGTGTGTGTGTGTGTGTGTGTGTGTGTGTGTGTGTGTGTGTGTGTGTGTGTGTGTGTGTGTGTGTGTGTGTGTGTGTGTGTTTCCAAACCAATCCTGAGCTATTGTGCAAAGTGCTGAAGTCAACACTCAGCTGTTCAAACAGGTAGCATGGGAACACTGGAGCAGTGTTTAAGTTGATCAGGATCCTCTGAACAAACAGGTGAGCTAAAGAAAAAAATGTGGAGGATAGTGAATACATCTGTGCGTGTGTGTGTGTGTGTTTGTTTGTGTACACTCAGCCGTGACTGAGGCCATGTGAAAAGAGACCGTTTCCCCTCCTGTCCACTGTGTGTGTGTATGGGTGTGTGTGAACAGGTGAGCAGCCACTATTTTGTGTCCAACCAGTGGCAAGTGAAACACACAAATACACCTATTTACACACTACTCTCATGCAAACAAATCCCTACTGATCCTCTTCAACATAACACTGCGCACTCATGGTGAGATTCCAGGAGTGGCAGTGCTCACACGCTCTTTTCCTGGGAGAGAGGAAGATACACATCACTCCAGCATGTGTGAGTCTATGCGCTTGCACTTTATGGTTGTTCAAACGTCTTGACTGAGTTGTTCATCGTTACTGGGATACAGAGTTAGGCGTCCCAGCATCGAGGGGCCAGAGTTTGAATAAGAAGCTGCAGGAAACAGCAGCTGACAGCGCGTGGAGTTCTCAAACATCTAAGGTTAACTAGACTTTAACCTCTGCGCCGTTGGATGAGAAAGCTGCTAAAACACAGCAAGGACCTCCGGCTGCACTGTCATCAGAAGCTCAGGCCTCATTAAACTATGAAGTGTGCAAGACTCAAACATATCAAGACGGTGAGAGTGATGGTGCTATGTATGCTGCCCCAAACAGCCACAGAGATCAATTTAGAGTTAATACCAATGCTTAAGTAACTTTCAACACTTCACCTGTTACAGTGTTCACCATTTATATTTGCTGCAAAGTCTTAGTTACCAATAACTAAGGCAAACAATCAAAGACTCAGAGAAATGTTAAGGGCTAAATCAAATGGTAATTAATGGGAATTTATACTGCAAAAGTCTAGTCATATTTACCTCTCCAAGTTTATATTCACACATATGTCGACTTATTCTATGCACACATTGGCTACTGCACACACTGACACATGGATGGATGCATCATGGGCAGTCTGGAGTTCAGTATGTTTTACATTTGACATGCAAACTGAAGGAGCCAACTTTGATTACTGGATGACCAGCTGTACCTCCTGAGCTACAGCCACTCCCAGTGAATTCATGGTTCCAAGCAAGAAGCAATCTCCAAGGCTGAGAAACAAAGATGAACTTGGTTCTGCCAAAGGTTTCTTCCTGTTTAAAGGGAGTTTTCCCTTTCCACTGTTGCCAAGTCCATGTTCAAAGATGGTCGTTCGATTGTTGGGGTTTGTTAGGATCTGTTATTGTAGGGTCTTTACCTTATAATAAAAAGCACCTGGTTCTGTGATTTGGCACTATATGAATTGAATTGAATTGTTAGCTGCGTCTGTGTAGGGACACAACTTGTGAACCCAGCTCTCTACTGTTACCATACAACTTACAGAGGCAGAAGGTTGGTCCAAGGTTTATGTAATTACACTTTAGCTAGTAGTAGTTGACTTTCCAGAGGTTATATTTTTAAATAACATCATAGTTTCCATAACACACCAGAATTACCTGTTTCAATGATCAGTTGACTACTCACGACAGTGTGAGTTTAACCAACGACTCGCAATTATTCAGTGACTTTTAAAGCATTTAACTTGTGGTTTTGAGGAAAGTTTCTGAGAATGGCAGACACATCTTGAAAGCCTGCTAACTATTCTCAACAGCCTTCATTTTATACCACAAGAGGGCCACCTATACCATCTCACATCCTCTTGGGGTCCACAACAGATAGGAGTCTGTGTGTCAGTGTGTATTTACATGAGTGTCAGTTAGCATGCATGCATGAGCAGTCCTGAGATGGGGGGATTGCAGGAGACAAGGCAGTCAGTCAGAGGGCTTTGGGCTCACCTAGTTAATTAGTAACAGGGCCTAGGCCACAAACAAGCCAGCAGCAGCCGCCTGGCTAGCAGTCATCATGTGAAACGGCTGGAGGGGTGAACATCTCCCTGACGCAGCAGATAGAGCTGTTCAAAGAGCTTATCTCAGGCAGCCTGGCCTCGACTTATCTGATCTGACCCCAGCTCATGCGCCTCCTGTTGTACTATGTTTCATTTGGTGTACCACGAGAAGGTCACTCCATACATTTAAGGGCGTTGCGTGTGTTGGAATCTGGTTATATAGTTAAATGCTTGGGTTGGATGTCAACCAAGCCGACGTGAGGTCACCAACAGTTGTAACACAGTAAAATGAAAGGGGGCAGGGTAAGGAGCTGCATATCAAATCAGCCAAAGGTAATGTTACTGTTACGACGCAATCTGAAATCGCTTAAGCATACATTCGCACAGTGATTTATGAAGTGATTTATGGGAATGTTACTCAGGCAAGCTCTGTGGCCTGAGTGGGAGTGTGTCGCTGTTTTAAGTGCTCAAAGTTGTACAAGAGAAATCTGGAGTTAACGCAGAGCGGTTTTAACTAAATGTGAGGGAAAAAAGAAATCAACAGCAAGTAATAAAGACAAATAAAGAACTTTCCTCCTGACTAATATAGATAAATAAATATTCTGCATTATTTATCTTTATTAGGCTGCTGGTGTTGCTGAGTCTTTGTTTTTGTTTTCCCCACAAATCTGGAAAGTAATCAGTAATCTGTTCAAAATTACATTCTTCAAACAGCCCCCTGAGCTCAGCGTGAGTGTGTACTCATCCTGCAGGTGATCGTTTATTTTCTATTATATGCTAATAAGCAGTGTTGCATCTTTCAAATGAGCCACTGCACAGTAATTACATACCCACTCTAAGCTTTTCTCTCTTGGCACCGGCTGGCTGTGGGCAGGGACGAACAATTCAGGCACAATTTAGCTACAATGCTGCAGTAATTGTTGTTGCCCACTGTCTCCCCCAGGGGTGACCCCTCACTTCCCGAAACACAAACACATGGAGATACAGATGCACACACTCACACACATTAGCACACAATGTTGACACAGCTTCAGCAGGGACAACCCCCCCCCCCACCACCACCCCACTCTACACCATGACAACACCCCCCCCCCCCCCCCCCCAACTCTCCTCTTCCCCCTCTTTTGCCTTCTTGATCCCTCATCCCACCGTCCCTCCCTGCACATGCACTCACACACACACACACACATCCACACACACACACTGCTGTTTGGTGGAGATCAGAAGCCCAGCTCAGAGGCCCCACACCTGGGCATGTTTGCGGAGGAAGCGGGCCCTGGGCGGGCTGCGCTCCATGCGCCTGTCGACTGGCTCCACCAAGTCTGGCCAGCTGTGCTCCTGGCCTGGCCTCGCGCTGTGGGGGCTGTGCAGCTGGGAAAGGCATGTTTCCCAAAAGAGGAGAAAAAAAGGACAGGGAGGGGAGGAGGGAGAGAGAGGACACAGAGAAGAGAGAAAGAGAGGGAAAAAAGGGGCTTTAGGTTATTTCGAGCTCATTACACATTCATCCCTGAGCTCTTCTAAAGCATCTCCTTTTATATAGAGAAAAAAAATTCAGGGCTAAGCTGGTTAATACCTTGGAAGTGCTGAGTTAATGATTAGATTTTTCTTATGGAATTACCAGCCAAGTTTCTATGATTTGAAGCAATCAATAGAAAACTTACACGCAAAGAATGATCTTGGCTCTCTTTTGTTGCAAAGACTGTAGTATTTGTTGACATATTCTCATGAACAAAGATGACTCATATGAAGGATTCCTTGCCTTTTTCCTCCAGAATATTAGGCCAAGTACTAACACTATATATTTTGAAGAATAACGCCATCATTTTTCTAGACTTAAACATTTTTTTTTGACAAAATGCAACTGTTATCAGTGTTTTATTGCAGTTTAATGAAATAAAGCATTTAATTTAAATGGAATCTGAATCCTAGATTTTGTTATTTGGCAGATATTCCAGCGGGATGTTACGCGTGGTGGATACAGTACACGCACTATAAACTTTCAGCAGTTTAAAGAGCTGACAAACAAGCTGTTGCAGCCTTTGCTGTTTTAGATGTCACTTCTTCCTGTGTGTGTACTTAGCCTGCTGCCATGTGGAGCTCCTCAAGGGCGACCTAGCCCAGCAGTAGCCTCAGGAAGTGAGGGATGTGTGAAGAGTCTGCAGTGTTTTCCTGTCACTCAGCACTCTAGGGAACAGCCGACCAAGCTGGGCCGGGCTAAGCCTGGAGGACCAGGGCCAGCGCACTGCAGAGCTCGGGGTTCCCCTTGGAATATGCCCAGAGCACAGGTCTCGTCTCGGGCAGGAGACACTGCCCTGCCCACCCTCATTCCCATGATCCTTTAGTGCTAGAAACTACATCACATAAATGAGGATTGATTGAGAATAACCACACCTATTGTTGTTTTTGTTGTTTAAACCAGAAAATACCAGAGTTTTTGTATTAATTGTCCTCTTTTTGCTCTACTGGCATAGTTCAGATTCTGGACTCTCATCTTATCTGTGTAAGATGTTAACCAAGGACTTTTGAACCTTAAGTGGCTGCACTCATCAATAAGTATCCCTTGGGCTTGTTTGACTACGCATTGAGTGTTCAGGTGAAACAACACTTGTTATCCAGTCCAACTATTTATTGCCCCTGCCCAGTCCTTCCCCTCAGCAAACCTCAAACATACAAGAGCCTCTGTGCAAACATAGAGGAGGAATACACTAAATCCCATTTGTCCTTGCTGCAAGACATAGTGTCTGCTGAGACACGGTGGGTCTGCAAGGAGCCACATCAATCCAGTTCAAAGGCGATTCTCACAGTTTGGCCTCTATGCAGAAGGATGACATACTGCTTCTTAGTCCCTACTCCCTGCGGTCCTCTGGCCTGATCCTGGGCCTGCCATCCTGCTGTCACCAAGTGGCCTCGGCGGCCAGATGGACGTACAGAGAGGAAGCAGCATAAGGTGGACATATGCTTGTGAAAAAAGGAAGGTGCTGTGACAGGAAGTTTATTTGTTCCCTTTGCTGGTAACATATGACCTCCAAAGATAAAAATGTTGCATTGCATGTATTGATTAAAAGGTGATGTTTCGCAGGATTGGGATACACCTAGAGCTCAGACAGAAAGGCATGAAACATCAAACTACTGCCTGTTTCTGACTGTAAGCCTGCACTTGCTCACCTACTGAGTCCTCCTTCTTGCGGGCTGCCTGTGCACTGTCCTGTCTGCTCCACGACAGAAGCCTGTTCATAGGTTTGGCGTACCGACTAGAGCCAGTCTCTGCTCGCTACCCGGGCCTGCAGACCTACACCCACTACATTCCTCCACTCGCAGCCAGAGGGGAGGGAGAGGTGCTAGATGAGGATAACATCAGTGCTAATGGACGGGACAACCTGGTGTGATATTGTAGGATATTTTCTCCAGATCAGCAGGTATAAACTGTTTCTTGTGCCTGGGTCTGAGATCATATGGCTGCATGATATCTGTTAGGTTAATTTAGCAGTAATGCTGGCCTACCTAGGGTTTCTCTCTTAGAAGAATATCTATCTCTGGGGAATCAAATTCGCTTTGCATTTGAATCAAAATAAACCTGCAGCCTAGCAGAGTAAATGGAAAAACAGTACAGGGGGGAAGCTCTGGAGACACAGAAAGAAAGATAGAAAAAAATCCCTGACAAAGGCAGAAAGAGAGAATTATCTCCCCAGCTGTCTGTGCATCAGGAAGTTTCTCCCAGAGAGTCAGCTCTGGCCGGCCTGATCACAGAGGCAGCACAGGAAGTCCCACAAAAAGCAAAGGAAGTGAGCACCAGCTCCAGGAAGTGATTTTTTTGCAGCTTCGGCTCCACGAAGTCTGGATCCTGAAGGGAGGGAGGAGGGAGGAGGAAGGGAGTCAGCCCAGCTGAACACCACAGTGTGAGAGAGTGGAGGGAAAGAGAGGGAAAGACGCATAGAGGGAGGGAGGGAGAGGCAGATTAAGGCGTAGTGACGGCAGTGACAGCTGTCTCAATGCCGCCAGCTGTGTGTCATTTACTGAGTGCTTATAAAAATGAGCCTGGCACCAGGGAGTGATGTTCCCAATGCAGTGGCGCCAGGCGCTCCGCTTCAAATGACATTGGGTGCCACCACCGACTTCCTCTCAACCTACACATGTATACACGCAGAGAAATGAAAGAGCCCAAAAAGCTCAATTCAGCACAAGTAAATACAGGCTGCAAGAGGCATGCTTTCAGCTGCTGCTTCTTCTGCAATCTACTCCAGTCGACAATAGAAAACTGTTTCCACAAAGCGTCTAATTACACAATGCTGGGATCCAACAGTACCGGAGCAAACACACAGTACATCAGGACAAACAGATTAGTGGCTCCAGTAACAACATCTCCATCGTACCCCAGTCTCTCTCTCTCTGTCTTTCTGCCTTTCTCACACAAACACAAACACACACACACACACACACACACACACACACACACACACACACACACACACACACACACACACACACACACACACACACACACACACACACACACCTGTGTTCACACGTTTTTTGACTAAGCCCAGTGTTTTGCATGTAAATAGAGTGTGTCTCTGTGCTGAGGAGGTGCTAACTTCCTCTGTGTTGCACCTGGACCAACTGCTTATCTGCATAAAGAGAGAGTGAGTAAAGTAGAGCTGTAAGGATGGAGAGAGAGCGATAGGAAAAGAGATGGAAAACACTGTAGGCGTTAAAAGGTTAAAAGCTGGTAACTCTTAAAGCAGCTAACTCTACGCTGTTCCTTTTGAAAAAGGGTGTTTGTTAGGACAGGAGTCTGGCCTATGAAGTAAAGAGGAATGTTTAAATGTAATCAGCTGATAATGCAATGATACTCTTAGACAGCTATTATCACTTTGATACAAATAAAAGCCAATCTGGTTTTCTGAGAAATCGCACGTCACTATGCTGAAGCGTTTAAGGGCTTATCAGTGACAGCATTTCTATCTGGCCGCAAGTGGCAACTTCACTGCAGCTGGAAAATTAAGTCTCTAGACCAGAGAGAGTAAAAATGCTTTTATGCTCTCATTTTTGCTGGTTGTCCACCTATTGATTTTTGGAACCTGCTGCTGCAGCTAGGTTGAAGACAACAATCAAATTCTACCACAGTTTTAATGATCTATCAGCGCAGTAGATCAGAGATTCACATATTATACAGATGGAAATGCTGCAACAGTTTAAAAAAAGATTACTTTCTGAGAAAAATTATGCAATTTCTTTGGCTCGGGTTTTGACTTCTCCTACATCAGCACTGATGTGGCTGTATCATCTAAGTATCATTCAGGAAAATACTGTACCTGCTCCTTAATGGCAAGCATAAATATGACCTTACCAGTGGCAAGGCACGACGAACACCTTGTATTAAAGGCCCCAGTATACTATATATATATATATATATATATATATATATATATATATATATATATATATATATATATATATATATATATATATATATGGGCTATATGGGCTATATGGGCTATATATGGCAGAAAGAACAATGTGGACATGATGTTAATCTGATATTAAATTTGTCTGACAGCTGGCTGAAGTAGCTGTAGGTGCTGGCGATCAAAAAGTCTGTGTTTCAGTTTTGGTGAAGTTTGTATGTTAGCAGAGGCAGGGGGTAGTGCAGTACACATGCCAATTTACAGTACTTAAATAGTATTTTCAGGGATCTTTGTTTTGAGTATTTCTTTTTCTGATTTTTTTTTAAACCTGTACTCCTTATATTTTGAAAACAGCCTCTTTATTTTAGATTTAAGATATTTGAGGGGAGTTATTATTTCACACCTTGAAACATCACACCGATTTAAACGTAAATGGAAGGAACAGCGTAGACAAAGAGATAAAAGAGCCAAAAATGTGTGCTTGCTAGCTAACAGTAGAGTTGTTATACCTCTGAGGAAAAGTGAGATGTTCCCTCTCACAGATGGAGGAAGATGTAAGAAAGACAAAAGAAGAGAGGAAGAAGATGAGTTATTTTAAAAGGACTGGTCAGTGACATTTGAAAACTAGAAATCTACACTCAACAGATATTCGAGCTACACACGATGTCTTGGTGAAGTTTAGTTTCATTTTAAAAATACACTTATTTACTTGCTTACTTCGAGAGTAGCAGATGTCACATTCAATCTAAGGTGTTGATGCTGATTCGACTGACCCACTGAATTTTCCCTTTGTGCTATCGTTATGCGGAGTGTTGGAACTCAGCCATGATAGCTAGCATCTGCTCATAGAAGCTAGTTTCCCTTGTAACAAGAAGTCGCCACAGCATGTAGCTCTGCAGGTTAGACGTGGCAGATTTTTATGCCAGATTCCCATCCTGATGTAACCCCAAAGGTATTTGTGCTTTCCGCTGGAAATGCACCAACAACCTTTCGCTTGTTAAGCAAATGTGTAAACCACTACATATAACACCTGCTTATATCGTGCTGAATAGCTTTGCTAAATCCACAAAGAGCTGTAGCACTGCTCAGCTGATCACAACCTATATACAAAATGTGCTTCTGCTCAAAATTATTGTGACTTATTTATGTGATTGTTTTCCTCACGGTGCCAAATCCCATTTTAACCCTATACTATTTTTCTGCTTAGGTACGGAGGTAATATTAGGTTATAGGTTTTTTAAATGAATATTATGTTATTACTATATTAATATGACATTAGTTTCGGTCTGCTAGTTTGCAGCTGGTAGCAATGTCCTCCAAAGAGCTGTTTTTTACTTTTACACCTTAAGTGCATTTCAGAGCCAGTACTTTTTCAGTTTTACTTAAGTAAAAGTAGACTATTTTTTTAAATACACGTACTGTGTACTTCCATTTAAGTGGTACATTATTTGGGCACCTCCTTATATTACTTAGAACTATTTGCCAGGTACCTGTTTGTGTAGCTAGGTTAGCTTGCTAGCGTTGAAAGCTAATGCTATTGTGCTGCTCATGAAAGGTATCAGCTAATAGGTTAGCTGATAGCTTAGCACTCCAGCTTCATGTATGTCCATATATGGTTATAAGTCTTTAAAATTAGACTTCACAAAACATCACTATGGCCATCTTTTATATAAAGTATATGGCTGCTTTATCTGGACTTATTCTGTATCTGTAAAATGCACTGTTTCCCCTTGTCTTATCCAAACTTTTCTACTTCCATTTGCTGAAAAGTAAATCTTAGCTAACTTACATTTAATGACTACTGCAGCATTCATTTCTTTAAATTCCTGACTTCTTCCTTAAAACTTTGAATTCCCTTTGGCTCAACTGTCACCTATTTTGAGCGCAGAATATTTTTTATCTGCTTCTGTGTCATAAACATGCGGTCAGTCTTGAAACCACATCTCAGTGTGTGTCCTCTGAAGTCTTTTCAAATTTCACTAAACCCTTATTCATAAAAAGCCAAAATAATGAAGTGCATATAACAAGAAGGAATAGCCCAACAATTCACAAACTTGGATAATTTGAAGTTGTGATGTTTTGAAGCAACCAGTGCGACCAACAGTATCTTTGTGTCCTCCTGCATGTCCTTTACCTCTGATCTCATTTATTTTTCCCTGATAAATGATAAAGCAGAAAGCCATATGGTCTGGGTTTGTTATCAAGGGCTATCAGGACCTTACAAACAGTATCTAGAGCCTCATCAAGGTCAGACTTCAGTTCATCCAACAACTCTTCAGGCACACAACTGTATTTCAGATGGGACACTGTCATCTTGGAATCAGCATGGACACACAGTCATAACATTTGGGTTGGAGTCTTCCAACAGACATAATTCAGCACAGCTTTAAAAGCAAAAGCTGATAATATCCAAAATGGCTGTTGTCATCATACTTGAGAGAGTGAGTACCCTGGCTTGGGGCCATCCAGCTCACTGCTCTATATTTGGTCATTTCTCCTGAGTTTCAGTGACTTCACCAATGCAGTTTTAGTCCAGGCACATGTGTTGTTTCAGTCTCATTTTCAGTAAACTCTGTGATCACCTTGCCTTTGCGTTCCACAGGCCTTTCACTGGGAGCACAAAGAGAGAAAGGGGCATTAGTCTACGAGAAAAGCCCAGCTTTGGCTTCTTAAAGAAAGCAGAGGTTTAGCTCTTTCACTTCCACTGCATTGTTATGCTAAGGCCCAGCTTGGGAATAGTGGACTATTAGCATCTGAAGAAGAGCCAACATCTGAGGGAAACATGTCTTTAAGGCCCCAAAGAAAAGAATCCATGCTGTCTCTCCTTCTCATTTTCTCATTCTCCATCTCACTCACTTGCTCCTTGACTCAACTCTCTTTCCTCGCCTTTCGGAGGCCCATTCTCTTTTCTTTCACTTTCTCCTGCTGGCACTTTTGGCGCGAAGAGGGATAAAAACATGTGTGTGTGGGTGGGTAGAGAGGGGGATTAAGAAGTAAAAACTTTCATGAAACAATACAAATGGCTTCTTAGAGATACCACATATCAAATGCTACCTGTCAGCGCTCATGTTACAAGCAAACAAGCATTTAATTGATGATAGTCCGGAATCTATTTGCTAGATAAAAATAAGCTATCATCCTCCAAACTGATGTATCAATGACAAGCAGCTTTACGTAGAGATTATACCAGAAACCTTTATTTTCTTAGGTAAATAGAAAGATTAAGTAAAATAGAAATGTTCAAATAAATGGGCAAAGTAAACAATAAAGAGATGACAAATGCTACTCGTCAACACTCGTGTATTAAGCAAACAGATATTTGATACCCAGCGGTCATGCTTTCACAGGTTACTATCTGAGAAGCATTTGATAAATTCTCTGTATTTGTACTTTCCATGATGTCACCTTATATTTCCCCTAAAACTATTACATTACAGCATTTCCAGTAAATCAGGAGTTCAGTGTATGATTGAGGGCTGCACAAAAACAATGTTGTGGCATACTGGAGTTGTGGCGTTTTTTTGTACGTAATTGTTATTTTTGTGCTTTTAATCACTGGTGAGGCAGTATTCTTGACACTAGCTGCGTTTTGGTAATATTAGGTAATGTTAGGAAGGATTAGTCTCCTATGACGACTATTGTTATATAAGTTACAAAGAAATTCACCCTTCTGAACTGCAATGTCACAGTAATTCTGTCTCACACAAAATGCAACACGACAAGTCACCAAGGGCCACCACTGGCCTTAGACTAATGTTCATGCATACTGGCATGCCACGAATACCTCAACCATGACCTTGGTTCATTTTTACATGACAGATAAAATGCCCCTGAAGTGGCCAGCAAGTTGTGCAATCCCACAATATCTCATAGTGAACAGTCACTGAGGATAGTAAGGTTAACAAGCTATCGTTAACAATAATAGCTCTATCATTAGCATTGTTTGCAATGAGCAAATAGCATTCCTTCTCCATCCCACAGCACCTTTCTTAGCTGTTTTTGTCTTTTCAAATATGAAAATATTCGGTATCTGTAAGCCATTTTGGGGTTTGAGCCCGTCAAGAATTTTAATAGATGATGGTTTGGAGTGGATGTTGTTTGTGTTCCCACATGCACAGCTTATCCACACTTGAGGCAGTTTTCTGTATATCTGTCAGGTAGTTTGGCCAAACAGAGCAGATTCTCTATTAAAGATGCTCATGCTTTTCTGAAACCACATGCGGGAGTGTTCCCTTTGCAAAGCACTCTAAGGGTCACCGTGTTCTTTGATATAATGCTTTTGATTAGGACGATACTGAGAGGAATTTGGAACTTTCCCGTGTTGGCAGGATGCTGATGTTCCTCAGTTATGTGCCTGCTAAAGAACAGCACTGGATGTGCAGTTTGTGACCGGCTGTGGTGAAATAAATGTAACTGAGAGCAAGAACAGGGCTCTATAATGACACTGACAAATGACTTCCATTTAATTTTTACTTATGTAATGCTTGATACCAGATGAGCTTCAGTGTCAGCACCATGGCCAATTTGGTGCACTCAATCACGGCATCCCTGCTGTGTTTGTACTGTGTAAACAAACTTATTAGCCTTTAGCGCTAAATCTGGCTTCTTAAAAGTTTTTTTTCTTTTTATTAATATGCACTCAAATGTAAAGAAACAAGGATTTCATTTTTAAAATAATATAATTTAAAAAGAAAAACTTAATTAATGGCTAACCAGAGGACTGTTCATCAAATATATTTGAGGCCCTGGGCTCAAGCGCATTACCATGCAGTGACATCAAAGTTCTGACAAAATCAAGCCACGCAGAATCCAAGTCTCACGTGAGCGCAGCCTTAATCTGTGCGGAACAATCATGTTACCTGGATAACTGAACATGGTATTATCGCAAATTCCAAGTGTGAAAGCAGCTTTGCTTTTTCCACTGCTATGAACTCGAGTTTGTTGTAAACAGCAGTCTGAACATTGGCTGTTTTGCTCATGCAGAGCTGGAGCAGGTCAGGGGGGCAGCTGTGGGATGAATCACAGCCCCAGCACACACGTCATCCTGGGTGGGAGTCCACAGACGTTTCCCTGGATCGCAACTGGACATGGATCGAATCCTAGTATAAGTGAGAGCACTAGTGCAAAGATAAACATGTAACGCGAACAAAAAGCAGGAAGTGAAACCTAGAAACGCTGAGTAACTCTGGTGTCACAAGGTGAGAAATCGCTGCTAGCACCTGGCTGTTGACACCTCAAGGCAGCAGAGGTAAGCTGAGTGAATAACAGCAACACCATCACACTGTGAAGCTCACTGTAAGATAAACACATGACTCTGAAAGACGTTTTTATGTCGAACCGTTCTAGCTGACTCAAGCCTGAGTGAAATACGGAGCCATTCGGGGAAGAGAAGAGTGACTAAGACATGCACCTGCCTCTGTGTCAGGACAACACCGCCAGCAAACTGACAGGAGAGAAGGGGGCGAGAAGGCTCCGTGGAAAAAAAAAAGAAGAAGAAGGAATTTCCAAGGACATGGAAGATGTTGTGAAATCATATTGAACATGTGGCCCGCACAGCTGCAGAGGGAGTGAATCGCTTCATGTGTAACAGCATGAATCACCAATAGAGTTCCTCAGAAGTCAGATCACACTTTCAGCTCTCTCTCTCTCTCCCTCTGTTTTCCATACCTTGCCTTCTTCATCGCAGGTGCAAGGGGTGAAGTAAGCTGCCTAGATTGTCCACATGTGCTATATAAGATCATCTAAGCTCACACATGTGTACAAACACACACACAAAGAGATATATAAATACCCCCCCCCCCCACACACACACATCAGTGATCACAATGAACAATGCCGGAGCCATCCACAGTCTCTTCATCAGCATGAGATCATGTGGCACGTATAACACATTGCTCACACACTTCCTCCTCCCAGCTCTCCTGCCCCCACTACACTATAACACAGGTGGCCATCTGCGGGAGCCGGATCAGCATTCCTGCTCTGTTGTTAAGTGACATCTCCTCTAAAGAAGAGTCCTCATCCTCATCCAGGAAAATCAGATGACTCACGAGGCTATTTAACTCGGATGGATCGCACTGGGGGTTTTCTCGCACTGCTAATTTAAATCGAATTCTTATGGGAGATTGTTTGGGACTCCCACTGCACATTAATGCAGCTCTATCGGTAGTAGTAATGCTCGGATACATGATTAGGAGCATGTTGACCGCTACAGCTCGCTAAAGGCCTGGTTGCGGCAGAGTTTCAGACAAATTATTCATGTAAATGAACTTATCGGGCCATCTTGCCGTTGGAGAGCTGCGCCCGGCTTGCTCCATAAACCTCTCATTTTAATCCACTGTTCAACAGAAATCATAGCTATGAGACAAAAGAAATAATATGAATATATATTTTTGGAAAAAATCTGTTTAAAATAACCCACCAGCCTTAAAGGGGATTTTATGATTTTTACAAAACGTCAAATCTTTTGCCAATCATCAAATAATGAAACTTTATGAAATGTTTTGTGTGTGAGAAGAAAATGAGAAGAAAAGAGGGAAAAATTGTCAACCCAGATTGGCACGTTGTAGATGACAAACAGCCTTAATAGTGATCGCTCAGAGGCAAACTCCCCTGTAAGCTTGAATGATAAGCGGTGGGTGTCTGATTAGGAGCCCCCTCCAAAAAGTGAAGAGGCTGCCGACATCTCTATCAGTCAAAGCGCTGGCTTCTGATGCTAAATTGACAGCTTTAGAATGTGTCTTTAATGCTAATTCAGTGGCTAAATACACCCAGATCTGGGCTAGCTGTAATGCTCCGTGGGGCAGTAGTGTCATCCAGGGTCCCGGAGGACTGCCCAGTGCTGCTCTGTGTGGTCCTGCCCCCCCTCACCAGAAGAAAGTAGAGGCTGAGGCCTCTGGGCCTCTCTCTTCTCCTTGTCCTCCCTTGATATCAGAAGTGCTGGAATGGAGGAGTAGTTTTGGGAGTGGAGGGATGTGTGTGTGTATGTGTGTGGGGGACTGGGTCTCCCTAGTTGCCAAGCGAACACCATATGGGCAGCTCACTGGTGTTACTGGGGGCCCGGGGCAGTTCCCAGAATTCACATGATAATGAAGCCCAGGGCCATTCAGAGTGCTGGCCTAAAGCTGGGGCTAAGAGCTTTTGATAGCCCCCAGCAGCCTGCAGGCCTGCCCACCCCAGGCCCAGCCAGCTTTCCTGCCAGGCACAAACCACCTGTTTGATTTTCCCAGGGCCCTGCCACAGCGGATGGAGAGAAGAGAAAGAGGGAGAGCAGGGAAGAGGAGGGGAGGGGCAGCAAAGGAATGTCTCCCTCTTATTTTGCCACTGAGTGTGTACTTCCCATTCACTTCCTCTTTATAATCCTCCGGCCCTCCCCTCTCACGTGCACACGCACACATACATACACGCCGCTGCATAAACACAGGCGTGCACGCGACTATAACCTAGATGCACATATGCACACACCCCTGCTGACCCCCGCACACAGACTCTTTCCTCTTTTGTTAAACTCTCTGAAACAATCCCAGGGAGAAGAATGAGGTTTAAAAGTAGGGCACCTTCTGCTGCATCAAAGATTCTCACAAGCAAATTCCTGGACCAGGGCCCCGGGTGAAAAGCAGGGCGCTTGTCTTAGCTGCGTGGTTTTCAGCGCTACGTGGGAACCAGAGGAGGATCTTCACCGGGCAGCCGGTGGGGACGGGATGACTGGCAGTGGAAGCACCCAACAGAGCCAGGGGTGGATGAGGGGGGGATAAGTGGGTGATGCACACACGGGTACATGAGGGGACACTCGATGAGAGGATGGGAACTGGGAAAGAGGAATGACGCTTATGTCACTTGGGGGTGGGGGTTCGATGTATGTTTAAAGATGGCTGCATTCCTTTATCATGAGAATTGCTGGCCAGTGCGTGGCAATAACACCAGGACAGACATGGCAGATGGCGTTGGCCTCTGTTGCTGAAGCTACAGCACATGCAAAGAGTGACTCTAGCCTTATCAGCCTCAGTCAAAGAGGCTGATTTTTAGGTCAGTTTAATTTGGCTATGGGGCTAACAAATGACATTTGCATATAACATGCTGAATGCATGCTTTCTTCTCTGGCCAACTCCAAAGTCGGAACACTTCCTGTTGAGAAATCATGTGATGCAATCGCAGTAGCAAAACACAGGCATGTACTAGGAGCACAGGTGTGCAGGTGTGACGCTGTGTACTCTGCGGCCACTTCTTGTTCACGGTGTGAAGGCGGGGCAGCGTTCCTACAGTTTAACCTGAAATGCTGGCTTGCTGGGGGCTAAACACCTGCGTTCACAGGGTGCCAGAGAAGGTGGGGGGTAGAGGAGGAGGAGGTGGAGGAGGAAGAGGCACACCCGAGCAGCTTGCATTCACCCTTACCTAACAGGGTCTCTGGTTACTGTAGTCCCCTGGCTGAGCTTTTTCTTTTAACACATTATTCAGGTCATGTGCACAAGGGACATCTGCATAGAAAACACTACAATGACCCCACACTGTGGCTCCACTGTGACAAGAAAACACACACCTACACCTGTTGCACCTGCGCTGCCTTCTGGAGGTTGCATGAAAAGATTCCCACACCCAAAGAAATTGACTTCCTCCCACTAGTGCTCCTTCTATACAGCTTTGATAAATAGAAACAACAAACAGGAGGGGAAACTCGAGCAGGCTCAAATCACATATGAGCTAGGGGAGACTGCTAAGGTGGGACTTTGGTGTCAAGAGCGTCAGGGAGCAAGAAACAAAAACTCCCCGAGGCCCAAATAACTTGATTATAACCGCTCCACAATCAAAACAAAAGTGGCAGGCCCAATCTGTTCACTGTCAATGGCGGCTCTCATTTGTCAAGCCCATCCAAGAGGTTGGTTCTCAGGCGACTCGCACAATGCTCAGTGACAAATAGGAGGGCTCTCCTTTTAGCCCTGCCTGCCACAGGGAAGCCCATCTGAAGTATTAATCTTTTGGTGGAAGAGTGGAGGAGAGAGCTCAGCCTGGCCCAGCCATTGTCCCCAGGTCTGGGCCCTCTGAATGGGGCTTTGTCAGCTCCCCAGCTGCCACTGTCCATGCTCCATCGTTGGGCTTTGGCTCCCATGTCCCCTGGCCGTGCTGACTGGACGCCTCTGTGCAGCTGTGGGGATGTGCACGTTTGTGTGTCTGTGTGTGTGTGTGTGGGATGAAGAGAGAGGTCAGGTGACGAGCCATTTGTCTCACAACACACAGAGACACACACACAAATATGTGGCTTAACATAAGGCCTTGCTTGTCATTTCAAAGGGATGCATTCAGTTACCATGGAATCTTAAAAACAACAGAATGAGTTCCCATCTTCTCTTGAGTTCAGGAGCAGCTTGTGTTCTCACATGGCAAAAATACATACTTTGCAAACTACAACAAATGCATCACTTTTGATTTCACTCTAAGGGTAAATTATGCATTTGCAGACAATATGCATTTCAACAGGGATGTCCCAGGTAAAATTAGGTAACGCTGGACATGTGAGCGCAGGCAGAAGCTCTTATTTATTGTTCTCCATCTCCTGCCTGCAGCAGGGGGCAGCTAGCCAGCAGCAATCAGGCCTGTCCCCCATAGGCATCTTGTGGCAACCAGCTGAGAACAGCTGGCTTCCCCTTCTGCTACTAGCGGACCTGGACTCTGCTGGAAGTCCTGGAAAGGAGAGGGGCTTGTAAGAGCTGACAAAAAGCCAGTATTCACACACAGACAGGTTGTGCTAATGAAGAGGCCTCATTAGGCTGCATTTACAGTGTCTATAGAGGTGTGTTTGCTGTTCAGTCCAAGAAGGCAGAATCTCTTCAGGCTGTGTTTAGAGTTTTACTACAGCCTCAATATAAAGTTTGTGTTAAAACATCCAAAATGGCACCTGTGTGATGTCAAACCGAAAGAAGTAGGGGGAGGGCTGAGGGGAAATACTTGCTAGGCGGACGGAGGGTTGGTGGGTGATGGGGATGACCACTGAACGGAAAAGGGACTCTGGTGTTATTAGATTTGCAACAAGCTGTAACACTGTCTCTCATTGTGTATCCCTCCACCCCGGCCCTCCCCCGAACCCCTAGCCGTAGAGAAGACTCCCAGTCCTCCCACCCGACCTCTGAACACCCACTCCTCCCCACAACACACGCACTCCCAGCTAAAGCTCGCTCTCCAGGCAATTGCCACTGGAGTGGAAAGTATTCCAGAGCACAATGCCTATGCTCTCAATGGGTGCTTTAGCATGCCACCAGTGCGCTGTCACCAGCAGATGGGGAGCTAATTAGAAACCATTAAAGGGCTTTGATAGTGTGTGTGGGAACCAGGCGGAGGGAGATGGCCACAGGGGTGTAAAAGGAGGGGGTGAGCTTTGGGTCCGGTGAACGCACACATACACATGAACACAACTGAGAGAAACAGATATAGAGGGACCAAGCTGTCCCAATGATTCCTCTCAGGCCAAGGACGCTGAGCAGAGGACACCTGGGTGGGGGGAACTTCAAGGATCTCCACAAGGTTCAGCTGCACACCAACTATCAGATGGAGATAGCATTCCTGTAACCTGCCCCTGCCTTTCAGGGAAGGGCGTCCATCCACCCACCCAGTCTGCTCCCTGCACACAGGAAAAACACCCAACAGGCGGTGAGGCTCCAGCCGGTCTGCACTTTTTGATGACACATCTGTGAACTGGGACTCCCACAGGAAGTGAGTCCTAACCACTGGTCCTCAGTCATTACACAGGCTGGGCTTGCCAGGGAGGTGCCAGGCCACGCCGGGGCACACGAGGATGTAAGGAAACACACCCACAGAAGGTGTGACGCACTATGTTTAAAAAACACAACTAAAAATCTCACACAGATCAGCACAAACTTTCTTCATTCTTGTGTTGAATGTGAGGAACTTGAGGTGCCATGGGTCATCAATCAATCATCCGAGGATAGACGTGACATTGTGGTGCGGTACCACAAGTTTTATACCTGACACCACACTTCCCCCCAACCCCGCTTCTCCCTGTCCCATATGAGCCTCTCCACACACCTGCACACAGGTGTGATCATTATCAAGCAAACAGGAAGAGCCTGACTGGGAACTGGAAACTAATCCCACAGCTGCGAGGAGTGGCATGTGCATTTGTGTGTGTATTTGTGTGTGCTTGTATATGTTAGTGAAAATTGTTGAAAACTTAAAAAGTGACACTCGCTTTTCATAATCAAATTCCACCCTGTTTCTTTTCGACAGCGTATTTGGAGAATCATACCAAAGTTAAAATCCTCTGTCCAAGAAAGCATAATTGTGCTTTGGTCACTTTCATGTTTCAGGAAGTAGTACGAGGGCTACTTATTGTCCTTGCAGCAATAATAACAGCAGCAAAAGTGTCAAAGCATTACTGGAATGTCCTATTTCCTCCCAGTGAATTCCTGCACCAACTTTTGTCCCCCACCCACCCATGCGGCTTCCTGCAGTGTGCTTTTATAGATCTGTTTGCCGTAGCGATAAAGAGGGCGTATTAGCTAATATGTTTCCCCTCCACCGAATGGAACAACTTATCTAGGAAAAAAAAGCTACCAGAAAAGTGTTTGTGTGCTGGCATAAATGCTGCAAAGATACACCGTGTCCTTGAAAGAAAAATACCAGCGCTTCTTTTTGCCGTTTGATGACGTGCGATGTTGCAAGAGCACTGACACAAACAGTAGCCTGTCAAAAATAAAAAGTTAAAACACAGAGCCATAATCAGCTCACATATAAAGAGTCCACGGGGAAATGAATTCTGTGTCAGTGATGAAGGAGGGAAGGGGAGCGGGGAGAGAAAGAGAGGGCACTGCCATTCTGTCAGTTAAAATCAGGAGCTGTTTCACTTTTCTTTCCCCTCCTCTGCCTCTTCTCTCTGTCTTCTCTCTCTCGCTCCCCTCGCCTTGATGTGCTGTAAACAGGCTAAAAAGGGCCCAGCTGTGTGGAGTTATTGTTGGTGTCAGTAGGAAGTGCTGATAGCTTTTGCAGCTGAACAAAAGCTGGATGAGGGGAGTGGAGGGGCGCTCCAGACACTGTGGCTCCAGCCTAGATTCTCTCCCACAATCCCTGCACCGCACTCCCATTGTTCTGCCCACCCGGCCTTCCCTCCACCCTGTCAGCTGCGACCTAGGACAGAGGGCAAGAAAAAAAAAAAGGGAAAAGAAAAGACAAGAAAGTAAAGAAGAAAAAAGTTTTTACAGGCTACTGCAACAGCTAGAAGAAACAGCCGGTGGTAGTTAAGTTTGTTATACTGGCGTTATCTCTGGTATGGCACAACATCTGTGCAGATATAAGCAGCGGCTATAAATGGCATTTATATTAAAATGTGAAGAGAGCAAGCTATTTATAATTTCTTCCTCCTGCAAAAGGAATGATGCAAAGCTAAGAGTTCAGTCAGTCAGCGCAAATATCAAAATATACATTATTATTTTTATGCATATGCATTAAAACAACAATTACTGCAATTGCAAACATGGGCAGTGAAAGTTGTTGTTAGAAATATATTGCACGGTATTATACAGATACTTGTGCAACTTTACTGCTTACTGTTCACTTTATTCGTGCATTACATTAATGCGTTAGCTAGTTTTAATACCCATGCACAGCACTTTCTCTTAAGTTTTTCTTTTTCTTTTTTTACATATTCTACACATTCCTGCACTGGACTGTAAAACTTTTCACAAAGGGAAACCATTTATATAATGTTTTCATTATGCATCTGTTTCTACTCCTACATATTTCTTGCAGTACTTGCTTTTACTTTCTGTTTCACGGGGATTGTTATGCAAATACCAAGGCAAATTATTTCCACTTTAAAACTTAGTTGAAAAAAAAACTGGTTTGGATTGTTTCAGAACTTTACCTGACGTGCTCAGTTTTCACACCAGCTAAACTTAAAACTTTATGCCTCATGTATTAAACACTGTATAAAACGTATTATTCCATTAATAAATCAACAGTAAGATATTATGTAACAATATGACGCTTAGAGCGGCCATTCTATTTGCTTAATGGCACAAATTTCCCTTTATCAGCTTTTTTTATTTCAGATTTTCTGCATTATTTGCACGACAATAGCAGACAGGGAAAAGAAATGCGTTTGATGCATGATGCATTCATACCGGTTCTCACTAACACGGTGGTCACCGGAATTCCTGCACATGTAATAAAATGCATGCATTTTTTTAAAATAGTAACGTAGTGAATGTCGGTCGTTTCAAGGAATGCTACAGCTAGTTTGTGTCCTAACTCCTTTGTAGCTCCGGCTGACAGCAGCTGCTCTGCAGGTGCGCGGGGCGGTAATCTCATCCCGCTGCTTTAAGGTGATAAATGAACGACAAAAGCTCCGGAGCCGGTTTGTTCTCAGGGATCCGCGCGCCACGCAGGTGAATGGAGGAGTGCCGGAGTGCGCGCTCTCTTGTTTAACGTCTCCATGGAGACCGCCCGAGCGGCGCCAGGCTGACAGGCGTCAAGGCTCGGATGAATGGGTGACGTCACCGCAGTGGCGCCTGCCAGTCTGCTCGGGCTTGTTTGGACAATCTGGGGGGAAGATTCGGAACAGAGCGATGCGATCTGAGTGCGCGCGCGCACACACACCCAGATACACGCACACAAGGCTGAGCGCACACTGCAGAAACATGTGAAGGAATCCGTGAAGCCGATGCTCACACTGGTCTTCCTTCAACGCTGAGAGCCTGGAAAAAGAGACCGTGCTCGTCCAAAGAAGTGCCGTTTGTGAGTATAAAGAAAGCTTTGAGTGAAGAGAGCGAGGATTTTAGGAGCGTGTTTTTCCCCAAATCGGTCAACACTGTGACATCGAATAGTAATAAGCAAATGATCGAGAAAATTGAATAAACCGCTTAACTGTTCAGACGCTGCATTCCACGCAAATCACGTAAATCTAAAAGAAAAAATGAAACCCTAATACACTTTTAGAAAAGGTTACTCCTTCCCAGAACTCCTTCCCAAATAAGTTCTTTAAACTTTTACTGTACTATTGTCATCCACATCTGCAGTGGCATCAACAATTGTGAAAAGGCACTGTGGTAGCCCAATTATCATTAGCCATTCATTCCATTCATCCCGTCCCACACGCATTCTCACAGCGCATACCCAACCATTCACCACCCTTTGACTGTCCCCAGGCAATCTACACCTGCAGAGTCCCCAAGCCGTGGACAGCTGGATTCCCACATATTACCCATAAAAGACACACATTTGTTTCCATTTGTAACGCCATCCCTCAAACAGATTGTAAATCCCGATAACCAGCCGAGCGCTGTCACTGGCTGAGAGAGAAGTTTTGAACCGCCCCCATCAATACAAACGCAGCTGTCCCATTGGCCGTCCTCCTTCAAACCGGACGATTCGGCTCCGCCCCTGGCGTCTACTTTCTTATAAGGCCGGGGAGGTTTGCCCATGTGGATGTTGCGAACTGTCAACATTGCGTTGCTATCAGTCCTGAAAAAGGAGACCAACCCAATAACTCTTCTTTCTCTTCATTTTTGGAAGCTACACTAATCAAGATGAAGGTTGTCGGATCTACCTGTGCCCTGAAGAGCAAAGGCGAGGACGTGGTGCGCTGCCTGTCCGATCAGAGTCTGACCATCTCCAAGTGCAAGATCCCGCTGCTGGACGAGCAGATGAGCGTATTCCTCCAGGACATGAACAGCTGCTACAGCAAACTGAAGGAGCTCGTGCCCACTCTGCCCACAAACAAGAAGGCTAGCAAAGTGGAGATCTTGCAGCACGTCATTGACTACATCTGGGACCTGCAGGTCGAACTGGACGAGCCGGAGAAGAGCCGCCAGCACACCGTCAGCAGCGTGCCCCGCACGCCGCTTACCACCCTGAACGCGGAGCTCGCCAGCATCTCAGTGGAGGTAAATTTCTCGCCACTCATACTGAATGAATCAGGGAATGGGCAATAGTCCAAACAGAGCTGCATGCATTCAGATAAAAACATGTATATAAGTGTCGGTGCGCGTGCGTAAAGTTTGCAAGCCCGTGCGTAAAAACTCAATTTGCGCATGGATAACAACTCGTGTGCTTTGCTAAAAAAATATATATATTTATGTATATATACCTGCGTTGTACTAATCAACCTACTTTCTTCTTCCAGCAGAACGGATGCTCAGATGACAGGATCATGTGTCGTTAAGAGCTCTTGGAGCATCGCCCCATCACATCACATCAACCACAGCGAGGGGATGAACAAGGCTACTTAATGTGACTTCTCGAACCGCATCAAGAATTACAACCGTGAACTGTGTATGGACGTTTCGTACTCCCAGTGTTAGATAACAAGTTGTGTGGACATTCTGCGGCGACGAGCCTCTCTTTTGTCGCTTAACGGTTCTCGATTTATAAGAGGGTCACGGGACGAGAGGAAGATGAACAGAGAGTGTCCAGATATAGACTGGGTTAGCCAGGGGACCAAGAGAAGTTCAGCGCAACCGGCATCGCCCGTTGCTTGCAGAGTTTCTAAAGAAAGCTAACGTTTCTGTTACTGCTCTTTGTATTTTGTGTAAACCATGTAGAGGATTCAACATTTTTTGTAAAAGATTTAAAAAGAAAAAAAAGTTAATTTCTCAGATTCCTGAGCGACAAACTGTATTGTATATTACAATGCCACAATATGTGAAGATATTGTTTTCTTACAATGTACATTATTTGGTGTTTTTATTAAAACAAGATCATTATTTTTGAACAAGATCCCTCTGTGTCACTGTGTCTGTGTGCGGGAGTGAGAAGGTATCTGACTCACGTGCTATACCTGGGGAGGTTTCGTTGCTGGGAGCTGTAACTGTGAAAAATAACACTGCATGGTGATTACGCTATGATGACCTTTAAAGCCTTATTAGGATTCCAATAAATCACACAAGTACACTCATATATTCTTATTTAGGAGAGCGTAAACTATTTGTCACAGAAAAGTGCTACACCTACTTTCAAGTAAAGTTAAAAACCAAAGCTGGTGGTAAACCTACTGGTTCACAGCCAGTTTAATTGGTAATTTGACTCACTAAAAGCCATTAAAGTATCACATTACAAGAGGAAGTCACACGTTAAATCTACACATTTAAATATCCTTACAGATACGGTCTTGACATAAACTTTAAATTAAAACCACGCATTAGTGACACATGTTCTGTCGAAGGTTTTCATTTATTCCCCCAACATCTGTCGAATTCTGTGGCAAAGATAAGCCCATTGATCAGCAAATAAAATCAAATAAAAACAAAAGGCTTTTCTTCACTACATAAAACATCCATTTAAATATGGTGTTTCAATATGTTCTCGTGTAAATCAGCAGTCGAAAAAATAAAAATCTGCCGGCACCGAAGGAGTTAAATGGCTTTGGCGAGGCGATTCGTTATAAGATTTATTCTGTCTCCCTGGTGCAATGTTTTTCCCATTTCCCTGCGGTGCGATGCGCACAGCTGCAGCCCCGGCGTGGCCAGTGTGTGATTGTGTTTGTGTGATAGCTTTGTGCCAAGGGCAGGGGAGGGCGGCGGGGCCCAGACTGAGCGGCGCCTCGGCACACCTGGGGAAGTTCAGGTTAAATAGCTCCACATTCCTCAACACACAGCTGATTGAAACATTAACAAACAGTAATCCACAGGCCAGGCCGCAGATGGGCCGGGAAACACGCCAACACCGAGAGAGAGAGAGAGAGAGAGAGAGAGGGAGAGACAGAGAGTTTGTCGGATAGAGATTCCCACAGTACAGTCGTATGCCATAAGTTTGCTATATATACTTAAAAGAGGAAAGAAAACAAGGGGGAAAAACAACTACACTGTTTTAGTTCTAGGAGAAGCTTCCACGAGTGGACTTATTTAACACTTTTTTCATCATTTATGATATTACTGAGCAGTTAAACTGTTAAACATATGTAACATTATCTCTGGGCCGGGCAGCCTCTATAAGAAGTTTGTACTTTTTTTTTTAATTACAGTTAAATCCAGTCGGGACTTTGTCGAGGATTTTGGCCTCAGTCTTAATAACAATGATCATTTTAATCCCAGAGTCAATAAACATAAATTATCATCAAACCCCTGCCTCCAACTCCCCCACTCTATTGTCCTCTGGCGAGCATGAAAAACATTGCAAGTCTTGATTATCCGCTGTGTACGTGTGTCAAGGATGATAGAGGAAGACAACAGCGCCATCGTGTGGCAATCTTAACACATATCACATTTACACAGTATGGCGTGTTTTTAGAGACGAAGGAGCTTACTGTACTGCGATAAATGAACTTTACTCGATTGTTGCCCTTTTCCATTATACCTTTGCTTTTGACTTACTGCTCAACTGATTCCACACCTGTGATCTTTAATTGAAAACATGTAAACATGACTAATTATAGAATCAAAAACAAAGGATCACCAAGTCTTGCAAGAATCAGTAATAAAATATAAGGATGCAGATCAGAACTACTCACTCTTACTTTGTTTATGAACATATTACAGTGCATTAGCAGAAATGAAACGTTTTGCTCAGTTACTGCAGATAAGGGGAAATTACAGGCCGTTTTCCACTTACACTCCAGTTACTGGTTTCTTTTCAGTAATACTTTAAATATAGCAGTATTTTCCTGTGGCTTAGTGTCTTAATGTTTCAGTTGTGGACAAGATGATAACAATTTAACCAAAGAGTCATCTCCCATCTAAACCTCCCAGGTGTTTTGATTCAAAAACAACTTTTAGACCCAAAGAAAAAGCAGGCATTTCATTTCTACATATATATATATATACAGTGGGGCAAAAAAGTATTTAGTCAGCCACCGATTGTGCAAGTTCCCCCACTTAAAATGATGACAGAGGTCAGTAATTTGCACCAGAGGTACACTTCAACTGTGAGAGACAGAATGTGAAAAAAAAATCCATGAATCCACATGGTAGGATTTGTAAAGAATTTATTCGTAAATCAGGGTGGAAAATAAGTATTTGGTCACCTCAAACAAGGAAAATCTCTGGCTCTCACAGACCTGTAACGTCTTCTGTAAGAAGCTTTTCTGTCCCCCACTCGTTACCTGTATGAATGGCACCTGTTTGAACTCATCATCTGTATAAAAGACACCTGTCCACAGCCTCAAACAGTCAGACTCCAAACTCTGCCATGGCCAAGACCAAAGAGCTTTCGAAGGACACCAGGAAAAGTATTGTAGACCTGCACCAGACTGGGAAGAGTGAATCTACAATAGGCAAGCAGCTTGGTGTGAAAAAATCAACTGTGGGAGCAATCATCAGAAAATGGAAGACATACAAGACCACTGATAATCTCCCTCGATCTGGGGCTCCACGCAAGATCTCATCCCGTGGGGTCAAAATGATCATGAGAACGGTGAGCAAAGATCCCAGAACCACACGGGGGGACCTGGTGAATGACCTGCAGAGAGCTGGGACCAAAGTAACAAAGGTCACCATCAGTAACACACTACAACGGCAGGGAATCAAATCCCGCAGTGCCAGACGTGTTCCGCTGCTGAAGCCAGTGCATGTCCAGGCCCGTCTGAAGTTTGCCAGAGAGCACATGGATGATACAGCAGAGGATTGGGAGAATGTCATGTGGTCAGATGAAACCAAAGTAGAACCTTTTGGTATAAACTCAACTCGTCGTGTTTGGAGGAAGAAGAATACTGAGTTGCATCCCAAGAACACCATACCTACTGTGAAGCATGGGGGTGGAAACATCATGCTATGGGGCTGTTTTCCTGCCAAGGGGACAGGACGACTGATCCGTGTTAAGGACAGAATGAATGGGGCCATGTATCGTGAGATTTTGAGCCAAAACCTCCTTCCATCAGTGAGAACTTTGAAGATGAAACGAGGCTGGGTCTTCCAACATGACAATGATCCAAAACACACCGCCCGGGCAACAAAGGAGTGGCTCCGTAAGAAGCATTTGAAAGTCCTGGAGTGGCCTAGCCAGTCTCCAGACCTCAACCCCATAGAAAATCTGTGGCGGGAGTTGAAAGTCCATGTTGCTCGGCGACAGCCCCAAAACATCACTGCTCTCGAGAAGATCTGCATGGAGGAATGGGCCAAAATACCAGCTACTGTGTGTGCAAACCTGGTAAAGACCTATAGTAAACGTTTGACCTCTGTTATTGCCAACAAAGGTTATGTTACAAAGTACTGAGTTGTATTTTTGTTATTGACCAAATACTTATTTTCCACCCTGATTTACGAATAAATTCTTTACAAATCCTACCATGTGGATTCATGGATTTTTTTTTTTCACATTCTGTCTCTCACAGTTGAAGTGTACCTCTGGTGCAAATTACTGACCTCTGTCATCATTTTAGGTGGGGGAACTTGCACAATCGGTGGCTGACTAAATACTTTTTTGCCCCAGTGTATGTATGTATGTGTGTATATATATATATATATATATATATATATATATATATATATATATAAAAATAAAGGCATGTGCACACTTTACAAACTCCGTATGCACTTCTGCAGCAGAGCTTTGTTGTTTCTTCTTGTCAGACTGATCAGTGTCAATCATTTGTGTACTTATTTTACTTTCTTTGTTTGGATTTTGATTTCAGATTAGTTTTGACCCCATTAACTCCTTTCTTTGGTCACATTTCTCTTTGTTTTGTCGAGTTACACATGATTGTACTTATTTACACCCTTTGATAAACAAAATTTAATTTAACTTGCTGTAACAAAGGAACTTTGGGATGCATTATTTTAAACAGCAGAATTCAGCGAGCAAAGCAGGGAGTGCGATTTCATATGTAAATATCACTCTGTTTCCACACTTCCTGTCCGGTCAGAAGTACTTGACAAAGTTGTGATGACCTACTCGACCATCCAGAGATCGATCAGCTCCTTCAACCAAAACCATTCTCTTTTACACCAAAGCATTTCACAGAAACTACAAACCGATACTTTGTTATAAACATTAAGTATTTTTGCTTTATGCAGATTGCACATTAATAACTGAATGTTGATAAATTTGCAAAGAGTCAGTCTATACGAGTCACGAGTTTAACATTTTGCGTTAGAACTATGTTAAACTGCATCGTTCTTTTAAAAAGATTGATTTTCTTTACAGAAGCCCTCTCAGTGTAAAATATTTTGCTGTGCAATGCAATACTTATTCAGGAATCCATTTACTTTCATTGTCTCATTTCTAAAATATGGTATTGTTTTGTAATTGGAAGTTTTCTTTTATCATTATTGTTCTTCTTTATGTCACATAGCTTAAGTATTTAAGAAAGAAAATAAGCCCACAAACTTTATTTCTTTATGCCCTGAAAGTGGAAACCGTTTCCAGGTTGACTAGAGTGTGATACTGAAAATACAAGAAAAGCCTAACAGAACACCAAAACCTTCACGTCTTATTTTCAGTAACTTGACAGCAGAAGCGCCCCTCCTCCTCGCATCCATTTTGTACGATCAAACTAATCATTCTGACAACGCAGCGCACCCGCTGATATTTACTGACGTGTAGAGAACTGCACACAGGCATCACAGCTTATGAACAGTAAATAATTGGAGAGCCAGAGCCAGGAGTGTTTAAATAGAAATTTGTATTTTATATCAATATCAACATCAGAGAAAAAAAAAAAAAAAATCTGTAATATACATCCTGTAAAATAACAGCTTATCTTACCTCCAAAGAAAGAAAAACAAACCAAATGATCTCCTGCCTCTTTTTTGCACTTCATTCAAACTTCAAGATATTTTTTTATTTTTTTATTTCTTTTTCTCCTGAAGTAACAAAGTCTGGACATAAGATGAAGTTGTTTCCTGAAAAATAGATGAGATATTGATATGTCTTAAAGTGGATGTTTTTTTTTGTTTTGTTTTTTTCTACATCACAACAAAACATGCGTGTTTTTTTTTTCCAGTCCTCTCCCCACTGCACCTCACTTTCCCACTGTGGAACAATCCATCTCATGTCCATAACCACCCAAAGCTTTTACAGATCCAATGATATGTACCCATTTACCATCAGAATAATATAACACAATGTAAAAAATGTACACCAGAAACCTCAGAAACTATACATGTGGAAAAACATCTTTGGATTGCGCATGTTGAAAAGGTAGATTCAGCAAGCTGATAACAGTCGAAACAGAACATCGTGTGAATAATAATAATAATAATAAAAAAAAAAAAAAAAAAGCTGGACTGACAGAGCTGCTGCTGCTCCTGGGAGGGGGGAACACTGCTGATGACGTCAAAGCTCAAACCTTCAACGCATCAGATACTCGTCGCAAGTTAAAAAGTGCCTAAAAAACGTAATACATAACCTTATTGTTTTGTTTCCAAAATTAAAAAGCATTCTGTAAATGAAAAAAAAAACAAAAAAACAAAAAAAAGGAAATCAGATCAGCATTGACCTATGGGACACAAAAATACAACCAGGTCTCATACTTTGTGCAAGAACGGGCCTTTAAAAAGCATGTTTGATAATATATTGTAGAATATTTACAATTCATATTCACAGAGAACATTTGAGACATCTAATACTGCAGTACCATTTGTTTGCTTATAACAGGGATTATGATGCTCAGGTACAGTCTAAAGCATAAAGGCAAGAGTTATTGCTCCAATCTGCATAACATAGTAAACTGTGTGCTTATAGCTTCCAATGACTTTAGAATGAGGCGCATCCAAAGGATAAGGAAGAAAAAAAAAACAAAACATTGTTGTGAAGGCATTGAATCTCTAGTAAGGCTGTAATGAAGAAATATTGCATCAATCTCTCACCCCCCGAAACAGAAGCCTTGTGGTAAAGTGCAGCCACAGCCAGTTGTACCGTAGTCCTGTTCTGCAGTCTGGCTGTGACGCTGAATACTGCCTGACAGCTTCAGGTCACACACAAACGCACGTGCAAACACACAGCCGTATCGGATTTCTGTATACATGTGTGCGGATGAAACCTAGCACAAATCATTTGTCCTTTCAGCCCACACCCTCTAGGGCGAGCAGCATGTTGTGCTGAGTTCTTTGTGTCAAAATTTATGCTGGGGGAACTCTACTGTGTGTGTGGTGAATATGTGTGTGCGTCTGCGTCCAGTTCCTCTCCTTGTTCAGCTAAATCTGCCACAGCTGAAAGGTCCAGATTCTGTCATGAGCCACAGGTCCTCAGCAATACTTCTGCAAAAAACACACAAAGCAGACAGACAGTTACAAACGGAAATCCTCCGAGCAGCAGCTGAAACACATGTAAGACCCTAAAATTATCCACCTGGTCAGGTCCCATTGGCATTCGGCCCATCCCCATGGAGTTCATTCCCATTTGACCCTGCATCTGTCCTGGCATTTGAGCCATCTGTCCTGCACCAGCCCCGCTGACCGGCCCGGGTCCCCCCATAGAGTTGTTCATCATCATGGGTCCAAACTGGCCCTGATTGCCCTGCTGGGGGAACTGTTGAGGATAGGACCTAGACAAGGAGAAAAATGAAAAGTAAATTACCTCTGTAACTTGATTTTGAGAAGTGCTTAGGAACGTTTCTGTTAAGTAACACTTAAACAACTGATGACTAAAGGAAGCATGATGCAGCATACATGTTACGTGGCATTCCACCCTGCGGCCATCCTTTCAAGTCTCCAGATGGGTACGAGTGCCCTCCCTGTGGATTTCCCTGCATTCCTGGCATCATTGCATTCTGTGGTGGGCCTCCCATTCTTCCTGGCATTATATTTCCTGGTGGGCTGCAACCTGGAGTCATGAAGGCTGGGTCCCCCTGCTGGTTCATCCCTGCAAATAGTGCAACAGTTGTTGAGTGTGAAACTTCAGGAGGATATGACAAAGGATACTGACAGCTGGCTCCATCTCAGCCAACTCACCGTAGTTGCCTCCATAGTTGAAAGCCTGCTGTCCAGGCTGGTTCATGGGGGGGGGGCCCATTGGATTATCCATGCCTGTTGGTGCTGTGACATTAGGAGGAGGGCTGAAGGTACCTGCTGCCCCCTGACCTTGCTGCTGCTGCTGCATCATCATCATCATCCGCTGCCTTCTTAACTGCAACTCTCTGCGCTGAGCTAACACCTGGGCACTCAGGAAACCCGGCTGCAGAGAACAACCATGCTCAGTGTTAAATAGGTAAGTTGGAGCTTTGCTGCCGTGTCGAGTGAACGCACGCTACATTACAGATGAAGTACTGTCTACATACCTGTCCACCCATGCCAGGTTGCATGCCTGTGCGTATGACAGGGTTTCCTCCAGGGGTACTTTCCATCTTTACAGCTTGTCGTGCCTGGTTCATAAACTGCCGGGTGAGATGAGATAAATACACCTTGTTATTCCTTTATACTATTTTTTCACATCCATATTTAACAAACATACAAGAAGACAGATTTCAAAGAAACAAGTTGGAAGCCTGGAAGACTACCTTTAAAAAAGTGTGTCATAGAGAGATTACCTGTTGTCCTTGTAGTCTCTGCTGTAGTTGAAGTCTCAGAGGCTTGTTGGCAGTCATCATGCGAGGTCTTGGCATGTTTGCGCGGGGGTTGCCTATACCCCCCATGCCAGGAAAACCCCCTGGCTGCCCCATCTGATTCATCATGGGACTGAAGGTTCCAGGAGACTGGCCTTGCATTGCATTGCCACCATATCCAGGCTGCATGCCCATCGAGGGGGGGCCTGGGTAGCCTTGGCCATACATGGGTTTTTGGTCCATGCCTAAGGAGGTATCAGGCCCTGGGAATGGCCCCGATGGTGGTGGGCATGGACCCTGGCTTTGATCTTGGCTGTGCTGAAGGCCATCAGGTCCCTGGGCCTGGCGTACAGAGATGTTGGTTTGTTAGTGGACTAAACTTTACTAGAATTCCTGTGCATGTTAAGCCAAAAGTGGTTCTAACAATGGCACTAGTGAAGTTATGACTTAAGTGTGTCTCCTACCTGGCCTACGATTTCAGGGATGCCTAGAGCTCGGTCTATCTCCTGAAGAGTACTGACATCAGCAGCCTTGAGCAGAGAGTCCAACTGGTCTACAAGTTCATCACTTGGCCCTTCACTATTGGGCAGAGGCCCCAACAGTTCTTCCAGGGGGTGTGCAAATGGGTCCCTAAACACCAAACCAAAAAAACCATAACGAACAAGTTTTCAAAATGTCACCTTCAGAGTCTAATAATGTTAGCTGCTGAGTTCAGCTCGACATCTAATACAAGAGAAGATAAATGTGGGATTGGTGCTGAAGGTTCACCTGTTTATGTTATTCTGTGGTCTCTCCATTCCCATGGCAGAGTCAGGCCAGGAGGGCGACTGAGGTGGGGGACCGTGTCCAGAAAAAGGTCTCATGCCTACATTAGCATCACTGTTACCTAGAGACATGATAGAAATGCATGTATGGTTCACAATGCACTTAACAGAAAGCTTTTAAATAGTCATGTTAGTATGTTGCACACAAATTAAGGGCATTTTTTTTTTAGGTTCAGTCTACAACAGAGACATGTGACATACCCATATCCATGAGCTGCTGCTGCAGCATAGATCTGGTGTTTCCCGGTGCACTGATGGAGCGGTTTATTAAGGGTCCTCCCAGTGGACCAGAGCGACCCATGCCAGGGTGTCCTGGTCCAGCTACAGGGCTGCCGCTGGATCTCTGCATCCCCCATTCCCCTGGCCCTGCCATGGGAGGGCGCTGAGGAATACCCATGCCTCTGCCCATGCCTCCTGAATAACAGGAAAATATACAGAGTGTTTCATTACTGGGTGTTGTCAGTCAAGGGAGTAGCTTCTGTGTGCTAAAGGTGGTGGCTGTAACTAAAAATGTTAAAGTAAGTAGAACTCAAAAAAAATTTCTCATGCAGTTTATTCTGTTGAACAGGTATAAAGAGAAAACTTGGAGATATTAGATATTTTAGGAAGTAAGTGCTTAAGTTACTTGTAGGATTGCCTCTTGGTGGACACACACTCATGCCTGCAGGATAGCCATTAGGCACAGCTCCTCGGATTGGAACGTCCATGTTCTCTTGTTTGACCACTGTGGAAGAGGAAATATTTCTTCTTGTAGCCAGACTGCCTCCCATCCCTCCCTCTCCACTCATGGGTTTGGAATCCAAGGACAAGGCTCTTTGATAGGCAACACGCGGACTTGGAAGAATGGGGGCTCTCTCTCCATCTGAAACAAATACAAAACCAGGTTTAAGGTCCCTTCACACTCTTCTGTGTATTACTGCTCAGCACTTGAGTCAAATCACATGATGCACTTGATTATACTGACTGACGTACCATGTAAACTGTCTGGAATATTTCCCTGTTTGTTTCCAGTTTCCTTCCCAGCTCTGGGATCTGAGTCAGGGAAGAAGCCGGGGTTGTTCCTGGGAACACCTAGAATGGTCTCCAGGGTCTGAACCATGAAAAAAAACAAAAAAACAAAACAAAACAAAACAAAACAGGAAGGATCAGAAACGATGTCTGAGAAGATGATGTATTTGAGAACATGCATGCAAGAGAGATTTTGAGCCTACCTCATCAGCTGGCTCTAACTTGACCTTGCTTTCTATGCTATGGTGATCAGAGCTGGTGACCCCTGGCCCCTGAGCACCTTTCCCATCCAGATCCTTTGGTTTTATCTCCCCCACTTCTTTAGAGTCATCCTTATTGAGGAGGTAGTGAAGGAGGGCATTGGGCTTCTCCTTCTTAGGGCTCTGCTGCTCCTGCTTTGATTCTGACCCCCTAACCACTCCACTGGTGGCAGGCCCTGGCTCTGGTGCCCCAGAATCCAAGCTGCTTTTTCCTGTGGCCTCAGCTGTGATGCGAGCCACTTCATCAGGAGTATTCCCATTCTGCAGGAGCTTGTGGAGAATCTTGTGTTTTTCCTGCAGTGACTGGTTATTTACATTTCCTGTGCTACCAGAGGAGGAAACAGCAGCATGATTGCCGCTTGTAGAGGATGACACTCCCGTAGAGGAGGAGGGACTGGTGACACCAGCTGTTGCATCTTTACTCTCAGGTGTGGAGCTGGGCCCGGAGCTTGCTGTGTGGAGCTCATCTGTAGGAGAGGTGAGGAGCTGCAAAAGCTTCTGGTGGCACTTTGTGTCGGGAACCCGTCTGTTGGTTTCTCCCACACCCAGACTTGCCTCTCTGCTGGCCTGACTGTCTGGCTTGTCAGGAGGGCCCTCACTGGTGGGGGTGTGTGGGTGCTGCTGAGATTGCTGCTCTCCACCAGTCCCCAGTGAGCTTCCTGGGCTCCTGGAGTCAGAGTAGGCTGGGAGGGAAGTTTTACAGGGTCCCCCTGCTGCTTGATTGGTAGAGTTGATGCTTGGGGAGCTGTCGGGCTTGTGAGGAGGAGGAGAAGTGAGTGGGGAAGGCATTGGATTGCCCACTCCCTCACTAATGGCTTGAAGGGCATTCAATGAGTTGCTGGAGAAGGTGGTAGCTCCTCCTCCACCTCCTGAGTTACCGGCATGAGTGGAGCTCATGGGAGAGTTCATACCTACAAAGGACACAACCAGAGTAAATCTACTGAACACACACCAAATAAAAAAGAAAGTTTTAACTATTTATAACTAAAGTACAGTTAACAAGCTGATTTCTTCTTTCCTGGCCCTATATGAAAAACGAAGTAAACCTAAAAACCGAAGCAAGTGAGGCCTACAGTTCATGGTGTGTTGCTTTTTGCAATCTTTTAGCCTGTTTCACTTTGTTAGGCACATTCTATATAAGCAACTTCTTGACTCAACAGGTCTGGCAGTAATCAGGCCTGGGTGTGGCTGGTGAAACTGAACACAGCTTTCCAAAAAATGTGGTTTATCGCCGTTAATTCATGATTTATGGAGAATATTACTTTTCACATGGGGCTAGGAAGGGTTGGGTCAATTTTACTGAATTTTAATGAATGAAATCATTATTTAAAAACTGCATTTTGTATTTAGTGTTGTTATCCTTGTCTGATTTTTCAATTTTACTTTTAAATAATTAATTTAAAACATGCAAGTGTGAGAAATATACAAAAAACAAAACAACAACAACAACAAAAATATTTTTTCATACCACTATATTCAATTTTGTTTTAAATTCGGCCGTTTCAGAATAGTTGGCTCATACCTCCGGGAGAGAAGGGGCTACCTCGGACTCTGGGGGAACCCACGACGTTGTGCGGAGGACAATTTATCCCTGGACTGGCTTGGGGAGGGCTTGTCATTCCCATCCCATACCCTGCACCTGCAGGTCCACCTCCAGGTCCATGGAACGGGGCCATCTGCTGATGCTGGTGCTGCTGTTGTTGCTGCTGATGCATACCATGATGGCCCATCTGATTCATGGACCCCATTTGGTTCATTGAGTTCATGGGGGAATTTATTGGATGTATGGAGTTCATCTGATTCATATGACCCATGTTGTTCATCTGATGCATGGAATTGATTTGATGCATAGAATGATGCATGGGACTCATTTGATTCATCGGATTCATCCGGTTGCCCCCAGCGTACGGCGGCACTCCTCTTTGTGGCACGTTGCCCTGCTCAGTCATACCGTAGCCCCTGTTCATGGCCATCCCACCTCCTGGACCCATGTTCATCTGTTGGTTGGGGTTGTTCATACCCATGGTCTGAGGCCTCATGCCACCACCACGGTTCCCCCGATAACCATTATGCTCCCTACAAAAATACAAATGAAAACAGAACAACGATTAAGCTGTAGAAAGGAATGAAACATGATGAAATCATATTGTTCATTAGACAATTTGCACCTTTGCAGCAGGTGTGTGGAGAGGAAAGAGTGTGGTTCATTTGTGCTGGGATTCCTGCAGAGGTCACTTCTTGTTTGAGCTGTGACAGGGGTTCCATCTGAGAGTGAGAACCGGTAAAGAGGTGTCTCCGCATGGCCATTATGGAAAGCTGGAGCAAGAAAAAAGAAGAGAGAAAATAATGTCACTCCTCCAAAATAGCTGACAAAAAAAACTAAACATACTACGAATATTAAAACATCCATAGGTAATAAACCAGCTGCCATACAGTCCCCTCTTCAGCAAGACCTTTAATATTATAAAGTCAGCATAGAGATCATTCACTGTTTACTATAACCAAGGCACCCTGCATGGTCAATAACTATACACCCCAGAAAGTTTAGCTACATAGCTCATGTCTTTTGCTAGAGTAAGATTGTTATTAGTGTTGTTACCCTCTTATGTATGTACAAGGAGCCTTAACCTACAAAACAAAGATTGTAATAAGATGACATGCCTAAGAGCAACCAAACAAAAGATGTTACTGCACACATATATAGTAATGGAGAATCAGAAATGCATACCATCTTGGTAGTGGCGTTTGAAGGACCACGGCTGTCCCTCACTTCGATGGATGAACATCTGCAAGCAGCGTCTAACCAGGTCTTCCCACCCTGGGCGCATGGTCGTGTGAAGAGAGTTCTGCTGTTCAATTTCAATCAGTTTACCTACAACAGAAAATCCCAAGTGAGCTGGTGGTGTTGAGGAGAAAGAAGCTTTCGGTTTAGTCCATGTGTATATAATACAGACATTTCTAAATAACACTGCCTAACTGTTCATATTTGTGACATGGGTGGATTTATTCTGTAGCACCACCTACATAATTTATAATATTCATTAAATTTAAAATAATTGTGTTATGCACAGCTGCTGTGCTTAACAAAACACGGACACTGTATTGTACAGCTAAACAGCCAGTCACAATGAACTCATTGCATTGTCCATGTAAACTCGTTAGACATTTGGATATGGTCAAAACAACTTGCTGAAGTTCAAACCAAGCATCAGAATGGAGAAGAAAGGTCGATTGAGTGACTCTGAATGCAACATGGTTGTGGGTGCTAGATGGCCTGGTCTGAGTAATTTAGAAACTGATGTTTTACTGGGATTTTCCCACACAACTATCTCTAGAGTTTACAGAGAATGGCCTGAAATAGTCTATCCTTTTATGACCACAGCGTACCCGTATTCTGATGGCTGCTTCCAGCATGTGCCATGTCACAAAGTTCAAATCATCCTAAAGTGGTTTCTTGAACATGACAAGAAGGTCACTGTACTCATATGACCTTCACAGTCCCCAGATCTCAGCCCAACGGAGCATCTTTGGGATGTGGTGAAACAGGAGAGTCACAACATTGATGTGCAGCTGACACATCTGCAGCAACTGTTTGTTGCTATCAAATCCAAGGAAATCCAAATCCATGGATGTTTCTAGCACCGTAAAGCTTGAACTGACCAATTCTTCACGTGCCTTATATTGCCAGAAATCATGAAAGAATAGTGCATGACACACACACACAAAAACTTTTGTAATTCCTGTTTGCTGTAGAGCTTCAATATACTTCTATTTTAAAAAAATGAAACAACACAAAAGCAACAAAAAAAACAGAACCCAAACCAAAAAACATTAAATAAGATGTCATCAGATCACAATCACTTTGATGTCAACTAACTGAAGCAGTAGAGTGTGTGTCTGTTTTACGGCTGTGACAGTCTCCTGTTGACTAAATCTGTCCACAGACAGGCATATTCAGAGATTGTGGTAATTCCTGCTGCAGTCTGGGTCTCCGAAGCCAAATTTAGCCAAAATTACACTCGCACAGAGACAGACTCACTATGTGAAAAACAATAACAACTATGCTTTATTTTTAGCTACACACAAGCTTTGCGAGTATACCGTGCGTGACTGCAATGCTATTGCACAAACAAGAGCTGCAAAAGTGTCCGAGCGGGCTTTGTGTTACGTCTTGCTCCAGTATGTGTTCCACCATGACACACAGACAAACACAGAGAAACTCACAGTATGAAAAATAATATAAGCCTTGTCGCTGTAGCTGGTTAAAATGCATTTTTCCCCCAAATGTACTTAATTTTTATTATTATTATTTTTTAAATTCTCAGGTGTCTCCATTACATGTCATACAGCAAACACTTACCAGACAGTTCATGACGAGTGCTAAACCTCTCTGTCCGCTCTACTGCAGTGATGCGTCGTGCCACACATATCATACATGACTGCAAATCTGAGGAAAGAGACAGCGCCATGTTAAATCCTCATGTAACTACAGTGGAGGCAGAACGGGACAGTTACTATTTTGTTTATAACCCACACAAACTTGACATGTCTGGCAGTAGACAGATGGAAAGATACCGATGGTTACACCCTTGTGCAATAAGACACAATAAGAGAGCTGATCAAATAGTTTCACTAACTCATCTACACAATGCAATTTGTAGAGAGTATAGGAGCTGTGGCAATTGTTTGGCTTGAAATAACAACTGTACTCTTCAAATTTCGACTTTTTACCAAAATGATAATTCGAGTATAAGCTCGAAATTTTGACTTTAGTCTAAAAATGGACACTAATTATTATTTATTTTCTTAATGTGGCTCTAACACTAAAAAAAACAAAACAAGCTTATAAACAATGACTTGCCATCTCCCTCCTCCATCATGGCCCGGGGCTGGGTGAGAGCAAAACACTGCATAGTCTCATAGCGTTGGCCTCCCGCTCTTTCTTCTGGCAGTCCATGAGTCTGACTGTGAACATAGCTGACCAGCATGCGACAGTTGAACGTGTGGCTCTTCTGACGAGGTGCCTCTCCACCCCACGATGCTCCATTGGGTGCTGTGATGCAAAAAAAAAAAAAGAAAAAAAGAAAAAAAGATGCAGACTCTTTAACCACGTGTGCAAGTGATCCACCATTTATGTGTGTGTTGTTATGTTTTATGCATCTTAAATGTGTTTGCACAAACATAATAAACACTCGTGTCTCACCATTAGACTTGGGGAGATTCTTGTGAAACTCCTCTCGGTCCTCGTCATGGATGATATTGTACACGCTGGTGTTGATCAGCTCCTCCTGCTTGTACTGCAGGTACTGGGTCACATTGTCCGATACAAATACAATGCTGCCCTCCCGGTTAACCACAAAGAGAAAGCCGTCCAAGGCCTAAAAGAGCAAGGGCAGAAGAAAGGAGAGCCAAATGGAGTGAAGGCCCGTCAATGCAAATAGCATTAGTTTTTTTTTTTAAAATTATTACTGCTTTGTCCGTCTAAAAAGAAACCAGCTGAGACATTTTTATCAGCTACATGTCAGCAATGTCACCAAAACACAGATCCAACATATGGAGGGGGAGCTAATTGGTGTTACTCTTTTGCCCCCGAGTGATTGTCCCCAAACTGACCTGTAGGAGCAGTGGCCCCAGATGGTCCTTGTCAATGACCCCTTGACCAGTGGAGGAAACATCCGCCTTCTGAACATCGTCATCACTGCAAGAACTCTTTCCTGAAAACAAATGAGGCACACTGCACTGTTGGTAACGATAATAATGATAATAATGTTACAGTTCTGTTGAAAATAACTTCCACTGTGTAAATCAACAAGATTAGTTTGAATTCTTGGGACAACTTGGTGCATGACCTGTATATTTTCCCCAACTTTTACTTTGTTTTTGTACATAATACTGAGGCATAATCTAAAATTACAAAAGACAAAACAACAACAACAACAAAACAAACCCCAACTTAAAACATATCAGTCTGTATAATTACCCACAGTATAATAAATATGTTTTCTGGCCACCAGATGGCAGCACAAGTCATGACTGCATGGTTGGCATGCCTTTCTATTTTTAAAATCAGCATGTGTCTGAGGCTTTGTTAGATACCACTCTATATAGCTGGGTCACTTGGAACACAAGCAAGATGTGAAACTGTATGCCACTGGATTTAATGCTATTTCAAACTTTCAGTAGCTGTACAAGAAGAGATGAGACAGCAGTTGCTGACCTAAATGAAAAAGAAAACATAACAAAACAAGGAAACTGACCCTAAAGACGAAGACATGTAAACAAGGGTTGGGGTGGGGAAAGGTGTGTTAAATAAACAACAGTCAGAAAAGAGAAGAAAAACGGAGAGGCCCCTCCATCATTCTTATCCTGTATCTATGGTAACCTGGCTGCACAACGCCAGGACCCACAGTAGCCAGCTGTGACCCTCTGGGTACATTCCAATATGATTGCTCGCTTTCTTCTTTACCCACTTATCCTAACAGATGTAATCGCAACCAGGCTAAAAACATTTGGAGGAAGTTATTCACTTCTGTGTATTTAATTGTGTAAAATCTGCAAAAATGGTTAAAAAAAAAAAAAAAAAAAAAAAAAAGCTTTGAGATAGGAGTGGCTCTCTATAAGGTCTGATTTCTGAGTCTCCAGTAGCATTAGTCTCCCAGAGAGAAACAGGGTTTGGCACTAACAGATACACACTGTCACTTACAGCCTTGAGCCATGACCACCAAGGATTGGTCTCAATTACTGGTGCTCATTTACCCCCAGCGATACAAACAGCCAAACTGGCTGTCAGTCTGAAGTGGCCTGGCCATGAACCAAACACACTACTTTATCACTGGCATCATCTGTCCTGCAGCAGCGTACTTGACAATCCTTACTTTCTCCACGGTTTACTTTCCATACACAAATTCAAAAATAAAATGATCCTTTGTTTTAATCACAAAGATGTAATCTGAACATGGAGGTGGTACCTTGCTCCTTGATTTGTCTGATCTGCCTCACTGTCTCCTTCAGGATGGCACATTTGTCAGGCTTGACGTTGAAGCTGTCAATGTTGGAGAGGTTGGCAGAGATGAGCTCAGCCAGCTCCTCGATGTACTTGCTCTCCTGTTCCCTCCGACGCTTGTCACACCTGCTGAGGCACCAAAGGGATTAGATATGTTGCCATGACAACCTCACCTCCCCATGCCCCAGCCGTATGCAGGCCATACGGCCATACAGGGCTCAGATGCTTCAGATATTCAGTTAGCAGCAACATATGCTTGAACCAGGGATGTGGTCAGGAGGAAGACAGCGACATCACACACACTCATGCATCATGCTGGCATTTAAATAAAAACAGCGACGGACAAAGTGGACTGATGCATTAAATATACTCAGCACAAGTTAGAGCACTTACCCTAAGCTTGGAGTGTCACAGGTGGACAGTTTACGCTTACGGTCGGAGCACAGGGGATCCAACGAGTTGTCTCCGACGCCACTCATCTTCAGCACACATCAGCACCTGAAAGCGCAAATCGGTGCATTGCATATATACATAACGTGGTATGATCAGACAGAATGACCTGAGAGTGGTATGTGTTGCAATCTAAAAGACCATTAAAATGTTTTTTTGTGTTTTTTTGCAAAGTCCACTCAGAAGTGAGTGCAGATGAAGAGACTTCTGGGGGAACAGAAGAATTTAGATCAGTATAGATTTATAAGGGCAGACTATCCAGTTATCTGAGCAGCCTTGGTTTCTGCACTGTGTTTGATGGGAGTGAAATCTCATCTGTTCCACTGCAAGGAGCAACTGATGATGATGTAGTGATTTGGAGCCTCAGGGGAGATGGGTCATCCCGCGTTCAGCCAGCCTGCCCGCTAGAATGATACCCTTCTGCTAGCAGCGGCAACACAAGTATACTATACAAACCATTTCCAGTGCACTTGCATGCTCAGGCATGTCGGGGCACAGTGTTTAAGAGTGCTAGAAGCTACTGTCCCAGAAAGGCGCATATTCACCAGCTCGTCTATTTGTTTAACTGCCTGGGGCTGCACAAGCCAAAAAAAGAAAAAAGAAAAATATTGCACACTGTTCAGGCTTGTGGAGCCTTGAAACAATCCAGGCGAGGCTCTGCAACTTTTAGTCATTTGAATACGCTGTATTCTCTTTACTGTGCACGGTTAATGCTAAGCTATATCCGTTCTTTCTTCCAATAGATTTTACGTTCAGTCCCCCCTGTATCATCCTAAGACAACACCTCCCTTGTATTTTTCCCTTTCGGTAGTTGTGCCGAGCAAGGGATCGTGTCCTTGTTTTCTTGCTCTGGCACTAGCCTCTGTCTGACCTCTCAGAGTTCATGAGAGGAAACCCCTGTAGCCAACATCTAAGGTCACTGCTCCTTCCTATTCCCACCCAAAAACTTCTGAGCTGCACTACCAGACTGTTCGACTACAACCCTATCCTGGACTTTGTGTCTGCTTCTGTGCGCACGCACACGCACACACACAAACTCATTCCAAAGAAGAAAAGTGTAAAACGGATGGGAGTCATTATGCAACTCCTGCTCTGCAACTGCAGGCTAGGACATGCAGCCCAGTCACCCACCAACACTATTACTACTAGAAGAGCACCAGGTCTCAGACACACACTTTGTGCAGTAAATCTGCATCGCATGCTTCTTGTCTGTCTACCTTTCAGCACCCCTCTCTAAATCTGCCTGTCGTGCTCCGGCTGTGACTCTTGCTCCCCTCCCTCCTCTCTTTCTTCCTTCCTTTCTGATTTCTGTCCTAAGGCTCACCTCTGCAGCAGCATAGAAAGATGACATCAGCCCTCAGTCAGCCTCACATCCTGACCGGACAAACAGCAGAGCTGTAGGCTGCTGGAAGTCTTTTGGAGGACAGGGTATGAATACCAGGACTGTACTACAGGGAAACCTTACTGAAAACCAGAGTAAACGTAAACACGTTCCAACATGGTAATGCAAAAAAAAGAAAAGAAAGAAGAAAAAAAAAAAAAAAGAAAGGTAATATGATCTTACACAAAACAAGAATGCTCTCATTTGATTTTGACAACTGTAACTCAAATTTACTGTTGTTTTTAAGTTTGTGTGTTTTTGACATTTAAACCAGCTAAACGTTTAACATGACTGAAAACAGACACAAGTTGAGTAGATGGCAGCAGAGCAGTAAAAGAGAAACTTTTAGCAGCAGCCCACCAAAACCACAGATGTCTCTCAACAGGCCTGGCAGTGTGCCACTGACCTGAATCAGCTTCATCTAACAGTGTGAAAGTTGCTCAGGAACAAGATGAGATGTTGCACCTACCATCAGGTACATGGGCACAGTAAATAATAAAAACATTTTATATTTCAAAGTAAAATGGTCCTAATTGTTATTTGATGGAGTGAATGCATTTCTGTGTTTTGTTACTGCATGCTCACCTTAGCCAGTACAAGCCCCAGTCAAAATCCATTCAGGGTCTAGTGTCACTTTAATGTCTCAACATCTCCTGAAAACAGAAAGAGAAAGGTCATGAACTACAGCGCTCTATAAATGTCTGGAAGTCTCAACATGACTAGTACTTTTGTGCACGCTAAAACATGTGCTTTATATATGTTTTTCGTTCATAGAATTTCATGGGAAAGACTCAATTCTAAAAATGCACAGGAAGTCACAGCAGTTTGCATCCTGTTTGCCCCCTCCCCCTCGGCCTGTTCCACTGCGTCATCACTTCCCTTTCCAGGAAACGTGGCCACTTATCCACCATATTTACATATTCTGTTCGTCAGTTCCCTGTCGTCCTGGTTTTTACTCACATTTTGTCTGATTGTTGTCTGGCATCCGAGGGTTTCCAAAACTAATCTAATTGAGCATTAGGAGAAAACACAGCATGGAAATCCTTCTTCTATATCTGACAAAAGGTCAGAAAATTCCAGCTGCATTTACTAAAATGCTTAAAGACCTTTACCATCTATGGCAGCCAGTAAAGTTATCTCAGTCAGTGTGGTGTTTTTTTGGTTTTCTTATTAAGGAAACTCTGCAGAAATGAATCTCGTGATCTTTCTAGTCACTAACTTAATAGTTTTTCCCATAGAGCAATTACAATATCAGATTCAGATATGTTATCTTTTTATTTTCTTTTTTTGCTAATCAAGTATCCTTCTGGTCACAAGGGATCTGTCAGATTCCCAATCCTAATATTTAGAGTGCCTTGTGTTCAGCAAGTGTACAAGCTCCTGCCTAAATCACTGCATCATCCTCTGTCAAAGAAAAGCCTGTGAGATAGTGTTTTTCCCATGCTGAAATCTAAGAATAGCCACACAGAGTAAACAAATTCTTCCTGTGATAAAGTTTGATATAAAAAAAAATCTAAGGTCAAAATAAAAATAAATCCATTTTATTAGTTACCATGTTCAACTGCTCATTTATACAAAGTTATACTGAGCCAATCACTTGTAAGTGTGTGCATGCATGGGCAAGAAGACCTGCTGTAGCTCAAACTCAGCATGATGGCAAACAAAGGCGATTTAACAGATTTTGAACGTGGTGTTGTTGCTGCCAGATGGGTTGGTCTGAATATTTCAGAAACTCCTAATATACTGGGATATTTTTTTCCTTTCACAACCATCTCTAAAGCTTACAGAGAAAATCTGAAACAAACACTATGAGTGAGTGGCAGAGAAAATGCCTTGTTGACACCAGAGGTAAGAGGGGAATAGTCAGACAGCTTCAAATGGACAAGAAGGCACGGTAACAAAGGTAACCAATTCTTGTAATCAAGGTAATCAGAAGAGCATCTCCGAACAAACAAAACACTGAACCTGGAAGCAGATGGACTACAGCAGAAGAAGAGCACATCGGGTGACACTCTTAGCAGCTAAGGACAAGAAACTGGTTCAACAGCTCAGGTTGGTAGTAGGGCTGCTCGATTATGGCAAAAATGATAATCACGATTATTTTCACTGAAATTGAGATCGCGATTATTTGACGATATTTATTTAACCCTTTAAGACCTACCATAGAACCAAGTCCGCCAGAGCTTATATTATTTTTTTACATGTTGTAGTGCCATTTGTGGGAGCATTTCAAGTTGCTAAATAACTGTTATAGCCCATATTTTAATAATATGTATGCATTAAGTCCATAGTAACTACATTAATTGCAAAAAAGTACAATAAACTACAAAAAAATTGAAAATCGCTTTTGTTTTGTTACATATATTTCTACTTGGAGAAATTTAAGAGGTTTATCCCTCAAAACTTTAAATACAAAAAAAGTTGCAAAAAATAGTTTACAACAACAGGAAATTTATTTTGAGTGTCTCCATAGTTTTATTTTGGAGATACAGCAATTTTTATATACTGCAGGAAAAAAAAAAAAAAAAAAAACCCACAATCCTATGATGCAAATTTGCAAAGAAAACAGCATGTGCATCAAAATAAACTATTTCCAGCAGTGCAAGCATCCCAGAAACTATTCAGAAAAGTCAAACATGACCAGTAGAGGTTTTTAAGGCCTACAAGTAAAAAAAAACTACATTTCCGCAAAAATGACGTCACTTCCGGTTTCGGCCTGGAAATGGCGGACATGCGAATGTTCGCGCTGACGTCTGTTTCACTGTGGGAAGTGTTATGAACAGCTGATCGGATCGGCAAAGCGTGTTTCTGGAATATTATGTTTTTGTTCCTGCAAGGCTTTATGTGGAAGGAAACCGTGACCGAGGACAAGCTGATGGCATAAGATGTAAGTACAACTCCTCTGGTTTCATATGCAAAACAAATTATTGCGCTAGCTTACGCGGTTCAGATTCTACAGGGATTTAAAAATAGTTACACAAAACGGAGCGTGCCGCTCTGACCGGATCTAAAGGGTTAACAATGACTTTAAAAAATAATATAAAATAGTGTGCAACACCACTGAAGTTTTTTTTACCTCTCTTTTCAACCAACGGCAGTCACTCTCCTCTCCAAATAACTTCTGCTTAGCTTTCAGAGCTTCCCTCGGGTCCTCTTAATCAGCGGTCTCCAACCTTTTTTGCGCCACGGACCGGTTTATGCCCGACAATATTTTCACGGACCGGCCTTTAAGGTGTCGCGGATAAATGAGGGAGGGGCCAATAATCGGCTCAGTCATTTTTAATGATCGTTGAAAGCCCAGATCGTAATCGTGATTAAAATTCGATTAATTGAGCAGCCCTAGTTGGTAGTGATGTAATGTAAACGTATTATTGTTTAAAAGCAACAGCCTAAATTAGTATTGTTCCCAACCATGAGGATTGGTCCATAAACACAGACGAGCACCATGTTAAAAAGTGAAAAATTAATTCAGTTAAAAAGTCAAAAGGTTTGTGTAACAGCAAGGTGCACCTAACGAAATGGCAGGTGAGAGTATATTAAAAACACACATAAAACATTAAACATGCTAATAAAAATATATCATTACACAGTTGTCCAACTCATAATCATCACTGCCACACACAGGAAGTGTGTGAACTATGACTCTGAGTCCAGAGTGTGTGCCTATGAGATACTCCAACACAGGACACTGATTACATTAGTCCCAAAAACAGAGCTGCAACTCATCTAATGCTGCAGCTCAATAATTTAAACACAGACAAAGAGATAAAACCAGCCCTCTTTTCTCTGTCTGTCAACTGTCCAAATACAGGTTAATTATTATGAGGAACCTGTTTACACACACAACCAACAGAACAACAATGTAGAGACATAATGAACCCGTTTAGTTTTAACACTACACACTTCATCACACACAAGTCTTTGCTAAGCATTAATCCCTTTGTTTTTGCTCTAGTTCATTGACGGTACAATTGTAGACCTGATCCTTAGGGAGGACGAGTAACAAAAGGTAACAGAAAAAAGTTTATTTAAAAAAAAAAAAAAAAAAAAAAAAAAAAAAAAAAAAAAAAAAAAGCACTGAAAAGTAGGGCTGGGCCATATTATACCATTCACGGTAATGCCGGTATAATGTTAGGCAACGATAGGAAAATGAAATATCGCGATAGAATATGAGTAAAACGCGCATGCGCAGTGCCTTTGTTTTCATACGCACATGGCCGATTGTTGAGTGAAACAGATAAACCAGAATTGGTTTGTAAAAATGGTGCAACTTCAGTGATGTGGAACTGGTTTGGTGTTGGTCCGTCAGATACACGACAAAGCACATTTTTTTGCAGAACATGCAAGCGGCCGTCGTTATTGTCGTATTTGTCGAACTAAGATGCTCTTAAATCTGGGAGTAATCTGGGTCCTAAACTCCATAATCTTCAGGTCAAACGAACACTGCAGCATCACGGAGAGTTAAAAAACTGTCTCAATTCTTTCATCTTTAATAAAACGATCAGCATTGCTGCTTTACCAGGTGTAACTATGAAGTTTAACTTCCAGGCATCCATGAAAACAAAATTTATTACATTTAATGGAGTTAGAAGTTAGCAGGAAGCTAGCGGAAGTTAGCTCGCTAGTTACCTAAGCATGATATTGCATGTTCTGACTGAGATTTCTGAAAAGATTCAAAACGTACAGCTCTGCTATCACGTCCAACATAAATGAAGACGGGAAACTAAACAGCAGTGACGTTTGTAGGGTTACTGAAGTTGGGCTAGCTGGTATATAATGATGTGCTACCTGATCGCTAGCGACACAGCTATGTTAGCATAACATAAACAGTGAAGCTGGAGGACGAACACTAACACTTTTCCATTTATAAAAGTTAACGTTAAAGTTCCTGATAGTTAGAGACAAATGCAATCGCATGGCAGGATGCTGTAAACGGACCAAACTTCAGTCAGGAGAACAACTGAGAAAATCCATCCACAATACAAGGTTAGTCATTAATATACTGCAACAACATGGGAATAGAGCAGCTGCCAGAGAATTCAACACTAATGAATCAATGGTACAGAAGTGGAGGAAGCAAGAAGAATGAGTTTAATAAAGTTTGATTTATCTGACTGCTTTGTTTCGCTTAATGTGCCTTATAATCCCGTGCACCTTATGGTCCGAAAAATGCGTACTGCACACTGCAGTTTAATGTTGCAAAGCACCTCTTTTTAACTTCAGTGGATATTATACATGGTTATGCTCAGGATATGTCAGCCCATTTCTACTGGAAATGCCTTTTGGTTAAACTTTCAGCAAGGAATTTGCATTTGCACTGTTACATTTTTATAAAGCTTTAATGTACATAAAAACCAGCTTCTTGTTTACGTGAAAATAAATGGAAGGTTGTCTTTTTGCGCTAGTAATGTTGTGGAGTTGTATTTTGTCTCGCATCAATTATATCGTTATCGCAAATTTTCAAATATATATCGTGATAAATATTTTTGGCCATATCGCCCTGCTCTACTGAGAAGTCTTAAGTTAATGCCAAAATTACACCGAAGTGGTACAAAACAGCAAGTTACGCAAGTCTCATACTGGAACCAGTATGTAAGGAAGGCTGCAGATAGCCATTTTCTACCAGGGTGTTTTTGGAGAAGCAACCAGAGAGAGTTGCGAGATGACTGGTGCAAGACTGAATCAACAAGTGGGATGCAAGAGTTTGGGCCCAACAAATTCTACTTTCTAAACTAAAACTAGCAGAATGACTCAACTACTAAACCTAACTATACCATTTCTACTTGAGGAACATCCAACTTTTTCTGTTGAGACTTGCATGTAGATGACTCCACCACAAATAGATTAGGTAAACATGATACAGATGACAGTTGAATGTCCAAATCAATAACAGGTACCAGCTCCATGAGCAGAATTTTGCATCCTCACATCTTCTAAACTACACAGCACCATTGCAAACACTCCCTGTTATGTGCTATAAAACAATTATTCAAACATCCTCTGTGTCATATTTTACCTGGCTAAAACTCTGGTACTGAGGTAAATACACATGATGAGAAGTCAGAATTGCTCCTGACCTTTGTGTGCTGGTCTTACAAACAAGTATCAGTTAAGTAACTTTAGCAACCTCAGTTACTAGAGTTATTGAAAAGTTACACAACTGTGCAGTCTAGCTAATGTTAAGAGGTGAGTTTATCAGGAACTTTATTGTTTTGTTGAAAGTGAATGGATTTTCTCACTTAGTTGTCTTTCATAAATCTGAAAGGGTATTGTGGTCCTAGAATGTTCATGTTTCTCTTCAGATTTAATGTTTAAATGAACTTTCTATGCAAATACTGCTTCACTAGCTGGTGGATATGTACAAGAGAGCCAAGAAAACTTCTATAAGAACATGTTTATCATTTTACAGGCTTAATGCCAATGACATTGTTTAGGTACACTTGGTGAATAACTTTACATTTTCAGGATTCTGCACATCACTTCAGTTACATCCATGATTTTGATTTACTGACATTTGGCTCAAGGCCAGAGCTGCAGCAGCGTCAGTCAGTCAGAACCAGAATAGTGAGAAGGACATTCCTGCTCAGCCTAAAATAAAGCCTGAAATCTGAGCTCCCCTAGACAAAGAGCGGCAGGCCCAACAATAACCACAGACCCACCCTAAACAAAGATGACACATACTGGGGTACACATGCACAAAATTAAAGACCCCTGAAAAATGGATCTAAGTGTTTTAAGTGTAGCAGGAAGTATTTGTTTTAAACCAAAAACAAAACAAAACACTGTAGTCAGTACATTTTAAAGCATGATAGATCTGGGCTACAAGAACCGTTTAGCCTCATTACTTCATCTCACACACACACACACACACACACACACAGTAAGGTAATAAAGTAACAAAAGGTGTCCACTAGAGTCTGGGGAATCAAGTGCAAAAAGGAAACAAAAGGACACAATGACTTCCTGTTTTTACTTCAAGGAATTTCTCCACCTCCTGCTGGCCATAAAAGCACCTATATACTGGGTTAAGTGCAACTGGACCTTGCACCAACACAAGCTCCCACACAGTTTCATTAATCCTGAAGCCTTATGTTGAATTTTAATATAAACCAAAACAAATTATATTCCAACTCGTAAAATTACACAGAAACAATCTTAGAAGTAGCCTGAATGTTTAAAGATATATTTTTATTTAATAGTCCTTGTGAGTTAGATAGATTGTTGTAAGGAGTGCAGAAGGTAAGCTCTCTGATGAAAACAAAAGTCATGGTTATGTTTCACATGCTCGTCCCCACCCACACGAAGTGCATTGTTGAAACAGCCCTGGGACTAATTTATACTGATACTTGCAAGGTGCTCAGTTTCCTGTGGTGTACTCCTAAAAATAAATTAACGAATAAGAAAAATTTTATAAAAGGAAAAAAAATAGAGTTAAGATTGAAAAAGAAGACATTAAAACAGCAAACTAAGAGCTACCTCATCAGGCCAGGACTCTGCAGTCTATTTACACCTACAGGCCAGTGGACACTCTTTCAATGATGAGGATGTACACATCCTGGACAGGGAGGAACGCTGGTTTGAGCGCAGAGTCAAGGAGGCCATTTACGTGAAAAGAGAAAGACCATCTATGAATCGATGAGGGGGCCTAAGGGTACATCTTTCACCATCTTACAGTGCTGTGATTGCAGCCATTCCAACTCTCTGTGAATGGTACTCATGGCCATTGATTAGTGGGTTTTGGTCAGTGGTGGTTGATCAATGGTCATGAGAATTTGCATAATTACGATTAAGGAACTGACCTCCCAGCCCATTGTTCCTTAAGTGGGCTGGTTTCAGTCATTATGCAAATGTACTGTTTATAAGATTGGGGAAACCTGCAGTCAGCTGAGACTGAAGAAGTCACTTGGATGAGTGACGAAACGTTTTTCCCACAAAACGCTACATCCAGATGAACAGAATCAACTTTTGGAGATTTACTTTCCTGGATGATTGAGAATGCATCAAGACGAAGCAAACTAAGTAATTTTTTTTTCCTTTTTGAACTGTTGCTGCAATCTCCCTCTGTACAGTCAGGAATGTCTATGCCCCTGAGTTGATATATCATAGCAAAGGATGCAGAAAGCAATCCAGTCACTCAGCGGGGTCACTAGTCTGCAGGTGCAGGACACAAGAGGGGTAATATCATTTCTTGACACTTCCTACCAATTGTAAGGACAACAACATATAACATTGTGCATATAAAATAAACTCTGGCATCCACCAAAGAGGTTTAGACTTCTCACCAAAGACAAATTACCATGACCTTTTGTCCCGTTTTTTTTTTTTTTTTAAACAACAAAAGAGGTCAATTAAATGAGGCCAATCATAAGATACATTTTGCCTAGAAAATGTTAGGCCACCTTTGTGTGCTGGTCTTGCAAATATGATCAGATATCAATAAGAGGAAAATGTACAGTCTTCTGTTAAGATCACTGCCTGCGTGAACTTTATGTAGACCAATCATGGTTACGTGTGTATTCATAACTAAAAGCCTGTTCTGAGTCAACAAAAACATTGCCAAGAGCAAGGACAAATGGCCTGTGAAGGGGGAGCTACCTTCAGTGTCGTTTGGTGTGTAAATTGATGAGGAATTATCTTCTTAATCACCTCATAGTAACATTTGTAACTGAATAAATCGAAATAATTCACCATCTTATTATGATGGTTTAATTATTCCATATTATAATAAATTACAGTTAAGAGAAACATAAAGTAGTGCATTCTTTTGCTTTGAAAACAGAACTGTAGGCTATGAGGTGCCACAACCCAACTCTAATGAAATGACAACGGAATCAAATAATTCCTAGATATTCATTGTTACCTACAGTATTAGCAGCTTGGTGTACAGCTGACAAAAGTTGCTGTCAAACATATAATTTAACCCTAACTGTAACCCTATGGAGGTACATGTGGGAAGAAAAATGTCAAATGCAGTCAGAGCAGACGTCAAATGGATTTTAATCTGCCAAGCACACAGTATAAAGTTCATGTGAAATCCAGTTTAATCAACATGAGAATAGTGCAGGCAACAGACTGATAAATTTGCAGCTGGCAAGTGGCCACCCTGTTTCCTTCTACCTGCATGAACTACCCAAGAGTATAATGGAACCAATGGAACCAGACAGCAAATGCCTTATGGGTTTAAAAGAAACAGAAGGGGGGGGAAAAAACCCAAAACAACCAACTATTAACAGAGCAGTTTTACACTGCAATGGAAGAAAAATAAGACAAGGACAACAGATTACATGTTTGGGCTACACATTCTGAAGTTTCAATGTTAGCATGTCACCGTCACCATGTTGTTTTTTTGGATCACACGCTACCTTATAGGAATGAAAGGTTGAAGTGCAGATTTATCAGCAAAGACTAACAAGCTTTGTTAACTTGTTGCTTTCATAAACTGTACGGGTTTAACAACTGTTAAAAACTGAAGCAAACATTTCGACAGTCTGCACCAAACAGAAAGGCATAATATTAAACAGCTGGGGAAAAATAAATAAAATCACATCAGGTCTAGCAGACCCCAATATGCTCCAGTTTCCATTATTGAGACACTTGCTTAGCCTTCTTGACCCCTAGCTCAATTATACAGATTGATGAGTTGTTAAAAATAAATAAATAAAAATGAATCCCACACAGAATAGTTATAAAGGAGGGAAATGACCCCAGAACCAAAAGCCTTTTGTTGCATTAGGCTGTAAATATTCTTTTTAATGGTGCAAATTTAGGCATTTCAACATGGGAATCTAAATCCCTCTTGGATTCACAGACAGTATAATATATGCCCCTTGATCAGGAAAGAAAGTCAAACCTATGTCTGTGTTGTCTGTGATGCTTTTTACACGACTAAATTTCACTTTGTTTAGTAGCCATCTCTCATGTTGACATTTTAGGAATTTCCCTCTTAATTGTATTGGAAAATGACATCCAGAAATATTTGTCAGAGTTGAATGCACTTGTGAATTTTCCTTATTAGCCATTTCCCTGCCAACATTTTCATTCCACTATTACACATGATTTCAATGAAACCTGAGCTAATGGGGCTTAACTGGAGCCAAAGGTTTTGATGGCAAAAGAGGAGAGTGTTGCCATGCAATGAGATTTGAGAAAGGGGACGAGAAAGACATATGTGAAGCATATGTGAAGTGAGGATTTATTAAAAAACAAAGCTGTAAATTGCTAAGAGAAAAAGGGGAAAAAAAGGAAAAAAAGAAACGCAGATGAAAACAACGCAAAAAAAAGACTGGTTGGCTGGGGAGTGTCTAGAGGTGTGATTCAACACTGCCAATAATTTAACAAAACACATTTCTGCTTTACTAAATTAAAAAAAAAAAAGAAGAAAAAAAAGAAGAAAGAAGCCTTTGTCTTTAAGGTAAAAACAATGTCACAAATGCCAAATTCGATTTTATTGACAAGCGAAGAAATAAAATGTGTGAAAAAGTCAAGTGTCAAACACATTTTGCACATATGACGGATATTGTAAAACCCATTCTAACCATCTGCACTCTTTTCAATAAAGAAATACAAGATGTCCATAGATGAATGTGGTGAGTAAGACTGTAGCTCATAGCAGAGGGAAAACTGTGTTCATAGGATTGCCTATTTCTCTAGAAGAAAAAAAGAAAAAGAAAACATCCCCCACCCTTTTCCAATGCACACAACACACATGAGAGCTTGGACAGGCTGTGTGTGCATCTCCCCATTTTTTCCCACACAAACTGCAACGTGGAGAAAAACCAGGGAAAATAAATGAAGGTGAAAACAAAGACATGGCAGATTCCACTGTGTGTGTGCGTCACACTTGCATCTCCTGCAACTATCCATCATCAACAGGAACAAAGAATAGAAAGGAAGAGGATAGGACATACGCCGGCATAGATTCAAGCAACTAACTTGTCACATTGCACAACTGTTAATTCTACGTCCCCAATAACCCCTTCATTTTCAATAGGCTTCATGTGCTGGTGCAAAAACTGAGGTGATAAGCGCAGCATCGTCCAGAGGAGACCACAGACCAAACAGAATGCAGTCAGCTGTGATCACACAAGGCTAATATTATGGAAATGAGTTCATTAATCAATAGCTAAACAGCCTTTTATCTGGGGAGCCAGAACACCAGTGCCTGATCAACCTCGATGCTGCCCAGCCTGATAACACATATCCACTTGCAACTGATGCAATGAGCGGGCAAATCTCCTGTAGAAGTTAAATCAGTGAGACGATATCTTAACCACTGTAATTATTGTTTGTGATATTTGTAAATTTGGCGATGTCAACAGAAAACACTGAGTTTGATTTGGCAGTTTTGATTTTCGCTTTGCTGTTGAGACAGAGGGTCTTTCTGTTTTTAACGTTTCAACTGTGTCTCTCTCTCAGCTTTCGCTTTTTCCTTTCTCCCTCGTTCTTGCTCGTGTCTTTCCCTCCTCCCTATCTGCTCCCTCCCTGCCCCCTCCTCTTTCCTCCTCTTCTCCCCACCGTCACTGTTGGATTGGTGGAGTAAACACAGGAAGAGAGCGGGCTCTGTTCCACTACGCCAGAGCTGAGCCTGGGCGTTCCTGCAGCGCTCCTGCGCCGGGGTCAAAAGTTTACTGTGGTTTTCATTTCACCTTTCCACAGCCAATCAGAGCACCACACTGCAGTCTCTGAACTCTGACCCCTGCAAAGAATTCCAGTCAAAAGACGGTCTGACGCCAGTTTCCCAACTTTGAACCCTCCTCTATCCTAGTATTCCTCTTACTACTTCTTTCTTTTAAATGGTCAGCTTCATGTGGTGACGGAGCCTAGGTATAAGAAAGAAAAAAAAAAAAAAAAAAAAAAAAAAAAAAAGGATTTTACTAACAGGAGTAACAGCAGAAGGAACTATCAATACGTGCCTTGTTTGATCTCCCAGGGTGATGCTGACCTTGGTTAAGAATACATGAGGATTTTACAGCCCGTCAGTAAAGTTTCTTTTAGTTTGCTTTTCACCCAGTGCAAAAAAAAAAAAAAAAAAAAAAAAAAAAAATTAAAACAGAAGAGATAACAGACTTTATCATCTCAAGCTATATAACATGCCCTGTTTTATAGTTTTTAATTCATTGTGTTATTTCATGCTTTAGACAAAATAACTGATAAGGACAGCAACGACCAATTGTTTAACGGGAGAGACAAAAAGAAACATGGCTCTCTGCTGGGATTCAGCACAACACCTGGGAGTGTGTTTAGGAGTCAAGTCAAAGCTGCTCAGTCCAAGAGGACAGAGACACACAGCCAGCCATAATCCAACTGTGGGTTTGTTTTTGCCTTGGTGACACTGCACTCTGTCCCATCTGCTGAGTGATTAAGCCTGCACTGCTAATCAAGTCTTTCGCTCTTCAAGGGGGCAAGCAAAGGACAACACAGGCTGACTGAGCGGACACACACCACTATGCATATTTACAGTCTGGTTTATGTTTATTTGAAGTATAAAGCAACAAAAGTTGCATTTGCTGTTTCTGCTGGTAGAAAAATGAAATATTGTTGATTTTTCCTCAAGGCAAAAAAAAAATGCTTATGAAGTATGAGTACAATGCATCATTTCAGGGTTTTTGTTTTGTTTGTTTTACTTGAAGCAAAGTGTGAAAATAAAGCTGTCTCTTAAAGAAGTCTCCTTTTCCCACAAATTACAAGTCCTCTTAAAGCCCAAATAATTCATTCTGTACCAATACTAGGACTGTACCTCATAGTCAATAACTATAATGTTGGGTTTTTAAGACTATTGATATTTGTTTTATTTTTGTTTGTTTTTCTTAGAATATAGTAATGTACGCTACCTCAGCTCCTCCATCTCACTCACAGGTTTGATATCACCACCGTTCAGATCATTCAGATTAACACTTTGCATAGCCCTTTGGTAACTTTTAAAATAAAGAACACAGACATAATATCTACAGACAGTACTGCTTCACGGAGAAGGAGAAAAAAAAAAAAAAAAAAAAAAGGTCTTTCTTCTCCTGCTGCAAGCACACCTCTCACTCTCTCCCCTCCTACTCAGTTACGTGAGTGAGAGAGCAACGCAGCTTCACTGAATGACAAAGAAGAGCAGTACAACAAGTGAAAGGAGGAAAAAACGAAGACATGATGCCGCTTCCAATTTCCTCCCTCAGTGTTTATTTTACTTGAACAGTGTGATTGCGTTAGGCCTGAAACACTGAAACAAACCTAGAGATCAGTCAGTGACCTCCTTGCAACCTTCGGCCACTTGGGAAAAACCTGCATTCCCTAAGTATTTGGAGACTGACTGCTGGTTGTTGGTAGGTGAAATCTATCCCAAAGTGGGTGCTGCACCCAAAACCTCCTTGTGATTGCTTTGGTCACTAGCAGATTACTGCAGTTGCCTCTAGTCTGAAAAAAAAAGGTCGACATGTCTGCAAACTAGTCTTGCTAACTAACCACCAAGTGGCAGTGAAACTAGGTGTGACGCAAACCAGAATCAGAAACTTTTAAAACTCTTACTTCAAAGTGAAGGCCTTACTCATTTCTACTGCACATCCTACAGTTATCTGTTGATGTCTTTAGGCCTTGTCTTTAGGGCTGTGTAAATGGGGGCTCAGATTATGTCATTATTAAAATCTAAAACCACTCCCATTTGGATATTAAAAATGAATTTCTTGATTATAGATGAAGCTTGTGCCCACACTAAGTTTGGTTTTGACCTTCACATTGCCTTAAAACCAAAGTCATTAAGTGCTTTAAATAATATTGGAATTCTATTTCAAGGGTGGCCACCATGTCCAGAGGATTTGACTAGGACACATTGGTGGAGCTAATTGAACAGGGACCTTTATTTCCATTTTTAATCATACCATAGTCACACATAACCAATTCTCCCAATATGGCAAGAGCAATATATATCTATCTATATAAAACAGGGCAAATAGAAACATAGTAATTACTTGCAAAAGTAAAGCCACTTCTATATAAAATAAAGAATCAAATTTCAGCTCAACTTTTTCGAAGCGTTGCTTGATATTTAAACCAAGACTTCACTGCACAGCTTGATGTGATGTGGCAACATCAGGAGGCAAGTGTTAGCTCTGCTATTCTAGGGACAGCAGTAAGCTTCAGAGCAACCTTTTGATTAGAGTGTTGCCTTAACGACAAGCCACGTAAACAGGACTGACGTCAGTAGGCAGAAAAGAACAGTAATAGTGAAAAGAACACTTTTCTCTTCCCGTGAGGAGAAGAGGAGGAAAAAGAAGAAAAAAAAAAAAAAAGGGAAAGAGCACATATAAGAAACAAGTGTAGTAAATTATCTGACACATGCCTTGCCAGTGTTGACATGCTGTAGTAAGTCTGGAGCCTTTAACGATGGCGTGGAAGTAAGTCATTCATGACTTTTCTTTGAACTCAGGGCTATAATAAAATAACATTTATTACAGGCCAATGGAAAAATGAAAAAAAAAAATGTTAAGCTCAGTGCTGTGTGCAAAAAAATGCACACACTCATTGCAATCTGTGCTAATTTACTAAATGAAAGAAGATTTTGAATTTCAGATGAACTACAGAGACAGTACCCGTACAGTCCCTGCTTGCATGGTCAGATATCCTCTTACAACTTGGGACTGCAGTGCCATGCATGCCAACAGCTGGTTCCCAGTTCAGACAGACCTAGAAACTAGGGCTGGGCAATATGAACCAAAAACCATCTCTCGGTGTTTTTAGACTCTGTGGTAATAGAAAATCTCTCTCACACATTGTTTTTTTATTAATACAATCAAAGCAAACTGAATGTTAAATTGGTGTAAGCTGAAAACACATTTTTATTAAAACACACTGAAAAAAGTAAAGTGCAAAAGGAGTGATTGTCAATTTACAGTAAATGTTTAATTTTGATGCTAAAAAAAATGCCAGTTTCACTGGGTAAACTGATTTTACTCAGTTTAGAGATCATTTGGCTTCTTTGAAGTGGGTTTGTCTGAGGTACTTATTCATTGCCAGTGTGTTTTAAGTCAGTGGCCAATGGTATACCACCAAGTAGACAGGGGAATTGACACTGAAGGTGAGCAATGTACAAACAGAAACAAAATGTCTTTTAGCCACCTAAAAAAAATGCTAACCTTAAAATAAAACACATTAAAAAATAGCAAGGAACTCAATTTAATTAGTCAGGATATTGTGGGGGCACCACAATCAGTTGTTTTGCATTAAAGAACACACGAGTAGCTGTCTACTAGCACCTTAATTAACATGTTACCGTATGCTTTAGAAGCAATTTCCATGTAAAATGACTGTTCTGTTCACTTATGCCAGAGGACAAATGGACAAATACTGTCTCAAGCTGTTTTCACACACAAACAGCTTATACTCACTGACTGTGTTGACTACAGACTTTTGCAACCAAGTGCAACACAGCTAGGCTGGTAGCACGAGTGTGTCTCCTCGGGCATTTCTATGATATTTCAATGAGTAGTACAGGGATGTGCAATTGGAGACTAGCACAAAAAATTTGAAACAATGTTTCACATATAAATCTGGGAAAAAAAAAAATCTTAGCAGTCACTCTGTTTCCTGTCTGAACTCCCTGTATTCCCATTTCAGCAGTGATTTGGGACACATATCATTCAGGATATGACTATAGCGATTGAAGCATGCCTCAAGTGTGAGTATAAATTGTTATGGGGCCGTGTTGACATTACAGTTCAGGCGAGCGATGACTAATGTGACCTTATAACCAAGGCTATGAACTCCTGAAAATGTCAGGAGAATTAGGTGGAGACCTTCTCTAAAGCTGCCCTTTATCATATAGACTGCAGTTAAGGTGTGTGTGGAGAAGGCAGGACACCTGCTAGCTGCCACTGTAAGGTGAAAACACAAGAAGGAAGGGAGGGCCCGGTGCTAGGTGGTTAGCAGCAACTGAACTCTAAATAAGAATGAGAGGATTGTCCAATCAAAGATGCCATCATTTTCTCAGAGAAAGAAAATAAATTTAGTCACCTGTTTTCACCAAATACACCTGGGCAGCCCACTTGAGTAAAGTGTTTGTGTGGGGAAACGCTGACATAACTTGTAGACACTCCCCAGGCCTCCTAGAAACCACAACCCACTGCCACAGAAAGTCAACATAAAACTGTTTCATTTTCGATGTGTACACAAAACAATCTTTAAAAAACCAAAAACAACAACAAAAACAACTATAACCCCCCCCCCCCCAAAAAACAAACAAACACTAAACTACTAATATTAAGGCCAGTAAAGACAAGCTTTGTGAAAAGTTAGGCCAGAGAACCTTGAAAACTCTGCAGAGAACAAAGCCCTTTGTTGTTTTGATAGCAAACCAATTCCACAACACTCAAGCATTTGACCCAAATTGGAGCTATTCCTGAGACTCTCACTAATGACTAGGGCTGCCACAAACGATTATTTTGATAGTCGACTAGTCACCGATTATTTTTGCGATTAGTCGACTAATCAGATCATCATCCATTGGACATACAGCTTATTGCACCAGCAGCATCTGCTCTTATATAACTATCATTAGCTTACAGCTTTAAGTGTTTAAGGTATGTGCTAACTAAAAATAAAGACAAGATGATAGTTTATTAAATTTTAATGAAATCTGCAGATTGTTGTGGTTTAATAAACTCCTTGCTATCTAAAATATAACAGGACACCGGAGTAAATTCTTGAGCATCTCACACTTCTGATAATCAGCTGTCTGCTTGACGTTTATTCAGCTGTGTAAAAACTTTAATCTCAGCCAAACCGATTTACTCAGGAACAAATAAAATACTAAAAAAAGCCAAACAATAACATTTTGAAGTTATCTAAGTGACTTATATATATATTTAACCTGAGTAGCGAAAGACGGCGGTCGGTTTGAAAACGATTTGCCGGGAGTCCGGTGTTCTCACGGCTCTAGTTAGCCTAGCCTAGCCTCCGGCTAGCTATCGAGCTAGTGGGTAACAGACGTCTCTGAAAACGTCGGAGCACTTTTGAAAATATGTGGTGTCTTGATAAACTGAGCAGATATTTGAGGTTTACACAGCTACATTCTCGCCTGAAAATATGTTAAACATTTATTTTGTGACCCAGAAAGAATAATAAGAGTAAAACCAACTAGCTGCCACCATTGTTGGAAACTGAGCTGGGCCGCGCTATGAATTCTGGGACACAGCTTCTTCTTCTTCGGGGTTTAACGGCAGTTGGCATCCTTGTACATGCAGTGCTGCCATCTTCTGTTTCAGTCTGTTATTACACTCTTAAATCCTGCTACTTATTCCTGCGTCTTTCAGGATCTTACAAAGCTTCAAACGACACGTCGACTATTAAATCAGTCGTCGACGATTTTGATAGTCGACGTAATCGTGACTAGTCGACTAATCGTGGCAGCCCTACTAATGACATAAACATAACACATATTTACACAGAATAGATTTCTCAAAAAAAAGTTACATTAGAGCCTTTATGGGTTTAATGGTCACTATGTGTAGAAGTTGTACCACTTTTAAAAATGATTTTGTCTTTAATAAAAGGGGGGAGGGGTACTGATGGGAAAAGAAAAGTGAGGACTGAATTAAGACTGTTGCATGGATAGTTCATTTAAAGTTCATTCAGAAATGACACTCTCCTATTCTCTTCTGCAGCCTTTCTTTCTAATTCTTCTTATGCTGAATAAAAAGACAGAGAGAGCATCTGGTAGCAGTTATCTCACAAACCAAACTTTTTTTCACCCGTGCTGCTTCTCCCCAGAGCAGTTTTATAAAAGGGGGCCCTAAACAAAACACAAACAACGTCTTGCTAACTTTTTACAATAGTAACAAAACTAGAGCAGGGTCCTACCCTCCCCACTGGCTTGTTCAGGTGAACTCTTTTTACGAGCATTCTTGAGCTCGGGGAGCGAAAGTTAAAGGGGGAGTTGAAGTTAAAGAGGAAGGGCAAGGAGGGGAGGGGGACAAAGCTCTTGGCACACCCTTCCCTAATAAACTCTATCCTCCATCCAATCAATGAGGACTAGAGCGAGAGCTGTTCCAAATCCACGCTGGTTATAAACTAGAATTGGGTGCAATGATTGCTTCAGGCTGCCTGTATGGCTTTTAGAAGTGTGCATGGCTCACATATGGCTCAGCTAACCTAACACTTGGGTCTTACCTCAGAGATGAAGAAGAGGACAACGAGGGCATGAATGACATGTGACTTCAAACAGAATGAAAGTGCAAACTGCACCATTTGACTTGGGTCTCAGTGAGGTGGCGATCTGGCCTTCCCTGGTTGATCTGGTTTCGGCAGCTCTCATTTCATACTCTCGCTCTCACTTGTTTGAGCAAAGTAACTAAATATTTCAGCAGTGGAAACATGACTGTCTTGTTTAACAGATTTCTATATTTAGCTCTACAGAGGTAGGCAGAAAAAGCAAACCTACCTGTTGAGTTCTGCCAGTGTGTATGTGCCCTTTTAACAAACAAATCCAGATCACTGTCACTGCATGAGTGACCTTGAGATGTGGGAATTAAACAGGATGTTATGCACAGCTTGAGCTGACCGCAGGAAGCTTCTGAATTCTTAAACTTGGTTGTAAAACAGCCTTGAACGACCAGTCAAAGTGAGGGAAACAAATACTCAAACTTGACTTGAAAACAGACCTGGGTAAAGATAACGTCAAATACAAAAACAGTTGCTAAAAATATAAAGATCCTCCTTTTCTCTAAATGATAAGAACTGGTTACAAGTTACATATGAAGGAACAACCGCTTTCCTTGACTAACCCTGCACTCCCCATACAGCTGTAAGAAGACCAAGGAGTCATATTTCAATTAGGGGAAACAATCAGGCTGTTCTTTCAGCTCTGTGTCATCAAGAGTACTCTCAAAGCTACTGCTCATCCACACAACTATTAATCATAAAATAAACACATACCTCATGACCGATTGGCAGTTTCTCGAAACTAAGCTTATTATCTCTGTCTCTCTGTCTCTCTTAAGGCAGGGAGACTGACGAAACAGTCAAAGAATGCCATCTATTCAGACATTAATGACACAAAAATGCCGCTCAACAAAGACAGATTAGGCAGTCAGAGTTGCAAGCTCACCACCACTGTATTTAGAAGTCTTAGACAACTCAAATATGGCAGTCCTATGCAAAATGCAGCATTGCATAACGAGGTGAAAGCAGTAAAAATATTTTTAAAATCTTGCACTTTTTGATATTATTTAAAAATTAGGTTTTTAACCATTTCATTCATAAATACGTTTGTTTTGAATGCGCTGTGCTTACCCCGAGAATTGCAGTTTGAACTTGTTGTGGTCAATATATTTCAGGCTTCAAGCAGGAAGCAGGCACTCATGTGTTCCCCAATTTACTCATGTCACTAAATAAGTTTGTAGCCATAGCCGCCATAGCCACTCCTCAGAAATTCACATTTTTATTATTTTAGGGACAGGATACAATACTTTGTTTCACAAGTAACCTCTATAAGAATGACCCAAATATCAGCAATGCCTCCAAATGTTATGCTCATTTTAATAGGGTGAGCGTTAGGGTGCTGAATCCATGGGACATGTGACCGATTAGCCTTCTCCCATGCCCATGAGAAAAAGTGATAAGTTAATGAATTATTGAGAGCCCATGCGGGGGCCAACAGACAAAGAGCGAAAGCCATGCAATGCAGTCACTTCTGCACCCCATCTGCAGTCAAAGAATCCCCCCAAAGATTGATTCATTGTTAACACAGCCTGACACCCTGTGTGAGGGAGAAAGAGAGTGGTAGATAAAGGGACAGAGAATGGGGGGAAACAGGGGGCTCCGTTTGCCAAGAATATGAGCAGAAGTAGCTCATTGGACAGGTTCCCACAGTGGTCATTCTGCCCACTTAGAAAAATACCACATACATGGACTTGAGTAATGGCATTCTATGAGACAAGTTAGCCCACCTGACAGCTAAAGACTGCTAGTAGAACCATCCTTACTCATTCTTTCCCAGCTACCAACCATCTAATGTCCACATTACTGAGATATCACAGTCTACTTAATCCCATGTGTGAAATCGCTGAAAGTGAGAAAACTCCACAGTAGGCAACAACAACAAAAAAGAAAGAAAAAAATATATATATATACCTGAATGATCCCAGAAACTCTTGCATTGAGATGTAAATGCCTGCAAGTATCGGCAGGGATGGCCCCGGGCAAACAGAGCGACAGCACACCTAGTCCTCAAGCATTTCAGAGAAATGACTAACCTACCCCCTCACTGTTGCCTACACTTGAGCACGCTCTCCAAGAATTTCCTCTTACAACCTTAAAAAACAAAAAAAAACCAAACAAAAAAAACCCGAGTGCTCAGCATACACCTTGTCAAGCACAAGCACAGGGAGGCGAACCCAAACCGGAACCCTGCGAGTGTTTATCATCCTCTGCACTGAAACACATCCATCTGCCTCCACAACCAGTCCGTCTGTCTCTCACGCTCACGTATGCACCTACATGTGATTTACCAGCAGTGAACGCCAACATTTAATCACGTAGAGAGATAGTCCCAGTTATACCAACCACTACAAACACGCGAGCGCTATTTCGCTACAGTCATGCAAATAAATACCACATGCTGGGGATTGTTCAGAGCAGCCACGCTGAGCCAGTCAGTTCAAGTTGGGTTGCAAGCAGCAAGCGAGCAGCATAGTGTAGGCTACTGGAAAATACTGCGTGGTTGCCCACGACCCTGCAGCTGGCCAACTTTACTAATGTAACAACCACTTAGAGAAAACCCGTCCCATTTTAAAATGAAAAAACATTTTGTCATTTTTCCTACACTGTTTTTTTTTAATGGGTGTTACTTAGATGCTCCAAGTCTCTATGTCAAAGTATAAGGAGGGAGTTCTGTTTAACAAAACCCAAGTAGATACACCGTAATTAAGAGTGCTAATCTCCACCACATTCACCGTGGAAGCTAGTCACTAGTCCAGAAGGTCATTCAATATTGTTATTTAGATTTCCCCACTAATGAAAACTTCCGCGGTGTACCGTCACACATTAGCTGTGAACACAGACGACTCCAGCAGCATATGAACCGAAACTGTAAAGCAAGGCGGGCTGTCAGGTAGAAAATATAGTCCCCAAAGCAATTCAGCTGTGTGTGTTGACAATGAACACATGCTAACAGCGGCACAAACTTCACGTAAACGTTTCCAAACACAAAAGAGTTCACTCGTGAGCAGAGCTGAGTGTTAACAGCTAGGGTATTGCACCCCAGCGAATCAGAGCCTTGGTCTCGTAAACTTTGTAGCTAGTGGATAAAGGAAACGCCAAAAAATACAAAAACCAACAAGAATGGATAGTTATCAAGCCAAGCTCGACGTTCATTGTGATACAACTTATAGGTTAGGAGCTAATAATATTACAGCAAATATCCCATAAACAGACACTGGTAAGGTGGTTCGTTTTATCACGGTAGCGTAAAAAAGCACAGCCTGCTCGGAAAGCGAAGCTACACCAACTGCCTCTGTAACGGCCGTGTGCTTTCAAACAAACACCAGAGCCAGTGTTCAAAACTTGCGTATAACTGAATCATAAACCAACTGCAGAAAACTCACCGGCTTCGACGCTTTCATTGAGTACACCAGTTTGTTTTACGCCTCTAGAAACTCTCCGCCATCTTCGGCAAGACCGTGTTTGTTTAAATGGGAAGCACTCCCAGATCGGAGGGAGCCAGCTTGTAGCAGGTCGACTGGACTTCTGGGTAATGTAGTTTTCCCCATTTATAGGTCGCATCAAAGTGTTTGGCGCGTCCTGAAAATGAACTACACGTTCCTTTAATACCCTTAGGTAATATGAGCAGCAGACACAGATATTATTAGTGGATGTAAATTTTCAATTATACACTACATGTAGTGTTAATGGCATAAAGCAGCTTCATACAAACTACTTAGCCCTCCATATCTATAGAGTATCCGTTTTTAATGTTGCTCATTTCTTATTCCTCTTAATTAATCAACATAACACTGATAGCCATTTTGAATTTATTTAAGTTAGGAATTATATATTACTAATAATACAATGTCAGTAAAATTCAGCATAATTGCATGCAATAGGGCCTGAATTATAAACATCAACTAACTAACTGTAAATATTAATCTGAGTTTTTATATACTATGTACTGTGAAATCTTATCTAACACCATTCATTGCAGCACACATCTAGTATCTTGTAGTTATATCAGTTGCAAAGTGACTGTCAGTCATATCGATAGCATGTACAGCCTGGTATCACACAGACTAATGGCATACTGTCATTTTTTTTTTAAAATAACCATGGAATCTCTGTGGCCCTTAAGCTGTACCACAGATGATAAAAAATTAAATAAATAATCTCCTCAGTGTTCTCTCCGGCACACCAGTTCAGAATTTTTACAAGTTAAGAAGGGGCGTGGGTAAAAGATGGAGAGAAAACAGCAGGATGAGGGCGAGGGGAGCGAACAAGCAAAAGTATTAAATATGCAGTTAGATCCTTACTTGATCTTTCCTGTCGGAACACTTTACTTTTGGATGTAACAAAAAAAAAGTGAAAGGCTGGTCACATATTATCTTTACAGCTAATTGCTTAGATGACACAAACTGCTGCAGCACTTGCAGCCACCCCTGCACTCTGATTTATCTATTTGCTGTGAAGACGGTAAGTATTGCCTGAGGGGTGTCATACATGATCATGAGGCCATTTTGACCCATGATGCACCACAGAGTGCCACAGGAAGTCATTCCTGTCTGTCAGACTTTACAACTCCTGCTCATGTCTCCAGGACTTTTTTCACAAGTAATATCTTGTTTATCTTGTACACATGTACAGTATATTTTTATATATACTATATACTATAATATAGAGAGTTTACATTTTATTTGTTACATATTTATATTTTAATTGAGTGTCTGCAACATTTTAATGTCCCCCCTGGGATGAATAAAGTATCATTGTAACATGAGCATATAAAGACTTATGGATTGAACCACACCCATGAGTGCTTTTCATGGAGAGAAAAAAAGTGCCTTTTTGTTGTTCGTTTCTTTTGGTTTGTTTGTTGGCCTATAGAGAGCCTCAGTTGCATTCCATGAAGAGCCAAAGAGGGGCCCAGTGGCCCTCTGTCTGTACCCCTTCCCCCACTAAACATGGAAAACTGACCGCTGCCCCCAGTACAAGACACTTTATCCCCTCCCCCTCCCCTTACCACTTTGAAAGGACAGGAGATAGCAGTTTGAAAGGACAGGAGATAGCCCCACAATCATTAATGTATTCAGACCGGTTTACCTGCAAACAGCTAACCACATGCCTTTCTTTGCCCCGCACCCATTCCCATCCCCCCATTCTCAACACTGCGTATGACCACAAAGGACAAAAACACGATCACTGCACATTCCACGTTTCTGTGTTTGAAAGAACGATTTTAAGTTATACCGTTTATTAAAGCTGTAGTGTGATTTTTAGTGCAAAGATGCAGGGGAAAAAAGAGACTTTACTTTTGGTTTGCTGCATTTCAGCCATTAGACAAATCAAATTATCAGTTAAACGTGAAAACATCTACATTTAGACACATGAATAAGATATTAATAAAATTAAATATATTTAAGTCACCCGGGCATTGTCAGGAATTTTTCTGAGGTAGGCTAATCACTTCTTTGGGTAAGCAGTGGGTAAAGCAAAATTATTAGAAGGGCAATTCACGTAAATGTCTTCCTGAAAAACAAGAAATGAACCTGGTAAAACAAAACAAAACATGCGCAGTGACAGGGAGATTTATTTTACCCGCAGAACTGATGTGCTGAGAGAGGAAAATAAATCTAAATCAGGAGCACCGGAAAAATCTAACTAGGGCGCCATCTTGGGGCCTGCCAGGCTAGTTACTAGCTCTCCAGCTCCACTCAAATACGAAGGTCACAGGGCGGAGTCTACAGTGTGGACACCTAACCGTACGGCTTGAATAGACAAGTATGGCACAAGTATATTAAAGTTTATATGTCAGACTTTTCCGACTTCTTTTCCGACCATAAAATGGTTGGAAATGAGTTATGCGGTAACAACTATAGCTAACTATCAAGCTAATCATTGAGCTGTTTTTATTTGGCTAGAGAGGTGTCGTGGGAACAGTTCCCTTATCATTTGATATTAGGAAACATGATATTTATTTTTCTTCATATACCCGACACACAGTTTTTTATTAACATGAATTAGAAACGTTTGGTAGGTAGCAACCAACAGGCTACATACACGAAAGGAGTCTTAATTTTCAATTTTCTCATTATCATACCTAAAACCTTTATTATATGTTGAGACAGTTTCGCAGAAGGACCTCTAAAGTCTGATTCTACACAGTTATATGTGTAGTCATAGTTTATTTTACAGGTTTCTATGTCAACTTCCTATTTAATCATGTATCATAGATTACATACACCCGGTACTTTTCTAGCTAGCAGTTACTGGTTTAAGGGGTATTTAGTGATTTGAGATACAGACGAAGAGAAGAATTTGGGCAGTTTTTTTTCCTTGTTTTTCTTCTTTTGACCCCCAGAGTCTTTAGCACGCTCTTCTGGCAATGTTTAACTTTTTTCAGTAAGTTTACATCGTTATTTTCCGAGTTCATCTCGCGAAGGTAATAAATAACAACTACAATATCATTGCCATTATTATACACCGTGCACCATCTAACATTCATTTCCTTCATTTGGCAGCATATGTGTCTGAATCAACAGAAAAAAGCTATCATTTGGACTAGAAGATTAATTCAGATAAATTTGTTAATTTTTGACGTCCAGTGAATTTATGGGCTACTGAGTGGCATGCTGTGATAACGTTTTACCACTAGAGGTCAGTGTTGTCTTACTTCCTGTAGAAGAGAGGCCACAAACGTCTGAGGAAATGAGCCAGGTGGTGCTCAAAAGACAAACCTTTTACGTTTTCAGAAATATACAACAGTAATTGCACTCTGGCTTTTTTGAATAATCATTTCCTCACAGAGGAACAATAATGAGCTTTCCTTTCTTTAGCATATTACTCCATGCCAAGATGTATGCCTGGAATTTAGAATAGAAAACAGGAGCGGTGGGTAGTTTATTATCTGCAGTTTATTGTTCTGTAGATGGCTTTGCGTCACCAATGCCAATTTTATTTTGGCAGTGAGCACTGAGCTATGAGTCTATATATCTTTGCTAAACAAGCCAGCTCCGTGGGCTCTTTGTTTGAAGAATATTAATGACTCAGTTATAAAGAGTAAAGTGTTTTCATGAATGAGAAAGTTAAGGGTGTAAATTTCAGATAATACCTCTGTGGTCCATCGCACTGCATTTTATTTATTTTCAAAGAGACAAACACGTAGTTTTCACAGGAAGAGGTACTCCCTTGCTCTTTCTATAGGAATTAAGAGGATAAGTAGCCGTCACATACTGCTAATCAAATGGACTTGATTAACTGATGAGGTGTGACTACCTCTGTGAAAGTTGGTTTTTTTTTTGCAGTTTGCTGGTCTGGGGCATTCAGGTGTGTGTTAACACAGTGCTAAGGAAGAAAGACATCAGCAGTGATCTTAGAGAAGTAATTGCTGCTCCTCATTTCCATTTCCGAACAACATGAAGTCAGTCATTCTACAGTGAGACAGATTATTCAACAGTGGAAAACATTAAAGACAGCTGCCAATCTTCCCAGCAAGCTCACCCCAAGGTCAGCCTATACAATGCTCAGAGAAACTGCAAAAAAGCCAGGAGCTACAATTTGGACTACAGACATGTAGGGTAGCTTTACAGTTAGCATGTTAAATGTTTATAACGTCAAATTTTCATAACACTACAATTAGAGAAAGAAAATAGAAAACGACAAGTATGGCTTATTTGGAAGAGTTGCCAGGAGAAAACCTCTTCACTCAAAAAGAACATTTACAGGGCCGCTTAGCTTTGCAAAGCAGCATCAGAGTAAATTACAAGACCTCTGGAACAATGTCCTTTGAACAGATGAGATCAAAGTGGAGATGTTTGACCAAAACCAAACACAGGATATCAGCACAAACACCCCCATACCAACTGTCAAGCATGGTCGTGGAGGGGTAATTATTTGAGCTTGCTTTGCCATAGTGAAAGCTTTCATGAAACTGCATCATGCAGCTGAACAATGATCCTAAACACACAAATCCACAACAGAATGCCTGAAAAAGAAAAGAATTGAGGTGTTCTTGTGGTTCAACCAGACATCAGCCTGACTGAAACACTGTGCCAGGGCCTAAGAGAGCTGTGCATAAAGAAATACTCGCAAACCTCAATGAACTTATGCAGGATTATAAAGAAGAGTGGTTCAAAATCGCTCCTCAGTGACAGGAAAGACTGAAAAAAGGTTATACAGAAAATTGGTCAAAATTAGGCAACTTTAAATTTTTGCTTTATAGGTTTCACTTAATGCTAGAAGTGAAAATAAAGCTTAATGTAAAAAAGAAACACGTGTGAACCCTTTACAATGAAATATAAAGTAACATACAGATTCTTATACTCTTATTGAATTATACTGCATGGTTGAAAGTGATAACAGAAACTGAACCACTGCAACCACATTGTTAACAACAAACAACAGCAGTTCAAAGGCCCAGGTATGACTGAAACACATGACTGTAATTTGGTGTTCAGACTGAACCTTTACAGGTCAAACACACAGAGTGCATTTCATGTCGTGTCTGCCTACCCACTGGCTTTTATTTACATAGCAGTTTCTTTATCTTTCCCATGATGTCAGCTTACTTTGAGGGTGGAAACTTGTGAGACAAATTCCTTTCTAACACCACACGGGCCTGTTTATTATGCATGTGACTGCTGACTGCTGTTCGTAGCTGTACTGAAGAGCTCCTTTATAGCAAGTTGTCTGCAGGCTTCTTGTTATGTGTGGGTTGTCAGTGGCTGATTATTTTGATCTGGGCCTAGAGATTCCTGCTAGCTCTGAGTACTGCGTTTCAGCTTGCCTGTGCTAAACAAAAGACAAGCAGCCAGGAAATACACCAGCCAATCAGCAGCTGCCTTATATGCTGACAGCACATGGAGCCAGTCCTAGCGTAGCTTTTATCTGAACAGTTGAGTCGGACAGCTTGGAGAGCCGTGGCTGTGCTCTGAGCAGGGTGAGGGCTGACAGGGCTGTCCTCCATGTTTTAATAAGCATTGACATATCACACAGAGTATTTAGCCATGCATCCACAGAGGTAAGCCTTATTTTCATCTTTTTCCACATATACTACTTTGTCTATGAGGCACCAGATCTGTGCCTGAGTAATAATATAGGTTTGTCTGACAGAATGGGGGAGGGGAAGCATATTTGTCACTCACAGCACAGGAGTGGAGCCTGGAAGGAGAGCAATGCATGGTATAGTATAACAGACAGCCTCTGCTAGCTGGTTGGCTCTGTGAATATGCATAGTAGAGGGCCATAGGTCACATCCAAGGTCATTGTATGGTCTGACTAAGAAAACCTGCTTCCTTTTGTAAAGTTCAAAAGAGAAGTGACGTTCTGTGACTGTCCCTGGCCTTTGACAGGCCCAGTGAGAGAAACCAGGCAGGATGGGAGAGCAGTTCAGAGAGGAGATCCCAGAGGAATTAACAGATGGTAAACTGACAGCACAGCAAGTTTAATTTAGACCTCGAACAAGAATGAGAGCAAGGCAGCAGGGTACTCTTGTTAATTGTTTGCCAGACTAACACGGCAGGGAAGAACAGACTGTAAATGATAAAACTGTATTTTCATCCGGAACCCAGTTCACCCCAGAAAGGGGAATGCAACCTCCCCCAAAAAACAAACAAACATGCTGTTAAAAAGCCTGTGAGCTGATCATCATTATTATAAAAATACAAATTATTTATTGAGTAAATATGCTGTAGCTGCTTATTTATCACGAGCTTGGAAAAACTGCCTGAGCTTAATGGTGTGCACTGCCTCCCAGTGTTGTTCTCTGCTGCTGAGTGTCAGCCATTTTAGAGAGCTTCCCCTTTCTGTCCCTCTGCTCCAAGCACACTGAGTATTTGTATGTAAGACAGAAGGAAAGAAGGGAAGGACTTCCTCTCAAAAGGCTCTGCACAGAAACCTCATCTCATCCAGAGAAGCTTTTGCAGCCTTTTTGAAGTCGACCAGGTTAGATTGAATTCTGTTTATGCATAATGGTGTTGGTGTTTTGTGTGCATGGAGAAGATACACATTTTAAATTCAGTCAATGATTGTGTCATTTTTCTGTCGGTTTAGCAACATTATTTATATACCATGTAATATTATTGACAATGATTATAATGGACAGAGCAAGTCAAATGTAACCAGTGGGGTTATGGCCTGGATATAATATGGTGTTTATAAATGTGCTTGACCAGGGTTCAGGAACGATTTGTAAGGACTGAAACAACAAAGTCAACACTCAGTTTGCTGTGAATGGTGTCTGGTAATGTGTTTAATCCCCCCCAATTCCACTACGCTTTTTTTCAGGATTTGTACAGATACACTCACACCTACACATACAGCCTTTTTAGTTTGGTTTGTGCCTTTACAGAGTCCGTCCTCGCATGTTTAAATAGATATAACATGTTTTAAGGTATGGTTTTCCCACAGAAAACTGGTCATTTGCTTAGTAATTCTTAGTGACTTCTGTGCCTCGCTCATCACGCTTTCCTTTTTTACCAGGAGTATCCAAGAACGGTTTCCTAGTGTCAAACGTTTAATTGTGTATCTGTTTTATCTCGTAGTCTGTATTTATGTTTTATGAGAACTGTGTTTGAATTGTGTATGCTATTTGTATCCATGTCTTTGAGGTACTTGATGTAAGGAAATAAATATATTTGGCTTAAAAAAATGAATACCTCTGCTTTAACGGTCAGCTTACGTCACACTGTGTGCTCAGATTTTCAGGCTGACAGTAGATGGAGGAAGGAGGCTATGCAGTCCATAGTGTGTAAAAGGCCTGTGACATTTTTCAGCCTCATCTTTGTGTCCACCTTTAGGGCCCTTGCTATATATCAGCATGCCGGGGCACATCATAAGCTGCATGTGGTCCTGTGCAGCAGATCTGACTGGTGCTGTGTGTACGTGCTATGTGTGCAGTGTGCACATTGGCCAAAGAGAGAGAGCGTGAGGAAAAAAGAGAGAGAGAGAGAGAGAGTCTTCAAAATGGACGCCATACACATATACTGGCTGAGAGCACAGAGAGAAGGAATCTGATCCCCTCCTTGTCAAGCCCGTAGGGCTGCATCTTACATGTCTGATAAAAGGAACAGAGCCAGAGTATGACTGGATGGAGTTTTAAGGCAGTGAGGGACTTGGTTTTCACGACTGTTTTTGTGACAGCGAGGATCAGTCCTCTCTGCATTGCAGCATTGTGGTTGAGGAGAGCGGGGAGAAGAGAGCCTGTGTGGCACACCGAGCTGAGCACCCAATCAGGCACCTCCGTGTGGTGCTTGAGCCAATCGGCAGCTCGCAGCCGAGGTTAAAGATTGTCAATTGCAGGAGAGAGCAGCAGGGAGAGAAGGCCTTCTGGGAAACCTGGACCCATCTTTTCCCTCATCCCCCAACGTCCTCAATTGATAAAGATAAAGATTAAAGAATAGGCTGAAGAATCTGTATGTGAGTAAGGAAAAAAGGTATGCCGTTCATTTCCTACATTGAGGCATGATTGTTATGGCAGTGGTGGGTGTGGAAGGGGATGTGTCAGAAGGTTACAGGGTTACAATGTGCTGAACTGAACGTGCTGTGGTCTCTGATTTATAAAGGGATTTTGTCAGGATAGACAGCAGTGAGTTCCCTCCTGTCTCTCTTTCCCTTTGTGTGTTGTTGTATTTCCTGGCCTGGACAGGACATGATGGTGCAGGGGTAAACTGTCTAAGGCTGTCCAGAAAGGCTGGATGAGGAGGCCAGTAAAGCAGTTTCACTGCACTCTTATTTTTGTCTGTAGATGTGCTGTATTTCTGGATGTCATTTCATCTTACTGTAGGGATTGAGGAGGTTGAAGGGTGTGGGGGTTGGGGAACAAGATAATCGAAATGGAAGCAGTATTCTAGATGGATGAAAACAATACATTTAAAAGGTGTTTTTGTGAAGTGTAAGGGAAATAAATATGGAAAAAACCTGGTTCATCTGAGCACAGAGGCCACTGCATCTGCTGTGGCGTCAGAGAAAACCGTAATAACAAAAGAAACGACAACAGAGCACCTGTAAACCAAGGTGACTCAGATGAGAAAAAACCTGTTGGTTTGAGAGCACATTTTGGATTGCATTTGAATGTTCTTTTTCTCCAACAGAACTGTGGATGTGATTGTGCTTTCCACTACGATGCGCTGGCTGGTATTGGCTCGATTAATGAATATGACTTTTTGTTTAGACTATTTACATGCTGTTAACTTGTTGGATGTCAGAAAACGCAGACATTTCTTTCCTGTGTTTTCATATTTACTATTTATTAGGTCAGTAGAGAAAAGTGTCTAATACTAATAAATGGAGAATGGCAGCACACATTGTACTCATGTTGTCTCAGTATTGGTTAATTTTAACTTTCCTTGAGATCAAGATGTGGCCTTTGTTCTGAGCTGCTGGTATATTGGTTTGCTCTCTCATTTTGAGTCTTCTAGCTGCAAAACATTCACATAAATTGTTAGGACTATTACCAGTGGAGCATTTGTTTTCAGGTTTTGTAGTGTTGTGCTGTTGAAGTTTTGCTTACTCTGTCTTTTAAAGTCAATCTCACCTTTTTTACCTTTGAAAATCAAAGGAATTATTTCTTGACATGACATAGACTTACTGCTGGATATCATTCACATCAAGTCTTTGAAACCTGCAATACTTTAGCTCAGCTCCTTTCTTGAAATACTGAGACACTTCTTCTCGCCTATGTGACCCAACTCTCACCAGAAACCTGTTGTCATTTTTTCTCTAAAAGAACTTTTCTTCACATGATAGGAGGTGATCCAGAAAGTTATAGAATAAGGTTAAGAAAACCTGACCACTTGCATACCTACTAATGAACCTCACAACTGGAAGTCATTAATAAGAGAGGTTATTTTGTATTCAGCAGTGAGCTTTATTAATTCTGGTCCTTTTTCTTACGTGCAATTTGGTTCAATCGTAATTACACTAAGAAAGTAACGTTCCTCATACACCATGCGGTGTCTTTTCCCCTTTTCCGAAACATTTAGAAAAATAACAATATGACACATTTTCAGCTGACTGTTACATTTGACTGCACTACACATTTGAATACCTGTGGCAATGTTATTTTCAGTTTGGAAGAAGAAGAAGAGGGAAAAACAGAAGAACAGGCTGTAACAGAAGAAATGGAGATCTCAACACGGTCCAAAGGTAAAAATAAAGTATGCAAGGTATTCAGATGGTAAGGCTCTCTTTCTCCACCTGCAGCGTTTCTAAACTTTTTATGTGTAAAGTGATTTTGGTTTGGTTTATTACTATGAATTAGACGAGCTAACTCACAGTTCACCTGTGGCAACCCCTTGCAAGTAAGATTACATCTGAAAGAAGCTATTTTAGTGGCGCCACTCAGTTGTGTGAGTTCAAGAAAAGATGGTTGTCATTTCTGATACTTTTTCCTGCTTTTAGAATCAATATGTCTGTTTGATCTCTGATTATTGTCTGCAGTTTCAGAGGCTGGTTCAACAGAAAGGGTGGCACCAAAAAGAAAGATGCCCAGTCCTTCTCAGTCATCCAACGGTCACTCCTCTGCTGAGACCTCACCGTGCCCAGTGAAAAAGAAGAAGAAACCAGGTGCTGTTAGCAGCAGCAAAGACCAGGTACCAGTCAGTTCACAGCTGAGGATTTTTTTTTTTTTATATAAATAAACTATATTTATAATAATAACACAGCAACAACTAGTTGATCATATTTTATGGCTGCACGATTTTGCATAAAATGAGAATCACGATTTTTTGGCTTAGAATTGAGATCACGATTCTCTCACGATTTTCTTTTCCAGTATAAATATTTATTGCACTTATTAACTGCACATCAACTTCGTAACAGTTGAGACTGAACATAAAAACAATAAATAAACATAAAAACAACAAATGTCTCACGTTTTGTTGTTGCCGCAAAATGTTGTACTGCTTGAAATTCCGTCTCCACCGTTGCTCGACGCTGCGTGTATAGAGCAGGTAGTGCAACAATAGAAAAATAGTTGCGGGACGGCACTGTGTAGCGTTTGTCTAGGGTGTTGATCATTTTCCTAAATCCCTCGTTTTGCACAGTGTTGATGGGAGCCATATCTTTGGTCAGGTGATAAGTGATAGCCTCCGTAATTTCTTTGTGCCTGCGAGAGTTCGACGGGTCTAGGGAAGCGCTGTATAAGGTTCCCGTTATTGATGTTTGGGTGGTTGACCGGAACGGATTTTCTCCTGTCACTTTCTCGTCATCCCTGTCGTGCTCTCCGTTGTTTTTTCCCTGCCAATTTTAGCTTCACACGGCACAGCTTCTGTATCACGTGGTATAAGGCTCCGCCCTTGTCATATGTTGAGCAGGAAAAGTGAGCGCTTGTTTTCATGCAGAGTACGTCCCGGATCAAAATGCGGTACAATCGTCGTCTTTTTTTTTTTTTTTTTTAAATCGTTGCCATTTGGAAATGAGATCGCACATAAGTATGAATCGAGATCGCGATTTTCTAACGATTAATCGTGCAGCCCTAAGTAAAATTGATAAAAAATATCAACAGTCCAAACTTTTTAAAGATACATTTATATAGTTAAAAGAAAATATATTTTGCTCTTATGTATTATCTTAATTAAAGGCTCATTTTTCACAGATAATTACAAAAATATTTTGTTTCTTATCTAGTGGCACTGATAATGTAAAAGGGTTTTAGGGGGTTTTGTTCAAATTTGTAATAATAGATGATCCAAAATATTTAGGAGAGAATCACATGTTACTAGAAAATATCAGCACTTCACTCTTTTGAATTTTTGCTTTTCAATATATGGGATTAAATATCCTGCACTAGCCTATATAGATATTGTATCATTACCAATCACTGGTGATTTTGCCAAAAGGTGTATTCAAGATGCCAGATTTATTTACTGCAAAGAGCAGTGGATATTGTCCCTTCTGAATGTGAAAGGCATGGACAAATCAGGCTACAGTATTCATGAAGTTTAAGTCAACTCAGACTTCAATAAGTTACACAATTTTAATAGCACAAGATAATTCTTTTGTGATGTATTGTATCGTTGGGAAGTTTCTGATAGGGCTTATATAAGATTTAGAGGCCATGTCCAATATTTTTTATGTTTGTCTGTTAGTTTTGACCTGATTAATACTGTTAATGCCTGAGTATTATGTGAAAATGAAGTCTGTGCAGCTGTAATTTTAACAAATGCTTTTATAGTTGCCAGTATTTCAGTAAAATTCCCTACAATCTGTACTATAATAATTACATGATTACTTGTGGCTTATGATTTAGCTTGCATTGCCATGTGAACGCTTTGCTTGCTTTCTGCTCAAAGCAAATCACAAATTTACATTAAGATAAGATAAGATAAGATAAGATAAGACTTTATTGATCCCACAACGGGGAAGTTTTTGTGTCACCTCAGCTCAGGTACAGATATCAGAAGGAAATACAAAAATACAAATAAGTACAATCAGTGAAAAAAAGTAAGATAATACACTATATACAATGGCAGCATACACAGTATGTGATTATGGATATGGTTGGAAATATGGAAGACATAAACTATATAGCTTGACATAACTATTGTACCACTACTATTCCTATTTATAGACATGTACACACACACATGTACACACTAAATATACATATGTATACATATATACCTGCACATGTCCATACACATGGAAGGTCCATTATGCATGAAGTGGTGACCGTGGATGTTCACAGTGTCCAGTGACTTATGACATCGTGATTGAGGAGTTATAGAGTCTAACTGCTGTTGGGATGAATGATCTGCGAAAGCGCTCCTTCCTGCAGTGAGGGTGTTTCAATCTCTGACTAAAGGAGCTGCTCAACCCACTCACATACTCATGCAGTGGGTGATGTGGGTTGTTCATGATGGATGTCAGCTTTACTAACATCCTCCTCTCGCCAACCACCTCTACAGACTCCAGGAGACATCCCAGCACGGAGCTAGACCTCCGCACCAGTTTGTCAATCCTGTTCCTGTCCCTGTCCGTGCATCCACTCCCCCAGCAGGCCACTGCATAGGAAAGGGCAGATGCTACCACAGTGTCATAGAATGTCCTTAACAGAGTCCTGCAGACTCCGAAGGACCTCAGTCTCCTCAGCAGGTGGAGTCGACTCTGACCCTTCTTATACAGGACGTCTGTATTTGTAGTCCAGTCCAGTTTATTGTTGAGGTGAACACCCAGGTACTTATAAGAGTCCACTATCTCAATGTCTTTCCCTTGGATGTTCACCGGTGTTGTAGGGGGTGACTTCCTCCTGAAGTCTATGATCATCTCCTTTGTCTTGCCGGTGTTGATTTGGAGTACATTGGTCTCAGACCAGCCAACAAAGTCACTGACGACCCCCCTGTATTCCTGATCATTCCCGTCTGATACGCATCCAATGATGGCTGTATCATCTGAGAACTTCTGTATATGGCAATCGTCCGAATTATAACAGAAGTCTGAAGTGTAAAGGCTGAACAGGAAAGGTGAGAGAACCGTGCCCTGTGGTGCCCCCGTGCTGCAGATTACCACCTCGGACACACAGTCATGGAGCCTCACATACTGTTGTCTGTTGGTAAGGTAGTCGATGGTCCATGTAGTCAGCTGTTTGCCTACTCCGGCTCCCTCCAGCTTTCCTCTCAGTAGTGCAGGTTGGATGGTGTTGAAAGCACTGGAGAAGTCAAAAAACATGATCCTCACAGTGCTCCCCGCCTGCTCTAGGTGAGAGAGGGATCGGTGTAACAGGTAGATGACAGCGTTATCCACCCCAATTCCAGAACGGTAGGCGAACATCACTGAGCCCACCAGTGGCCGAAGGTGGTGCAGGATGAGCCTTTCCATGGTCTTCATCAGATGAGAAGTCAAGGCAACAGGCCTGAAGTGGTTGGGCTCCCTGGGTTGTGCGATTTTTGGCACAGGAACCACACAGGAAGTCTTTCACAGTTCAGGAACCCTCTCCAAGCTCAGGCTCAGGTTGAAGATGTACAGGGCCACCTGACAGAGCTGGTCTGCACAGTCCCTGAGCAGTCTGGAGCAGATTCCATCCGGACCTGCTGCCTTCCTTGCCTTCATCCTCTTGAGCTGATTTCTCAGCTGTGAAGTAGATGTGAGGCTGGGCTGGAATGGAGGGTGGGGCTGGCTCTGTTGTGGGTAGATGTGTGGATAGGGTTGAAGCAGGGTTGTGGTGAGAGGAGAGCTCAGGTGACAATGGCATTGCACCCGGGGGGCGGCAACTGGAGGAGGGTTAATGGAACCTGGGGGGTGGGAGAGGTGATAAGTGGGCCATTGTCAAATCTGTTAAAAACAGATTCAAGTTGTTAGCCCACCCCCGGCCAGCAGACACTGTGGCTCCTCCATTGTCCTGGAAGTGGCCAGAGATTTGTTTCATGTTCCTCCAGACTTCTCTGATGTTTTTCTGTTGGAGTTGGTTTTCCGTCTTCCTCCTGAAGCACTCCTTGCCTTCTCGGATCTTGTATTTAAGATCCTTTTGGACTTTCTTAAGTCCCTCCTTGTCTCCCGACCAGAAAGCCCTCTTCTTCTTGTTCAGCAGGGCCTTCAGTTGTGGGGAGACCCACGGTTTATTGTTTGAGAAACACTGTATTTTCTTGGTAAGGCACAGTGTTCTCAACACAGAAATTAAAGTAGTCCGTGATGCAGTGGGTGAGGGCGTCGATGTCCTCACCGTGAGGCTTGCAGAGTTCCTGCCAGTCTGTGCATTCAAAACAGTCTCTTAGGGCCTCAGTGCGTTCCTCAGACCACACCCTTATCACTTTCTTCGTGGGGGAGTTCCTCTTCACCATAGGAGTGTAAGTGGGGTGGAGAAGGACCAGGTTGTGGTCTGAGTGGCCAAGCAGGATGAGGGGTGATGCACTGTTAGCCTGCTTTGTGTTGGCAAACAATAGATCCAGGGTTTTGCTGTCCCTTGTATGGCAGTCAACATACTGGGAGAAGTTAGGGAGACTGACAGATAGTGAGGCATGATTGAAGTCCCCAGAGTGCCCAGAGATAATATGATTGCATTAGATAAATGATTGGTGGTAAATCACATTGCCCATTATGTTGTCCTTTGTAAATAATTAGTTATCCCCTCAACCTTGATTCCCATCAAGATTGTCCACACTGTTTTCCCCTTTTATGTTATAAAACACAGACTGAAATCATGGAATGAAGCTACATTACCTAGAATAACTGGACTTGTAATTCTTTTATGGTAGATTCATAAAACAGCAGTCAGTGTGTAAGAGAGTCAGTCTGTGTTTTGGATGGTAACTTCTGTGTGCTTTTTGTCAATGCTTTGCATGTCTGCTTGGCTTCTCTAATCTCTGGCCTGATTTTGATCTCCCCCAACTTTGTGTTTCTTTTGCCTGCATTCCAGTCAGAACTAAGACATGGTCCCTTTTACTATGTGAAGCAGCCAGCACTCACCACAGACCCTGTTGATGTTGTACCGCAGGACGGCAGGAATGACTTCTACTGCTGGTTGTGCCACCGCGAGGGCCAGGTGCTCTGCTGTGAGCTCTGCCCCAGGGTGTACCACGCCAAGTGTCTCAAACTACCAGCCGAGCCCGAGGGCGACTGGTTCTGTCCGGAGTGTGAGGTACTCACTCAGGAATGTGAAAAATATATTAGTGTTGTAAAGCGTAGGTTAATCCTGTACTTATATTGGCTTAATAAAATAAGACCAACCAGTAAGTATGGATTGTAGATGACAAAGATAGGTTGTCAGGCTTTCGTATGCTCAGTGCAGATATAACAAAAGTGTTTGTTTTCTCCTGGTGTCTTTTAGAAAATAACAGTTGCCGAGTGTATAGAGACTCAAAGCAAAGCCATGATGATGCTTACTATAGATCAGCTGTCTTACCTGCTAAAGTTTGCCCTGCAGAAGATGAAACAACCAGGTGTAAGTATTCTGTTACCCCTGTGTTTCCAGAAATTCGTGCTGCTAAAAAGTTTGAAGGCACAAATTTCTTTTTCATGTGTATGTTCACATGCAGTATATCACTGGGATTTTGGCATCTCCTCTTTGCTGACCAGTGGTGATTTTTAGACACCTTTTGCAGCCAAACGATAACTGTACTACCATCTGTCATATCAGATAATCTGCACATCCTGAGGTGCAACCTCCTCACAAACAGTCCAGCATGGTATAATATTGATTTGCATGTGCTAATAATTTCTAATAACACAACTAACAATCATTTGATAATGATGGACCTGACATGGCTGGAAACCATGAAAGTAAATATCCTAGCTGGTGGTGAGGATACAGCTGCCCCTCTCACTCTCTTTCAGGATCATCCCCGCTTGTCATCTCGCTCCCCCCATGCAGCTTCCACGCAGAGAAAGACTTATAATTGGGTAATCAATTACACCACTAACAAGACCCCGTCATGATTTCTTCCTCCACTAGTATTCCTCCTTCTGTTTGAAGCGGCTTTTAGAACTTTTAGTAGTAGCATGGTGGTAGCATGTTGGTTTGTGGCAGAGGGGACAGGTGTTGAAAAATAAGATTTAGGTTAAGGTGTAATAAATATTGAAAAAAAGCTAAGGTTTAGTTGAGTTTATTTAGCTTCACTCTCTTCTCTGTTTACATAATCCTAGACTGAACCATTCCAGAAACCCGTGTCTCTTGAACAGCATCCTGATTATGCAGAGTATATATTTCATCCTATGGATCTCTGCACACTTGAGAAGGTAATACGTTGAGCAGTCGCGACGATTGGATAGTGTAAATGTGGAAAAGTTGAATCATTTGACATTTGAACATCATTTCTTTTTGTCACCACAGAATGTCAAAAAGAAAATGTATGGCTGCACAGAGGCCTTTTTGGCGGATGCAAAATGGATCTTGCACAATTGTATTATATACAACGGAGGTATGCTCCTCGATGTGTGAGCTGTATTACACTTATCTACAGTTATGGTATAATGAGTATAGTAATGCACACGATGCATGACTGTGTTAATAGCAGATAATTACACTTTCCTCAGATTAGCTGATATTAATGTGTTATTAGAGTGCATTTCCAGATGAGGACAATTAACAGTAATTCTGTCTTATATAAAATAACCGTATAACTAAAAGATTTAAAAGTTTTTACCTAATTGCATGTCCTTATTTCAGGCAACCACAAACTTACAACTACAGCTAAGGTGATAGTAAAAATCTGTGAACATGAGGTAAATATTACTTTACTTTTCATTATGGGTAACACTATGACATCTGAAACTTAATTTAGCCATCTTTAAATGCACATTTATTTGTTTCATTTTGTTTTCAGATGAATGAGATTGAAGTTTGCCCTGAGTGTTATTTATCTGCGTGCCAAAAGAGAGACAACTGGTTCTGTGAGCCTTGTGTAAGCTGAGTTACCTGAAGTTTCTGCTGATCATGCTATCAGAACCTTCTCAAATGTACAAATCTTTAGAGTACAACTCTGTAGTTCCAGTGTTTTACTGTATGTCTGCAGAGTAACCCGCACCCTCTAGTGTGGGCCAAACTGAAAGGGTTTCCATTCTGGCCTGCTAAAGCTCTGCGGGACAAAGATGGGCAGGTGGATGCTCGCTTCTTTGGGCAGCACGACAGGTATCAGTGCTTTGCTCTTCAGTTTCTTGGGCTTGGTGGCATATTACAGTCTTTGTGTTAAAACGAGAGACATATTATTGATCTTCTTCTTTCAGGGCCTGGGTTCCTTTAAACAATTGTTACCTCATGTCCAAGGAAATTCCTTTTTCTGTAAAGAAGACCAAAAGCATTTTCAACAGTGCCATGCAAGAGATGGAGGTCTATGTGGAGAATATGAGAAAGAAGTTTGGAGTGTTTAATTACGCCCCCTTCAGGACGCCGTACACGCCGGACAATAATTTTCAGATGCTCCTGGATCCTTCTAACCCCTCGTCAGGTCCCATCAAACCTGAGAAGCAAGAAAAGATCAAGCTGAGTTTTGATATGACCGCATCGCCTAAAATTGCATTGACCAGGACCTTGTTACCTGGGGCTGGGGTGGGAGGAAGCGCAGCAGGACGCCGGCTCCCTCTCACTGACATGCCTCGCTCACCCATGAGCACCAACTCCTCTGCTCATACAGGTTCAGATGGGGAACAAGAAACAACCGACAAGTCCCAGACAAAAGCATCAAACAGCCAGTTCAGTACAGGAGAGGAGTCCATGGACTGCACAGGTGTGTGAGTGCCACTCCAAGTCCTCCCCTGTATCAACTATGAGCAGTATGTTGCTAGCAGATGTGGTTATTCATATATTTATCAACTACTAAACCTGTAGTCACCTTTAAAATGAAATCAGTATATCTGCTGATATAAAGCAACTGTGATAACATCATTTAAAAACATATATATGTAATAAGCATTGCATATATCTGTCTGCTTATATCTGCATTGTGTAGACAGTAGACCTTGTTTCAAAACAAATATCTATCGACAGTCTCACCAGCTCATCCTCGACCTGGTGGTGCAGGTGGTTCCTTGGACAGCCCCAAATCATTACCCTCTCAAGCTCCTGGCATCCCCAAGCAGGAGAAGACACCACAGACAGGAAGTATTCTGAACCTTAATCTAGGTGAATCCTTTATGTCTTTGTAACAAAAACTACAACACACAATAATGTGTTTAAAAATGTCTCCCTCTATTTTAAAAGCCACTTCTACTGCACACACTATGACTGTCAAATCATAAAACCTTTCCTTATTGCTCATGTACATATGCACATTCTCTAGATCGAAGTAAAGCAGATATGGACCTAAAGGAGCTGAGTGAAACAGTTCAGCAGAAACAAGGAGCCACACCTGTCCTCACATCTCCAAAAAGACAAATCAAGAGCCGTTTCCAGCTGAACTTAGACAAAACCATTGAGAGTTGCAAGGCTCAGTTGGGTTAGTAGAGATACTACTGAGGCCAGTTTTGTAATTCCTTTGTGTTGATAATTTGTTACCAGTGCCATAATTGAAATATTAATTGGGTTTTGTTTGTTTTTGTCATTTTGGGACCTTCTTCATAGATATGTCCCAGGACACAGTTTATTGTGATGTGACAGCCTCTTTCATTGCTTTGTAGGTATTGGTGAGATCTCTGTGGATGTGTACAAAGGTGTTGAACACAGTGACTCAGAAGAGACTGATAAATCTGACTCCAGTGACAGTGAGTATGGCAGCGATGAGGAGCAGAAGACCAAGAATGAACAAGACACAGCACCCAGTGAGGAGCCCCAGAAGGAACCCACCAAAACTAATGTCAAAGACCAACCTTCCCCCAGCAATGAAGAGGAGGGTAGAGCTGATTTACTTGTAGCAACTGAATCAGCAGCTGGCGAAGCCAGTGTGACGGTGTCTGACGCTCAAACTAAAGAGAAAACGAGCAGTGAAGTAGAAAAAGAGAGCCCAGAGAAAAGCAAAGCACCTCAAGAATCACCTGTTCCCAGAGAAAAGTCTCAGGTGAAACAAGAGACAAAGCAGACTGTGCCAGTGGAGGACTCTGACTCAGAGAGGGAACTGGTTATTGATCTTGGAGAGGAGCAAGGTGGCAAGGAAAGGAAAAGGAGAAGAAAAGACAGCGCTACTGTTAAAGATTCAACTACTGGTAAAGTTGAAGGTGACAGTTATACTTTCTCTGTGTGTCTGACTAGAAATCGTCTAACACTTCATGTTATAGTCCTTATTTTGTTTAAACCTTATCAACTTTGTATGGGCAAAATTGGCAAATAAGATATGATTTTTCCTGTAGGTAAAGCTTCTGTAACGTCAACGCCCCCATCTCAAAACAGCACGGCACCTTCCACACCCTCTAGTGTTTCCATGCAGTCCCCTGTGGCCATTCCTGTCACTGTGGTCTCCTTCACTGCTCCTTCTCCTGCAACCATCAGCCTCGCGTCTGCATCCAGTGCCACTGCAACACCCCCCCCTTCCACTTCCACCTCGACCACACCGGCTTTGAAGAAACAGCGCCCTCTGCTGCCTAGAGAGACAGTGCCAGTGGTACAGAGGGCTGTAGTGTGGAATCCCACAGCTAAATTTCAGACCTCCTCTCAGAAATGGCACATGCAGAAGGTGCAACGTCAGCAGCAAAACCAGCAACCTGTGGCAACCACACAAATGCAGGCGTCATCTCCCAGGCAAGGCCAGACGCAAGTGCTAACCCAGACCCAGGCAGCTGCAAACGGCTCTACAGCAGTCTCCTCCTCTTCACAAAGCACACGCTATCAGACCAGACAGGCGGTGAAAGGTAAAAAACAAGCTTCACGGTATGCTAAACTAAGTATGACCTAAAACTGTGTGACTCAATACAAGTCAAGATTCCTTCATGTAAGAGTGGTTAGACAACGTACAGACCTAAAGAGCAAAATGAATTAGAATACTACAATTTCATGGCTACAGTGAAAATGTTCTACTTGCATGTTTCACCATGTGAATAATAGTGTTTCTTATTCCAGCTGTTCAACAAAAAGACACCCTACTCAGCACGTCCACTTCAGCTGTCACGCTGGTTTCCAGTAGCCCAGCTTCCGTTGCCATGATGGCAGCGTCGAGTTTAGGCACGGCTGCTGCACCTTCACCAGTGGCAACAGACCTGTATATCCCAACTGCCTCGGCAGATGTGGCGGCAGACATTGCCAAGTACACAAATAAAGTTAGTGCATATTTTCTTAGACAAGCAATTTGTTTTATGTTTTCACTGGAAACACTGCTGGTGTAGTAAAAATACACAAGATACATTAGCACTGGGTAACTTTAAAACTACATATTAGTGACAGAACAACCTTTGTGTTATTAGTCTGGGTGAGAGGCAAAGTATATCATTTTTAATGACACATCCTCATAAAATTGTCTTCTTTCTTTCAGATAATGGATGCAATTAAAGGTACAATGAGTGAAATCTACAACGACCTTTCAAAAAATCCTTCAGGGAATACAGTAGCAGAGGTAGGTGGTTGCTCTCGGTTGCATATAGACTGAAAACGATTCAGCTCATTTCCTTATCCTCGTATGCCTTTATCTTTTTCTTTTTTTTTTTTTACAGATAAGAAGACTGAGGATTGAAATAGAGAAATTACAGTGGTTGCATCAGCAAGAGTTGTCCGAAATGAAGCACAATCTTGGTGTGAACTTTATCAGTCAACGTAACCGTGCAGTCTTTTTTTCCCCTCACACTGTACAATTAGTTCTACCCGTGTTTGGTCACGCTTGTGTTCTTCAATGTAGAGCTTACGATGGCAGAGATGCGGCAAAGTCTGGAGCAGGAGAGGGAGAGGTTGGTGAGCGAGGTGAAGAAACAGATGGAGCTGGAGAAGCAGCAGGCAGTGGATGAGACAAAGAAGAAACAGTGGTGTGCTAACTGCAGGAAAGAGGCAATCTTCTACTGCTGCTGGAATACCAGCTACTGTGATTACCCCTGTCAGCAAGCCCACTGGCCAGAACACATGAAGTCTTGCACTCAGTCAGGTAACAGCGCATGTCGTCACTAACATGCTGAGGATCATATTGACAAAAACAAAGACTGTATTTTCTTATGCTCTCCATTTGCATGCCTGTATAACCACCATTCATTTCTTACGGTAGTTGTAATTAGTTTGGGCTGTTTTTTGTTTTATTTGTAGCCACGGCTCCACAGCAGGAACCTGAGGCCGAGCCTACAGCAGACCTCCCAAATAAAGGTTTAGGGCAGACTAGCGGTGGCCCAAACCCTCTCAGAGACACACCAGCCTCTGCGTCATCCTCGGACAAAGACTGTGACATGGAAAAGAGCACTGACAGTGTTGCCGTCACTTTGTCATAACCACGCTTACCATACTTGAAAATGTAAATGTAAATTTTTTTCCTCCCACTACAATAATATGTCCATGTAATTCTGTTCAACAGCCTTTTCCAAATTGAAAGTGAAAAAAAAATCAATTTATTTTTTATTTATATTATTTGTTTGCCTTTCGGGCGTCACATGGTTCCCCCACTGCAGAGTGGTGTAAAACACGACTGGCAGCAGAGTGCGGCAGTTTAAAAAATAGCTTACAGTGTATGTTCTTGCACTCTCTTGCTGGTCTTTATAGGCAGCTGCCAGTATAAAGAGCTTAAGAGCATGCTTGAGTGTCATAAAACATATCAGTGGTATATTGGACAACAGTTAAACCATTTATGACTACAGAAATGTAACCCGTGTTAATGAACCACCTCAGTTGTAGATTAGAGGACTGCTGACAGAAGTGTCTGTAAATGACTTATTTTGTATTTTGTGTTAATTTATTTGTTATTCTATTGTTGTCTGTTGTATACTGCAAAGAAAGTAACAAATACACATTTTAAACAAGCTGTTTTATATGATTACAAAAACAGTCTTACATTTGATCTTTTAGTTGTCTCTAAAGTTGAGGGGAACCTTAGGGTTTGGTTGAATGTAAATGTTATAAGACTGTACTAACAATGAAACAGCTGCGGCACATTTTAAGATTTGAACATTTCCATAATCTGCATCAAATGCCCCCAAGTAGACGTTTATGGGCCTATCAAAAACAGATTTTTGAGAGGTCGGAATTGTACATTTCTGTGTAAATTGTGACAAAAACAGTAAAGTAAAAAAGTAACATAGAAAGAGTTGTGACTGAAGTAAATTTTAAATATCAGCTCATAATAATAAGAGCTCATTTGGCAAACATTCACATGTTGGGACAAATATCAAGTAAATAGCTGAATTAGACTTATTTAAATCCACTAAGTTTAGGACAAATCACATTTTGTTAAAAAAAAAACAACAACCCCAAAACAATTACACCCTTTCCCGCCGTTTGAAAGTGATTACGTATTGACGGAACGTCGACCTCTGCTTCTACTTAGTTTCCCTCCTGGCCAATGGGGGCGCTGTAGACACAAAGCGTTTTGTGTAAACCGTCAGCCATCTGCTGCAGTCAGTTAGCTCCAAAGGGAATGGAAAATGGAGGACTGACCCACGAAAGAGCGAGGGGACATTATCCGTATTTATAACGCATGGGTGGGTAAAATACAGCAACTTAATTTATTTTAGTTCCGTTATATTTATTTTTGGAGTGTGTTCGTGCTTTTGTGTTTTGTTGCTACCAAACATGTCTAGGGCGAAGGTATCGGATGCGAGGACGTTGAACACGATTCGCTTGACGATAGCTTGAGTACAGTTACGCTTTTAAATTCGACTTCAGTTGTATACATTGGTTAAAATTTGAGTTTGCTACAAAATACTTGTCCCACGTAGTTTGTTTGTACTATATGTTGGCTTTTTAACGGTTACCTAAATGCTAATGATTTTAAGTTGAATTTGCCGCTAGCTTACCCACGCTCGCTGTGGCCAACAGCGCTAGCTAAGCTTACTGGCTACAAGTGCACGTTTTGCAACACGCAGTTTCGCATTGTGAAACAAAACAAAAACGACTAGAATAACCTAATAATACAAATGTAGTTTCAGTGTTATAGAAAGGGTTGCGTACCGTTTCCCACTGAATATTTCTTCGCCGCTTGTGGCACCCCGTTTGTAGTTTACATGAGCTAATGGTAAATAGCTAAGCGGTTGGCGGAATGTTGAATGTTTTGCGGCCGTCACTGGAGATGTAGGAGTGAAGAACGGGTCTGCTCTTATAGTATGCGGATTTTCCAATATCGTTTTGCTAGCTTGATTGTCTGCACATTGGGTTTTTTTGTTCTGTTTTTAAATAGTATCATGTGACAGTGTGGTATGCCGTATTGCAATGAAGAAATTAGATTATATCATGCGTCCTAAGGCCGTGTGCAGTCTACCTTTTAAATGTCGCGCAGCAAGTACTGGACACGAGTATGTCTCTTCCGATGACTGCCGTCAGGCAGCATCCTGATGTAAACCTTTAGCAAATGTGTTAAAGTTGTTTTTTTCTGTATAAGTATATACACAATATTATATAATATGAAATTTTATTTTCGTCATGGCCCCTCCCACCTTCCTCTGTTATAGCGGTCCTCCCATTCACGTGGCGAGTTGTCGTGACCACAGACATACCATTGGACAAAATCCCGTTCAGTCACACTCGCAGTCTTTGGGTGGATACCCCCCTCCAATCCATCGATGGCGGTGCAGTATGCAAGGCTTTATAAAAACGCTAATTTCAGGAAACTCAGGCGTCCATTGCGTAAGAATATTCATGCTAGAAGGCTTTACACAATTGCCAAAGGTTTCTGACTTGGTCTAACTTGTCTGAAAATGGCAAACTTGAACTTGCGTATTTGTAAAGTGATGGGTTGGCCTACTTATGCTTTCAGATTAGATTATTTCATCCATTTGCCCATGCTCTTAAAATGCAGCAGTCACTTTTTAAAAATATAAAAATATAATTTAAAAATTATAATTTGTTATTTTTGTCATCATACCATTGTGCTGCATGTCTGTTTTCTGTGAAGCCTGAAATAAATGTGTCCTAACTTGTGCTTCCTTGTGTCTTTCAGGTTCTCTAACCTCATACCAATTCTGATGATTTGGGATTTATGGAAGCTTTTTTGTTTGAAGAACTGCTTTGTTAGACATCTGCTGAACTGCAGGTATGGATATTGGTTTTCCCTGTCATTATTTTTCCTTAAATTAGAACAGCAGTTCTGGCTTTAGAGAATATAAAGGAAACATCATCTTAATTCTTGTAACTCAAACTGCCAAGAAGAACAGAAAAACAAAACTGGAATTTTATCAGACCACCAGGAACTTTGTCTAGGCTTGTGAATAGCTATAGTTAATTATGAGTGTTAAGTCTAAGATTATAAAGTGTTGTCATATTCTTAAAGTCATAATTTATTAACCTTTAGTTAAAGTGTATTTAAAAGTAAAGTATGTGGTTACGGTTTAAAAAAAAAAAAAGGTTATTTCAACCATGGCAACATTAGAGTTTTAGAGGATGTGCATCACTGCCTTTAAACAGCGGGATGGTTACTGATTTTTATTTATTTTTTGTAGTATTTTGTGGTTTTGCCCTTTAAAAAAGGGTTTGTGATTTTTGTCTGTATTAAATATGGCATAACAGTACTGGAAAGATCGCAAAGCACAGACTCTGTAGAATGATTCTCTTTATCCTGTTTGCCTAAATGATATTAAGATGTTTGTGCTATCGCGCCCATTTCCATGGGTGCTGTACATGGTGCTCTACACCCACAGGGTTCCCTATGCATGATAGCATTAGTGTCATAACATACCCTCTGAAGAGCTGCACTTAAAAAAAAGAAAAAAAAGAAGGAAAAATATTTTTTTAGTATTATTATTTGCGAGTGTAAGTACAAAAGAATATAACGAGTATGTCTAAGAATGATGACGTTATTAAGCATTCTTAGTGCTACCTTAAAGCTGGCACCCCTCAGTAATTTTCATTTTGTAAAGTGAAAAGAGTGACTCATAGTCGGTCTCTTGTTCTTTTCTCTGAACTGTAGACGTTAATTTTGAAAATAGTGACTCCATCATCTATGGATGGGAATGTGAGCCCTGAGCTCTCTCTAGCCCCTGAGCCAGAGCAGAGCTGGGACCGCATGGATAGCTGCTCTCAAGGTATCTTGAATGAGCTTTTTTTTTCCCCCCTTCACAATGCCTTGTCTTAAAAAGTAAAAGTGGGTACAATTATGGTGTCAGGGACTTTTATTTTAAATGTGGTTAGACATACGGTAAGTATGGGCGATATAAGAATTGAGCAGTAATTTTTGTGTTTTGGTTTGTTTTGCCTTACATATGCATGCTTGCAAAACATTCTCCCTTTCTTCCAATGTTATGCTGATTTGATATCAATAATGGTTGTTCACAGGCGTTGGAGAAGGACGGAGTGAGAAGGAGGAACAGTTTCACCTTGAAAGTGAGAATGTGCCAAAACAGTTGGTAGGGGAGCAAGATAAATCTTCAAAGGCCAAGAGTGAGCTAAAGAAGACTTGGGGTTTCCGTCGGTCCACCATTGCAAAGAGAGAGATGCCAGTGGAAGCGGTAACCGACAGCCCTGAAACCCGCTGTCCTGTGCGCCGTAGTGGCCGACAGCCTAAACGTACTGACAAACTAGAGGAATTCCTCTTGAATGCCAAAAGAGCGTCAAGAAAGAGCGCACCTCCCAGTGTGGAAAGTGGAGATCCTCCTTCACAAACCCCAACTGATGCAGAGACGGCCTCAGAGGCCAGCTTTGATGGTAATGCTGATTCCAAGGCCGTTGAGGAAAAAGCAGAGACTCCTGAGAGAAGGACAAGGAGTGGTGCAAGGAAGCAGACTCAAAAGAAAGGTCGAGGTAGTGGCAGGCAGACCCGAGGTGGTGGAGCGACGGTGAAAGATGAGGGAAGCTCTGAGAATGAAGAAGACAGTAAAGATGCTGTCAAGAATACACAGGATGACAGTGAGGAGAAAAAAGAAGAAAAGAGTGATCTCACTTCTGAAGCTGTAGGGAGTGTCAGTGCAGCACAGACTCAGCCAGAGGAGGACTCTGAGAAGAAGGAGTTTGCTGAGGAGAAGAATGACGATAAAAATGATGAACTTGAGAAGACTGGCGAGGATGAGGCAGACAAGGCTGCAGCAGTGCAGGGAAAACGTGGACCAATACGGACATATGTCAATAAAAAGAAGGCAGCTAATCAGAACATTACACCTGTTAAAGCTTCTGACAACAAGAACAATGCTCTTGTAAAGAAGGAAGCAAAGCCTAAAGCTACCCAGAGTGGTGTAAAAACACGGAAACCCCAGACACAGGAGGAGGAGGAAGAGGGGGAGGAGGAGGAAGAAGAAGAAGAAGAAGAAGATGATGAAGATGATGAGGATGAGAATGACTTATCCACATCGTCATCTTCAGTGGAGTCTGATGATGGAGGCTATGACCCCAATGCACTTTACTGCATCTGTCGTCAAAAACATAACAAAAGGTTTGTTTTGGCCTCTCTTTATCCTGTAGTGCATAAACTTGTTTTTGTTTCTCTCTACTGTCTCTTAGTTGCCTTTTGTAGGAATCATTTCATACACAAGTAAAAAAATGTTTTAATTACTATTATTTGAGAATGTCTTGATATTCACTGCTCACCAGGTTTATGATCTGCTGTGACCGCTGTGAAGAGTGGTTTCATGGGGACTGTGTGGGAATCACTGAGGCCCGTGGACGGCTGATGGAGAGAAATGGGGAAGACTACATCTGCCCAAACTGCACCGCTAAGAAAAACCAGGTGGTCAGGCCTGCAACTTCTATTCTTTCTACAAATATGGAAATTGGGAAGCCCAAAACTGATTTTGCTTCGCCGACCAATGCTTCCACTCCTCCTGTTACCTCGTCTACAAGTGCTGTTAAAGGTAATAATGCCGGAGGGGACTCCAGTCCGTCAGCTGTTCGAGCAGCAGCTTCATCTGCACAAACTACTGGTACTGATGAGAAAGCAACAGAGGACCTGGGTATCAAAGGAAGGATAGAGAAGGCTACTAATCCAACGGGAAAAAAGAAGATAAAAATCTTTCAGCCGGTAGGTCTTTGCAGCTGATATGAACGTAAAAAATGTTTTAGCCTCCAAATTATTTTTTGCACATCTTATTATTAAATATTTAACAGTGGGTTTTAAGTGCGGTCCTTAATTTGATGCCATGCTTAATGACTTAATTTCTCATTTGATGCCATATACCAGTTACATTACTACTGCTTTTTGAGTGCATAAATGTTGGGTTTTTTTAAAGGGAAAATTATGTGCTTTTTATTTTTTTGTCATATACTACCATGGTGCATGCTGTGATTTTTAAAATAATAAGGCCAGTATATGTAGATGTAATATCTGTGTGCTAAAAGTTCAAGCTTCAGACTGCTGTAAATGCTCTGTGTGTGTTTTTTCTACTGTTGGATCTGTCTGATGTCATAAAGAGGGCATATTCTCAGGGTCCATTGTGGTTTAGTTGCAGGCCTGCCCTTTTCAGACCTTCCATTTACAAATTCCAGCCAGCTAGAAGGGGGAGGGCTGCACCAAGTGTCAATTTAGGATAAATTTTAAATGTTAATATATAAATCACACAAAGCTGCACTAAATCCTAATAGAGCTCAGGAATCAAATATATATAGCTTAATTATGTAGCTGAAAATGAGCACAGTAATCATTATTTTCAAGAATGTCAGTTAGGTTGTAATAATTGGTGGCAGGTAGGGCTCTCTGCCCAGTTTTCTGCTGAGAGATGTAGGTGTTTTTCACATGTAAGTTTACAGATAAAAATTGAAAGCATGGCAAAAAGAAGCCTACCTAAAGCAGCTTGAAGCTCAAAATTCTTTAAATGCTATTATGATCACAATTAATAAGATGATTCTTAAATTGTTTGAACTGACAATCGTACAGCGAAATGCAGAATATCAGTAGCTGTTAATTTTATTTTGTACTGGCTTGAAGCAGGCAGTACAGCAACCAGCTGAACCAAAGGCAGAGAAGGCCACACCACCTGTTGAGAAGAAGGCAACAGAAGGCACACCAGAAGTCAAAGCCCCACCAGACACAGTACAGAAAGTCGCATCACACGTGGAGGTGAAAACGACCCCAACATTGGCGGTTCCCGAGGACAAGGCTGAGCGAAAGGCTGATGAGGAGTCTTCCCTCTCGAGATGTATTGGACCTGGCTGTGAAAATGATGCCCAACCTGATTCTGTGTACTGTGGAAACGACTGTATCCTGAGACATGCTGCTGCTGCCATGAAGTCCATCACTGATGTCAAAGAGCCCAAGCAAAAGGATAAGGCCAAGGCTCAGAAAAAGTCCACACTAAAGGTAACTTGGATGGCCTAAAATGATGACGTTTGCCTGGTTTTAAAGCAGGAATGTTAATTCCCTTTGACAATTAAAAAGTTATTAGGTAGTCACCAACACTTGAGTCTGTTGTTTCACAGACTGAACTATCTAAACTGAATCACTCCTTATATTTCATAGTCATTCATTGAGTTTTCATCATGTCTTGACACATTTGAGATATTATATCAGCATTGTTTGCTGAAGTTAATATAGTCAGATGTCATTACTGTCTTGTTTGGGAAGAAAAATTCACCAATTTAGTTTCATCATTTGTCTTGGCAATATCAAGTTTCCTTGTTTTTGATTACACTCTGCATGTCAGTGTCAGTACACAAGGCATAAATATAATTGAATGGTCTACTCTTAATTCTAACATTTAAACAAATGGGAACTGCTAAACTCTGATTTCAGCATAATTTGTTGTTTAAGTGCTGGCCTAAATAAGCAAACTTATTGGGTCGGCACACAAACCTAGTCTTAAAAGGCTTTTTCCAGTATGAAACGTGCATTTATTTCATGTGAAGTGGCAGAAACATGCATACTACTGGCCAATCGGGGCATAAAATGGATGTATTTGTAATAGTGTAATTTGCAGAAAATGGATCAACACAGACAGTTAATCCATTGTCAGATAGATGATGCTATCTGATCTTTGAACACTCTTTGAGTTCTCAAAGAGAATAATTCCTCAGCATTCTACTGTGTCATGACACAAAGAAATGTGCTGCATACAGATTAGGGTTTTTAAGACAACCAGCATGTATTAACTTTACAAGCCAATATAAATGATCCATTATAATTTTCAGTTCATAAAGACTACTGATGTTCCCTCGCCCTGGTGAATATGGGGTGACTTTATGCAGGAACAATGATGAAGCACTGACAGTCATGGCTGTAGTTTGTATACACTATCACAGGTTACATTTTTAATATATTGGGCAAAATCTAAAGACTTAAAAAGTGCAGACTCGTTTGTCTTATAAATGGTCTATATTCTTGTTTGTGCTCTTTTTTTTTTTTTTTTTTTTTTTTTTTTTTGTGTATAGATTAAAATTTGTGGTTACATTTGCTACGTGTGTTTTAGCTCAGTATTAATGTATTTTTTTCTCATTGACAAGAAAAGCAGTCAGTAGTCTCACATATGTTGCTTCTGAAGTGATTGTTTGCAAACTTTGTCTTGTGGGGAAAAAAAACTGGGGGAGAAAGGCCTTCTCCAGGAACTCAAAAGGACTTTCGTATTAAAGCTTCAGCAGCTTGGAGAGGAAGTGAGCAGTGATGCACACTAAAGTGGCTTAACTCAATCCCTGAGTTTAACAACTCCTTCAGACATTGGGTGTCTTTATAAATGTAGGTCTTGTCCTGCTAACGTCTTTTAAAACTGGTCCAGAGGTTTAGGAAAGACCATGAACTCACCTGTATAGCAGATTATGTAATCATTTACTTGGTTTTGTGAAGTTTAAATCCATGGTCATAATTTAAACTGGAGAGCATATACAGGAAGCCTGACAATTTTGGTATGCTAGGCCCAAACACTAATGTTAATGTTCCGGATTTAGATAATTTTCAATTTCAAAAAAAGAAGTTCAGTACACAGTACAATAATCATAGAAATGTGTCCAGGTTTAGACTTGGATACATGCAAAGCAGTGTAAGAGACCTCCAGCTCCAGCATTGGAGTACACAGAAATGTCATTAATATGTTTTAAATTATTAACTGCACACTATTTGTATGCTTAAAGAGGAGAGTAGACTGAAAAGGCTATTGATTTTGTTTACCTGTTTTGTTTGGAGAGAGAAAAATCTGTTCTTAAAACAACACAAGTAAACACGTTTTAAACATCTTCATTTGTTGTTAAAGGAACAGTTCACCACCTCCTAAATAAAAGTGATGTGTGTTTCCTGCCCCGTTGTGCTGTTTTTTCCATCTTGATTTTGATGGTATCAGTTGACCAGTTAGAGATTTTGGCCGGGGAAATGTTCTTTATTAGAGTGGAGCGAGATGGTACTTGCCTTATTGTGCTCAGAGTGCCTATAAATGCATTTTTTAAAACTCAGCTTGAGTGTCTTTAAAACTACAAAATAAATAAATCCACAAACCTTGATCTGAGCAGGTTCATTTGAAACTATTTTCTTTCTACTCTATAAACAAATAAAACTTGTAGCTAGCAGTCCCTACAGCTCAGCTAAGGAGGGCTGCCATAGGTGTTTAAAAGCTGCACAGATCACAGTGGGTAGGTGGATGTTTTCTTTGCATAGTCATTTGATTCATGAGTATAGGCAATATGAATAAAAATGTACTGTAGGCCTGGATAAAAAGATTTGAATTTGGTTTTGGGCTGAACTGTCACTTTAAATCAATCTGAGTGGCTAAAACGTCTGAATGTGTTTCTTCTCGTCTATTCAGGGGACCGGTGCCGGTGGGAAGAAGGTGCAGAAGAAGACCCAGGAGGAGTCGGATAGCGAAGACCACAGTCCTGATCCAGATGATGATGACGACGAAGATGAGCATGCTGAGGAACACCCACCTCCGCCAGCCACTGCATCCTGGTCCAGCGACCATAATTACATTGCAGTAACACCAGAAAAGACTACACCCATATCACCAACAGTGTTAAACAAAAAGTGTATGTATCTCTTTGAAGGTCTTGATCTGTTGTTGAAACCATACTGTTGCTCTTCCATTATAAATGTGCTCCTGTCATGCTAACATCCTTTAAAACTGGTCCAAACGTTTGGGAAAGAACATGAACTCATCTGTATAGCAGACTACTTTATCATTTACAAGGTTTTGTGATGTTTAATGTAAGGATTTTGTTGTCTAATGAAAACTTGGCAGCTGTGAACAGGTAAGTGTCCCGTGTGATTTTGGTAAGTATTTCTGATCCAGCAGATAGTTATTTGGAAAGGGGTCCTTCACTCCATTGGTTGCACTCTTTTAAGATTACTTAATTAAGTTGGACAATGTGTTCCTTGGCTCTAGAGGAGCTTTCTGAAGCATGAAACAACTTGCATCGCTCTTATCTTGGCTTTGAATTGGAGCCTTTTAATTTCTTACAGAAAGCCTGTGCTGTAAATCAAAATCATCATTTTGGAAGTTGCAGACATTTACATTGAGGCCGATGTGTTATGAGAAAATTTTTTTTTTTTCAGAGCAATGCCTCTGCTGCATTGATTTTAATCCCTTAGTTTCAGGAATGCCTCCCGGGAGTCCCTGGTCTTTTGGAAATGCAGCACTGGTTTGTTGGAGTACCCCTTTTATAGGTTTCCCACATATGTGCCTGCAACCTAAGAGATTATAAAGGCCAGTGTGGTAGAAACAAAAAGGAGGGCAATATCTTAGTGATTGATTGATATGACGTGTGTGTGTTTTCAAATTACCTGGTTGGTTTGACCGTACATGTCTCTTCACATCCTGGGTTCATCTCCTCAGCTGTTGGTCTCAAATAAGGCCCTTCCCTCCCATCCTCCAGCAGGTAGGTGTCTGAGCTGTCCCCTGTGATAATGTCAGCCTATGAAGTTGGGTCATATTGAGCTGATTAAAAATCCAACCTTGTGTTTTTTGCCCTTCATTTTATGAGTAATGGGCTATTTTTTTCAAAGTTTTTCATGCATGTTGAATATGATTCATCACTGCTCGTGGGAAACTGGTTTTAAAATAAAAGGTGTTAAACTGATTTTTGGATGCCTCGATTGATTATGTGAGCGTTGTTGGCTTGCCGTAGGATATCCTGACCAGTTAAGCTTAATTAGACATGTGCAACTGTTTAAGTCTACACACACTATGAAGACTTTGAAGCTTGAGAGCCTCTCAGATGGTGAACAGCTGGATATGACAGAACCTCTATCAGACTGGAGCACCTGTGGAGATGCAGTGAAGTTCAGGAATGCTACACCTGAAGATGAAATCTGAAGACCTGGGCTGAGCACAAAGGGCTAAAAGAAGTGCCATCTTGATTTTTTTTAAACATATTTTTTGCACCTGATTTTAAATGTAATGAGGGAACAATATGAAATGTGGACAGTTTCATTTTCTGTCTGGCTGCCTCTACAAAAAGCCTGGAGAAATAGTGAGGATTTTACCTGATGGGACAGCAAAGAGTAATTGGGTATAAATGCATTCCTAATGTTCAAGAAGGCCATATAGCCACTGATGGTTCTTCAACAGGGGGAAGTTAGAGCTCAGTGATTTGATCATCCATATCCCTTTTGCTGAATGATGATTTTGGCTTGTTTGACAACTTATGATCTATAGAAAAGAGCTGATTTTAGTTGCTCTGGTTGTATATATTGTATCATTGCACAAAGGCATAGTGTAAACATTTGGTGGCTGTATAGTATGTCAAGTTAGCTCAAAGCTAATGCAGTTCTGCCGCACGTTTGAGATGACGGAAGGACAAACATCTGCACATGACAGTTTGAAAGTGTTTACCAGGTAGCAGATCTATTGGCTTACTGGTTGCCCCCCCCCCGCCCCCCATATCAAATTAGGAAATATTCTATGTGATATTTATTGCGACTGAAGCTTTTGATCAAATGGATTACTACTGTCTCCACAATTTGAAAGAGGAGAAGAATTTGGCTTTGGTGTTTCTGGGGTCAGAGTTCAACTATCAACTTGATGGTGCATATAGGTGATCTTGTCATATTAACTAATTATATTTACAGTGTTATGGTTAGACTAAATTACATTTTGATATTTAGGGTGTGTGACACCTATGGCACATGGTTATAACCAGTGGATACCTGGTTGTGGTTGCTTGGAGCTGGTAGTTGTAGATCTTTTTAGATTTAATGCTATTTAGTTCATTCTGCTTGGCTGGCACATGATTTATAGTACTTGAACCTGCTCATCTTCTATGTGAATATATCAAAATGATTGGAGAACAATACTAATTTTGTCGTTGAGGATCATCACTTGCATATTTCTATAATAGTTGGGAAGAAGGTATCGCCCCCACTACTGTGCTGTCACTACTACAAAATAAAAAGGGACTTCATCTGCTCTGTTGTCAACTTTGTTTTTTTGACAGTGTTCTCTCTCTCTCTCTCTCTCTCTCTCTCTCTCTCTCTCTCTCTCTCTCTCTCTCTCTCTCTCTCTAATATGATTTGCATTTTTACTAGTTTTTTGGGGGATTCAGTTTATTTGAAATACATTTTAAAACTGCTTAACTTCGACTTAGCAATATAGTCTGATTTGTGCAATTGACTGCCTGTAATTTAGCAAAATATGTTGCCACATTGCACATTACAACTGAACATTATCACATATTTTAAAATATTGGATCTTGTTCTTGTTTTCCAGCCCCAACTAAAGAAGAGAAGCACAGTGAGAAGGACCATAAGGAAAAGGAACCAGCCCCAGCTCCTGAGAAATCCTCTTCAGCATCTGCGGCAGCTGGAAAAGGAAACAAGAAGTCCACAGCAACAAAACCAACCAAGGTTTCCCCAAAGGGAAAGAAACCTCCAGTTCAAGCTGCCAGTTCAAAGGGATCCAAGAAGCCTGTAACACCCCCAGCTAAAACTGCAACAAAGTCCAAAAAGGCCGGCCAGCCACCCGTCCACTCCCCATCTCCCTTTCCTTCAGGCCCGATCCACGTCACAGGAGCACTGAGAGTCACCAAGTCTAACTTCACCATTCCCAAGAAGCAACCTCAGCAAAAGGACACTAGTCCCCACAGACAGTCGTCCTCATCCCCTAGAGTCCCATCATCTCCCGTTTCCTCCTCTCCCTCCAGCCACTCTTCATCCTCCAGACCTACACATTCAGCTGTTTCAGCACCACCTGTTTCAGCACCACCTGTTTCCCCTATGCCGCTTCCACCTAACAACCAGATGAGACAGAACATCCGGCGGTCTTTGACAGACATCCTTTATAAAAGGTGAGTGACCTGCAAGTCCCAGTTTGATTTTTTTTTTTTTTTCCAAATTCTTTCTTCTTTTGGTTCCAAAAACATTACCCGAGGTCTGCAGATTTAAACATACATTCTTTTGTTCATTTCCACCAGGGTGTGCGACAGTGATGATCTGAAAATGACAGAGAGCGAGGTGGGGCGACTGGCATTTGCTATTGAAAAGGAGATGTTTAACCTCTGTCTTAGCACCGACAGCAAATACAAAAACAAATACAGGTCCCTCATGTTCAATCTGAAGGACCCTAAAAACAAAGTGAGTCAACATTAACGTGCATGCTGTTTTCAGTAAAGTACATATCTTGTGTTTATGCAGCTGTGAATGGAAGGACACCAATTATAGCTTGAAAAACATATTCTCATGTTTGCGCTGTATGGCATGTTTGTCTCAGGGCTTGTTCTACCGAGTGGTGGGAGGTGAGGTCAGTCCCTTTAGACTGGTCAGACTAAGTGCTGAAGAGCTGCTTTCAAAGGAGATATCTGAGTGGAGGAAGCCTGAGGCTCCTGAGGTAAATGGCACTGCCTTTTAATTCAAACATCAGGTGTAGGGCAGCTTAAGACTCATAAATTTTCCTGTTAGGATTTGCAGTTTTGAAAAACCTGTCTGCATAAATTTACACCATTGTAAAGTTTTTTTCCCCTTTTCCTTTTCTTTAGCCTCAGTCTCCTAGTGCAAAAGCCCATTCAGGGCAGTCCAAACCAGGCAACAGGCATGATGGTGGCTCCCATAGCGCCGATGTGGAGGATGCTCCACCAACATCTGATGCAGATGTATGTATCTCTGCCACCACTTCATCTTCTCGCATGGCTTCTTCTACAGTAAGTGGTGGCAAGCTGCTGCTCTCACCCTCTTTTTTTCATGCATGAGGTTCTTGGCACACAGTGCAAACTATCAAAGAATGTTCACCAGCTTACAAGTTATCGCCTCTTGTCCTGTCAGTTTCTTTCCTAAGCTTTATCTGCCTCTCACAAAATGCATGGGTGTGTGAACCACTGAGAATTGTAGTTGTTACATGAGTGCCTGCGATTCCAGTTCATCTGAAGTTTGACTGATCTTCTTTGGTATATCCTCAGGATCAGGAGGAATCTGGTTCCACCCCTTCAGCTTCAGCTCAGGCATCTGCTGCTGAGGGGAACAGTGGCAGCAGCATGCCAGACATTTTTAGTAGCATGCTCAAAGACACTACTTCTGAACACAGGGCCCATCTGTTTGACCTCAACTGCAAAATATGTACAGGTAAATAAGAGGCTAAGAAGAAGTGCTATCATTTTTCAGCAGAATTGATTATTATATGGATGATTTATTTCTTTATTTTTGTAATAATCTTGCCTTGTAGGCCAAAAGACAGAAGATGAGCCTGCTGCTAAAAAAGCCAGACTCACCAAGAAGCCTGAAACAAAGCCACCTAGACAAGAGTCATTCTCATCCAGATCAGGGGATGTCTCACCTGTCAGCCAGCCACAGGCCGGCATGGCCACCTACCAAGATCCTTCATTGTACCAACACCCGGCCTCTTCATCCTACCAGTCCACCGTAGAGCCAGCAGTTCCAGAATCACAGCCACAGCTCTATCAGGAGGATATCACCACGATGGCACCTGTAGCACAGGCCCCTGTACCCATCTCCTCTGTCAGTATCACCCGCAGGGACCCTCGCATGGCCAGGCACAGCACCGGGGTGAGCGTCACTTACATGGCCCCAGAAAAGCCTGCCAGCAATGCAGCAGACCCACTCCCAGCTCCTGTTACTGCTCCATTGGAGGTTTTACCTAAGGCACCACTACCGATGCCCCCTGCACCGCCACCTTCAGTTGCTGCGCCCAAACTGTCAAAAACAAGGTGCTACATCTCACCAAAGTTCTTAAAAATACCAGAGAGCTCTCTTTTTAATAAGCTTTAGTATTTTGCACAGATATTTTACGTTTTAGCTAAAAGTATACCAGAGTAAAGTAACAGCAGCTGTAGTGCTGGTGATACTGAGGGACTTTGTTGTTGATGAGATGCTTTGAGATACTGTTTTGTGTAGTATGTTATAGTAAGAGACTGCATGTAGCCTGTCTAAAAGGAAGATGCTTTTGTTTTTACAGTGGATCTGAGCCGCCTCCTGAGGGGGAAACTGCAATATTTCTCCATGGTCAAGAGAAGATTTGGAAAGGATTTATCAACATGCAGTCAGTAGCAAAGTTTGTAACCAAGGCTTACCTGGTCTCGGGATCATTTGAACACCTGAAAGAGGTACATTTTCTAAAGCAAGAATATTTTCGTTATCATTAATGATTCATAGAAATGACATTTATGGTATTAGTTTTCTTTGTAAATGCCTTATGCTTTTTCTTATTTAAACATTTTGGTCTTCAGTTAGAAGAAAGTAGAATGCAAAAAGGCCCTAAAATGAAAAAGGATAGTCCAAGAATAAAAAATATCTGGTTGTAAAGGAGTATAATAGGTCCACTTTAATATCAGACCCTGTAATCTTTGAATTTCAAACTGTTTGACATACATACAGGCCAAAAAAATAACTGGTTTTGTTGTTGTTGTGCAGGATTTGCCAGACACCATTCATGTTGGAGGTCGGATTTCTCCAACCACAGTTTGGGACTATGTTGGGAAACTAAAAACCTCCCTCTCCAAGGTTTGTTAGTACAAAAACTAACTTGTTAAAAGGCTGTTTTAACTTTAAAGCCTTGCATGAAACTGTACTGTTTTCTTTTTCAAATCACAGGAGCTGTGCCTGATCCGTTTCCATCCAGCCACAGAGGAGGAAGAGGTGGCATACGTCTCTCTTTTCTCTTACTTTAGCAGCAGAAAAAGATTTGGTGTGGTAGCTAACAACAACCGCCGCATCAAAGACCTCTATCTCATCCCCCTGGGCTCAAAGGACCCATTACCCTCCAAACTGTTGCCATTTGACGGGCCAGGTAAGCATGTAAAGAGATAGATGTATACATCTTTGTGGGTATTTGTGTGTAAATTTGTAAATATTATTGTTTTTATGGTAAAACTTTCTTTCTATTCCTTGTGTGTTTGGAGTATGTTAAATCCATTTTTTCCTGAGGTTGGAAAAGAGAGTTGGTTTAATTGATGGGTTTGTACTGTAGAGGGTGCTCACGCTCCTTGTTGATACCCTGTAAATATCTCTGCATGTAACAGTTACTGTGTCTCTTCTGTGTATTTGACTTAATAAAGAAAGTTTGCATCGCAGGTTGTCATGTTAGTCTCAGCTTGTTGTTTCTTCTGAGCTGGATCAGTGAAAACAATATTGGATAGATGTTACCAGTACACTTCTATGAGCTATGTTTTCAGTCACATTACAAATAGGTTTTGCTCATTCTTTCACATGCTGCACCACTGAAACAAAGTCACTGTTTTTATTGCATTTAGTCTTAAACAACAGCTGAGAAGTTACGGCAACATAAAGTCAGCTGTCCATTTGGGAATCTCAGGGCTATTTTTTTCTGCATATTTTGCAACTATTAGCTGTTGATGATTCTTTTTATATTAAAGGAGTGAAATGAAATGTCAGTGTGGAAATCATTGGCCCTGACTGTAGGGTACTGATGATAACAAAGCATCAAAGTTATTATATTCACACAGTTTTATTGGGTTTTGTTTTTTTGTTTTTGCCACTGTCAGTAGATTATCTGGAAATTCATCATCAGCACATATCACAACTGACAGATATCAGCAAATTTAACAATTAGTCTTCTATGAATTTTGGTTTTATGTCTTTTAAAACCAAGTACAGTACATTTTGTTTCAGTTTGGACCATGAAAACATTTCTTTAGCTTTGCACGTTCAGCTTATTTTTTGGTCTTTTTATTTCACAGGTCTTGAACCAGCTCGTCCCAACCTGCTCCTTGGCCTGCTGATCTGCCAGAAGGATAGAAAACGTCCTGGTGCTCCGTTAGAAAGTGAAGAGAAACGGTCCAAGACTCAAACCAAAGATGCAGAGGAAACCAGCCTTCCAAAGCCACCTCCTGCAGTCAAAGCAGAAAAGAACACACGGCAAAGTCTTGAAATCCCCTTCAGCACAACTCCTCCAGGATCACCTCCATCTAGCTCCTCCGAGGCTTCCACCACCTCTGTTCTGTCCCTGTTATCTTCCATCAAGGCTCCATCCACATCCGCTACCACTGACAAGGACTCCGTTTCTTCATCCAACTCTGTTTCTTCATCCGCAGCAGCTGCCACTCCTCTTGAGACCATTCTCAAGACTCTTTTTGGCAAGAAAAAACATGACTCTGAAGCTTCCAACTCACCGTCTGATCAGGGTGGGGAATTTGCTGCCCCAACAGGTACAATGTTAGATCCTATAGTTCAGAAGTTTGCACAGATTTCTAAAGAAAAAACAGTAGAGGAGGATGAAGATGACCGACCTTATGACCCAGAAGAAGAATATGACCCCAGTAGATCCTACAATGTGCCGAAGAAGCCTATGGAGGTGGTAAGCAAACCTGAAGTCACTAAGCAACCTAAGGTGGAAACAAGTGAAGCTGATGATGTTGCATATGACCCAGAGGATGACTCTATTTTCGAAGAGGTTAAAACTTTAGTTCCAGGTCAAGCTAAGCCTGCAACTGAGTCTGCAGCCGATCCCCAAAAGATTCTTGAGAGCCTTAAACACATTGGTGATCAAGCATTGCAGAAACAAGGAGAACAGCAAATGTCCTCTACAAGCACTCCTATTGCCTCAGTGACACTTGCAAGCACACTCTTAACTCAACCTGCAAAATCTCTTTTGGCCAATTGTCAGTTGCTACAGCTTGGCAAAAAGGTTGAGGAGCTTGTGAAATCTTCATCTGTTGCTCCTTTAATCAATCAGAGGAGAGATCCCAGACAAAGCAGGGATCCTCGCCAGTCTACAGGCAGCAGAAAACTGTCTGATGAACCCGAGGACAAAGAGGAGACACCTGCTCCAGTGACCGATCCTGTTCCTCCAGCCTCACAGCCTGAGGTGCAAGAGCTGCAGTCGCCTAAAACAGGCGAACCTGCAGACTCGTCACAAGATTCAGACCCCTCACTGCATCAAGAGGAAGTGAAAAGTGAGGCGCTAGTTTTCATGGAATCGGACAAGGCAGAGGTTTCAATTCCTTTATTAGGCGAAAAGGTGGACCCTGATATGGAAGTCAGCTACACAGATGAGAAAGAAGAGAAAAAAGAGGAAAGCGAGCCAGTTAAGTCTGAAACAAAGATGGACAAGTTCAGTATGTGGCCAAATGCAGCCAGTATTTTAAAAGCTGAGGATTCAGAGTATGAGGAGAATAGCCAAGAGACATCTACAGCAAGATATTACAGTGAGCCTGCAAAAACATCCAAAATAACTTCAACAATCCCAGTACTCACTCAGAGCACAGCAGCAGCTGACACTCAGTCACATCACATGCTGCATCACATGACAGGGTCAGACTTCGACAGTGAGTACAAACCTCCAGCTGACATTCCTCCACAACCCAACTTCTCCCTTCCCCGTTCCATGCAGGGCCAAAATCTAATAATGAGGCCGCCTCCAGTGCCTGTGCTACCACCCATGCAGGCCATGCAAGGTCCTCCAATGTCAGCCCCCCCTCCTATTCAGGGACCCCCTCCTCCAATCCATGTTCCTCCCCCTGTGCACAGTCATCCCCCAATGCAAGGTGACAGCAGTCAGCAGTATGGCCCACCACCATCTTCATACCCTCCCTATCAAAACCAGTGGTCAAGCACGCAGCCACCACCTCAACAGCCACCACCTGGCCCACCACCTCAGAATATCATGCCACCCAGAGGCCCACCACTACCACCATTCCCTCCAGTAACCCAGAGGGGCCCACCTCCTCAGATATTTGATCCCTCCATTCCCCCTCAGCACATTGGACAACCAGGTCCCCCTCCAGGACTTCCCCTTCCCCCCACCTTCGATGGACAGAACAGCTTAGCTCCGCCCAGATTCACTAGTCCTCCCCCACCACCTTTTAATTTCCCTGGAAACAGAGGTCCTCCTCTGCCTTTCACCGCTCTGCCACCTGGTCACTTTGATAACAGGCTTCCTCTTCCAAATCTCTTTCCAGGGCATAGGGGTCCCCCACCACCTCAGTATGGTGACCATGGGGCTCAACCAACAATAGTAGACCAGGCTCGAGGATCTGCAGAACAGTATAACAAAGATGCTGTTAATAATCCCAATCAGGGCCCTCCACCAGGTCCAAGCTACCGGGGACCTCCACATAACCAGTATGAGGACAGACGAGGTCAGCCTCCCAGTGGAGAGCACTTCAATCCACAAATCCAGTATGGGGGCTCCAGACCTCCATCTTCACCACCACACCGAGGATTTTTTGATGAGCACAGAGGTCCTCCATCTCAGGAGACCAGACCTCCGCCTTTTGCAGGCTCTGACCGGTACCGCTTTGACAGGTACTCTGATGAGGCGAGACCTGTTCGCCACAGCGGGCCACTGCTGCCAACTCCTCCGGAGGCTCCACTAGGTCCGCCAGACCTACACCGGGACGATCACTGGCGCCGCCATTCTCCTGAAATGAGGAGGAGGAGCAGCACCACCCGTGAGGACTCAGAGCCTCGCAGTGGAGATCGCTTCAGCCGCTTTGAAGGACATAGAGAACTCATTCATGGTTCCTCACAGGCCCCTGATGAGAGGCCGAGGGATCTGTCTGAGGACCGCCGGAGAGAGAAAGAGAGAGATGTCCCTCATGCTGGCAGGCCCTCATGGGACAAGGGGCAGGGAAAGCGGTGGAGCCGAGAAAGAGAGTGGGACAGAGGCAGAGAAAGGGACCGGGATAACGAGCGTAGCCGAGAAAGAGACCGCAGCAGAGGGAGGGAGGGTGAGAGGCACAGGGATGCAGAGGGAGAACGACACAGGGATCAAGATTCAGACAAGAGGCGAGACCGAGATAGGGACAGGGAAAGAGACAGAGACAGAGTTAGGGAATCTGACAGGAAAGACTTGGACCGAGATAGGGGAAGAAACCGTGACAGAGAGCGAGAACGAGAGCGTGAGAGAGACAGGAAGCGGGACCGATCCAGAAGCAGAGAGAGAGACCGTGACAGGGATCGTGGGAAAGATCGGGGTAGAGACAGGGACAGAGATCGAGATAGGGACAGAGAGAGGGAGAGAGAGAGAGAAAAGGAGAGGGACCGTGACAGAGGCAGAGATCGTCGGGAAAGAAGCAGAAGCCGAGATAAGAAAGAAGAGAAAAAGGACAGTAAACACGATACGTCCAAGGACAGTGATAAAACCACAGAAAATAGCAAGAACGTTTCCTAGTCTCTGTTTTATGGACATTACGGTTCCAAGACTTTTACATCTTTAATCACTGTAAAAACAGAAGAGCAGTATTTCATCAGATTTCCACGGTTGTGTTCCTACCAGACAAAAACATTTAAATATGTTTGTATTCTCTTTGTCACCTAAAGGTTTCTAAGTTTGTTTTATTACATTTGAAAAGCAAAAAACTGAATGCAAGCTAAACTGCTTGTGGTACAAGACGTATTAATGTAGGCTGCACAGTCCTATTACATGTACCTTTTTTTGTCAAAGCATTTTTCTTTTTAGAAAACAATAATGTAACTGATTCACACCATTTGCAATATGTAAATATGAATGTATTTGTGTATATAAGGATGTTTTTAATCATACTTTTCTAAGTAGAGAAAATAAAAGCCATATATCTGAGATGGACAATGTGAAGGCTAAAGATACACTGAGACATAAATGTGTTAATATGTTCAACAGATTTGAAATAAAATGACATCAGCCTTACAGTATACACCACAAAAATGGTTGTTTATGAACTGTCACTTTTTTTTGTTTCAGCTCTACTAATAAACCTGTTTGATGGCATTTGTTTTGGATGTAAACAGTTTTTCTTTCAAATATAAATGAAACGATTATTCATCTTAAAAGTGGTGTGGGGTTTTTTGTGTTCACACTGTTGTTTTAGCTACACATACTGATTATTAGCTTATTGAGTCAGATGATAAAGTGAGCAGTTTCAGTTGTTAAAGATCAGAAATCAAAGCTTTTCTTTTTCAGTAATAAAACGCGTATTAATCTCGATAATTAACTTTCAATTTAGGAGCTTATTTTTTCAGTCCATATAGAACCACCATATAATATTTTGGCCATGGCCTGTACTAATATGAATATATATATATAATTGTGAAGAAATTCAAGCTTCAGCAACACCGACTACAATACAGAACCTCTTTAATGTTTGACCCATGCTGCAGTAGAAAAACAAAGCAAACAAAAAACCACACATCCACATCTCCTGATGAGGCGCCGACTAGACAGTCCAATAGAAAACTTTTACGCCACCATAAGCCAGATAGATCCACCTGTGGGGGTGGTTAAGTGTTATCCCACCCAGCGTCAAGCAATTTAAAACAGTTTAAAATGAAACTGAAAAATAACCCGAAAGCTTACAAGAAAAAAAAATTCCTTCGAATTGTTTTGGGTTGTTTTTTTTTTTTTGTTTTTTTTACATCTGCAAGGAAAATAAAAAGCAATGAAAAAATAACGATATGAGGTGATGAACAATTTTGTAGTTATGTTTAAGTAGTGTTTCATAAATTTTGTCCACATGGTATAGTGGTTTAGACAATCACCTAACATTTAACATCAATCTTCAATACCAGAAGGAGACGCATATCCCTCTGAGGTTGTGTCAGGAAGGAGAGCAGCATAAAAATCACTGTTAAGATTCAGAGTCTCCTTCTGTGCTTGGGCATCCCTGACCACAACGTTTTGGATTTTCCTTTGGAACCACACAAACCCATCGTTACGTTTATAGTTCAAATATGCAAAGCTGATGAATACTGAAGTAAGCAAACATTTCCATAAAGAATCAGGCCTTTTGACTAACTACACTGCTGAACTAAATCACTGGATCTGCATACACTCCATACACAGTATAATTTATCAGTATTATTCAGCATAAGATGAATAAGCTTTTCATTGTCATCAATCAATCTTCATTATGGCTGAAAGTTTCTTCACCCTCATGAGACTCATACTCTGCATTGTTACACGACTCATCTTCAGACAGGTTTTCCTCTTCTTGTGCTTCACTGTCAGAAATCACAGTGTCCTCCTGCGACTCCAGAGAGTCAGCGGCCTCTTCCTTTGCTGCCTTGGGCTGCATTGACCACAATTTTTGGATTTTCTTTGGGCACCACACAAACTCATCTTTAGGCTCATAGTTCAAATATGCATACTTGATGAGACGTCTGCGCTTTTTCTTATCAAGTACAGCAAACATAAAGTAGCTGAGGACGCTGTCCCTGATGTTTGGAAGTTGTCCGTTGACCAGAGTCTCCTCCAGGAAGAAGTGGACCAGAGGGGCTTGGTAGTGACGGTAACCCAGGTTTCCCAGACACTTCAGGATGCGAGTGATGCGCAGGCTGTTGTGTGTGTGACTGTCAGACAGTGATCAGTCCCAAAATTAGATCATTTACAGCTTTTTGTCACTTTTACTGCACACAGATTTTTTTTAAATTCAGAGGTAGTTTTACCTGTTAAGGTTGTCAAATCTTTCTTCCCAGTGCTTTGCTCTCCTGACTTCTCCAGTTTTTTCATCACACAACACGATACCATAAAAGTCCAACATGAGCTTGTACGACTTCAGCAGGTTTTGCTTTGCAATGCTGTGATTAAGAAAATCCTGAAGGAAACATCGAAGCTCTATCAGTGTATAAGACATGTTTTCTTTTTAAATCATAACTTGGTAACTTTCACAGGTTTACCGTAATTTCTTCCTTTGTCAGTGTACTGGCCTCATAGTTCACTCCTGGTTCTTGCAGTGGGAACAACCTTTGAGAGAAAATGTCGTTACAAACTGGAACTGAACTTTTTACATCATATTTGTGACTATAGAGTAACTTACCACTGATTATAGGTTTGCACGTGCTCAAGGCTTTCATAGTCTCCATACCATTGTTCATGGAACTCAGTTATGCTGACACCTGGTAACAAATGCAAGTCACAGCAAATAAATCTGTTTGCAAATGAAGCTGCACAGATTACGATTTATCCAGTGATCACTGAGGTGGTTCAAACTGATATTTCTGTACTATAAAATATCTTTTTCTGACTCCATGTCCTTGTGTGAAATGGTATTCTTCTTCAGGTCTCTGAAGTTATTCCAATGTCATGAAGATATTTTGAATACTTGAAAAAGATGAGATGAATAACAAAACAGATCTACTAAACTCTTCTTCTTGAATGAAAACACATGTATGTTATGTTCAGTTTAAGGACATTTGGGTGCTGGTAAAAGGCCTACCGTCTGGCACCGATCGTTTCTTTCCAAGGTAGAAATTCAGATTAGACTTGTCGTCCTACACAAGAGAAAAGAATTTGATTCAAACCATTTATTTTGTTCTTCTTTGAAATAAATCTAAAAACAAACGTTTACATACATTTGTGTTCTTCTTCCTGTGCTGTGTCTTGATTTGGCTCTGCAGGGACACATAAAAGAACAACATGTGCTTGGCTTGTGCTTAAACATGAGAGTGTGTGTTTACAGTGTGTGTGTGAGACTTACAGGGTAGTCATGTCTGTAGTTCTGCATGTCTCTCGCAGCACGTTCAAATCTGCTGAAGTTGTACTGGAACACAGAAGACAAATGGAGTTCAGGGGTAACACTGCACAGCTAAAGGAGACATTCAGTAACCCAAAGATCATCCTTGGAGATCCTCCATCTTTATTTACAATAAATGGGTTTCTGTCTTTGTGCATATGTCATTCTGTGGCTCTTTGTATTCATTTGTTGATCTCATATTGATTATTTCAGAGATATATTTCACAACACAAAATGTAGTCACCACTCTAAAAATGTTTCTGGTTATCTACTTCTTTGTTCACCATTGTTATTTATGTCCATTTTATCTTTCCCACTGATTTTAATCTCTTTTGGAAAATTTTAAATGTCTTTCTTTGGCTTTTTGTTGTTTTTTTGAGCCATCTTTGTGATTTTTTTCTTGCAGGAAAAATCAAGAAATGTGAACAGAGCTATCACCTCAATAAAGTTCTCTGGAGGGGCCATCTAACACCTTGGGCCTGTGGGCCTGTGACAGGTGGCTCCTTTTATGCCTGCAGTAAATGATTTGTGAGCAGACGTGGAAAATCAAAGTACTTGTGACAGGCACTGGCTTACTTACATAGTTTGTTGTCTGTCTGATCCTGCTGGGTGGGCTCTCCTCATTCGGGTCGGTCTCCCAGGTTGAATCATAGTCGCAGTAGAATTCATCCGTAGTGTGAACTCGATACTCTGTGCTGTCAAACTCTTCCTCTTCTTCTTCCGGCCCTGTCAGCTTCTTCCCTTCGTCAACTGCATTTTCCGTGCGCATTTCAGACTCATTTGGGTGTACCATAGAAACCTAAAAGGAATAAAGTAAAGAGCAAACCACGGCATTGTGCCATGTTTGTATCTCCAAGTTGCCTGTTATACAGTCGATCAATTCTTTTTCACGTTTTACATTCACAGAATACGAACTTAAAACGTTTGGTGAGAAACCTGCATGATCACCTTACTGTAAATGTTCATTTCTTTACTCACATTTTCATCAACGGTCTCAACTCGATCATTTTGAAAGTTATCTTGGTTAGACCTTGTCCACTTGGTCTCGGGCTCCTCACCATTATCTGAGGACCTCTTTAGTTCGGGACTAATAACCCTCTCTGCATCGTCAGGTGAATTCTTGAGTGCACGTGTGTTGTCATCGCTTGTTTCAGACTCATTTCTGTCTTTCTTTGAAAAAGTTAAAGGTCCAAACACCATCTGTGTGCGGCGCACTATCCAATCCCGAAGCGAGCGAAACCCACTGTATCCAACCGTGGTGCCAGCTCCATGCTCTCTGCTGTCAAACTCTTCTTCTTCTGGCCCTGGCAGCTTCCTCCCGGACTCCCGGCCTTCGTCAGCCTCATGTTGACCCTCACTGACATCCCCCTCTGCGTCTTCAGATAAACTTCTGAATGAATCTTCGTTTTCTGTGCTTGTTTTAGACTCATTTCTGTCTACTTTCCTGTCCAAAGTTGAGTACGGTGAAGCAGAGCTCTTGTTTCTAAACCACGCCATTATGTTTATATCTCATAGTCTGTTTCACTTTCACTTTTCCCGTCCAAAGACAACTTTGCAGACAGAATACAGATATCATGTTCCCTTATAATTATATAAAAGGAGCACAGAAAAGAACATGCTAACTTTCTTTCTTCTTCTTCTTCTTCTGCTTATATAGGCAGGATATACATGATTAATATTATAGCGTAACTATTATGTATTTGTCTGCAGATCAAAGGGAGACTAGTGTTTAGCACCGCCCACTGATGCAGGTCAGGGGCGTTTCCAGGATTTGTAAAATAAGGTGACACAGGGGTGAACAGAGCAGGGTGGCCACTGGCAGTGTTGGGGAGTAACGGAATACATGTACCGCCGTTACGTATTTAAAATACAAAATATGAGTGACTGTATTCTGTTACAGTTACCGTTTAAAAAGGTGGTATTCAGAATACAGTTACTTTGTTGAAATGAATGGATTACACGGGGGTCTTTTCCTGTTTCATATGTTAGGCTGTCCCCTCTCTCTTGTTGGTAATTCCACGCCGGTGGAAACCCAAACAAAGCACGCATTAAGAGCCTCTAATGCCTGTGTCTCAATCTAGCGGCCCATGTCACCCCTACTTGTGGCCACATAATGACGTGAAGAAATATTTTTAAAAAATGATTCTTCAAAAAATGTTTTAATATGAAAGCAATAGTCAAAGTGTTACAAGCATTGCCCTAAAGAATGTAGCCTCACGGGCAGTGTAGCCCAGTTGTAAGTAAGCTATTAAGACTCGACTGTACACTGTGTTCGTGTTTTCAATAATTTCCATTGGAGAAGCCTTTCAATGCCTCTCTCTGTCTCTCGCTAGCAAAGTTGACCCGGACAACAAAGTAAAGCTAGTTTTCGGCTACGACCCGACATGGAACCCGACATATTAGCCAGAGGTCCCTTTATGGTTTTACGCCTTTACAGTTCGGAGCCACAGACCTGTTTTATATACACGCGGTATAGTTTTATATACGAGATTGCTGCAAAAAGTGCAGCCTTATCTAATGTCCACCTACTGTTACTCACTTTATATTAAGATTTAAAAATCTAGTTGGTATTGGTATGGCGAGTAACCTGCAGTAACAGTAATAAATCACACAACAATAGTACATTCATGTAGTTGTAAAAAACCATGATAATATATTAAGTAATCCAAAGTATTCAGAATACGTTACTCTCACTGAGTAATGTAATGGAATATGTTACAAAATACATTTTGGGGCATGTATTCTGTAATCTGTAGTGGAATACATTTTAAAAGTAACCTTCCCAACACTGAATACAGGATATCAGAATATGTAATCTAAGTAACTATATGTGTTATCTTGTGTTATCTTTGTCTAATATTTAAATTTGTTTGATGATCTGAAACATTTAAGTGTGACAAAATAGCAAAAAAAAAAAACCCAAACACTTTTCCCACACCAGTGTATATGGCTGGGTAACTTGATATATAGGAATGCAATTTATCTGCAAAATAATAAAAGCAAGAAATCAGAGCTTTAAAATCATTCACATCATCATCATCATCATCATCGTTTATTTGTATAGCACTTTAAAAACACACCAGGCAGACCAAAGTGCTGAACAACACAGATCAAAACAACTAGCAAAATTAAAAATACAATAAAATTATTAAAAATACAATAAAATTAATAAGAAAGGTGTCAGTTTCCTGCAAAGTTACAAGCCAGGGAATAAAAATAGGTCTTCAATCTGGACTTAAAGACCTGCACTGATAACGCTTGTCTAATATGGAGGGGAAGGTTATTCCAAAGCATCAGACCTGCAATTGAGAACGCTCGCTCTCCTCTGCCTTTCAGCATGGAGTACAAAGTCTAATCTTTGCATTATAAACACAGTGGAGTAAAAGCAGAAAGTGGCATAGAAATACCTAAATAAGGTAAAAGTACATTAAAGCTTTACTTCAGCAATATTCTCAGTTACATTCCTGCTGTTCCCATCCATGCTGTCGATTTAGGTGATTTTTCTTTTTTAAAAAAGAAAGAAATCTAAATGCTCTCCCTTTGTCTCTGTGGAGCCTGCAAAAGATGGTGCTCACAGTCTGGTGGGAACACAAGCTATTTTTGTTTCAGCTCAACTGTTTGAACCCATTTGATGAAATTTGCCTCAGTTTTAAAAACCCTTTTCTTTCAAATATTAACGGAGCAAGTATTCAACTTTAAAGTTGTGTGTAATTTCTTTGCCTTCACATTGTTGTTTAGCTGTGATGATTGCTGGTGTAAGGAGTCAGGTGACAGAATTAGAAAGTGAACAGTTGAGGCTGTTAACCTTTGATGGGCAGCAATATTTGGGAGTCTGTCAGAGATTTTTATGTCCTTTTGTAAAGTGACCAACTGTAGTAATACATGAATTGGCTTTGTAACTGACTGTAACATTTTTTATCTTGCCACCCTCTAATTTTATTTTGGCCACAACCTTTACTAACCTGCGATTTGAATATGCAACTCTGAAAGGAAATTAAGACAGATATAAAACAACAAGATGTGAACTTTCTGAATGAGAATGTTTTAATTCTAGACACAAGAACGCAAAAACATTTAGTAATTGATCCCACATAGTCACACAATAACATTAACCCTTGAATTTTGTGTAAAACATGCATCCATTTCAGAACGCTTCATTATTTATGTTCAGAAAAAGAATTAATTGCGAATAAAAATCCAAACTTTAAGTTGTAAATATTGAAGTAAACAAAGATTTCTATAAAGAATCAAGCCCTTTGACTCAGTGTGTAAAGCACAATAACCTGCTCGTAATCTAAGATCTACAGTGTTGAACTAAATCACTCCATACTTCAGTGCAATTTATCAGTATTATTCATAAGCTTTCCATTGTCATCAATCAATCTTCATTATGGCTGAAAGTTTCTTCACCCTCATGAGACTCATACTCTGCATTGTTACACGACTCATCTTCAGACAGGTTTTCCTCTTCTTGTGCTTCACTGTCAGAAATCACAGTGTCCTCCTGTGACTCCAGAGAGTCAGCGGCCTCTTCCTTTGCTGCCTTGGGCTGCTTTGACCACAATTTTTGGATTTTCTTTGGGCACCACACAAACTCATCTTTAGGCTCATAGTGCAAATATGCATACTTGATGAGACGTCTGCGCTTTTTCTTATCAAGTACAGCAAACATAAAGTAGCTGAGGACGCTGTCCCTGATGTTTGGAAGTTGTCCGTTGACCAGAGTCTCCTCCAGGAAGAAGTGGACCAGAGGGGCTTGGTAGTGACGGTAACCCAGGTTTCCCAGACACTTCAGGATGCGAGTGATGCGCAGGCTGTTGTGTGTGTGACTGTCAGACAGTGATCAGTCCCAAAATTAGATCATTTACAGCTTTTTGTCACTTTTACTGCACACAGATTTTTTTTAAATTCAGAGGTAGTTTTACCTGTTAAGGTTGTCAAATCTTTCTTCCCAGTGCTTTGCTCTCCTGACTTCTCCAGTTTTTTCATCACACAACACGATACCATAAAAGTCCAACATGAGCTTGTACGACTTCAGCAGGTTTTCCTGTGCAAGGCTGTGATTAAGAAAATCCTGAAGGAAACATCGAACCTCTATCAGTGTATAAGACATGTTTTCTTTTTAAATCATAACTTGGTAACTTTCACAGGTTTACCGTAATTTCTTCCTTTGTCAGTGTACTGGCCTCATAGTTCACTCCTGGTTCTTGCAGTGGGAACAACCTTTGAGAGAAAATGTCGTTACAAACTGGAACTGAACTTTTTACATCATATTTGTGACTATAGAGTAACTTACCACTGAATATATGTGTGCACGTACTCAAGGCTTTCATAGTCTCCATACCATTGTTCATGGAACTCAGTTATGCTGACACCTGGTAACAAATACAAGTCACAGCAAATAAATCTGTTTGTAAAAGAAGCTGCACAGATTACGATTTATCCAGTGATCACTGAGGTGGCTCAAACTGATGTCAGTATCAAAAAATATCTTTTTTTTTGACATCTCATGATTATAGCATTCTTGTGTAATATCAGTAACGTTTAAGGCCACTTAAGGTTCTGATGACATGGAAATATTGAGAGGATTAGTTGAATAAAATAATGAATTTTATAAGCTCTCATTCTTGAACAAATAAATTACAGAAAAACATTTATTTCACTTCCACTTTATGGACATACTTGACTCTATACTTTGTTCTACTAAAAAGGCCTACCATCTGGCACCGATCGTTTCTTTCCAAGGTAGAAATTCAGATTAGACTTGTCGTTCTACACAAGAGAAAAGAATTTGATTCAAACCATTTATTTTGTTCTTCTTTGAAATAAATCTAAAAACAAACGTTTACATACATTTGTGTTCTTCTTCCTGTGCTGTGTCTTGATTTGGCTCTGCAGGGACACATAAAAGAACAACATGTGCTTGGCTCGTGCTTAAACATGAGAGTGTGTGTTTACAGTGTGTGTGTGTGAGACTTACAGGGTAGTCATGTCTGTAGTTCTGCATGTCTCTCGCAGCACGTTCAAATCTGCTGAAGTTGTACTGGAACACAGAAGACAAATGAAGTTCAGGGGTAACACTGCACAGCTAAAGGAGACATTCAGTAACCCAAAGATCATCCTTGGAGATCCTCCATCTTTATTTACAATAAATGGGTTTCTGTCTTTGTGCATATGTCATTCTGTGGCTCTTTGTATTCATTTGTTGATCTCATATTGATTATTTCAGAGATATATTTCACAACACAAAATGTAGTCACCACTCTAAAAATGTTTCTGGTTATCTACTTCTTTGTTCACCATTGTTATTTATGTCCATTTTATCTTTCCCACTGATTTTAATCTCTTTTGGGAAATTTTAAATGTCTTTCTTTGGCTTTTTGTTGTTTTTCTTTGTGATCTTTGTGATTTTTTCTTGCAGGAAAAATCAAGAAATGTGAACAGAGCTATCACCTCAATAAAGTTCTCTGGAGGGGCCATCTAACACCTTGGGCCTGTGGGCCTGTGACAGGTGGCTCCTTTTATGCCTGCAGTAAATGATTTGTGAGCAGACGTGGAAAATCAAAGCACTTGTGACAGGCACTGGCTTACTTACATAGTTGGAGTTTGTTGACCGTCTGATCCTGCTGGGTGGGCTCTCCTCATTCGGGTCGGTCTCCCAGGTTGAATCATAGTCGCAGTAGAATTCATCCGTAGTGTGAACTCGATACTCTGTGCTGTCAAACTCTTCCTCTTCTTCTTCCGGCCCTGTCAGCTTCTTCCCTTCGTCAACTGCATTTTCCGTGCGCATTTCAGACTCATTTGGGTGTACCATAGAAACCTAAAAGGAATAAAGTAAAGAGCAAATCACGGTATTATGCCATGTTTGTATCTCCAAGTTGCCTGTTATACAGTTGATCAATTCTGGTTTTTACATTCACAGAATACGAACTTAAAACGTTTGGTGAGAAACCTGCATGATCACCTTACTGTAAATGTTTATTTCTTTACTCACATTTTTATCAGCGGTCTCAACTCGATCATTTTGAAAGTTATCTTGGTTAGACTTTGCTCGCTTGCTCACGGGCACCCCATCTTCGTCTGAAGTCCTCTTCTGTCCGTCACTAATAGCCTTCTCTTCATCGTCAAGTGAATTCCTGAGTAGACGTGTGTTGTCGTCGCTTGTTTCAGGCTCATTTCCGTCTTTCTTTGAATAAGTTAAAAATCTAAACAGTGGAACCAGTGGAAAAAGCAAGAACAGTAAAGGATTCCTGTGGCGCACTATCCAGTGCCAAAGCGAGCGAATCCCATTGTATCCAAACCAATGCATTATTACTTTACAGCAGCGACACAGCACCGACATAACCCTCATGCGTGAAGATAATCGGTCAGTCTGTTTCGCTTTCCCTTACGCACTTCACAGAAAACCGAAACTAAACTTTGCGGCGACAAACAACATGTTACCGACCGCCGGCATCATGTTACCGACTATTTACACGCTGCTGCAAATCAAAAGTAGACTAGACTTTAGTTTGGGAAAACTTAGTTGACGTGTAAAAGTTAATTTTCTTTTAAAAGTAAACCATGTCAGAAATCCAAATACCTTCACTTGGGCTAGTGTTATTTCACTGTTATGATATTGTAATGTGACTTGGCTGTATATCTAATTAATAAACCAATTTTTTAAATATATTTCTATATTTATTCATCTTATTAATGATCACGGTTTAAGTGTATGGGACACATCCCTTAAATTAAACCTAAACATTGCACCAGTGAAGGGGCTCAACACCTTAGATTTCCAGGACTTGGTTTAAAACCCTATTTTTAGCTTAAAAAGCTACAAAGTTTACCTGTAATTGCATAAACAGTCAGGAATCCCCTTTGCACAGATAACCCATAATTTAGTCACACCTTCACCCCAATAGTGAGGTACACTCAGTAAATATTATTCCCTCCCAGGGCAGCCAAAGCTCGAGTAAAACCTGCCTTTTTTATATATGAAATCACAGAAGTTTTCCAACTTCCCTTTGCGCTTGAGTCACATTAAATTCATCATTTCAATATGATTAATAGTAAATATTACAATTTGCAGGTGTTTAAAAATGAGATTTTTTCTGCATTTGATAAATTAGAATAAATTCAAGTTAAATTAGAAGAGTACTTTCTCTAGTCAGAGTCATCTTCACTGCAGGTGTTTTGATTAGGAGCCCTTTCTGACGTACATGACTTACAGACCATGTCCATGCCCTTTTGGCTAAAAGGCTCAAAGGACTGTTGAGATTAGCTGCAAAGTTCAAGCCTGTTTCCCTCTGTGACACTGTAGCCTTGTCACTAAAGACATGTTTGTCTGCAAATATGTGTGAAGCCTCTACTTATTTTTTTTAAAAAGAGTTAGAATTTTTATATTTATGATAAAAATGCTCCGGATTTTTATACTATATTATCATCGTATCCACTGCCCGTATTCCCACTGTGGCTGTTATCAATGCAAAGATAGCATCATGTTTGCAGTATATTTCCATGGCTCATTTTCTACGAGAATGGCACTTGGACAGATGAGTGTCTGGACCTGAGTCGGTGGACATCCTGCTCTTAATGTCTTCCCATGAGAGATAACAGGTTGTATGAATTGTCCTGCTGAACAGAGAGATATGGGATGAGTACATCAGATAATGTAGTGCCATTATTTCATGAATGGAGTTTTCAAACCAGCACAGACGCCCTTATTATAAACTCAGTTGCTTTTTGGGTTTATGGCACGCTACAATGAGCTATATATTTATGACTATATAACACTGCTTTGGTAATATTTGTTTCCTATGACGTGAAGTTTGCAAAAGGAATTGATCTGTACTTGTTTAAGCACTGTGTGCATTCACTTAGTGCTCCATGATGAGGCTGTTATCTCTCATACTCATTTCAACAGGACTGTTCTTTCTGCCATTAGAGGAAATAAAGACTTGTCAGAATGCTACATCGCTAACCTCTGCATGGCAGTCGATTCATTCGTGCTTACCAGAGCAGCTAAGGTCCTGTATTGGCTGTAGAAGATGAAAACACAGCATAGTGATAGTCATATGTTCTGCGGGGAATGGAGGCAGTAACTGTGGATTTTAATGACAGATCTTAGGCTCTTTATGGCTCACTTCAGTGCAAGAATAGTTTCCACAAATTGGATTGCCCTCCTAAAATAGATGGGAACTTTGTGAAAGTGAAATAAGTTGCAGCATGGAGCTAAGGCAGTTGGCCTGTTTTCTGATCGCGCTGCCGTGAACCCGATTAGCACGTGCGAAAATCCAACAGATGCCACAGGAAATCTCAGTGAAGGCCCCTCAGACGAGGGCCCTGCACAGTTGCACTGATACGTACACACAAACCACCTCTACAGACGGCCTCACTCGGCAAGCGCGCAGAATGTAGTTAATGACCACAGCTAGGGTGGTAGTTGGCTCAGCAGCTATGTACGCTTGATAAAGGTCAACGCTGCCACCAGCTAATGCCTCACTGCTGAGAGTAATACTATAGTTGCGGGTAGTGTGATTACTCCAGACAGGAGTATTTCATAGGGCAAAATAACACATGGACGAGAGTCCAGAAAGGGTAGCTGGTGATGCTGGGTTTCTTTAAAAGGCTGCCACGTATGTGAGGTACAGAATACACAACTTTACATTTAATTAGTGTGGATGCTGATTAAGCTTCCGTATTTGTTTGTAGCAAATACTACTTGAACGTACAGGTGGTACGTGTATAAATGGTCTGGCATGTATAAATCCTGGCAATCCTCCTGGCACTTAACAGCGTACACTATGTTACTCTGTTTGTGTCTGGTGACACGATCCTTGGGGTGGACCAATTTTTGGCTCAGTGTGTTTTGGGGTTTAAAAGCCATAGAGACACGGTGTTTAGAAAAACTTCGTCTCAACTGTTCCCATACTCCTGACACATACGGGATCACTACAGGTTTTCCCAGCTTTGACAAAAGTCCAGCTGGGACTTTTTTCAGGTGCCAAAAGAAAGCTCCAGCTGATCCAGGAGAGAAGGACAACCGCTGCCTAAGCAGAAAACCTGTTTGTTTTGAGGCATCTCTCAAAACAAACAGATACAAACTTTTAATATTCATTCAGAAGTTTCCTGACTTTAAATTTTCTTTTGTCATTACTCAGCTTTTTCAAATGCACATTTTAAACATGCTCAGCTACTTTTCAACCTCTTCTTCTGTGTGAACTTCAGCTTTCAACATTTCTGCACTTTTTTTCAGATGAAAAATTCTGTATTTTTCAGCTCATTTAACATTTTTAGCTTAACTTTAGCAATCATTTCAATTCTGCTCAAAACATTCAGCGATCAGCATTCACACTGCAGTTTCTTCAAAAAATGCATTTTCTACTTGTTACTTGCTATTAATCTCTCGTTCTCTTCCACAGTGCATCCTTCATCCTGTCTCTGCCCTCTCCCGCAACCAGTCGTTGCAGATGATTTCCACTCCCTGAGCTTGGGTCTACCAGATGTTTCCTTCCTGTCAAAATGGACTTTTTCCTTCCAACTGTTGCCAAGTGCTTGCTCATAGGGAGTCATGTGATTGTTGGGGTTTACTCTGTATTATTGTAGGGTCTTTACCTTAAAATATAAAGGACCTCAAGGTGTCTATTGTTTAATTTTAGGTCTTCTTTGATACAGTGTGATAACCATTTTCACAAATCAGTCAAATGCAGTTTAAGTAAAATGGAGGTTAAAGCAGGATGTGCTTTAAGACATCACTGACATGGAGCTTCTGCAGGAATATTCAGAACCATCCCTCCTGATGACCACCGGTTTAAGGAAAAAAAGACGAAAGATAGCCAATATGCTCAAATTCGCTAGAGAAAAGGTGTTAGCAACTACAGTCATATTTTATATACAGTGATGCACATGTATTACATTAGTAGAACATTTAATGATTTTTATTGTGCTTTTCCCATAGAAAAGGTTTAATATAGTCCTGCTCTAATTTAGACATATTGTATCATGCGTGAGTTTCTAACTTCCAGTCTGTCTTATAACTGAATTTAAAGTAAGAAATGAAATGTATACTCTAGCACAAAACGTGAAACAAACTAAACACCCTATGCTGAAATCTTGCAACATCAAAGCGAATATAACTGTAACTGTTTCAAGAAACCGAACTGAGCACATTAGCACTTGTTAAAAGTCCTCATAGTCCTCTTAAAGTTCAGTAAACGAGGTTATGTGAGCATGCTTCACCTGACCACACGCTAATACTATAGGCTACACTTTCAAGCCATTTAGACCTATGCTGTACTCCTAACAGGCCCATGGCCTCTTTACACCGTGAAGACCAGCGAAACCCATGTGCAGGATGGCTCTGATCCTGTGCATCTGTGCCTCTGAGCAGCAGCAGCAGGAGCAGCAGCACCCTCCCCGCCTCCTCCGGGCACTCTGGATTTGAGGATGAGGACGCAGAACATCAGGACCCTCTCTCTCATCCTCTCAATTATTTTCTACCTGCTTGTAGGAGCCGCAGTTTTTGACGCACTAGAGTCAGAAAGCGAGAGTTCAAGAAAAAAAGGCGCTGGAGCAGAAGCTGAGCGAGCTGAAGAAAAAGTACGAGGATGATTTCAACGAGATCTAGTGAGTGGTCCATCAGACAGAGCCGCATCGCGCTGGGAGGCAGTGGAAGTTCGTCGGCTCTTTTTACTTTGGCATCACCGTTATCACTACAATTGGCAAGTATATAATGTTGTGGCCTGACTTCACGGTATTGTGTGATTTTTGCAGTAATTTTTTTGACAGTTTTTCTTTTTTTGGACCCTGAACAGCAACTCATTGAAGATAGACACATAAACTAGGCCTACCTAAATGATTTTTTGATTGTGAATTATTACTCCTTGTAATGCTGGGATGTAGCTAAAGTTTTGTTTTGTTTTAAATTAGCCCATTTACAGAAAGCAAAGCTGTCCAGAAACACCTGCTGTTGTTGTTCTAGGTCCAAATTCTTGGAATAAGATAGATGTAGTTTGGCCTTTTCAGCAAAATATCAGTAAAGTGATTATGTAGGCAGCTGCATATGTAGTAAAGAAGTGTGCAAAGTTTTTGAAAGTTTTTATTTTTTATTTTTTAATGGTAAAAAACCCCCCAACCCTTTCTTAAAATACCTAAACCACCTCTATGTGACAAAGAAAGTACAGATCAGAAGCCTTAATCTCTTATAGCCACCTTGGGGCCTATCCCAGTTGGCAGTAGGCAAGAGGTGAGTACACACTGGATAGGTGAGCAGTCAAAGGTTGGCCTGAACAGACCTAAAGCAATGAAACAATAACACTTTTCAGTTACAATTTCTCACGTGCTGTCTTGTTGGTCTGATATAAGCTCCAGCCTTCCTGTCCAACCTCAGACTGCGGAACAAAGGACTGAGTGAAACCACCTTTGTAAGAGTGCACGCCCTGTAATGTTAAGAAGCTAAAGTGTCACTATGTTTTCTTACAGCTTGGTAGCTTCATATATTATGTAGAAACAGTTGCCTTTTGTTAATCACCTATGTCCTTACCATTTCCCAAAAAGCTGAACTAATTGCAGAAATATAAACAGGTTAAAAAGCTGATCAGGCTTAAAGTGAGAAAACCTGCTGTTAATGTCCAGTAAACACTTTTTATCTTACGTTGTGGTGTGCAGGATTGAAAAATATTGGTATCGAAAAATATTGGTATCAAGCCAATACCATGTAAATACAGGGCCAGTATTGGTGATACCAATACTGATACAGATACTTTTAACGATAAAGATGGCTTATGTCGGAGAGGGCAGTGAGAAGAATGAGATTAATCATCAGTTTGCAAAGTCTGAACACATTTTCCAGCTTTTTGTGGGGTTTTTTTTTGGAGACCTGGAATGTAAATGTGCTTATCACTAAAGGACTTTCAGTCAGCTTCTGTTGTTTCAATGTGCCAGAGGCTATAAATAAAATTATGTGACAGTCAACATAAAAAAAGTTCCGATATTTTTCATAGCCCGTGTTTGACTTGTATTTTTTCATTTCTATTATACTTATTTATTTAACACAATTCCATGGACTACATACTGAACATAGAGGATAGAAACAAAGTATCGATACTGAGGCGCTAGTACTGATCTGATACCAATACCAGCATTGGTATCGATATTTAGATCAATCCGCTGCCTCTAGTGTTAAGTATTCCCAAATAAACAGTGTTCACTTATCACTGTGTGTTCAGCCTGCTCTGTCACCAACCTTCTCTTTAGTTGCACCTCCCAAGTTTCTCAGTTTGCTATTAAGTGCTGTGGAGGTGGCGGATACTGGTATTAACAGAGCTTTTACACATGTACACCGCTAGCAGCTGCTTCTGGAAATGAGGTTAACGAGGACAGCATGATTGGACCAAACCAGTTAAGCTGCAGTTATAGAGAGATAGCCAAATGTTTCCTGGCACAGCATCAGCAAGCAGTTTTAGTGAGACTTATCTGTGGTTTAACCATGTTTGCTCACATTAGTTTAAAGACTTGACTTTAACCTGCACTGAGTTATGTGTGAGTATCCCTGCCTTGCAGTGTTTACAGCAGCAATATACTAGTTTGATGTCTATGGAGCTTGATGACTATGAAACAGTAGTACTCAACCTTTGACCTGTATTATTCTTTGACTTTGCAGGTTATGGCCATGCTGTTCCGTGCACCAATGCTGGAAAGGCCTTCTGTATGTTTTATGCGCTCTTGGACATCCCTCTGACGCTGGTCATGTTCCAGTGCCTGGGCGAGAGGATCAACACTTTTGTGAGATACCTCCTGAGCAGAGTCAAGCAGGGCCTGGGCTTACAGAAGACAGAGGTGTCAATGGGAAACATGGTCCTGGTGGGTTTACTGTCTTGGGTAAGCACTTTGTTTGTAGGAGCTGCAGCCTTTTCCTATTTTGAGGGCTGGAGCTTTTTAATGCCTCTTACTACTGCTTTGTCACACTTACTACCATTGGGTTTGGAGATTTTGTAGCCTTGCAGACAAAAGATGCCCTCTAGAAGCAACCTACCTACGTGGTATTTAGCTTCATGTACATTCTAGTTGGGCTGACGGTCATCGGAGCATTTCTTAACCTGGTGGTGTTGAGGTTTCTCACTGTAAGCTCAGGTGAGCTTGATGGGAGCTCCACAGCAGGGGAAGAAGAGCAGGAGTACAGGAAGATCGTGGACACTGGAGAAGGAACTGCTGAGGACCTATGTAAGGATGATGAAGATGAACTTTGCAGGCTTACCTTTCCCATGGAGGGTTGCAACAGCTTTGTCAGCCTCCTCTCTTCTCCTGCAGAGGAGCACAGACCTATTATACCCAAGAATGCAAACCTGCCTGAACCCAGCAGACTCCAGGCTTTGTTCCTTTGCATGTGCTGTTGCATGGACGTTTACAACAGCGCCTCTCAGTCCCACTGTGACCAGACAAGCGGCCATAGCAACCCTGTCTTTTACAGTACCATCTCCTACAGAGGGGACCAGGCCCCTTGCAGCTTCTACACCATGTCATCACAAGCCTCCCCCAGCAGCGTGGCACTCTGTCTGGGCAAGAACAATTCTCACAGCAGGTGGAAATCACTCTGACTGAGATCTTTGAAAACTTGAAGTTGAAATAGCCTTTGTTTTGTTTTGGATCTTTGTACGCACAGAGCCCATAAAACCATCTGATTTTCTGTTTGGTGGAATAAACTGCCTCATGCTTTCTTTGTTATGAAGCTTGTCTGATAAAATGTAACATATTAAAACTAAATATGCAGTTTATATTGTATTTACACTGAACATTACCAATGATCTAACATTTGAGGTATATCAATAAAGTATAGTTTATGCAACTTTATGGTTTTCCTTCACTATATCACCTGCAAAAAACAAACCAGCAAATTAAAAAACAAAAGAAACAAACAAAAATAAAGCACCCACACAACTTGAGTATGAATACGTTGTCTTCTCGCTGCAGCACTGTCTCATGTGACCTTTTTTCTGACCGTTATTTCCAGTCAGTAAACTTTGCAGTTTCCTGTCAGTAGTGTTCACTTCATTGCTCTGGCTAGTTCCCCAGGTAAAAATGTTCATCTTTATTGCTCAGTTTTGGGGGACCTGGAGACGGACACATGGTAAAAGATGACTGAATGACGGCAGTAGCCAGGTAAAAACCAATCATATCATCTCTGTCAAAGAACAGAAAATGAGCCGTGGCACAGAAGTGGCCTCCAAGTACAAGCTATTGTCTCAGATGTGTGGTTGAATGACACATTGCAGATTAGATTTTTAATACAAACCACCGATACCTACATACTATGTTATGTAATGTCTTCAGTGGATCTGAATGAGCTTTCCACCCTGAGAAAAACCCACTGATGTCAGGCTGTGATGGAGGTGGACAAAGGTGGGCATGTATCTTAAAGAAGGGGTTAAGCAACACGGTGCTATTAGTTGGATTATAGGTAGGGGTAGAATACACAGGTACATTTAATGAAATACTGTACAAATAAAGAATATATGTATATGTACAGGGAGTGCAGAATTATTAGGCAAGCTGTATTTTTGAGGAATAATTTTATTATTGAACAACAACCATGTTCTCAATGAACCCACAAAACTCATTAATATCAAAGCTGAATGTTTTTGGAAGTAGTTTTTAGTTTGGTTTTTAGTTTCAGCTATTTTAGGGGGATATCTGTGTGTGCAGGTGACTATTACTGTGCATAATTATTAGGCAACTTAACAAAAAACAAATATATACCCATTTCAATTATTTATTTTTACCAGTGAAACCAATATAACATCTCCACATTCACAAATATACATTTCTGACATTCAAAAACAAAACAAAAACAAATCAGCGACCAATATAGCCACCTTTCTTTGCAAGGACACTCAAAAGCCTGCCATCCATGGATTCTGTCAGTGTTTTGATCTGTTCACCATCAACATTGCGTGCAGCAGCAACCACAGCCTCCCAGACACTGTTCAGAGAGGTGTACTGTTTTCCCTCCTTGTAAATCTCACATTTGATGATGGACCACAGGTTCTCAATGGGGTTCAGATCAGGTGAACAAGGAGGCCATGTCATTAGTTTTTCTTCTTTTATACCCTTTCTTGCCAGCCACGCTGTGGAGTACTTGGGCGCGTGTGATGGAGCATTGTCCTGCATGAAAATCATGTTTTTCTTGAAGGATGCAGACTTCTTCCTGTACCACTGCTTGAAGAAGGTGTCTTCCAGAAACTGGCAGTAGGACTGGGAGTTGAGCTTGACTCCATCCTCAACCCGAAAAGGCCCCACAAGCTCATCTTTGATGATACCAGCCCAAACCAGTACTCCACCTCCACCTTGCTGGCGTCTGAGTGGGACTGGAGCTCTCTGCCCTTTACCAATCCAGCCACGGGCCCATCCATCTGGCCCATCAAGACTCACTCTCATTTCATCAGTCCATAAAACCTTAGAAAAACCAGTCTTGAGATATTTCTTGGCCCAGTCTTGACGTTTCAGCTTGTGTGTCTTGTTCAGTGGTGGTCGTCTTTCAGCCTTTCTTACCTTGGCCATGTCTCTGAGTATTGCACACCTTGTGCTTTTGGGCACTCCAGTGATGTTGCAGCTCTGAAATATGGCCAAACTGGTGGCAAGTGGCATCTTGGCAGCTGCACGCTTGACTTTTCTCAGTTCATGGGCAGTTATTTTGCGCATTGGTTTTTCCACACGCTTCTTGCGACCCTGTTGACTGTCTTGAATGAAACGCTTGATTGGTCGATGATCACGCTTCAGAAGCTTTGCAATTTTGAGACTGCTGCATCCCTCTGCAAGATATCTCACTATTTTTGACTTTTCTGAGCCTGTCAAGTCCTTCTTTTGACCCATTTTGCCAAAGGAAAGGACGTTGCCTAATAATTATGCACACCTGATATAGGGTGTTGATGTCATTAGACCACACCCCTTCTCATTACAGAGATGCACATCCCCTAATATGCTTAATTGGTAGTAGGCTTTCGAGCCTATACAGCTTGGAGTAAGACAACATGCATGAAGAGGATGATGTGGACAAAATACTCATTTGCCTAATAATTCTGCACTCCCTCTATATGTATATATATATGTATATATATATATGTATATATATACATATATATATATATACATAAAGGAACAGAGCCTTGTTACTGGAAAGTCAGAGGTGTCGGAGATTAATTTCAGTAGTTTATGTAACAAATAGAAGAACTGTTAACCAACATAAAGTCCATAGAATTAGATAAATTAGTTTATTATAATAATATTTCTGTTACCACGGTATTGCCACTAAACTTACAAATCATTGCAACTAACTTTGGCCACTTGGAGAGGCAATCTACGCTAAAGAGCACCTCCAACTACTCACTAAGTGTGTCTCATTGCAACAAAATCAAAAATAAAACAAAAACTTATTAATAACTCTAAAGAGTTTTTATTAAAATAAAAAAACAACAACACATGGTTAATACATTAGATTAGACAATCAAGCTGAAATACAATGAAAAGACATAAATAAAACAGCAGCAGGAGAAATTTATAAAGAGAGAAAAATGTTTATCATCCAGTGTTCATACTACTGTAGTCCAGTCTAGAGACTTCATGCTGTGATCCAACTCACCACTGCCAGGGCAGCCAGACGCATTCACCAAAGGAAAAAACCAATTCAGACTACATCCGAAAGACAGCCAGTAAATGTGTTCGAACAGTTAGTAGAAACATGTTAAATCCATTTTCCACATACCCGTAACCACAATCTGCAAAACAGAAGCTCTGATTGGAGAGCTGGGCGTTTCCTGAACACGACAGTGAGCTCACTGTACTAAAATGGCCTCAGCAGTCACATGATCTCAATCCAGCAGAGCATATTTGGATATGAAAAATCTCTGAGGAGTGTTTCCAACGCCTTGTTGAACCCATGGTAAGGTGTACCTAACTGAGTGGCTGGTGAACATGTGGGATCCATACCAATGATGGCAAACATCTGTCTTGTTAAATAAGCCTGAAAAAAGACACTGAGGCCCACATGCTGCCTTGTAGCTGATTTTTGAATCAGTACGGTGTCATTTTAAATCACTAATCTGTAACTGCCCTGTGCTCTGACCTCCATGTGGATCCCTCAAGTCTGGCACTGCATAATTTCAGGAAATTGAAATAGACTAGCATTTATATCACACCTTTGTAGGCTTACTGACCACTGATATTGCTTCAGACTACAAGGCACATTTTAAGCATGTAATTTAGAACAAATAAATCAGTCTAAAGTGCCCGTGTTTGGCCTGTGGCACCCACTAAGGCATAGGGAAACCTTGTCAACTCCTTACAGACTTTTAGGCTGCCTGACAAGAGCCCATTCACAAGGGCCCACCAGCAGTAACTTGCATTTAATCCACACACGGCATATTTCTTTTCCTTGTTGCCATTACCTACACTAGAGAGCAGCATTGGTCTACGTATAACAAAGGCTGAGTCCTCACAGCTCTCCAACACTGATAGTTCTGTTTGCTCAGATGGTTACATATAAACATTTTATTTTATAAATTGTGAGTCCAACAACGACACTGCTTGCTGTTAAAACCATCTTGTCTGTGTTACACCTTCCAGCGAGTAAAACAGCTCAGAAACAAAACACTACTTCTGCGTGCTATCACCATTTTATAGGGAATTAAAGCATGACAGCAGAGATTTGTTTTCATCTGCCAGCATGAACTATGACACAGATTGCTGTTGTGGGAATAGACGCTCGGGCTCTTGATAAGTGAGCACAGGCTTTTCGGTCAAGCGGGCAGACATGTATCAGCAGCCAGCAGTATCACCTCAGATTTAGAAAGATATTTGTGAACCAGCAGAAAGGAGAAGCCTGAACAACGGGCTTTGTGGCAGAAAGCTCACCATGTCGTGAGGGATGAAAACTGGTATCTAATTTGCATAATTAGTCCATTAATGTCGCAAATGGTGTTTCACTTTATTCCTGTTACGATGCATCTATGGCTGGCCCAACAATTAGAACCTGAAAGTGCTCAAAAGTGTCCACGCAGACAAGAGAAAAAAGAAAAAAAAGAGGCAAATGACGGCGCGCAATGACTCAGACACACAGAATAAGAAGCTTCTTTCAAAAACAGCAGTATGACGATTTCCGGCTTTTATGTTACCTCGTGCGTGACTGCATAACAACACAATAGAGTTGTGGGTAGAGTTAGATTTTTTTCCTAGTCTCCTTTTGTGGTTCAGTTGAGCTGTTTGTATATGGCACTGCTAAGAAATATGATGTTGCTCCTTATGTATGCATAATGGGTTTTACAAATAGTGAGCTGAAGGTGGTGGTAGTGATCCTTTTAAAAGACCCTTTTTTTTGTGAGTCCAGTTTCAATGTACATTCAAGCATGCTTGCCCATATGCTGTTTACATTTATAATGGAGTTCTGTAGGAAGTCCAGTCATTTGGGTTTTATGCTTTGTGTAATGACAGCGATTCTCCTATGAGCTCTGCCTATATCTGAAGTGTTTGCACAGTAATACTAAAGTTTATTAAAAAAAAACTTCTGTCACAAAAGGGTATTAACTTCCTATTAACATCACCATTGATTAACTACAGTTTTGAATTCCACCATCAAAGCTGTACTCGGTCGTACTGTTTTGGCTCGGGCCTGATCGAGTGGGTGAATTATTCATTAGATTGTTAGATATTTAAGTCATTTCTGTATCATGCTGTAAGGTCTTTCATGTGTAGTTGCATGGTAGGAGATACAAGATTAAATCAGAAACGAGCCGTCGGTTCAAGCAGAGTGCAAGCCGACCTTTTCGAAAGGGTAAATATGGCTTTAATATGGCAGAAATATTGGCTGTAGGTTCATAATAGAAGCAATATGCAAATAAAGTATTTATGAATATACAAATAGACCGAACCAATAGTGGCTGCTGCGCCCCACATTCACAGTCTTTCAGGAGGAGCTGGGAGATTATGAGTTATTTTCTCGGATGTGCATCTGAATGGAAAATGTATTCTCTCTGCATTCTCACAGTGAGCACAATGAAAGATTAAGGAAGTAAAGACAAGTGTCATATTTATTCAGATTAATTAAATAAGTAGAAATTGGGATTCAGTTGGAGAGCGCTGAGAAAACAGACATAATAGAAGTTCATTGGTAGGGTAATTGCTCATTAGTTTTAATTTCCAGCCAATTTACTGCTTGTGTCGAACAGGGTGAAAAGGCTGTTTTTACTCAGTGGTTGTCTCCTCCAATCAGATGCTATGTTTGACACACTGTGTCTCTTTGACATTTTGTGTCAAAGGGATCACACTGCTTGATTAATTGCAGTTTAATTTAGGCCTTAAAGGAGAGTTTGAGTCACCCCTTAATTATCAGGGATGAATATCTGCAATAATGGGATCTAAATTCATGAATTCATAGGAAGGAAGTTGAATTGAAGAGCATCAGTCTGTGTTTGCCGTGCGAAGGCTAAACGGCCATTATAAGTAGCCACATTGTTGCATTGTGAGTGTTTCACTTGTGAGGCAACAAGCTGTCAAGCTCTTCTTCCTGCTTTGACGTAAAGTGGGCCCCGTCCTTGTGTGCCACTGCAAGAGAAACCATAACATTGTCACAGATACAGTGGGGCAAAAAAGTATTTAGTCAGCTACCGATTGTGCAAGTTCCCCCACCTAAAATGATGACAGAGGTCAGTAATTTGCACCAGAGGTACACTTCAACTGTGAGAGACAGAATGTGAAAAAAAAATCCATGAATCCACATGGTAGGATTTGTAAAGAATTTATTCGTAAATCAGGGTGGAAAATAAGTATTTGGTCAATAACAAAAATACAACTCAATACTTTGTAACATAACCTTTGTTGGCAATAACAGAGGTCAAACGTTTACTATAGGTCTTTACCAGGTTTGCACACACAGTAGCTGGTATTTTGGCCCATTCCTCCATGCAGATCTTCTCGAGAGCAGTGATGTTTTGGGGCTGTCGCCGAGCAACACGGACTTTCAACTCCCGCCACAGATTTTCTATGGGGTTGAGGTCTGGAGACTGGCTAGGCCACTCCAGGACTTTCAAATGCTTCTTACGGAGCCACTCCTTTGTTTCCCGGGCGGTGTGTTTTGGATCATTGTCATGTTGGAAGACCCAGCCTCGTTTCATCTTCAAAGTTCTCACTGATGGAAGGAGGTTTTGGCTCAAAATCTCACGATACATGGCCCCATTCATTCTGTCCTTAACACGGATCAGTCGTCCTGTCCCCTTGGCAGAAAAACAGCCCCATAGCATGATGTTTCCACCCCCATGCTTCACAGTAGGTATGGTGTTCTTGGGATGCAACTCAGTATTCTTCTTCCTCCAAACACGACGAGTTGAGTTTATACCAAAAAGTTCTACTTTGGTTTTATCTGACCACATGACATTCTCCCAATCCTCTGCTGTATCATCCATGTGCTCTCTGGCAAACTTCAGACGGGCCTGGACATGCACTGGCTTCAGCAGCGGAACACGTCTGGCACTGCGGGATTTGATTCTCTGCCGTTGTAGTGTGTTACTGATGGTGACCTTTGTTACTTTGGTCCCAGCTCTCTGCAGGTCATTCACCAGGTCCCCCCGTGTGGTTCTGGGATCTTTGCTCACCGTTCTCATCATCATTTTGACCCCACGGGATGAGATCTTGCGTGGAGCCCCAGATCGAGGGAGATTATCAGTGGTCTTGTATGTCTTCCATTTTCTGATGATTGCTCCCACAGTTGATTTTTTCACACCAAGCTGCTTGCCTATTGTAGATTCACTCTTCCCAGTCTGGTGCAGGTCTACAATACTTTTCCTGGTGTCCTTCGAAAGCTCTTTGGTCTTGGCCATGGCGGCGTTTGGAGTCTGACTGTTTGAGGCTGTGGACAGGTGTCTTTGATACAGATGATGAGTTCAAACAGGTGCCATTCATACAGGTAACGAGTGGGGGACAGAAAAGCTTCTTACAGAAGACGTTACAGGTCTGTGAGAGCCAGAGATTTTCCTTGTTTGAGGTGACCAAATACTTATTTTCCACCCTGATTTACGAATAAATTCTTTACAAATCCTACCATGTGGATTCATGGATTTTTTTTTCACATTCTGTCTCTCACAGTTGAAGTGTACCTCTGGTGCAAATTACTGACCTCTGTCATCATTTTAAGTGGGGGAACTTGCACAATCGGTGGCTGACTAAATACTTTTTTGCCCCACTGTACGTGTGTCAAACCTTGGTGAGTCAAAAGCAGTGACCACTCTCGCTAACCTCTTATGATAATCCAGTCATTGTGGTATATGAGCAGGCCTGAAACATGACAGCTCAGAAAAGAGATTCGAAGGTTACTTTCAAGTGGTAAAGAGTTAAGGTTCCAAGACTTTGATTATCCAACTTTAAGTCCTGTGCCATGACCATCATCGGCCTTCATCAGCAAATACCTAGCATTTAGCTCAAAGCACCATCAGGGCTTTAGAGCACATCTGTAGACTCTGAGGTTTGTTTCTAACATAACTTGTGTAATGGTTATTGTATAAGAGGCCTGACAACAGAAAATGAGACTTGCTCATTCTGTGTTGGCAGTAAAAGAAAATTCCAGTGATTCACTCTTTTGTTTGAAGAACAGGATGTAAAATTATCAAGGTTGGCCGTTATCCATTTCCTGCTCACTCGTACCATTTAACAAGACAACATCTTCTCTGAGCACGAGGCTTCCTGCCTAAACAGTGGCTTGGAGAGAGATGGGAGATAGAGAAAGTAATAGATGGTAAAGAGGAGCTCTTATTCTTCTTGGACAATACGTCTGCAGCCATGAAACAAGGCTCTGGCCACTGGCAGATTAATGCCTACATATAAGCATCTTAACTATGTTTGAGTGCTCTTCTGCTGGAGGACGGCTTATAGAAGTGAATACGTCAGACGTGAATTCAAAAGCATCTCATAAAGGGAGTGAGAGATTCTCAGCAGTTTATAACAACATAGCTGCTCTGGTACAAGGACGTTTGTCTGTTCTACGAAAATCTATGGATGGTGGTCTCTCTGTATTGTGCGGGTCACACTTATCTCCTGTCCAGCAGGGCTGTGTTATTCTCATTACGTGCAGCTCTACATAAAACTTGCACAAATGTGCTCCCTCCTGTAACTAAGACTGATTCAGAAGTTGCAGTCGGAGCAGAATTTGAATGAACGAGATAAGGCAACAGAGGAAAATGCAACACAATGGCCCTCAGTGCCGTTAGATAACAAATGTATCCCTTTTTATTTTTTTTTTATTTTTAGTCACACTGTGGAGGGAGAGGAAGGAAAAGAGGTCCCTCATAAAGAATAGTTCCCAGTGGAGATATGAAAGCCAATTTATTCATAGTTCTTTAGTTCAGCAGATTGACAACAGAGTGATTTGCCACATCTGTTAATCTTCCTAAATGAGCAAGTTGTCAGATCTTTGCTACGGCCCCTGCACTAAATAATTTACAACACTGCACTTCAGCTTTATTCCATTTTCCTCTTCTTTTCCTACTGTCAGCTGTGAGAAGCCCATATCACTGTTACTGTATCAGGAGACACTTCTGTATTTTCCATCATATAGAGAAATGCTCATTAAAAAAGTGGCAGTTTGGGGGGGGACGAAGAAAACAAAACAAAACAGCAAAACAAATAGAAACAATAAGAAAAAGGAAGTTTTGTTTTGCCATTTAGGCCATTGTCTAAATGGTGCATTAAAAGTAATGCATTTAGCAGTAATAGCAACCAGTGCAGTATAGCACACATTCATCCTTCTTTTAAGACCTTTTTTGAGCCTCTTAGCCAATTAAAGTCATCATCTAACTCTGCGGGCCATTTCATTGTCCATCATACAGGCAGTTTACCTGCTCTGGGAATGTGAGTGATGACGACAGCAGCAGCCATCAGGTGAAATGGTTTCTTTTGAACTATCGCTGCTGTTTATCGCAACACTATTTCCTGCTTCCAATGCTCGCATTTTTTTTCCATTCTCAGATATAATGATTTTAATATTCCATTGATTGTGTCTTTGCTGGTCTGCTGAGCAGGAAGCAGACGTTTCCATCAGCAGAGCTGCGCCTGGCATTCATCATCAAAGGTCTGCCCAGGAAAAAGACAGCTCTATACTCATCTGCATCTGCTTGGTATGCCAACCGGGTGAACATCCACATCATCCTACCCACACTGTTATTTCTGATTAGCATATAATGCATCAATTACTTCACTTTCACTAAACAGAAAGGCTACGACAAGTTTTGTTTCCAAGGCAACTATGAAAAGTGCTGGCGGCAGGAGTAAATTAGTTTGGCAGCAGAAGTTGTATTGCGACGGCACGAGCCGAATATGGGCCAGCAATTGTTATCCGTCACAGCTGATCCAAACATATGGAATGTGATAAGGGCGTGCACTCAGGACAGAGCAGTTTAGCTTAACAAAATAAGGCAGGCAAACGCACATAAAGACAAACACAGGGGGATTTCACTGCTTCACCAGCTATCGAGGAAATAACATAATGTCTTCAATAAACATCCCCACTTACTTACATCCGTACTTAAGACGGATTATATGACTTTACAGCATCCTGCTATAACAGCTTAACACTTGACACTAAACGGCTTTTTACTGCAGTTGTCTTCACATATGGACATGTTGTGTTCATAGAATAAAATCTAGCTTCTGAGGCAGACAAACAGAGGTGGAAGTGATTTAAACCTGCAGTCTATCCGAAGGCCACCAGATGGCGATAGCTGAGGTTGCATAAAGACTTCCGGTTGTTGAAAAGCGTATGGGAAAATGACTTTCTGTCTTCACCCCTGTAATCACTTTCATGATGAGTTCATGTCACTCATTTAGGGTCATGTTGAAAAAATATAGGGTTCATTTTTAAAACCTCCGTCATACCATGTTTTAAATGGAGCATGGTCTGTGTTATGAAACCACACACTCATTGGGCAATGGCTTATGACTGATAAGTTTATGTCTAATGAAAGTGCTTTTTAATTGGCTAACAGCCCTTCCCTTTATTGTCACATCTGTTTTTTTTTCTTTCTTGTTTTGTTTTGCAACCATGATGGTGACAGCTAAAACTCTCACTAGGCTTCAAAATGAGACTTCAGACACCAGTGGGTGATGCCACGATAGCTGTGTCCATCTGTTTATTGTGTGTAATTACTGTGCGTATCATATGAAAGTCAGAGAGCGGTGTATAAAGTGTATAAGAAATGTAAGGTTTTTCCACAGAATACAAATACAAGAATAGAGAAGGGTTGATATGGAGACTGCACAAAGAAAAGAGCACTAAAAAAAGAGAATTACATTTAATCAAAAGCCTTTCGCAATATCAGTGATAACCAAGCTGTCTGTGGGGAAAGTAGAGTGCAAGAAAATACCAATCAGCCGCAAACAGCAATTAAGGCAGGTAGGCTGGTGTTTCTAAAATCCTAAAATCCATTTCCAAAATATTTTACTATTGATTTGCTTGCAAATTGCTTGCAGGTGATTGCCAATGCTGAAATAGATATGATTTGTAATCTGATGAAACCAGAAATGCAACAGGCGAGCACATCAGTACTAAATGACACTGATTTAGTACTGACATGTGTTGCAAATGCTCTTCCTTTGCCTTTGATTCTCAGAGGTGAGCTCTCTCTGGGGTAGCATGGCTACTGCTGCGCGTTCAGTTAATTCAAGCACCTGTAGTCTCATTCTCTTCATACCGCTCCTTACTCTTCCCTCTATCCTCTCCGGGATGCAGTCGTTCTCACTGTTTATATAAGGGGGGAATACCAGATGACAGCCTTACTTGTTTGTAACTTCTCAAAAACTGTCCTTGAGCAAGACATTGAATTTCTATGAGCTACAGAGGCGGCGCTCATGGCATGAAAAAATGCAAGAAAACAAAGCTTATAGTTGCAGCCCTGTACTGCTTTATCCTAACAGCATTTATAATGATTACAATGTAAATATAAAGGTTTTTCTTAAAGGCCTGCACACATTCAGTAATGGGAATAATGCTCTGTTAGCAGGATATTTCTAATAAATGTTCAAAGTACTCGGGAGATGATTTTTTTGTGGGTTAAATAACCCCTTTTTTTCTCAAGCACCAATAATTCAATATCATTCATGTTTGTCCCTGCAGTACAAGGACAAGCATGTGTTTCCCTGACCTTTATATTGTACCGAGGGCAGCAGCAAGTTTTAATAATACGTGCATTACTCTCTAAGTTGTTATTTTACCCTAAAAGCTCTCCTGAGACACATGCTTGCTTTGTTTTATGGAGGTGTTAAGAGGAGGGTAAGAGCTTAATGTCAGGTGCCTAAAAATTCCTTCATATTAATACCACTAACTTCTACCCTTCATTACACACCTCTTTAACCATGGATGCTATTTTTATACAGGTATGATGCTGTGCTTTGGCTGATTGATTTTATTTGCACATTTTCAACTAAGTAGAGTGTCGTGTAAAATCAAGGTGGGCTTTTATCAGGATATGAGCGCTGTACTTAAAAAAAGACACTTTTTGTTACATTTTCTCAAGCTGACAGGAAAAAAATGCATTTCCACCAAAGAAGTACTGGCTGTCTCATCAGAAGCTCTAATATGATGTGTTAACTATAGTTTTTTTGGCCAACTCTTTAAAGGTGATAGAGTGCACTGAAGAAGAGTGTTAGCCAGGGCCCACAGTTCATTATCACCCTTGGCCCCAACGTGGAACTTTCCTGCTATGTTTGAATCAATATTGAATACATCCTTCAAACTATTTTTAAATATTGATTTCAGACGCAATATCTGTAAATATCTCAGCAATAATTCAGTGCATAAAATGACAGCAATGGCTATGATTAATGTGTAAAATGAGGCAGTCCAATCAATAGATATGTCATGACATATGAACTGCAAATCTACTGCTTGTTTTCTTGCATCACGTCTGAGGCGTGTGACTCACGCTGGCTGTGCACGCCTCCCACTCGAGCATCAATCTCAAATCCGAAGTCTCTTGTTTTCTCTCGATCGGAGAAGAATGAGGCATCTGAATTAAAGATGGGCTTAAGACACACCATCTCTCATCATCCTTAAACAGCTTTGCCACCTGCAGAGACACTCTAACTCGTTCACTCTACCTGACAAAAATATGGACGAACACACAGGAAGCGCAAGACAGGAGTTCTGGCAATTGCAGCAGAGGAGTGCTGACTTGGTGTTTTTTTTTTTTTTTTTTTAAAGATTTGTGGTTATGTGACTAGAATTTAATAGTTAATCATGCAGTCTACTGTAGAAGGTCAGAGTTAGAATAAAAACTTGATCTTGAGCACAGTGGTGAGAGCGCACATGTCAGGGGAACACAGTAAACAAACCTTGACAGGGATGGGAAAATCCCAATTATAAAATTCCTCCTTTGACATAATAACTGTTTTAATTGTTCACCAGGAGCAGCTTATTAGTGATATCCCATGTTGTACGCATAGTTTCTTATAAGACTGTGGACTCATGAGAAAACATACCTATGAGCCATGCAAATCTTTTCAGCCTTATACGTCCACTTTATTAGGTATGCCTTGCTAGTATCGAGTGGGCCTCCTTTTGCCTTTGGAGCTGAATGTATCATGCAATGTTTTTTCTCCAAATTCTAACCTACCATCTGTATATCATCAGGCCAGATATCATTTTTGCATTATTCCATTATCCAATATTGGTGAGCCCGTGTGAACTGTAGGCACAGTTTCCTGTTCTTGACAGGACAGGCTGACAGGAGTGGCATCCAGTGTGGTCTTCTGCTCCTCAGTGTTTGGCGTGTTGTGCTTTCAGTGATTCCTTGGCGGTAATGAGTGATTATTTGTGTTAATTCCCATCAGTTTAAAGAAGTCTGCTCATTCTTTTCTGACCTCTGGCATCACAAAGGCATTTCTGAAAAATAGTCTTGCCAGACTAATTTTGTTGTTTTTGTTGTCACTGATCAGCATTTTCTGAAATCCTCAGACCAGTCCATCTGGCACCAACAACTATGCCATGTTCAAAGTCACTTTTTTTTTATCAGTTCTGATGGTTGGTTGTATATTGATTTCTACACTTGGAAACAACAACTACAAAAAGTTAATTTTGGGAGTGTAACAGTACAGTCAATTGTATTGTTGACCACTGTGTCATTTCTTTAACATGTTTCCTTCTACATATCGAGATGACATCAGCCGTGTATAGCTGCTAGTGTACCAAAGCTCCTGTGGAATCACAGCTGTGCGTTAATAGGGAGCATTACAAGTATTGGCTATGTGACTTTTATTAGCCTCCCATAGTAATGTGACATCAGTAGAGGCTTGGCATACATTTTACAGTAAACGTAAATGGACAGAGATAAATCATATTTACAGTGAGTAATCGGTCTCCAATGTTACCGCCTCAACTTGGGATCAAATTATATTGTGATGGCTTTTGTTCAGCCAATAAACACATAACTGTTTAAAACTCTAGCACTGGGTTAAACAACATTTTGCGTTGCCAGTACGTTTGGTTTATCATGCAGTAGTCTTATAAGACTTTCACTATAATTTGTAGTAATCAATTCCACAATTACAGAAAGGCACTTGGAACATAGCACAGGTACACCAAATCTGTGAAAGACAACGTACAAATCAAAGGTAAACTGAGTTTGTTTCTGCAGTTGCTTTGTTTGTGTGAGTGTGTGTGCATGTGTGTGATGTCAGTAGCCAACCTGACTCAGAGCAGTGTATCCCTTGGAGAGGTGATTAAACAAAGAGCTGAGAGCCAGAGGTCTCCCTCTTTTAGAATCCACCAGAATACGTATGTCACTGTTGTGATTAATATCAGCCACACGTCCTACATGCAGGCTCACTTTGTGTGCTAAAATACCATGTTCATTAGCAGCAGCACAAATATAATTGGCTCCATCTCAGAAGAGGGCCGCTCGTACTTATATTCCATTCTGCTTAGAGCAGGGGTCTGCAACCTTTAACACCCAAAGAGCCACTTGGACCCGGTTTCCACGCAAAAGAAAACACTGGGAGCCGCAAATACTTTTTGAAATCTAAAATGAAGATAACACTGTATATATTGTTTTTTTTTACCTTTATGCTTTGTGTGAACAACTAAAGTAAGTAAGTAAAGTTTATTTATTAAGCGCTTTTCACAGACAGGCAGTCACAAAGCGCTGTACACAAATATTAAAATAAATAATACAATCAATAGGCATTATACACAATGTAAAAGATCAAATGTAAATAATGTAAAGAATATAAAATACGTAGATCAACAAAAGGCTTGTTTGAACAGAAAAGTTTTTAACTGCTTTTTAAAAGAATCCACAGAGCAACTAAGGTGTGTTGCTTATGAAATCCATGAAGTGCTACAGAGAAAATTACATTTTATTTATGTAATTAACACATTTTGAACTCTTAAAGAAGTATAACAAAAGGAAAGACACCCAGCTGAACTAAAAGGATCCATGTAGCAAACAAAAACTGTTGTGAGCCGCCAACCTTATATTGCCTTTGGGCTTTTGGAGCCTTGACCTGACTTTTAAAAAACAACTGGGAAAAAAAGCACTATGCTGCTAAAAAAATAGATATTTGCAAAATTCTGCCTAAATATGTATTTTACCTGGTTAATGTGTGTTGTGTTTACATACACTGCTAAGATGGTGAAGGGTTGCTTACAAGGGGGACTGAATATGAACATATACTCAGTTACCAGTAGGGGGCTCTGTGACTAAGAATGATGGAAGGAGAGAAGAAGTGAAGTGTATGGTGAGATGTAAAATGGCGAGCTACTGCTGAATATATACGTTCCATTACAAACCAAGCCGTCTCCGTTCTTCTGTCGAAACACCTCAAATTGGCGACGAGGATGAGTGCATCAGTTCCGAGTCCACCATCTTTTCTTCCACATGTGGGTGAGCCGCCGATTCCATTTACTACATGGCGGAAAATATTCGACAATTACATGCTAGTAATCAATGCCACGGGAGACGCATGGCCGGATGCTAGGAAACGCGCTGTTTTGCTACACTGCTTGGGCCCGGAGGGACAGCGGTTATTCTACACGTTACCGGAGCAAGGTGATACATATGCTGACGCCATGAGCGCACTGGAGAAGCACTTTGTGCCGAAAGTGAATGTCGTGGCGTGCCGTCATACATTCAGACAGCGTATTCAACGAGCGGATGAGACTGTTTCTCAGTATGTGGTGGCTCTGAGAGCGTTAGCTTCATCTTGTAACTTTGGACAAATGGAAAGTGAAATGATAAGAGATCAGTTGATCTCCAATGCTCATCTCAGCGTTGTGAAAGACAAACTGTTACTGGAGGATGAACTCACACTGGATAAGGCTCTAACTATTGCGAGCCAGGTAGAAGCAGCAGTCAAAAACGCTACTCTACTCTCCACACCCGGCTCGTGTCCGACCGCGCCTGTTCAGACAGTCGACGCGGCAAATTCCCACTCTCACCAGAGGAGAGGACCTCGCCCCGCTAAAGGCTGCACTCCAGACCAACGCAAACGGGGAGGTTCAAAGCAGCAGCAGCGGAAGTGCTTCAGGTGTGGTTCTCACAAGCACTTAGCTAATGATAAAAACTGCCCGGCTGCTTCTTCAAAATGCAATAACTGCGGGAAAAAGGGACATTTTGCCAAGGTATGTAAGTCGTCAGTCAGTGAAGTGAGAGAAGTAGTGGTTCCAGAATTGGCAGTACTGTGCGTGCAAGATGCTAAAATGATGGCAGCTATTCAAGATAAGCTTACCTGCACTGTCGACATTGAAACTGTACAAGGTGGCTCTAAGACAGTAGAGCTGATAGTAGACACTGGAGCTTCTGTGTCTATTCTGCCAGAAACTATCTACAGACAGTATTTTGCAGACTGTTCACTGGTGCGACCTAAAGTCAAACTAGTTACTTATGCTAAAGATGAGTTGGCTGTGATGGGTTGTCTGCCTGCATCAGTTGCACTGCATGCACAGAATGAAAAAGTTCCTGCTTCCTTCTACATTGTCAAAGCTGGTTCCCCGCTATTAGGCCTCGACCTCATTAGAGCACTGAACGTCTGCATCGTCGGAGGCAAAGTGGACCGCATTCAGGATGAAACTGCAGATGATCCGGATTCGTCTAACCAGAAGTCTGCTGTGTACAATGTTGATCCTATTCCACCAGCTCAACTTGGATGTGTTAAAGGGTTCATCCATAAAGTACAGGTAAACAACAATGTGCGGCCTGTACGCCAAAAGCTGAGACGCCTGCCATTAAGTGTACGTACAGAGGTGTCAGCAGAACTCTCTCGCTTACTCAAAGCTGGCATAATTGAAAGGATCGATGCAGCTGAGTGGGTGAGTCCTTTGGTCGTGGCCAGAAAGCGAAAAAAGGAGTTGAGACTGTGTGTTGACCTTCGTGAACCCAATAAGAGCATTATTGCTGACTGCCATCCTCTTCCTCATATGGAGGATCTGTTTTCTGACTTGGCAGGTGCCACTCACTACAGCCAGATTGACCTCAGCTCAGCATACCACCAATTACCTTTGCATCCGGAGAGCCGCAAGCTGACTGCTTTCATCACTCATGAGGGACTGTTCCAGTTCACACGTGTCCCATTTGGCCTAGCATCAGCACCTTCGGCGTTCCAGAAAATGATGCAAACGGTCCTGAAAGATCTGCCTGGTGTTCGCAACTACTTGGATGACATCATCGTCTACGGAACATCAAAGGAGGTGCATGATACACGCCTGCAAGCTGTTCTCCAACGTCTCAGAGATGTCGGCCTGCAGATTAATGCTGGGAAAAGTTCCTTCTGCCAGTCACACATCACATTCCTGGGCCATGTAATCTCAAAGGAAGGCCTACGTCCAAGCCAACATCAACTTACTGCTATTGCCGAGGCTCCTGCTCCAAAGGATATGGCTGCATTGCGCTCGTTCCTGGGTTTGTCATCCTGGTTCAGTAAATTTATTCCAGATTATGCTACACTGGTGGAACCACTGCGACAGTTGCTGAAAACAGACATGAAAGTTGAACTCCAGTGGAACGAGGCAGCGCGTGAGAGCTTCAGTGACCTGAAAAAACTCCTTCTGGAAAGTCCCGCACTTGCCGTCTATGACCCTGACTTACCTGCTTTTATCACCACAGACGCATCAGACTATGGGCTAGGCGCTGTGTTGACACAGTTACACCCAGATCAAGTGGAGCGGGTTGTGGCGTTCGCCTCCCGAACACTGTCTCCTGCTGAAAGAAAGTACTCCACCACAGAAAAGGAGGCGTTAGCCTGTGTCTGGGCGGTGGAAAGGTAGCGTACATATGTATGGGGCCGCAGATTCACGCTTCGTACTGACCACCAAGCTCTTACTACCCTTCTCAGCACCAAAGGTATGAACAGAGCGGGCATGAGAATCGCACGATGGTCTGCAAGGCTGATGTGTTTTCAGTATGATGTGCAGTACCGTCCTGGTGTTCAGAATGTCATCACAGACTGCCTCTCACGGGTTCCCCTGACGTACTCCAGCACTGACATTGATGCTGAAAAAGACCTTCTCTTGGAGATAGCTGAAGTTTCTCCTCTCTTGACAGCGACACCGTTGACGGATTTTAAAGCTGAATGTGAGGACTGCCCTGACCTTTCTCTGCTGCGACAGGTTATCCGCTCAGGCTGGCCTAAGGTGAAAAGGTCTCTCCCACCTGAGATACAGCCGTATTTCCTGGTGCGACATGAACTTGCTGTGGAATCACCGTTGGTTTTCCGGGGGACACGTCTGGTGGTCCCAAGGTCCCTGCGGGAAAAGGTGATATGTCTTGCACACGAAGGTCACCAGGGCATAGTTCGCACAAAGCAGCGGCTCAGAGAGCTTTACTGGTGGCCATGCATGGATACTCAAGTCCATGCGATTCTGTCATCGTGCTCAGTCTGTCAATTGTGTGACAAAACGGCCAAAACTGCTCCTACTCCCTTACAGCCGGTTCAGTTTCCAGATGGTCCCTTTCAGCATGTGGCCGTTGACATTGTTGGACCTTTTGACCGCGGGTCGCAGGACTGCAGGTTTGCCATCACACTGGTCGATTACTTCAGCAAATGGCCAGAAGTAGCCTTTACTTCATCAGCTACTACAGACACTGTGATTAGGTTCTTGTCTTCAGTTTTTGAACGGGAGGGAAACCCTTGTGAGCTTACCACAGATAATGGACCACAATTCACTTCATCTGCCTTTGCTGATTTCCTGAAGGAAAGGGGCATCAAGCACATCAGAACAAGTGTGTATCACCCTCAAGCGAACGGGTGTGTTGAAAGATTCAACAGAGTGCTGAAGGACTGTGTTCAGGCTGCACAGGTGTCCCAGAAGCTGTGGAAGCCCGCCGTGACAGAGATGCTACAGAATTACCGTGCTACAGCTCATGCAACGACTGGAGCAGCTCCGTTCCAGCTTCTCAGAGGGAGACCCATGAGAACAAAGCTAAATGTCCTGCCGTTTCCCAAAGACACAGGACAGTATGACCGATGCAGGGCCAGAGTCTCTCACCAGCAACGTAAGAGTAAACGCTACACTGATGCAAAGAGGGGGGCAAAACCTCCCCAGCTTGTGGTCGGTGACAGGGTGCGGATACGTAAACCTTTCCGAGTGGGGAAGGCAGAGAGACAGTTCACTGATCCACTGTCAGTGCAGCAACAGACTGGACTGAGCACCTTCATCTTGAGTGATGGAAAGAGATGGAATGCAGCCCGTCTCTCACTCTGCCGCGCAGAGAATGCTGAGCCGTTGCAGGCTGGTGACGAGGTTGAAAATAACACAAGAGAAACTCCTAAAAGACCTTCTGTTCCTAACAGACCGAGACAGTTACCAGCTTGGACCAAGGATTATGTTATGAAATGAGTTTAAAAAAAAAAAAAAATGAAAAGAAAAAAAAGTGGAAAAAAAAACACGCTTGAGCTGTTGGGTGCTAATGTTAAGTTCCATACTGCTAGTTCTGAGGTCCAAGTATAATAGAGGATTGATTTACTGTGATTTATTTGTGAGTTTTGTGACTTAAGGTTGTTAAGTTACTACAGTAACCTTAACGGTACAAGTATTCATTATAAAGGACGATTTAGGCACCATAACAAGATTGTATGTTAAGATCACGGGTATAGTTCAAACAGTAATGTTATAAGTGAAATAAGTATTGAAAATGCTGTCTGGTTGCAAAGTTTACTACTGATAATGTTCTGTGCAAATAGTAATGTTGCCATGCTAAGTAAGTAATACTGAGGTAGTAGAATTCTGTGAGAATGAGGAGAGATGTTGTGTTTACATACACTGCTAAGATGGTGAAGGGTTGCTTACAAGGGGGACTGAATATGAACATATACTCAGTTACCAGTAGGGGGCTCTGTGACTAAGAATGATGGAAGGAGAGAAGAAGTGAAGTGAGATGTAAAATGGCGAGCTACTGCTGAATATATACGTTCCATTACAAACCAAGCCGTCTCCGTTCTTCTGTCGAAACACCACAATGTGTGTGGCAGGGCGTGGCCTGCAGTGCCGCTGCAGGGGAGTCGGATGCACCTGAGCGGCACCCGCAATCACCGCCTTAAAGTCTGTGCACTCTATGCTGTTGTGTTGTCGGGCTGTGAGCTGAAAAGCTACACCAGGCTGTATGCGTACAGCAACCGTGTGTGAAAAGTGGTCAATAAAGAGATGCTGAAAAGCGTGATCATGCAAACATTGTCGGGTCTGCCGTGATATGTTTACAATAAGACTTATGGTCCCGAACCTCTGCGCACAGCGTCTGCAAATCGGGGCTGTACGAAGTCACTTTCATCTTTACGACTGTAAGCTGTCATCTGTGAGGCGTGAGCAGTGTTTTTTTTTTAACATAGTTCACGGTGGAGAACAGCTGCCGACATAATGTGGATGCGAATATCCATAACTGGCCCACCTGGGGTCGAAAGTCTCGATAAATGCACGGTGTTTCGGCGGGTTTACCGGCTTCCGCGAGTGTGACGCTTATTTTGAGCGATGAAAAAATAATAAGATATAATTTTATTTTTATATTTCAAAATCACAATAATCTTCCAATTTAGAACTACAAGTTAAAAAAAGAACTAAACACAAATAAAATACACTTCAGCTAAATACTTCTAATTTATTTTCCCAAACCACCCGGAGCCGCAGTACAAGGACAAAAGAGCCGCAGGTTGCCGACCCCTGGCTTAGACTGTCGTACCATTTCACCTAGCTGTAAATTGGTTGATTTTTCGCATGCATTTGGGCCATTGGATGCCTTCGAACAGGACTTACAAATAAAAAAAGCCAATGTTCATAATAACAAAAATGCACAATGTTACAAAAAAACATTCCTAAAAAGTTTGTACGATGTGGGAAATGTAAATAAGACAGAATATAAAGATTTGCAAATCTCATAAACCCATGTTTTATTTACAGCTGAACATGTATCAAATGTTTAAAGAAAAAATTGTCCAAGAAAAGAAAATATTAACTCATTTTGAATTTGATGGCAGCAACACACCTCAAAAAAGTTGGGACAAGGTCAACCAAAGGCTGGAAAAGCGAGTAAGTAAAACTAAGACTAATAGCTGGAGGAACATTTTGCAACTAATTAGGTTAACTGGCAGCATCATGTCAGTTACTTCATTGGGTATATTAAGATCATGTTAGAGTTTCTCAGAAGTAAAGATGAGCAGAAGCTTTCATGACAAGCTTCTTCAAATATGCCACTATGACTTAATGAAGATGAAACGTGAAACACGGTGAAACAGCTTCAAAAAATTAAAGAAGAAACTCGAAGAAGTCTAGATGCTTTTTTCCCAAGCTCCTTAGACTACTGTGAACAAAAGACTCAGAAAATAAACCATAAATAATCCATACAAAACTGAAGATAAACAACACCTAAGAACACAAAGGAATAACAACAGCTACTATAGAATGGGCAAAATGATGTACTGACTGACACAGAAATCAATCAAAGACACAGAAATCCAAAGAAAACCTCAAATATAAGTAGACCACTGGAAAGCTTTAATAAATGCAAGTTATGAAGTTAATGTGAAAATTCAATAAGGAAGATTTGTCATCTGCCTGTTTTTCTGGGTGTTTGCTTGCTTTTCTGTTTTCATGTCTTCCGCTTTTCCATGATGTCAATCTCAATACTGACATCATTTCTCTTGTCCAATCAGTTTCTTGGTCGACTTCTTTAAGGTCCTGGTTATCATTTTAAAATCGGTACACATGTGACTCCTCCTTACATTATTGGCTTACTGCAATGCTTTACCTTACCAATACAGCACACACACACACACACACACACACACACACACACACACACACACACACACACACACTGCTAAGAGAGGCTTAAGTTCAGACTTAGGCTTATTCATAGCTTATTTCATTTGTGGTTGTTATAAGACTCACAGTTCTGTTACTTTATTTGTAATTTACCTTATACACTAATTGCTCATTCATTTACTCTGGTGAGGTGCTATATAAATATTTGTACATTTTAGAAAATGCTTGTCACAAGCACACAACTAGTTCCTGCTTGTGTTTTTGAGAGGCACTGTTCTGTGTAATTTAAGGGGACGTGGAGTGTCTGTATTTTCTTGTTTTTTTGGACAGCTGTCCGATGCTGGCCCTTTGAGTACTTGAACTTCTGACTAGATGTAATCAAATTTGAAGCTGTAGTAAATGAAATGCCATATGAAATGAAATTTTAAATGAAAATATGTTATAAAAGTTTTATCTGCAGCTCTTCACTACAGTTTGTCATTAAAATTGAATGTTAAGACATACAACCACTGATTACTTCTACTTATATGCATGTATTTATATATTAAGGGGAATTTCTTCTCTGGATTGCAGAAGAAAAAAACATTAATTTCAAGTAAATTATGGATATGTAAACATGGTACCAAATGATAGGCTACTGAATGGCCAAAAAATGACCTTTGAGACCTTGAGCTGGAATACCGTCCCTATCTGCAAGACTCCAGCTTTACCAGCACATTTATAACAATGTATTGCATACTTTTTATATTTTGGGTTAAATAAAACCAATGGCTTTCTTAAAATTAGACAGATAACTTGCATAAAAAGTTTTTTTTAAAGGGGGTTTAATGGCTCTTCTCCATTCTGGCTGTTTTTCATTAGGGATATATATCTGTGGGTTTTTTTCTGGACATCTGGATAAAAGGAGCCCTTTTAATGGAAAGAGATGCTAAAATCCACTTATGGCTTCTGATCAAATGTTTCCTGTGCGCCAGTGCCAGCTGAGCCCCGAGCTGAAGCCTTTAGAAAAACTGTCATTGGATTTTTTCTTATAGGTTTAGCAAAAGCAGGACAAAAGCAGGACAATTATTAATGCACATAATTATCTAAGCTATGACAACCATCAGTGCACTATTTGAGGTAATTAGAAAATTTTCATTTTCCACACAACATTTGGTCTTGTATGTAAAAATACGTATTGTATTATCTATTGAATATTAAAGAGTATCTCATGTCATGGCATGATACTTTTCTTTCTTTTACTTTATTCTGTTCATGCATGATCTGGCATATATAAAAGCTGAATGATGGACAAAGGAACAGAGTTCAAAAGATTTATTTACAAGAACAGAAGGAAACGTGAAATGATTTGTAAGAGAGCAATGATCAAGGAGGATTGTGGGGGATATGGGGGGAACTGGGGAGCGGAGCAGGCAGGTAAGCAGTTCAGCAATCGTTTAATATGCTGTACACTGATTCTACCACTATGACTGTCTTTTTTACAGAAACAAAGCCTGTACTCACACCAGCTGAAATGTGGACTAATTGTCCAGAGGAATCCAGGCAGAACTGCATTTGAGGAAAAGTGGCGAAAGGAACTCGGTTGTAACACAGGAAATCACGACAAAACCTGAAACTAGAAGGAAATTTGAAAGTTTCTACCACAACAAGATCATACGGGCTGGTGACAAGATAATCAAGCTCACATGTGACAGTCAGATATCCACTGGAGACATGCGAATAGCCACACAAGAATATAGACACAGACAGTCACAGTCAGGTACATAGCAGGTCCTGGGTTTGAACCAGAGTCCTTCTGTCTAGAGTTTGCCTGTGTAGGCTTTCTCTCCAAACTGTGCATTATCTCATCAAAGATGAACGACATAAATGACTCTGTAGGAAATGGCTGGATGGATCTGGAAGTTTATTGCAAACTGTACTTTTACGAGATTGTATGAGACATAGGACCAGGATTTTTGGAATAACGTGTTCTGTTTGCTGCAGAAAAACCTCAAACTATCTGTCATGTAAAAAATGTAATCGCTTGGGGTTGCCATTCTGTGCCTTAGCAGCTGAGCAGCTTGTAGTCACTGATTCAACTTCTTCAACAAAGAGTTCTTGAAGATAATATCTGTCGGAAAATTAAGGATAAACTTTAGTGGCCCTTTCAGTAGGAAAATGATCATAAATACTCAAGAAAGAAGATTGTAGATGTTTCTAGTTAAGAAAATGTTCTAGTTATCATCTGTCCGCCCGGGCTTGGAACCTATTCCAGCTGTCATGGCGCAAAAGGCGGGGTACTCCCCAGTTGAAAAGGTCGTCAGGCCAATTGAGATGTTGTTGGGTGAACAACTTGCCAAAATGTCACAAAGAAATTATAACAAAAAAGTATCTCTTCTTCTTCTTCTTCTTCTTCTTCTTCTTCTTCTTCTTCTTCTTCTTCTTCTTCTTCTTCTTCTTCTTCTTCTTCTTCTTCTTCTTCTTCTCCTCCTCCTCCTCCTCCTCCTCCTCCTCCTCCTCCTTCTCTTGGCTGTTCCCATCAGAGGTTACCACAACAGATCACCTCCCATCTCACCCAGTCTCCAAATCTCCTCTATCCAGAGGACTAGCTTCTGAGACCTGGGGTGCACTAATGCTTTCCATAGATAAATGTTTATATTTATCAATAAGAGTAAATCAGTTAAAAGCTATTTTTATGGTTATGTATGACGAATATATGGTTGTTTCTCCATGACTTATTCTTTAAGAACAACTTAATAAAGAAGTGACACAACATATGTTACAGCAAAATCCATGAAATATTTTAGTGGCAGCAAATGGTGGTGGCAAATTTGTGTATGTGTGTGTGTGTGTGTGTGTGTGTGTCAAACAATTGAAAATCACACCACTTGTAATGTGCTGACACACCTCAAATATGTGAAATTGTAGCCACTTAATAGACAATATCAGCAAAGAGTAGCAGACGCAATACTGCATAGCTCAGCAAAAATACACAATTGAATGTTGTTCAATCAATGAAGAAGGTTCCACTAATTTAAATTTGACATGACGGCAGTATCAACAATTTAAATTTTTCAACTATACATTAAATTTTGCTAGAGGCCCCAACTTGATCTCATTGTCCGAGTTATGTCTTCTGTATTATAACATACTATTACACATACTAACGGCCCCTCTCTGCTTTCTTTCAAAAGCTGTAGCTGTGTATACACAGCAGGTAGAAACTTCCAGTACAGCTGAAGTACTCTGGAAGCACTTCAAGTTGAGTCCATTAAATTCAGAGACAATAACACTGTGGTGAAAAGTCACTTAAAAATGTTTTCAGAAATCAGAGTTCAGAGAAATGCTGAGCTTAGCTTTGCCCTTTACCCGGTGGGCAAGGTTTCTCAGAGGCAGCAGATCCAGAGTCAGCCTTAAATTAACTGCTAACAACAGTTTGCTCCCTGTGCCTACCGTTTCCTCCCCAGCATACACACACAGCCGCAGCCTGAAGAGTTGACAGCTGTGGATTTTAGATGTGCTGCAGAAAAAAGGGGAGCTGCAAAGTTAAGCACAAACAAAATGACTCAAACTGGCTAACAGCAGGTGCTAATAGGAAGGAAACCTTTTTAATTTGCTAATCTGAAATTGGATCGTACACATCTGCGTGTTATTTGGCATATATTCTTATGACTGTGAAAAGACTGCAACAACATAAAAACAGCAAGATGCTGTGAGCGATCTTTAAGTCCCAGTTTTTGTGCGGATGATACATTGCTGTTTCACTGTTTTCCCCCCTCAAGAGAAACGTCTGCAGTGAATCTTTTAATGCACAATAGATGTGGGGTGGCAGTACTTCTAAAATAGATTCTAAAATAACTGCTACACTGTGCCTCAGTCATTTCAGATGTATGTGAAATGCTATCTCAGTGGCCCAGTGTAAAGCGCAGCGTCGTGAGGTTGCAGACAGCAATTCTCCCTGTAACCCCATTGTGACTGGCAAACATGGGGACGCTGCCGCTCCCCACTGGCAGTGCGGCGGATGATGAATGATGCCATGCTGAACTAGTTTAAGAGGAGCATCACACAATCGTTCATTTCTAAAGGCACTGGTTCACACGGCGGCCTGGGGAACGGCATGGAAAGTAATATCCATCAACAGCCAGCCAAGCAGTAGCGCTATCAGCAAACACAATTTAGAGCTCAGAAACATTATTGTTTTTCTCCCCCCTCCCGCACCTCTGTTCGTCTCAACACAATGGTGAACTGGCTGAGTGATGCTCATTTGATGAATATGATACTGCTGTCATGATAATAGAAACTTAGTCATTAGTGAGGAGGAATTGAGTTTGAATGAAAAGACTTTCTGTAAAAACAGAAAAGTTCATGTTGGTGTAACCCTCGCAGACAATAATTTGTCTGACTCAAACTTACGTTGGAAGTTGTTGCGATGTTATTATGGCCTGAAAAACTTAAAAAATAAAATAAAATAAAACTCTCAGTGTGTATCAAATAAATTAAAGAACATATTCATAAAAGACATTGCCATTTCCAAATCACTGCACAGAACAGAAATCACAAAGTAAGTGAACAAAATACAAGCAATCCAATTTTTCAGAGAAAAAGTAATTATGTAATGGAATTGAAAGAACAGATCATATATATATAAAGACGCTTGCACACATGGTTGCAACATAAGAGAGGAATCAGCAGTTTATATTTATATTATATTTAGTTTATATGTGTTCATTAATAGTTAATGCTGATTGTTCCCACTGTGGAAGAGCTTGAATCTGAGCAAATGTTCTCTCTTTGCTCTCTCGGATCTGTGACTCTTTTTGCATCCGTTGCCCAGGCTGGCCCTCGCAAATGTTGCAGTTTGTAGTCGGGGGAAAAAAAGAAAAAGGGAGACATAACTCTTTGTGTGACTTTACTTTCTGTTTTGGACGGAGACAAGAAAGTCTTTTAGAAGCCATTTGGTTCAACTAGCACAAAGATTTTGTGCTATATGAAACATGTATACTTACTGCATTTGCTGTATTTTAACCATATATATTGCATATTACAGGCTGTAACACCAGCATGTGTAAAAACAATTTTCCTTTAAGCTCTGGGTCACTCATATCCTTTTTATCTTCTCCCAAATGCTTCCTTTTAAGCTGTAATTTAATTGGAAATGTCTGAGCATTTTTACAGGGACTGGGCCTGATGACGTTGGGGCTGCTTCTCTGAGCTGAAGGGGGAGGACCATTTTGGCCGTGGGGTTAGGGTTTTTCTCTCCACTGCAGGGAGAGGGAAGTTCTGTTCAGCAGGTTGTCTGGTGTCAGAGGTGGGCTGGTGCAGAGAGCCACGCACTTCTGTCCCACTATCTGACGTCCCTGTCTTTGTTTTAAAGCTGTGTTGGTGGACCATTGAACAAATCCAGGGTGGAGGGCTGCAATGTGGATCTTGCGCCCACACTCTGAGCAGGAGATGTCATCTTCACAATTCCTCGCCAAATGTGTGGCTCAGCTGCACCTGTAACATATTCCGTGCCTTTTTAAGAGTGCTTTCCTTTCTTCTATTGGCTTCTCTCTAAACCCACGACACCTGGGTAAGGGGTGGGGTTTATTGTGTAGCGGGCAGTGCTCTGCTGGATCATCTCTAGTGGATGACTCGCTTCCAGATTGGGTGCCAAATGATGCAGTCCTTGTACCGTTGGAAGGGGGCAGAGGATCCAGAGAGACCCTCGTTTTAAAAACTGCCACAGCTTTGTGACCTTCGTCTTTAGACGATCGCTTAGTGCCTGATAACTCACTGCTGAATGCTGTCTGTGTGAGGCCAGTGTCCCAGCCTGTGTCCCTGCAGGTTTTAGATCTCACCCTGGGTCAACCAGTGTTGGGAAGGTTACTTTTAAAATGTATTCCATTATAGATTACAGAATACATTCACTAAAATGTATTCTGTAACGTATTCCGTTACGTTACTCAATGTAACGTATTCTGAATACTTTGGATTACTTAATATATTATCATGCTTTTTACAACTATGTGAATGTACTATTGCTGTGTGATTTATTACTATTACTGAAGGTCCGCGGCTCCGAACCGTAGTAAAGGGACCTCTGACTAATACGGGGTCCGTGTCGGGCTCGTAGCCGAAAAATAGCTTTACTTTGTTGTCTGGGTCAAGTTTGAGACAGAGAGAGGCGTTGAAAGGCTTCTCCAACGGAACTTATTGTTTCGGTGGAAAACACGAACACAGCATACAGTCAAGTCTTAATAGCTTAATTACAACGGGGCTCATCAGGCACTGTTCTTGGCTGCAGTGGTTATTATTATATTTACATGCTTCCAGCTCCCATTTTTGCTCGATGACAACTCGTACTTTTCGACTCTCCTTTTTCTCCCACCTCGTGCTCACAGGCACATAACGAGTATGGCAGTCCATTCTCCCTGCAGCACGGACTACACTGCCCATGATGCTACATTCTGCCTATTAGCTTAGCACAACAACAACAAAAAGGCGCTCTCTCACCCAGGAAACACGCAGAGCGAGAGCGTCACCCTGTAACCATGGCAACCGTAATGCTGCCGCCTGGAACTACAGAACGTAGCTGTCAAACAAAACCGAAACCGTCCTGACCCGCCACAATATGAAACAGGAAAATACCGCCGTGTAATCCATTTATTTCAACAAAGTAACTGTATTCTAAATACCACCTTTTTAAACGGTAACTGTAACGGAATACAGTTACTCATATTTTGTATTTTACATACGTAATGGCGGTACATGTATTCCGTTACTCCTCAACACTGGGGTCAACACACCTGGATCACATGATTATTTCATTACTAGGCCTCTGGAGAACTTCATTTTTTTTTTTTTTTTTTTTTTTTTTGCCTGTCCCGTTTGGCTCTTTTGCCATCAGAATTGTTGTCTAAAGGCAAAGAAAGATGCCCAACGGATTTACTTTACCAAATTGACCATCCCAGCCTTGCCGTAATGGTCCATTTGATTCACCTTTTATTGTTTATTTTATTTTCACTTACTGAATACGGGACAGACTTGACTGGGGGAAAGAAGGGGAGAAAGAAAGAGGGAAAGAGAAACAGCTGAGAAGAGGGACGGGGGAGAAGGGCAAAAGACAAAAACCAACAGAACGGGCAGAGAAAAAAAAATGCATATATCAATCACCTGGATCACCTGCTGAGAAAGAAAAAAGAAAACAAGCAGAAGAGAACAAGAGTAATAGAATAAACAGCATCACAATGATATATGGGAATATGACAGTAAATACTAAATATTAAACATTATTGTGCAGCACATAAGATCAACAGAACACAGTGTGCTTTGAGGTAGGAGCCAAAAAGGGTGTAGTTTGTGGGTGTGATCACCCGTGTGTACACCTGTGAGCATGGACGCGCTTGTTTTTTTAAAAGGTTCCTTCATGTAATGATCTGCTAGAGGGTGTGGGGGGGCCACAGCCCCGTCCTCCAGGGCATGAAGCAGGTAAGGAGGAGATCAAAACTCCAGACATCCAGAGGCCCCCAGAACACAAGAGACCAAGGAAGACCAACAGAGGGGCAGCCGCGCCACTGTCCCAGAAAGAGCTGACGAGAGTCCCAGATGAGGGCTCACTCTGCAGCCGCGGAGCAGAAGCCAGGGGGAGTTGCAGTGACGCGCCCGTGAGCTCCGCCGGCAGCCAGCCGTGCCTGAGTGACCGAGCCCCAGGCCGAGAGGCCGGGGACACCCCACCTCCGAAGTGGCCCGAGCGAGCCCCAGGCTCCAGGCCCCGATAAGCGGCCGCCAAGGAGTGAGCCGGTGTGTACCTGGACGCCCACCCCCAGACACAAAGAACCACCAACGCACCGATGTCTGAGGGAGTCCGCCACTGGCAGGGGAAGTGGTGGTAGGGGGAGATAGGCCTCCAAACCTTGGAGGGCCTGAGATGTCCCCAGAGAGGTGGCGCCTGACACCCAACCTGACATATAGACACAGAAATACAGGCACACACATATACAAACATCCATTCCCACCCTCATGCTCTCATATGCACTTACTCCACACTCAACCAACGTGGAGACAGACATAAAGAGACGCTGTACACACGATCACACTCCCCAAGCGTACTCTACAAACCGGGTCTAGGTACCCTTGCCCCTGGAGGGGGAACGGCACCCAGACCCAGGTGGTGTTACCCTTTTCCCTGCGGTGGGGGGAGGCAGACCGCCCCGACTCCGCAGCAGCAGGGAGGCCCCACACTCCAGACCGCAGTCGGACGGCCAACTCCTCCTCCTCCTAGCCCCCCCGCTCCAGCAGGTCGCAGAGAACGGGGGTGAGAGAAGACTCCAAACCTCCCTCCACCCGCTCATTGTAGTGTTGATGCATGTGTGTTCTAAGGTGCATTTAAAACCCAGGAGGGCATGGAGCTACCTGCCAGAGAGCAGCAGGTAAGCGCATGGTCCCTCCTGCTAGCCCTCAATGTCTACGTGTATTTAACCTTGAGAGGTGGGCAACGACGCCAGGGGTGGGGTGTACACCCTGATGGTACTTTGGATTCCGTGTATCGTGCCCACCCCCAAGATCCTATATGTATGTGTAATGAGAGTGTGAGTAATGTGAATGTCTAAGTTGTAGGATAAAATTGAGGCAGAGGCAGCCAGAAGGGGATGGGGGGGGGGGGGGGGGGGTAGCCTCCTCTGCACCCTGGTGACATACCCCTACTCCAAGGTCCTGCATGTGTGGGTGGTTGTGGTGGAGCGGGAAGAGGGAGGCAGCTGGAGATGGGGAGGGAAGGAAGGGAGGGGCAGGTGACCCCTCCCTGGGGCCAGCTCCCCCGCTGACCCCAGTAGGCATCCCCGCAAGGGAAAGGGGGCCCAGGCCCATCCAGACCGGGGCCCAGTGCAGCAGCGCCTCCCGGCCCCACAGAGCCCGGGACAGTCCACCCAACCCCACCACAGAGAAAACTGCACCCACCCCACCATCCACTCATCTTCCAGACTACATAAGACAATAAACACCCAGGCTGAGATCTTCCTCCACCTCTCCTGTATCTCCCCCTCCTGCAGAGGGAGCTCCCGAGGAGAGGAAAGCTCCTGCAAGATGTGACAATCTCCCCCACCAGTTGAAGAGCCCCCCAGGTGGCTCGATGCACCGGCGGCACCCTGCTCCAGGGGTGGGCCCCCATGCACCCACCCGCCCACAACCCCGGCAACACACCAACCAGGACCCAAGCCCCCGAGGCCCGGCCCGGGCCCCAGCCCAGAGACGGAGCGCCCCCAGAACCTCATGCCCATCCCGGACCCACCCAGGGGCAGCCAGGCTACCAGGTCAGTAACCCACGTCCGTCAGCACAGACCCTCCCCTAGCCCCGCTGCACGCAGCCGCGAGGAAACAGTCACCTGAGAGCCAACAGAGCCCCTAACCGGACATGACCGCTACCCCGGGTTGAGCCCCCCAAGGAAGATGCCTCCGGGGAACCCCCCGACGCCCTAAGCCTGTCCCTACCCCCACACCAATCACAACAGTGAAGGCGGGACCAAACTATGACCCCCCACCCCCACTAGGTGATGGAGCTGATCAAAGGAGCCCAGAGCAATTGATCTGATGTGGTGGCAGAGGCTGTATCAAGACTAATGTAATCTAATAGATAATTTCTATATTGGTTAGAATTAAGATTATTTTTATTTTTCCAGTTCATGAGGACTGTTTTCTTGGCTATGCATAGGGCAGTGAAAACCATATGGGCGATATTCTTTTCTGAAGTGACATTATCTAAGCTGCCCAACAAACACACTAAGGGGGAAGTTGGAATGTTACATTTCAGACACTTCGATAAGTCTTCACATATCTCGCGCCAAAACTTCTGAACTGGTGGACAGAACCAAAGAGCGTGGATATAATTGTCCGGTGAATTGGTTTGGCAGTGTGAGCAGTTGTTGGTAGACGTAAAGCCCATCTTGAACATCCGATGACCTGTATAGTGCACTCTATGTAATATTTTGTATTGAATTAATTGAAGACTGGGATTTCTAATTAGATGAAAGGTTTTTAAGCAAATCTGAGACCAGAAGTTTAGGTCTAAGTTAACTGATAAATCCGCTTCCCATTTTGCAATAGGAAGTGATATTGATTCCTCTGTTTTAGAAAGCATTCTGTATATTTTGGATAGTAATTTGGGGGGTTTTAAGAGTAAGAAATTGAACCACACTTGGTGGTGTTTGTAGTTTAACTTGACCTGGTTTAAATTTCTTTTTTACTATGGATTTAATTTGTTGATATTCTAAAAATCTTTTCTTGTTGATTCCATATTGTGTAACTAGTCCGTCAAATGAGATAAATTCTGTTCCTTCTAGTATATGTTCTAAATATTTGATTCCTTTACCACTCCAATCTGAAAAGTTTATCATATTATTGTTTTGTAATATGTCAGGGTTGTTCCAGATAGGTGTACGTTTGCATGGGATTAATGAAGACGCCGTCAATTTTAGAAACTCCCACCATGCTGTCAGAGAAGAGCTGATGTTGATGCTTTTAAAGCATTCATGTCGTTGGATGTTTGAGCTGATAAATGGTAGGTCTGAGATCTCTAGATTATTGCAAAGTGCTTCTTCTACATCTAGCCAAGGTTCATCTAAGAGGGTATGTTTTAGCCATCCTGAGATAAACTGAAGCCTGTTGGCTAAGAAGTAGTGCTGAAAGTTAGGCAGTTCTAGTCCTCCTTTATCCTTGGTCTTTTGTAGTGTTTTTAAGCTTATACGTGGGGGTTTATTTTTCCAAAGGAATTTGGACATACATGAATCTAGAGATCTGAACCAATCTTGTGGCGGTTTAGTTGGGATCATTGAGAATAAATAATTTATTTTTGGTAAGACCATCATTTTTATAGCGGCAACCCTTCCCATGAGTGATATGGGTAGACATTTCCATCTAGCCAGATCATCTTCTACCTTCTTTAAAAGTGGGATATGGTTTAATTTAGTTAGATCTGCAAGATTGGGAGAAACATTAATACCTAAATATTTTATATTTCCCGATTGCAGTGGTGTAGAAGAGGAATTATGGAGGGAGCAATTAATCGGTAGAACTGTAGATTTTGACCAGTTAATTGAGTAATCTGATATTCTTGCAAAAGAGTTTATCAATTCAATCACCCCAGAGATATTGGTTTGTGAATTTTGGAGAAAGAGTAACACATCATCCGCATAAAGGCTGATTTTATGTTCCACGTTCTTGCATTTTATGCCCTTAATTACTGAATTCTGTCTAATTGCTGCTGCTAGTGGTTCAATAAAAATTGCAAACAGTGAAGGGGAGAGTGGGCATCCCTGCCTGGTGCCCCTCAAGAGACAGAAGCTGGAGGATGTCTGGTCATTTGTTCTAACACAAGCTGTTGGGGAATTATATAATATTTTTAACCAGTTTATGAAAGAGGATCCAAAACCAAATTTGTGTAAAGTTGCAAATAGAAATTTCCAGTTAACTCTGTCAAATGCTTTTTCTGCGTCTAAAGAGAATATTGTAGTTTCTAGGTTTTTACTGTATGAGTAGTCTATCAAATTAAGTAATCTACGTGTATTTGTTGATGAGTGCCTACCTTTTATGAAACCAGTTTGGTCAGGATGAATTAAGAGGGGGGTTATTTTCTCTAGTCTCTTTGAGAGAGCTTTGCAGATTATTTTAAGGTCTACATTTATAAGGGATATTGGACGATAGCTTGAGGGATATACAGGGTCTTTGCCTGGTTTTAGCAGGAGATTAATGTTTGCAGAATTCATATTTGATGGAAGTCTGCCCTTTTCTTTAATTTCCAACAACGTTCTGTAGAAAACTGGTGCTAGAATCGACCAGAATTCTTTGTAGAATTCTGCAGGAAAGCCGTCTGGACCTGGACCCTTATTATTGGGCATACTTATCAGGGCTTCCTGGAGTTCACCTGGTGTCAGTGGTGAATTCAGTGCCATTGCTTGAGTGTCTAATAATTTTGGAAGAGTTATGTTGTCCAAAAACTGATCAGTTTCTTTTTTAGATGGGTTTATTTGTGGTGAATACAACGTTTTATAGAAATCCCTGAAAATGTTGTTTATTTGTATCGGATCATATATTGTGTTCCCAGATGAATCTTGAACAGCACATATAGTTGTTTTTTCTTTATTTATTTTTAGCTGGTTTGCTAGAAATTGACCGGATTTATTACCATGTTCATAATTTTGTAGGCGTAGTCTTTGTACTAAGAATTTTGTTTTTTTATCAATTATCTCATTTAATTCTCTGGAGAACTTCAAGACATGTTGGGAAGGTAATTTATCCATTTAAATCAGCTGTGATGGATCTAAAACCTGCAGGGACACCGGCCCTCGTGGACTGGGATTGGGACCCCTGATGCGTGGGTTCTCTCCGGGTACTCCGGCTTCCTCCCACCGTCCAAAGACATGCAGCTTGTGGGGATAGGTTAATTGAATAATCCAAATTGCCACTAGGTGTGAATGTGCGAGTGAATGTGAGTGTGAATGGTTGTCTGTCCCTATGTGTTAGCCCTGCGACAGACTGGCGACCTGTCCAGGGTGTACCCCGCCTTTCGCCCTATGACAGCTGGGATAGGCTCCAGTGCCCCCCGCGACCCTGAAAAGGATAAGCGGAAGCGAATGGATGGATGGATGGATATATTTCAATACATTTCATGTTTTACTTAACAATAGTATATTGTTAAGGATCACAACATGTGCATTAAGTGCTTACAGTTAACTGATTTTTGATAGCTGATTCACACATGAGGTGTTTAATGTATTTAAAGCTCTTATTTACCACATTTACAAGTTACAAGCTTCTTCATTATAACATGAGTATACTTTAATGTGATACGTGCCTGGTGTTCAAGTTTACATGTTTAATCCTGACCTGCGATGAATCTTTATTTTCTGCAAGCCAGAATCTAATGTAAATTATCACAGTATTACAAAACAAAGTACATAATAACTTCATTCATCTGTTTAAAAACAAATTGCATGACTATAGGAAGTGTTCCACTCAGTGCTGTCTCTTTGTGTTTTAATGAAGCCTTGTCTTCATTTTTGTCGATGAAGGTGACAGTAATCCAAGCTGAAAGTATTCATTAAGGTTTCATTTTTAGTTTGAAAAAGGAGTAGTTGTATGTACTCCTTATATGTACACATATATATAAATATCTTTTTAGGTTAGTATAATTATCTGTTATTTAAATTTGTGCACTAACTGTAAAATTGTTGTCATGACCCTGTGCCTTCTCGGCTGACTGTATGGCTACAAGTGTTTTTGTTGTGCTGCATCTCCCTCTCTCCCCTTCCGCGCACTGCGCTCTACCGGGGTGGAGTCATGACGGCTCCAGCCCCTGGCTCGGACACCTGCAGACAATCATCTCACTCACTTCTTAAGGCGGCTGCTGAGAGTGCTTCCTCGCTGGATTATTGTGTAACACTCGTCAGTGTCATCACCTATCTGAGCCTTTTTCCGAGTTTCTGTCGTGCTACTACTTACCTGCCTTTCCTCTCCGTGCCAGATTTCTCGCCAGCCTGAGGACCGCCGTTTGGTGACCTAAAGACCGGAGCCCGAGCTGCCTGAGCTTCAGTGGATTGTGTATATAGCCGTTCCCTTCCCGTGCCTGTGTTCCCCGGAGACCCTCTTCCTGTGCCCCCTCACTTGTATATACCCGCACCTGGTGTCTACGTGTAAATAAAATTGTGAACCTTAGTGACGGTCTGCCTCCGAGTCTCTCCTGAGCCTGACAGAATAATCCAGCCACCGCTATGGACTCAGCAGGCCCAGCCTCGGCAGCGACAGCCCCCATGTCTCTGGAGGAGCTTCTGCACTGACACGAACAAATGCTAGTGAAGCTCAGCGGAGACGTGTTCTCTAACGCAGGCCTTCGCCCAACGGATTCCGCTGGCCGAGGACCAGCCTCCTGCGGCCCCTCCCCAGGTAACACACGCTCCTGCCATCACTACAACAGCCACAGCTACCCAGGCTGCTAGCGGGAAAATGGGAAAATGTGCGGGATTTTTGTTGCAGTGTTCTATGCACTTTCAATTACTGCCCCATGTGTTTGTTTCTGACGGGGTTAAGATCGCTTACGTCACCCAGCTACTACGTGATCGAGCCCTGGCCTGGGCCCAGGCCCAGCTGCAGGCTTGCCCCGGAATGTCTTATGACGACTTCTTGTCGCGCTTCAAGTCGGTGTTTGATAAAGGCTCTAGTATGGAGGCAGCTGGCTATCGTTTGATTAATCTGAAGCAAGGTAGGCGACGCATGGCTGACTTTTCTGTTGATTTCTGGACCCTAGCTGCACAGACCAAATGGGGACCTGAGGCTCTGAAGACCACTCTGTTAAATAATATCCGCGAAGAGCTCAAGGATGAGATAATGATGCGGGAGCTTCCTGCCTCTCTGAATGCTTTAATGTCCCTGTGTATTCAGGTGGATGATCGCCTGCGGGCGCGCCAGAGCTCACGAAGGCAGTAGTTTCGCGAGCCTCTGGCGTCTCGGGAGCCCCAACCCGACGCACGGGAGGCTAGAGCGTTTGGAACTGAGGAGGAGGTACCCATGCAGCTGGGACGTTTTCGACTCACTCCTGCGGAACGACAACGCCGGTTTTCCGCGGGTGAGTGTTTGTATTGTGGTCGCAAGGGGCATTTCATCTCTGCCTGCCCGGCGCTGGCAAAAGGAGGCGCCCGCCAGTAATTGAGAGGGTACTGGTGGACGACCTGTCCAGCAACAAGCCTCTTCCCCGTCTCTTGCTGCCTGCAAAACTCACCCTCCGGTCGTTGTCCCATTCTCTCTCTGTGTTAATTGACTCTGGTGCAGAACAGAATTTCATTGATGCGTCCCTAGTCTCCAAGCTCAACATTGGCACACGGCCACTGCCTCATCCTCTCCACGTGTCCGCCCTGTCCGGTCACCGGTTGCCTGACATAACGCACATCACCCTACCTGTCACACTCACTCTCTCCGGTAACCACGTTGAGAACGTTTGTTTCTGTGTGTTTAAGGCACCAGTGACCCCGCTTGTACTAGGTTATCCATGGCTTTCACAACACAACCCACACATCGACTGGAAGAAAGAGCAAGTTATGGGGTGGGGTATGGGCTGCCACATGACCTGCCTTCGGGCCGCCACGCCGTCTGCTCCCTCTTCCCCACCCGGGAAGCCTTCAAAGTCGCCAGAGCTATCTTCGGTTCCTTCCGTCTATCATGACCTCGCAGCAGTTTTTAGTAAGGATGAGGCAGGCTCGCTTCCCCCACACCGGCCCTATGACTGTGCCATTGATCTTCTCCCTGGGGCGCCTCTCCCCTCTGGCCGCCTCTACAGCCTCACACAGCCTCACACAGCCCGAAAGGGAAACCATGGAGAGATATGTCAACGACTCTCTGGCTGCTGGGTTAATTCGCCCGTCATCCTCCCCCGTGGGGGCAGGATTCTTCTTTGTTGCAAAAAAAGACAAGACGCTCCGGCCATGTATTGATTACCGCGGCCTCAACAAGATCACTGTAAAGAACAAGTACCCTCTCCCCCTCCTGAATTCTGCTTTCGAGCTACTCCAGGGGGCCACGGTGTTCAGCAAACTAGACCTGCGAAACGCTTACCACCTGGTGAGAATCCGGGAAGGAGATGAGTGGAAGACCGCTTTCAACACGCATATTGGACACTATGAGTATCTCGTTATGCCCTTTGGCTTAACCAATGCGCCCGCGGTCTTCCAGGCCCTAGTTAATGATGTTCTGAGGGATTTTATTAATCGATGTGCTTTTGTGTACCTAGATGACATTCTCATTTTCTCTAAGTCCCAGGCGGAGCACGAGAGCCACGTGAGGCAGGTCCTGCAGCGCCTCCTGGAGAACCGGTTGTTCGTGAAAGCGGAGAAATGTGAATTTCACGTCGACACGGTGGCCTTCCTGGGTTATATCATCTCACGGGGGGATCTCAAACCTGACCCCGAGAAGGTCCGGGCCGTGGTGGACTGGCCTCAACCGCCGAACCGCCAGCAACTCCAACGGTTCCTAGGATTCGCCAACATCCACCGACGCTTCATAAAGGACTACAGTAAGATTGCCTCACCTCTCACTGCACTTACCTCCCCCAAAGTTCCTTTTCAGTGGGACCTCTCTGCTCAGGAGGCTTTTTCCCTGCTAAAGGAGAAGTTCACTACCGCCCCCATCCTCCGTCAGCCCAACCTCAGGCAACCGTTCGTGGTGGAAGTGGATGCTTCGGACTCTGGAGTGGGAGCAGTTCTGTCGCAGCGATTTGAAGGTACGCTCCATCCCTGTGCATTCTTTTCTCATCGTCTCTCACCCGCAGAACAGAACTACGGCATCGGTGATCGGGAGTTGCTAGCAGTCAAACTGGCCCTGGAGGAGTGGAGGCACTGGCTTGAGGGCGCGGAACACCCGTTCATCGTCTGGACCGACCATAAGAACCTTGAGTACATCCGGTCCGCCAAACGCCTAAATTCACGACAAGCCAGGTGGGCCCTCTTCTTCACAAGATTCAACTTCTCCATCACTTACAGACCAGGGTCGCGCAACGTGAAGCCCGATGCACTCTCCCGTCAGTTTTCCAGTACGGAGGGAGACTCCGATCCAGAACCGATTCTTCCAGCTACCTGTGTTATTGGCACTGTCACATGGGAGATCGAAGCTCTCGTGCGCGAGGCCCAGGATACTGACCCCGACCCGGGCACGGGCCCCCCCGGTCGGTTGTTTGTCCCTAGTGCTGTCCGACCTCAGGTGCTCCACTGGGGCCACACTGCCCGGTTCACCTGTCATCCAGGAGCCCGCCGCACCATCACCTTCCTCCAGCGATTTTTCTGGTGGCCCTCCTTGGACAAGGACGCCAGGGAGTACGTTATGGCGTGCACCACATGTGCCCGGAACAAACGTCCCAACCAACCACCCGCCGGGCTTTTTCAACCGCTCCCCACGCCAGGACGGCCCTGGTCCCACATAGCGCTGGACTTCATTACGGGGCTCCCACCATCATCAGGTAACACCACCATCCTCACTATCGTTGATCGTTTTTCCAAGGCAGCTCATTTCATCGCCCTCCCGAAGCTCCCTACAGCCCTGGAGACCGCCCAGCTGCTCACCACCCACGTCTTCCGGCTTCATGGCATTCCGATGGACATCGTTTCAGACCGGGGACCCCAATTTACCTCTCGGGTTTGGAAGGAGTTCTGCATGCAGATCGGCGCCGCGGTCAGTCTCTCTTCGGGCTTCCACCCTCAGAGCAATGGACAGGCCGAGCGTACCAACCAAGAGCTCGAAGCGGCACTCCGCTGTGTCGTCTCTCTCAACCAGACCACTTGGAGCGAGCAGCTCCCCTGGATTGAGTACGCCCACAACTGCCTGACCTCTTCAGCCACTGGACTGTCGCCGTTCGAAGCCTCACTGGGCTACCAACCACCCCTGTTCCCGGCCGTGGAAGGTGAGCATACCGTCCCGTCAGTACAACATCATTTCTGCAGGTGCCGCCGGGCCTGGCGGTCCACCCGAGCCGCTCTGCTGCGGACGGCGGAGCGCAATAAGGTGCTCGCCGACCGCCGCCGGGTCCCTGCACCTGCCTATACAGTTGGGCAACAGGTATGGCTCTCCTCACGCTTTGTTCCCATTCGTGCCGAGTCAAAGAAACTTTCCCCGGCATTCATCGGTCCGTTCGAGATTGAGGCCCTGGTCAATCCAGTATCCGTCCGTCTGAAGCTGCCTCGCAACATGCGTATCCATAATGTTTTCCATGTCTCCCAGGTCAAGCCCGTGCTCTCCAGCCCATTGTGCCCTCCTTCCAGGCCCCCTCCGCCCGCCCAGCTCGTGGATGGGTAGGAAGTGTTTAATATCACCCGCATTATGGACTCTCGGCGGCGGGGGAGGGGCGTTCAGTACCTGGTGGACTGGGAGGGCTACGGGCCGGGGGAACGTTCCTGGGTGCCCCGGTCGGCGGTTCTGGCTCCTGGTCTGCTCCGCGAGTTTCACCGGCGGCATCCGGGTAAGCCGGGTGGGTCGCCGAGGGGCTCCCGTTGAGGGGGGGGTACTGTCATGACCCTGTGCCTTCTCGGCTGACTCTGTATGGCTACAAGTGTTTTTGTTGTGCTGCATCTCCCTCTCTCCCCTTCCGCGCACTGCGCTCTACCGGGGCGGAGTCATGACGGCTCCAGCCCCTGGCTCGGACACCTGCAGACAATCATCTCACTCACTTCTTAAGGCGGCTGCTGAGAGTGCTTCCTCGCTGGATTATTGTGTAACACTCGTCAGTGTCATCACCTATCTGAGCCTTTTTCCGAGTTTCTGTCGTGCTACTACTTACCTGCCTTTCCTCTCTGTGCCAGATTTCTCGCCAGCCTGAGGACCGCCGTTCGGTGACCTAAAGACCGGAGCCCGAGCTGCCTGAGCTTCAGTGGATTGTGTATATAGCCGTTCCCTTCCCGTGCCTGTGTTCCCCGGAGACCCTCTTCCTGTGCCCCCTCACTTGTATATACCCGCACCTGGTGTCTACGTGTAAATAAAATTGTGAACCTTAGTGACGGTCTGCCTCCGAGTCGCTCCTGAGCCTGACAATTGTAACTGTAACTGTAATATTGCTATGGTTGCATAATGACAATAAAGAGTCTTAAGTGTTTTTTTTATTTAAATGCCAATATATTACATGACCTGATATAAATGTTTGTGTCCATGGTTATGTATCCATTAAAAAATGTGACTAACTGTAAATTTTCTCCAGTAGCAATAACAAGCCAACCCAGTTATTTGTAGATAGTTTGTGCAGCAGAAAATATCATATAAATAAATGATGTGCAGACCTATATCTGACATTCACTCACATTTTGTTGTTGTTTCTCCTGTGAGAAATATTTTGCTATAAGGATGCTATAACCAGTTATTTTAACACGTCCAGAGGCAAACTCAATTTTGCCTCTGGACGTGAGGCAGATGGCGAGCCAACCACTTTAAAGAAAATCACCACGATAGACACGTACACACTCATACATACGTTCACTTAGAAGGACCTTTGAAGTCAGATGTTACTGAACCAACTCTTAATTCTTTAAAGGGCCCTGACGAATACTTGTATTTCATTTAAGTGTGCACACTATTCATCCTATTTCTGACAATTAGGGTCATTTTTTCGATTTTTCTTATGCATTATAACAATATAAGAGCGGCTACTCAGAGTCATTATTACTGCTCAGCTCTTTGGCTCCTTACGAATTTGGTTTCTTCTGATTCCAGCCAGGTTCTTGTTACTAGTTATTGTGCTGTAATTCACTTTTACATCTCTAAAATTGGTTACAATAAAGTCAGCCCAGTGACGGCTGCACTAAACAATTAGGACATGTGATACTGCAAATTTTGGTATTGATCTGATATCAATACCAATACAGATCCTTTTAACCTATAAAAGCAGTAAATCATAATTTTTCAATTTCAATTTCAATTTCAATAATCGTTAAACCGCTATCATTTTAGTTTTCCACAATAATTAGATAACACAATACATTTTTTTCTGAATACTATCATCTCATTTAGTGCGGGATGAAATGGTATAAAATGTGTTTTCTAAGGAAAGTGCAAAAAAAAAAAATTTAAATTCCACCCATTTCTTATTGGTGCAAAAGTGTGCCATGTTGACCAATAAAAAATTATATGCCAACATGAGGGATTTGGTTATTTAGGAAGAGGGGAGAGTTTTGGGAATGACGGCGAGCTTTGAGATGTGAGAGATTTGTGATGTTTCGCATGTCCGGAGTTTGTAGTTTGGGTGTTGTGTTGTCTTGTGTGGTCGATGTGTAGTGTAGCTGTTTGTTTTGTTTAGTGCTTCATAACAAGGAGGGCAGTAGCGATTGTCACAGTTTCCGCTAAAAAGCCACCGAAGGCAGATTGTAATGTAAACACCGTCTCCAGGTGGAAAAACAGGAGGAGTGATGCACCTCCTGGCGTCAGGCCTGCAGGGTTTAGGCCTGTGGTGTTCTCACATGTTTAATGTAACTGAAATGTTTAATTATCTGGGCTAAAAAAATTAAGTTATAGACTATATTTATATGAAACGTGTATACTTACTGCATTTGATGTGTTTTAAGCATATATAATGCATATTACAGGATGTAACACCAGCATGTGTAAAAGCATGGCTTTCATTTTGTCACCCCATTTGATTTCCGTGCCACGCTAAGAAAATTTCTCTAAATCCGCCCCTGCATTTAACAACATTTCTCAGCATTCTATGGATGAACAAGATCCACCTATCTTTAAATGAGAAGATTTGGAGGTACTCCTCAGTATGTGGCTTCATGGCTTGGTAGGGTGATACATTTCCTCCACATGATGATCTCTGGTTTGAGACCAGGAGGAGACAGTATACCCAGGAGGATTGTGTCAGGAATGGCATTTGATTCAAATCAAAGGTGCAAATCTATCTGCTGTGTCAACCCCTTGTGAATAAAGGGGCAGCTGGTAGAAGTTTAAGATGTACTCCAAGGCAGGTTTAGTTACCTTTGGACAGAACGAGGTCAGCTGTTTGCACCACCAGTTTTTCCCCTTCAGCTAACTGGGTGCTGGCCTTATATTTAGATCACAGACAAAAACACGGCATTAATCTCTTCTATGTCGACTTATTCTTTTAACATCTGCGAAAACCAAACCATGTGTTTTCACCATGATATAATATAGGTATAATTTTTAAGTAAGCTCAGACCGTGTGGACCACTATAATAATATAGCTCAGTCTGCAGAGTGGTATTAAGCTCGGAACGAAGCGATAAAGATGTTCAATACTTCATATGTGTTGTGATAATCAGACACTTTACTATTCTACTTCACACAGAGATTCTGCACAAATGGGCCTCTTTAGACTTCACTTATTTCCATATTTCTGCTGAAAATTTGCATCTATATGCTCACTTTAATCAGGATGAGTCCATTTTGCACTACATCAGGACTTTGTTCTATTTCCCATCCACTTCTTGAGTAATGATGCGATCTGATGGATGACTAGTCGACCCTTTTGCTCTGAGACAAAAAAATAGGAAAAAAGGAGAGGAATGACCAGAGTCTCTGGCCCTGTCTCACAGGACATTGGTGCACTGTTTCTGTGGAAACCAGCAAAATGATAGCATATTTTACCCAAGGAAGGTCTAGAGCATATATATGTGCTCATATATGTTCTCAGGACGTAGCATAGTGGTGTCATGGCCTACAGGCAAAGATCGTGTTTCGTAAAGAGTCACCTCAAAAACTGACACTTGAAGCTGAGACTAATCTTAACAAAAGGTGAGCCGTTTATTTCAAGGCTTCACTAAAATACACGACAGAAACCAAAAGAAAAGTGAGACTCTTACTAACAGGAAACTAAACTGGGCAAATCTAAACACTGAGAACAAAGAACATGGAGTGTGAAATGTGGAACACGGAGGGAGAAGAAGTGATGTTCTTGCACAGGATAAGGGGAGACTGCTACACAACAGGAAGATTAGGGACGTGGAGGCAGCCAGAAAAGCAGGAGGAACGAATCAGGCATAACGAGACAGGGGAAGCGAAACTGAACACAATGCACTTGAGATGAGGGACTGACAAAATAAAACAGGAAGTATCACGCACACCAAGACTCAGACAAGGATACCCAAGCATGACACCAGCACAGTGAAAAACATAACCAAACATGGGAAGAAGAACATAGTAAAGGAGACAGAACATAGGGACATGAGAAGGAGAGGGGGAGGGCCAGGGAGCAGAGAGTGAGGGACACAGAGAGAGGGAGACAAACGGGGGAACGCTAAGGAACAAAACACAGAGATGAAGACTAAGGCTGATGTGGTAAAGGAGATACTGTCACCACTTTGAAGAACACTTACAGCAGAGTGTGTGACAACTACGAATGTTTGGTTACAACTTTATGTGAAAATGGAACCTTTTAGATACATCTCTGCACTGGGTTATATTTTATATTCAGAAAAATGCTGTTTTGTTGCTGCGATGATGACAAGTGTTGAGAGTGTGTTATGCTGGGAGATGTGAAAGAAGACTTCAGACTTTCCTAATCGGGATGAATTTGCATCAAAATATGGACTATTTTTGGTCTGTGAGCGACAGCAATTTAGCAAAATTTGTCACAGTTAAATTTGTGTAAGTAGACAAAACAAACTATTTTAAATGCCACAGGTTTCAGACCAACTATTTACTTGCAACTGAATATTTCAAAAGTTAGTTAAAGCAACGCTAACTGAATGTGAGTTGTAGACAGGCTGACAGATGAGGTCAGGCGGAGTCTCCATGGACTATGCTGTATGATGCACATGACACCGTGACCTATAGTGAGAGTAGGGAGCAGGTAGAAGAGAGCCTGGAGAGGTGGAGGGATGAAAAGATGTTCAAGTGAACTGTTGATCAGCGGTTAGGGAGAAAAGATGAACGAAAGTCAATAGAAGTTAGACAGAATGCAGGTGTGTGAATGAAAAGGATGCAGGTGAAATGGTGAAGTGGTAGTGAAGGTGGATGGGTTTAAATACCCGGGGCCAAACAACGGACAGTGCGCAAGAGGCATGAAGAAGAGAATGCAGACAGGCAGGGTGAAGCAGGTGAAGAGAGACGGGCAGGATGGCAGCAAGAGTGAAAAGGAGTTTTTACAAGATGTTATTGAGGCCTGCTATGGTGCATGGCACTAGCAAAAAAGATAGGAGGCAGAGCTCTCAGTGGCAGTGGCAGAGTTGAAGATGCTAAGATTTTCATTGGATTAGAAGTGGGTATATCAGAGAGACAGCTCAGGTCGAGTGCTTTGGAGACAAAGTTAGAGAGGCAAGGGTAAAATGGTTTGGACAATTGCAGAGGAGGGATAGTGGATACATTTGGAAAGGGAGCTGCCAGGCATGGGGAAAAAGAGGAAGACCACGGAGCAGACTCATGGATGCAGTGATAGAGGACATGCACAGGGCTGTTGTGACAGAAAAGGATGATAGGAATAGAGGGAGACGGAGGCAGTTGATCCTAACGTGAGCAGATGAAAAAAGAAAGACACATAAAGTAGCACTATTTGTTTGGGTAATTCATAATTATCAAATCAGTAATTTGTGATGAATAGTCAGCTCATGTAAATTAACAACTTAAATTCCTTGGTGGTTTAATAACTGAACCTCTCACGTGTGAATAACTAAATTGTGGTCTGTTTTACAGATTACTGTGGACATAGAAGGGTGAGACTCTCAGACACTTGAAAGAGAAAAGGAAATTAATCCTTTTTAACCCTTGTGATGTCCTCCCGATTTGCATACAATGTGAGCCATCAGGGGTCAAAAGTGTCCCCACTTCATTTGACTGTTTTTTAAAGTATAAAGTATAAATTGTCAATCAATTCAGTGTTACACCTTAGTTTTACTTAAGACCAACACATTAACACAAAATTTACTCAACATTTTACATTTTAGGGCCACCAGACCTTCTTTACAAAAAATAAACCCTGTTTTTTTAGCGAAAACAAATTGAGAAAATTAAATATTTAATTGTTTAGATAATTTTGACTATCTGAATAACTAGAGAGTGCTGTATGTTGAACTTTAGTGAGAATTTTTTTTTTCAAGCGTTTATAAATTTTTAATGGCAGCAAATAATCACACTGGTGGTCCTCAGGGGTCAAAAATGTCCCCACTTCATTTGACTGTTTTTTAAAGTAAAAAGTATAAATTGTCAATCAATTCAGTGTTACACCTTAGTTTTACTTAAGACCAACACATTAACACAAAATTTACTCAACATTTTACATTTTAGGGCCACCAGACCTTCTTTACAAAAAATAAACCCTGTTTTTTAGCGAAAACAAATTGAGAAAATTAAATATTTAATTGTTTAGATAATTTTGACTATCTGAATAACTAGAGAGTGCTGTATGTTGAACTTTAGTGAGAAAGTTTTTTTTCAAGCGTTTGAAAATTTTTAATGGCAGCAAATAATCACACTGGTGGTCCTCAGGGGTCAAAAATGTCCCCACTTCATTTGACTGTTTTTTTAAAGTAAAAAGTAGAAATTGTCAACCAATTCAGTGTTACACCTTAGTTTTACTTAAGACCAACACATTAACACATAATTTACCCAACATTTTACATTTTAGGGCCACCAGACCTTGTTTACAAAAAATACACCCTGTTTTTTAGCGAAAATAAAACAAGAAAATTAAATATTTAATAAAATTAAATATTTAAAAAAAATTTTTTTTTTTTAAATTCTCACTAAAGTTCAACATACAGAGTGCTGTATGTTGAACTTTAGTGAGAATTCTTTTTTTGAACCATTTATAAATTTTAAATGGCAGCACATAATCACACCTGTGGTCCTCAGGGCTCAAAAATGACCCCGTTTGCTTTGAAGCAACAAGTATAAAATATCATCCATCTCTGTGTTTCAAGGTTTTATTCAACTTTATTCCAACTCATTGCCTGACAGTTTTCTATATTTTGGCATGGTAGGAGGGCATGAGTCTGAGTGAAGGCAAACTTTCATGAGGACAAAGGCGTGTCCATATTTGACCCAAGTGCAGGAGGAAGCTCAGGTTTATTCCTCTGCACTGGTCCCATCATGGACAGCATTCTTTCTGCAGTTGCAGGCCAAGGGGCATATACAGTAAACAAGCTGTTACAGGTGATTGTTTTCTTTTGGAAACCTGCAATGTTAAGGACAACTCGTGTCCTGACTGCAGGACAGACGGTTTGCCATCGCACACGAGCATGTTCCATGTACAGCTGGACCTGCATCACATGCTGCCCATGTTTTTGTCTCAAAGTTCCCTGGTTTACTTGGATGTTCTGTTGGAGGGGACAGAGTCCTCTGAAGGGGACTTGGTGCTCATACAGTCACATCAGTACCAGGATCTTACATCACAGCAGGAGGAACACCCACTTGTGTTTCAAGTCAAGTCAACACCAACACACATCATACACCTCAAATGGGAGCACGTTTGTGTCATGAACGACGATCATCTATTGTGTCTTTATCAAGAAATTATGTCCTTTTTGTGCTTCTATGATTAATCTTGTGTCAGCATGAAAACTTCTCTACCAGACTCAGGATGTCATAAACTGGCCGTAGCGACTCTACTGGATGCACGGCAGTAAGAATCAACACACCCACATATGCCTACAGCTGCATTCGGTCCATTTTTCTTCCTCTCTTGTTGTCCCTCCTTGTTCATCATTGAGTTGGCTGTAGAGCAGGTCATCTGCTAATTGGATGGTTGTTGGTTCAATCTCTGTGTGCTCTAGTCTGGAGTTCTTACCAAGGTGTCCTTGGGCAAGTTACTGAACCCCAACTTGGTCTCTGATGCATCCATTGGCATGTGAACGTTAAAAAGCAGAATACAAGCAGAATACACTGTGTATAATGCTTTCAGTACTCGAGTAGAAAAGCCACTGAAGGAGTATGGGACCTGGCACATGTGCTTGGACTGTGGTAGATCATCTTTCTCTGAGGCACATGAGAGAGTCAGGCATCGTCTGTCACTGGGAAGGTTAGAAGACCAGGTCAGTGTTTCCTCACGTTACTGCAAATATTCCTCTGTCTCAGCTGATTCCTCTTTCCTGCTTGATTCTTTGTCTTCATCATAATTGAAATGGATGATGTGTAGTCCTCTGACACATCTTCTATTTCAGTTTCACATTCTGAAAATTCAAGAAACTTCAAGAAGCCCAGTCACTTTCTCTCCAAGCTCCTCAGACTACCATGTCCTGGATGCCTGAGAACCTACTTGAACATAGTTCAGATTCTTCATCACTTTTCTTCACTTCATAGCCTTCTTCCACTTCTGCAGGTGGCTGATGTGCTTTTTCAGAGAAAGGGTAGCATGTGCTCTAAATATTGACAATATTTTCTATATCTTCTAACCCTGGATCTTCCTGAACATTGATTCTCCCTCCTCATTATACTAGAGGACAATATGTGCTTTGTCCTACTGGTCATTGCTTTGCACAACATGGTAAAAAAAAGTATGCTCATCAAAGTATGCAAATCTCCAGTGCAATGGAGGCTTTTGAGGATACTTTCTGTGTATGTATTATTGTAGAGTCTACCTTACAATACGAAACACTTTGATGCGGCTGTTGTTGTGATTTGGCGCTGTATAAATAAAATTTCATTGAATATAGAGCACCTGCCTCCTCATTGTGCTGCCTGTTGTGGTTGTTATGACCAGTGCTTGACCCCACACATCAGTGATCCAAGATCAAAGATGTTTGAAAACAGTATGGTGTGAAAATACGGCTCTTTGCAACACTTTGTACTTTGGGGTCATTTTTGTCCACGAGGGCAGACAACGTTATAAAATTCAATAAAAACCACATAAATAAATCAAATTACTTGAAACTTATTCCAATCATTCATAGTATAGTAATGAATAACTTCTGTTATTTTCAGCCCATTTGATGAATAACAAATACATTTTTGATAGCAAAAGATTTCTTTAGAGGACAAAAATGACCCATGGCAGTGACAAGGAACATTTTTTTCTTGCATAAAACAAGACAGACGAACTCTTCCCCAGTAAATCAAGCCTGAGTATTGTAACAAATAGGCTTGTACTTGTTAGCAATTAAGTGACTTACTCATTGCAGTGGGATTGCATTAAAGCGAGTGGCCTCCATTAATTACCCCTTAAACATCAGATTAATTTGCAGCCTAAGAGTTTTAGCCTAAACAACTTTCTCACATCTCTACTTACATCTCACTCACCTCAGTGAGGTCCGGCGGGTGGCATTTAACTAAAAAAATAAATTATCCAGAAATGTGACTCATGCTGTTTCACAGTTGTTTGTGATTTCAGCCCTTTAACGACACAGAAACACAGGAAGAACTGAAATGACTCCATCAGAGCCACGTCAACAGGTTGGTACTTACAGATCGGTTCCTCGTGTTCTGATAACGGGCACTCTGAGATCCAAAGTGCTTTTGGGAGTGGGTGGTGTGTGTGTGGTGGGGGGGTTATTCATTAGCTGTCAGCATTACTCATGAGTTAAAGTGAGGCTATGCTCAACATTTTTTAATTAAGTGCATCTTAATTAATGCTGCTCGCCCTCCAATTGAAAGGTGCTGAAACGATGTTCACTGGGTTCCATAATAGACGATTTTCTAATGGCATGTACATTTTGGGACGGTGTTAGTACACTGCACAGTTCAGCTGACAGGAACATAATAAAAACAGCTACATGTGCGGACAAACATAGGCTACATTATGCCTGTACACAGTCACATGCAGTATATCGATGGGGGTCTGCGGTAATAACATATTTGCCCCAGAGCAAAAACAAATATAATAACTGCACATGTTGCTGCGATGTTTCTTATTATTAGCCCTCTGACTAGGAGAGTTGTTAATTTCAGCTGTGCATTAATCAGATGCCGATGTCCTAGATGTGACTAAGAGCGAGGTGAGGACACGGCATGTGCGTGAGCCGAATGACGCGTGACTCACGGCCGCTTTAAATGCTTATCATTGAGTTGTCGAAGGTGTTTGGTGAAAATCTCCCCACCCTGTCCCCCCTCTCACTGCAGCGCTAATCACAAAATCCGCCCACTCGCAGCACCCCGAGCACCTGAAGAGTTGTTTTAGATATAATTCCGTGTTTCAGCACTCACCCTCAGCGCTTTTCAGCTCTGTTTGTGGGCAGAAAGCAGTTCATAAAAAAGAACAAAAAAGCTTTCATTAAATGCTACTTGGTTTTGTTTTTATTTCATTTACATATTTTGTTGCGTTTATAGTAAATGCCAAATGCACCAGCATGTTTTCCTGCCTGACTGTCTTATTAAAACACTTCACTTTAGATGCTTTCAGGAGTTTAATACTGGTGCAGAAATATTAAACTGCTTCCTGCCTGGACTATACAACAGATAATGATGAAAAAACTATAGACATAACCAAGAATCCAATGAAATACCAGAGTAAAGTGAGGTCAATTGTGCCGACTTCATACATAAAACCTTGCAGATAATGGAGACACATTTTTACCTCAAAGCTTTATCCAGCGATTTGAGAAACCCTCTAAAACATCTAAACTAACCCAATGAAATCATAACTCGAGCACGACTCACCGTGCTTAACAACACAGGCAGTATGCTTGTGAAATGTTTGTACATGGCTGCTTAGGTTTCATTTTTTATATAGGAGCTATGTTACGGAGTATAGCATGGTGGGAAAGGACGGAGAGAACCCCCCCCCCTAAGTTTCGTTGGTTTTGTTTTTGAGTTTGTTTTGGATTAATTGCATGTTTTTGTGTTTATTTACGGTTGTTGCACCTGTGTGGGAGGGGAGATTTTACTCTAGCCCAGCTGCCAGTGAGGCGGAGTTGAATACAGGGAGTGGCTGATTGGAGTTCCTCTTTATAAAGGGGAGAGGAAGCAGGAAGTGTTGTTGTTGTTTTTAGTAGGACCTCGGTGAAGCAGGAGAGCCCCGGAGATCCAGGACAAAGTGTGCGCATTTTTAATAGAAAGGATTTTTTTTTAGCCTGGCCTGGTTTTTGCTTTTAATGAAACGGAGGACGTGGAAAGGAGGACGTATTCCTATGGAGCTGTGAGAGGACGTGCTGGAAAAGAGAGGACGTGCTGGAAAAAAAGGGACGTGTTGGAAAAGAGGAAAACGAGCACTAGACTGGAGACCTCCTGCGCCCCGATAAGAAGAACTGGACCAGCTCGGGGAAGTTTAACTGCCGGGAGGTAATGTGGAGACCCAGCCTCGAACAAAGTTAAAGCCTGAAAAGGTGGGTGGCAAACCTGTTTTAGGGAGCTGCAGGATTGATACGTGTTGGTTGCGTGTTCGTGCAGTGACCCTCTCTCCCCTGTTTGTAACTAGGCGAAGAACTCGGACCGCGGTGGTCTTTGGGCTTTGGATCCCTGGCCGGGGTTGTCTTCAGCCGGTAGTTTGCCTAGAGGAAGAACAAATAAATTTTGTGTAACCCATTGCAGTGTGTGCGTGGTGGTTTGTTGCTGGTCCCTACTAGAATTCCTATTCTTTTTGCACGGAGGCTCTCTTAACAGACCTCCTGTAACATTTGGCGTTTGTCGACAGGATTTGTGACCAGTATACAAACCTACCTGCCTTAGACTGATTAATATGGCGGATGAGTTATCTGAAACCAGGAATATGGCGTCACCATTTTTTATCGGTGCGCCCTGGGTACCAAAATTTTGTGGGCTTAATACGAATTATGAAGATTGGGAGAGTCAAATTAGCGCAATGCTCCGTGCTCAAAAGTGGTCGATAGAACAGCAATGTGATTTTGTATTGAGTGCATTAGGAGGAGAATCACGACGTGAAATTCTTATTCTGGAACAAGCGGAGCGGGATACGCCAGATAAAATCTTTCTTCAGCTTAAAGAACTGTATGGGGACAAAACAGCCGTGGGTACCCTACATGCCATGTTTTATGAATGTAGACAAAGGACAGAAGAGCCTATTAGAAAGTTCACGTTACGCTTAAGGGAGTTGGGCCATCGCCTGCAGACAAAAGAGCCACAAGGGTTTCGGCGGGCTGACCTGCACCTGCGTGATCAGTTTGTCTTGGGTCTTAGGGAGGGTGAGATACAGCGTGATCTGCGGCGTTTATTAAGGCACGATCCTGACCTCTCATTTGAACAGGTGCGTAAAGAGGCTCTGCAATTGGAAGCGGATGCGCTGTATGGCGTACATGAGGACTCCGCTTGTGCTGTAGTAAGAGGGGATTTAAAGTGGCAGGATACTCTGAATTGGAGAGATAAGTTTAAAGTGGAGATCCTTGCAGAAATGAAGGAGCAAATTATGGATCTCAAAAATACTCTTCAGGAGGAGCTGAGGGAATTTGTCCGACCAGCACCAATGCCACAGACGTTTTCAGCTCCTAGAGGTGAGCGAGAAAGGTGGAACCTTAGTTCCCCTCAATATAGGGGAGGTGTTGAAGTGTCCGAGCCACCCCCGGTGACAAAGCAAACCCCACGGTTAGTGGAGCGACCACGGCACAAGTGGGATGAGCACGGGCAGCCTATTTGTAGTAGGTGTGGAGTTAGTGGACACATGGCAAGAGAGTGTCGGGGCACTTCATCTCAGATGGCTTTAAACGAGTAAATCCAGTCGCTATGGGCCAGGTGATTGGAAAGGATGATAGTGGTCCAACTCAGTTAAACCACCCTCAATTTTTAGGGGCATGCCGTCAAGTAGAAGTATTCATTGATGGTAAAGAAGTGACATTTTTGCTGGATACTGGGTCTAATGTAACATTAATGCCACAAGCCTGTTTTAGGAGATTGTTTGGTGAACAGGAGCCGGGGAAAGAGAGTGATCTTAATTGGCTAAAGCTGAAGGCCGCGAATGGATTGGCTATTCCTTACGTGGGCTATGTGTTAGCTGAAGTACAGGTGGGAGACATTACCCTGAAAGATATGGGAATTGTGATTTCAAAGGACGACCCCAATAATTCTAATGCATTACCTATATTAGGTATGAACATCATCGTTCCATGTTGGGATGTGTTTTTTTTGAAACCTCAGACGCAGACCCAGACCTGGCCTGTTGGCTCGACTGTAGACGCTCAACAAGCGTGGGCATCTGCTTTTCAGGACTGTCAAAGAATTCAGGCAGCTGTCCCCGTACCACAAGTAGGGACCCTGCGACCCGCTTACCGCCACCCGGTGAAGATCCCTGAGCACAGTGAGCAGGTGATTTGGGCTAGGGCCCCACAGACACTGAGGAAAGGACAATGTATCTTGGTGGAGCCATTGGAAGGGCCTAGTACAGTTGCCGTTGCTCGATCGCTAGGAACTGTCTATAGAGGCCGGGTCCCCATCAAAGTAAGGAATCTCAATCCTTTTCCTATTACGTTACGACGTTATGAGGCCCTGGCTACATTCTCCACGGAAAATGTCGACATTCAGGAACCTTTTGAAGTCACGTTTGAGCAAACCAGGCCAGGCATCGTTGAAGTGGGCGTATCCCAGGTGAGCTCGGAACCATCTGGTAAAGCTCCTCACATTGAAGTTATGACACAAGGGCGGTCGAATCTATCTATGGAGGAGCAGGAAAAGTTAAATGGTCTCTTGAGGAAGTGGGGCGATGTGTTTGCTGCCGACGAAGAGGATTATGGCCACACAGATGTAATTACGCACTCTATTCCGACAGGTATGGCACCTCCTATTAGAGAGCGGTATAGGCCAATCCCCCCTAAAATGTATCAGGAAGTGCGAGAATTGCTGAATAATATGATTCGATCAGGGGTGGTGCGAGAGAGTACAAGTCCCTGGGCAGCACCCATTGTCCTGGTAAGGAAAAAGAATGGGGAATTGAGATTTTGTGTGGATTACCGCAAGTTGAATGCAGTGACACATAAAGACGCCCATCCATTACCTAGAATTGAAGAGACCTTGACGATGCTGACTAAATCAAAATACTACTCCACCCTTGATCTAGCAAGTGGGTATTGGCAAGTGAAAGTTTCTGAAGCTGACAGGGAAAAAACTGCATTTTGTACTCCTTTTGGCTTGTATGAGTTTGAAAGAATGCCTTTTGGATTGTGTAATGCTCCAGCAACATTTCAAAGGTTGATGCAGAGTTGTTTGGGAAGTCAAATCACAGAGTCCGCTTTTGTCTATCTGGATGATGTGATAGTATATTCACCGGATTTTGACAGCCACCTAGAACATCTGCAGGCAGTGTTTGCAAGATTGAAGAGCTATGGGCTGAAGTTGCGACCTGATAAATGTGTTCTTTTCCAGCAACAGGTGAAGTTCCTGGGTCACCTGGTGAACAGTGAGGGTGTGGCTCCGGACCCTGATAAGATTGCCGCTGTACAGAAGTGGCCGGCCCCGCAGACTATTCATCAGGTGCGTTCCTTCTTGGGCTTTGCCGGTTATTATCGGCAGTTCATTGCAGGGTTTGCGGGTGTTGCTAGGCCTCTTAACTCGCTGCTAGTGGGAGTACCGAAGAATAAAAAACAGAATATCCCCATAAATTGGGATGAGGATTGTCAGCAGTCCTTTGATCTTCTGAAGCAGAAATTGCTCGAGGCTCCTATTTTAGCTTTTGCTGATTTCAGATTACCCTTCCGGCTTTATACGGATGCCAGTAAAGTGGGCCTTGGTGCAGTACTGTCTCAAGTACAAGATGGGAAGGAATGTGTGATAGCCTATGCTAGCAGAAGCTTAGCACCCGCCGAAAGGGATGATGCAAACTATAGCTCCTTTAAACTGGAGCTGCTCGCTTTGAAGTGGGCGGTGACTGAGAAATTTAAAGATTATCTATGGGGGTCTCTGTTCACAGTTTATACTGATAATAATCCATTGGTCCATTTATCGACTGCAAAAGTGGGCGCAGTGGAACAACGGTGGGTAGCCCAGCTCGCAAATTATCAATTTGATATTAAGTATCGGCCTGGCCAGGAAAATGTGAATGCTGATGTTCTGTCTAGAATGCCATTGCAGGTGCAACCCCAGGATTTGGTGCCTCCACAGAGGGTGGACGAAAAAGCATGGGTTCAGGCTGTGAACATCGATTGGGATCCAGGATGCTGGCAAGGCTTACAAGAGCAGGACCCCACGCTGCATAGAGTGAGATACTACATGGCCCGAGGAAAGATGCCATCTGGGGAGGAAAGACGCCAGGAGCCTACTGCAGTCTTAAACTACATGAAACAATGGTCACGGCTGGAGTTGTTGGAGGGTGTTCTGGTCCGCAGGGGGGTGGATTCCAACACCTGTGAGGCGTACTACCAAATCCTTGTTCCTTTGGAGGAACAGCAACCAACATGGAAGGCTTTCCATGAAAGGAATGGTCATTTGGGGGTGGCAAAGACACTTTCGATGCTGCGCCGTAGTTTTTATTGGCTTCAAATGGAGAAGAGAGTGCGGGACTGGACAACATCCTGTGAACGGTGTGTACGTCATAAAGGTCGTGGTGACGGTCAGGCCCCACTTAGTCCTGTTCTTTGCTTGTACTCACTACAGCCTGTACATACTTATAGTTATAGAATATTCACAACATACTTCATACCGTGTACATTATAACATACCATAATAGACCCATTTCTGTAATATACTCACATATCTATATTATTGCTAATATATATTGTAATATATCTATATCACTAAAGCACTTCTGGATGGATGCAAACTGCATTTCGTTGCCCTGTACCTGTGCATGTGCAATGACAATAAAGTTGAATTCTATTCTATTCTATTCTATTCTATACTTACACACGCACCTCTCCAAACCGTGGCAGTTGATTTCCTGACATTAGGTAGACCGGCAGACTCATACCAGTACATTTTGGTCGCCACTGATTTGTTTACAAAGTATGCTTGGGCAATACCTACCAGGGACCAGACCGCTGCAACTACAGCGAAGATGTTGTTGAAACATATTATTCAGCCAATTGGATGCCCAGAACAACTGCACTCGGATCAAGGTGCTAATTTCGAGTCCGCCCTCATAAAGGAGCTCTGTCAGTATTATAATTGTCGGAAAAGTCGAACTACTGCCTATCATCCTCAGGGAAATGGGGCCTGTGAACGTTTCAATCAGACATTAATAAATATGCTGTCCACCCTAGAGGAAGAGAGGCGGACTCGGTGGGTACAATGTTTGCCCGAACTGCTCCAGGCTTATAACAACTCTGTCCATGCGTCTACAGGTTACACCCCCCATTACCTGATGTTTGGATGGAATGCTCGTCTGCCAGGCGAGCTGTTTATGGGGACGAAGAGACCCATGGAGTCAACCACGACGCAGGAGTGGGTGAGGAGACATCATGAGCGCTTGAGGCTGGCATACCAGATGGTGGAAAAGAGCAGCCAGAAGGCTGCAGGCCGGATGAAGGACAGGTATGATGTTGGGGCTAGGGCAGCACCATTGCTCCCGGGGGAAAGGGTTCTAGTCCATACGACAAGAAGGGACGGACAGGGTAAACTAGCAGCACACTGGGAGGAAGAGATCCAAATTGTAGTTGGCCAGCCAAACCCTATGAACCCAGTCTACAGAGTTCGACCAGAAGGTAAAGATGGGCCTGTTAGAGTGGTCCATCGTAATCGCCTGCGCATATGTACTTTCTTGCCTTCCGTCAATGATAAAACAGGAGGTGGCGCCTTAGAACCAGGAACGGCAGCTGCGCATGATATAGCGACAGCCTCAGACCAGTGGTTACTTCTATGGAGTATGGCACAGCAGATGCCAGGGCCAGGTCACTATCCGTCCTCCAACAAGTCCGCCCCTGCAACTCAGGAGGGTTTAAGGAGATCTGCCCGTGAAAATCTCGGGAAGCCCCCACCTCGATATACTTAGTAGAGTGCCCGAGGACGGGCTAGGAAAAAGTTGGGGTGGGTGTTACGGAGTATAGCATGGTGGGAAAGGACGGAGAGAAACCCCCCCCCCCCCCCCCCCCTAAGTTTTGTTGGTTTTGTTTTTGAGTTTGTTTTGGATTAATTGCATGTTTTTGTGTTTATTTACGGTTGTTGCACCTGTGTGGGAGGGGAGATTTTACTCTAGCCCAGCTGCCAGTGAGGCGGAGTTGAATACAGGGAGCGGCTGATTGGAGTTCCTCTTTATAAAGGGGAGAGGAAGCAGGAAGTGTTGTTGTTGTTTTTAGTAGGACCTCGGTGAAGCAGGAGAGCCCCGGAGATCCAGGACAAAGTGTGCGCATTTTTAATAGAAAGGATTTTTTTTTAGCCTGGCCTGGTTTTTGCTTTTAACGAAACGGAGGACGTGGAAAGGAGGACGTATTCCTATGGAGCTGTGAGAGGACGTGCTGGAAAAGAGAGGACGTGCTGGAAAAAAAGGGACGTGTTGGAAAAGAGGAAAACGAGCACTAGACTGGAGACCTCCTGCGCCCCGATAAGAAGAACTGGACCAGCTTGGGGAAGTTTAACTGCCGGGAGGTAATGTGGAGACCCAGCCTCGAACAAAGTTAAAGCCTGAAAAGGTGGGTGGCAAACCTGTTTTAGGGAGCTGCAGGATTGATACGTGTTGGTTGCGTGTTCGTGCAGTGACCCTCTCTCCCCTCTCTCCCCTGTTTCGGACCGCGGTGGTCTTTGGGCTTTGGATCCCTGGCCGGGGTTGTCTTCAGCCGGTAGTTTGCCTAGAGGAAGAACAAATAAATTTTGTGTAACCCATTGCAGTGTGTGCGTGGTGGTTTGTTGCTGGTCCCTACTAGAATTCCTATTCTTTTTGCACGGAGGCTCTCTTAACAGACCTCCCGTAACAGCTATACATGGATTTTGCCAACTTACTCACAGTGTTCTCTATCTGTCTCATTTAGATGGTGCAGATGTCTGAAAACATAATTTCACAGCTCATGGGGTTTTATTTGAGTTCTGCACTCCTGTTACCTCGTTTGTCAGGGTTCTCACCGATTTCATTTTTCAGAATGACATCAAAATAAGTGTTTTTGGCTCTGTACTCATAATCAGATCTCCAGGTGTTTGTATTGCTTTATACACTCAGCAAAATGGGCACGCCATGATTGTATGTGATGAGTATGTGTATGAGGAGCATTGTTCATCATCAGGGGGAAAAATAAGTAATTTCTCTGTGATGATTTGCCGTACAGCTACTGGATTTTTTCCTTCCTTTTTTTTGCTTTTCAGACCTTTTCACAAAATGAAATGCTTTCGTGTGCTTGTGTTTTTAAAAATGCAGTGATATGAGGGGAGATTAAGAGAGATAGATGGAGCGGGAGCACGAAAGAGCGGGAGATGGAGCGAGACGAGAGTGAGTGAGTGAACGCTGGCGCTGTAATCCTTCTCGTCTTGGTGGGGAAGTTCTGTGTTTGAACAGAGAGTGACGAGGCAGGGCACAAACCTCCAGGATGGATCTCTGAGATTAAAGTGCCCCGATCGCTGCACTCACATCACATCCCCTAGCATCAGGGGGGAATTCATTTACTCACACAGAAAGACGGGGCAACTGAGAGTGTGGAGAACTGACAGAAAATGGAAAGCAAAGCCTGTCTGGAGGCTTTGTAGGAATTGAAAGCAGTTGAACTCTCTGAGGGCCTGTGGTTCAGCTAAGAGACGACATACTGAAGGGAGACGCACGGCGCTGTATGCAACTTGACTTATGAGTATGTTTTCTTACCTCTACAGACAAAACGACAGCACCATAACCGTAAAACTTTTGGAGACAGTACAACAATAAAAAGCTTAAAGTGGGCTTATATATCCATAGAATCAAAAATGCACATCCAAAGAATGTATTTTATAGGTTCACTGGCTATTTGGCTCTGCAACACTCTGATCAATAGCGAGCCAGGCATATGTAAGTGTATGGTAAGAAGTGCTGGGGGTGTTTTTTGTTATGGAATTATCCTAAGGTGACACAAGCGCCTCACTCTGCACTGCATACTGTGTTATATTCACTGATGGACTTTTTATTCATTTATTCAAATGTATTTGGTACCCAGGAATTTTCCCACTGTGAACTGATAAAAATAGTCTGCATACATATTGGATTCAAGCAAAATGTCAATAATTAGCCAGTGTCAGAAATATCAACTTACAGCTTGCTACTGAGTGTCAATTATACCAGTAATGATGGAGTGAGTGAATGAGGGAGCGATTTCAGCTCTGGTTTTTACACACCCACTCATGCCAGCTTCATGCCATGCCATTTAAACCATTATAAGTAGCCTGGAATGAAAAAAAAATACCATTCAGCTTCTGACTTGCAGCTCAAAAAGGAAACTGTGAGGAATTTATGACAGCAATGGTATCGCACTTGGTGACAAGAACTGCGTGCATGTCAGCAAAGCTTTGGCAGAATGTCCTTAAATGTACCAAAGCTTGCAGTTACATTAAAATGCAACCCAATATGACACTGATTCAGTTCAATTCAATTTTATTTATATATCACCAGATCACAAAAATGTCAGGTGCTTTATACAGGGATGGCTGTAGCTCAGGAGGTAGAGCAGGTCATAAACTAATTGGAAGGCTAATAGATGTGGATAAGATACTAACCTCAAGATGCTCTCCAATGCATCCACCACAATATGAATTCATCTGAATGTTGGATAGAAGCATAGAAAAAAGAGCTTAGATGAATGGGTCTGAATGGGTGAATGAAACATGTTGTATAAAGCGCTTTGAGTACTCAGGTATAGTAGAAAAGCGCTATATAAGAACCAGCCTATTTGTACTGTAAGGTAAAGCCCTTACAGTAATACAGAGAAAACCCCAACAATCAGATGATCACTTACATCTTCAACGAGTCCCTGGCGAAGTCTGTGGTCCCCACATGCTTCAAAAGATCCACCATCATCCCTGTGCCCAAGAACAGCAAACCCTCATCCCTGAACGATTACCGGCCAGTTGCACTGACCTCGGTAGTAATGAAGGTGTTTGAGAGGCTGCTGAAGAACATCATCTCCTCCTCCATCCCAGACACCACAGATCCGCTGCAGTTCGCCTACAGATCCAACAGATCCACAGAGGATGCCATCGCCCACGTCCTACACACCACTCTCAGCCACGTGGACAAGAAACAGGGTAACTATGTGCGAATGCTGTTTGTTGATTACAGTTCAGCGTTTAACACAATAGTGCCCTGCAGACTGTTCACAAAGCTGAGGGATCTGGGACTTAACAGCCGTCTGTGTGCATGGGTGTTGGACTTCCTCACTGGCAGAACTCAGGTGGTGAGGGTGGGCAGGTGCTTCTCCAACAGCATCACCATCAACACAGGAGCACCTCAGGGATGTGTCCTCTCGCCACTGCTCTACTCCCTCTACACTTCAGACTGTGTGGCCACCCATGGCTCCAACACCATTGTGAAGTTTGCTGACGACACAGTGGTGTTGGGTGCCATCTCCAACAACGATGAGGCGGCCTACATGGATGAAGTGAAGAATCTGGCATCGTGGTGCCAGGACAACCACCTCCAGCTGAACGTCAGCAAGACCAAGGAGCTGGTGGTGGACTTCAGAAGGGGTCAGCACAGAGACTACAAGCCCATTATCATCAATGGAGCTCCAGTGGAGAGGGTGCAGTCCTTCAAGTATCTTGGTGTCCACATCTCCTCAGACCTGACATGGGCTGCCCACATTCAGGTCCAGACCAAAAAGGCTAGGCAGCGCCTGTATCACCTACGACAACTGAGGAAGTTCAGGGTCTCTCCAAAGATCCTCAGGATTTTCTATACAGGCGCTGTGGAGAGCATCCTCACACAGAACATGACATCGTGGTTTGGGAACAGCTGTGTGAAGGACCAAAAAGCTCTCCAGAGAGTGATCTGTACAGCAGAACGCTGCTGCAGGATTGCTCTCCCCCCCGCTTCAGGACACCTACACCAGGAGATGCCGGACTAGAGCAGCGCAGATACTGAAGGACCCGTCCCATCCAGGCAACAAACTGTTCCAACTTCTGCAATCTGGTAGAAGGTTCCGCATCTTCCGGGCAAGGACAGAGAGACTCAAGAGGAGCTTCTATCCCCAAGCCATCCGTGCCCTAAACACACACACCCGCCCTCTCACATCATCTATAATTGACTGAGACAGGACTCTTCCAGACACTAAACCAAGGCACAATGTACATTTCAATTCCTTTAATTTTAAATATGTTTATATTGTCTATCCTGTAAAATAGTCAGATGTCTATTCATATTAATGTACAGAATTCACCTGCTTGCTGCTACTACTGCACATTCACCCAATGTATATATATATATATATATATATATATATATATATATATATATATATATATACATAATGTTCCTCCTCTACACCCCCCCCCCCCCCAATTTGCACATGTCGAGGAGCGTGTCAGGCTACATTTCACTGTGTGTTATACTTGTATAACTATGCATGTGAAAAATAAAGAACCTTGAACCTTGAACCTTGATCCTGTATGAGAACTCCCTTTTAACAAGAAGTAAAATCTGAATAAACTCCAGCAGAAACAGGCTCAAGTACAGGCAACTATCTGCCATAACTGGTTGGGGGTGAGGGGCGGGAAAAAAGACACACTGTGGAAAACAGCCAGAGATTAATAATAACTAGTGATTAGAAGCTAAGTGCTGTATAAACACAAAGAGTGAAGAAAAACTGTTGTTGGAAAAGCTCGAACAACAAAGACCTATCGAGGTTCAGGGTCGCCTGATCCAGCTCTAATTATATAGTTCATCAAAAAGGAAAGTTTTAAGCCTAATCTTAAAATTATAGGGGTTATCTGTTTCCTGAATCCAAACTGGGAGCTGGTTCCACAGAAGAGGGCTCTGGAAGTTGCAGGCTCTGCCTCCCATTCTACTTTTAAATTTCCTAGAAACCACAAGTAAGCCAGCAGTCTGAGCGTAAAGCACTCTAATGAGGTGGTTATTCAAGACCTTGTGATATAATCCATTTAGTCCATCTTACTGAAGTTGTATACGCTGTCTGTGTCTGGTTTCACTTGGTAACAAACTACTGTGAAAATATACCATAATACATTTGGATTCTAATTTAAGCTGTTTGGAATAATGTGAGTTCACATTATAATCTACAGTACATATGTGGCAACACTTCATGTTAAGGCCTTTACAACAGCTATTGATTAATAGCAAATTTTTCCTTTGTATTAGCCCTTATTATATATTAATAAACTACTATATGTTAATAATAGCACCACAAACACTTTAGCTGTTTAAAAGACACTGCAGAAGTACCCTGATAATGCATGTCGATGATCACAATCAACAAAGTGTTTGCAGTTATGTCTGCCAGCAGGGCTGCCTGCAACCGTTGATTAATAGAAAGAAAATCACCCATTTCTCTATTTGGGTTGAGTAAATAAAACATACAAATTCCTATTTGTTCACAGAACCTATTAATACAATGAAATCATTACTAGCTCTAACTTTAATTTATGGTTAAAATTAAACTGGGAGTTAGTAACAGTCCTGTTTTGCATTCGAGTTTCATTATTTTAGCTGTGGGGGAGAAACCCGAATCCTACTGTGTGTCAATGTCTCTCTCTCTCTCTCTCTCTCTCTCTCTCTCTTTGTGTTTGGTTCTGTGCGTAATTGATTTTGTATTATTAAACTTGCTTTGAACTGGAGCAGCTTTGCGGCACCTCATATGTCATAGGTGCGCCATGGTTGAATTTAGGGATGGTAACAGGCACATTAATAAGAACTTATAACACACCACAATGAAAATAAAAACCTGAATTATCCAATAACAACGACTCACTAATCCATATTTGTTCCCTGTAACAAGAGCCTGAAAGCAAAGACACTAAAAGCAAATCAGACACTCTTGGGTTTTGTTGTTGTTGTTTTTTACTATGGTGTTTGCATGTGCTCACACAGGTATAAGAAGAGGTCAAATCAAGCATAATTAGTAACAACAACAACAGTATGCTGCGGGCTTTAAATATAAATACACAGCATAGTGTGTATGTTACTTTGTTACTTTGTAGTTACTTTCATGGTCCACTACAGGTGGAATAAATACACAGTTTACTTTCATTATTTATGTTTTGACATTTTTAGACAAAAGAAACAAACATATAGGACAGCAGTGTATTAGGTATTAGCATAAATGGGCAAATTCATAATGTATGCATGTTTGCTGGTAATCAGATCGTTTTACTGTGTGTGTAAGTTGAGCAAGGAAGCTCTGCATTCCCTCATCTGTCGGCTTTCGTGGGTGTTCAGGCTGTCGGTCTATTCTTTACATAACTTCCTCTTTCCCACGCTGTCAAACTCAATACTGACATCATTTCTCCGGTCCAATAATTTTCTTGCCCGCCCTCTGTGAGCGAATCAGCCTCTGTTCTGCGCATTTTAAATCTCACTGCTCTCTCACTGTCATTCTGCCTGTCAGACTCTCATTCGTGCATCTCGCGTACCTCCTCCCATGGTCACTCAGAGCCCCATCTAAGCCTCCGTCTTCCTCTTCACCACCATCAGCGACTAGACTCACAGGTGGTCTTGTCCTAATTCCTGCCATCGCTGAGAGTCCGTTCTACTGTGACAGTTGGTTCATCAGAGTCTAATCACCAAAAAGCTTATTAATCAAATTCTGTATCTCATAGAATCATGTACAGTTTTTTCCAAATGATCTCTCCTTATTGAACTGATGATGGGAAGTTTCAGCTATCTGAATGCAAATGGAAGAAGAACTCGAGGCTACAATCTGATGGATAAATGCAACTTTGAAGAGATCTGAACCCATTCATGAAGTGTATGTTGTATCTGTTATTGGATGATTACAGTGCAGCCTGTCAGAATCAGTAACTGTTACCTTGCAGCTTGTGACAGTGTGAGCCCATAAAAAGAGGGGAGACACCATTCCCCAGAGGGCAGTCATAGCGGCAAATGACTTGTGTCTACACACACCAAAAATGAGCGGATACCAGATGTGTTTTTATGGTATTATCATGACTGACAAAATAACTTATCTTGATCAACTGTATTGACGCACTCCTCTGTAGTGGTGGAAATTTACCGCAGGAGCTCGAATGGCCCTAAATTATCTTGAGCTCTTCCTTTCATGCTGCAACTTCCTGCAATCTGCTGACCTTTCATCTCAAACCTCCCAGTTTTGGCACACAATAAGCCCTTCACACTACAAATCCCCAGGTGAGCTCCCTTTGGTTTGGGCTAGTCTCTGAACCGTAGAGGGAGTAGACTCCCATGCTTTCTCAGACATGGTTTTGAGTTTCAGCTGAGGCACATGGCAGTGATATTTCAGTGCATTTCAGTGTACAAGTGAAATAGCTCTTACTATTATTTTCTTTTCCTGAATGACTTTAAAAAAGCAGTGTGCGACTTCATTACAACTCTCATTAAAAAGACAGTCAGACTCTTGCTTATGATTTTATGTTAACTCCATGAAAAATGTTTTTTTAAATTTATAGTTTATCCATTTAATGACCTGGTGAAGTTAAACCTGGTAAGTGATTATATACATTTCCTTGGCAAAGCAGGGAAAAACAACCTGAAAGGCATCGACTACCCTGCACCATTTCCTCTAAGCAGAGATAAGAGAGCGACTCACTCTGCATCAGCCCTTGTGTCTGAGCTTTATGAAAGCAGCCTTAAGCACTTTCAGGTTGCAAATGCGTACGTTAATGTTTAAACTTTGCATTTTTCACACACGCAGCAGGCAGTGCGGTTGTAAGTTTAAAACTGGAAGACACTGAGTGCGCAATAAGACACAACAACAGCCGTTCTGTAAAAAACTCCCACTCACCACTACGCATTACACATGACTCATCTCTTGCTGAAACGTAACGCAGTGTGATTCTGTAAGACTGAGGCCAAACACGGTGAGACCAAGCAAGCGCTCATTCCAGCTAGACATGTTATATGAATGCCATTATTCAAAACTCTATTGTTGCTCTGTTGCCTGCAAAATCCTGCCCCATCGCGATACTCACTACGCGCCATGAAGCAATTAAAATCACTGATGTGTGGCTCAAACTACCAGTAAGTGCTTTCTTACTGCCTGCCACCTGTAATTAATTAATGGCAATACCATAAAATCAAAGATGAGTTTGAGTCCACAGGGTTGGATTGGTGTTATATATATTTAAGAGCTTATTTCCTAGTACGGTACATCACTGCTTCTTTTAACAACGCTGCAAATGTTTGGTATAGTTATAATAGTTTGATGCTTCCTTTGGCTTTTTTTAGTTCCTAGTCCAGAACAAATTTTCAGTAGGTGAGGTGGGTGAAGACTCTTTTTTTAGTTTGTGCTGTCGTGTGCAGCAGGGTTATTTTCGTTAAAATACTAATCTAAACTAATCTAAAAACTAGGGCTAGATTTTGTTCACTACAATAAAGATAAAAACTACACTTTAGAAAAAATTTGGAAAACTATCCATCCATTTGCTTCCACCTATCCTTTTCAGGGTCGTGGGAGGTGCTGGAGCCTATCCCAGCTGTCTTAGGGCGAGAGGCAGGGTACACCCCGGAGTACCCGGGGAGAACCTATGCAAAATCCACACAGAAAGACCCTGGTCTGATGGTGGAATTATAAAAAAAATACAAAATTATAATAACTCTGGTGTGCAGAGTGTGGTTTGCTATTATCTTGCTCAAATAAGCAAAACCTTCCCAGATTGAAAAAAATTATATGGGGGCATTTGTTGCACCAGAACCTACCTGTATCGTTTAACAACCAATCATGTTTGCCACGTGCACAAGTGCACGTTTATGGTAATAATAAACTGGACTTACCACATTAAGCCCATAAGCTTATTGAAAGCTTGTGCATATATTCAAATTCTGTGGCACAGTTTTACCTTGTATTTTGTAATGCGGTGAAGAATCTTGTTCACTTACGATGCTTTTTAGAAAGCCCATGTAGTGATGTCCACTGCCTGTTTTTAATGTGGTGCTGCCTGAAGGTGTGAGGATCACAGCCATTCACTGCTGGTTTTCAGCCTTGTCCCTCATGGACGGAAATTTCTGCTGCTTCTCTGGTTTTTTAAATCACATTATATACCCCAGATTCTTTTTAAATGTTATTCCTATTTATCTGAATTCTTGCCGAATTTTTGGCACAAGTAGTAAGTCACGTATCTTTACTTCTGACAGACTCTCTGGGCTGCTTTTTTGTAATACTTAATCATGTTACCTCATTAGATACTCCAGCAGGATTTTGCCAGGCATTCCTGTCACAAGTTTTTCAGAAAGTGTTGCTCACATTAAATGTGCAACAAGGTTTTATTTAAAAAAACATGTCACGCTTAACATCTGAAATGTTCTGTTTGTATTATTTTAAATTAAACATAGCCTTTGAATGGTTTGTAAATGACTCTTCTGTTTTTATGAATTTATGCAGCATCCCAGCTGTTTTTTTTCTTCTCTTTTGGTTATGTGGTTGTAACTTAGCTGATACAAAACACAGATAAACATTAGAAAAAACAAGTTTTAATTCAACATTTTCCCCAATTTTGCCCAAAACATGCTTGTATCTCTGTAGCAGAAATGGGCAAGCGGTAAGAGAGCACTCACCAGCATTCTGAGTAGCACATTTATGAGTTTAAATACTTCAGATTCCAAAAATGCGGCATAATGGAAAACACTATGAGACCAAGTTATCAAAGCAAAAAAACATTTTGATGGAAATGCGGCAGCCTTGATGTCTGGGTGGAATGCACTCATGCACGCGTTAGATTGGTAAGGCTGTGCGCTATTTAAACTATTCTCCACAGGTAAGGAGGTGGGAGAGTGTGCACCTGTCAAACAAACAAATGAACAACCAAACAATGAGCCTTTCTGAGGACTTTTTAAAGTCTATTAAATTTCAATGACTGATGTGATGCCACATCTACCAACCCAGATCTGGATCTGTCTAACTGGTACCAAGAGGTTTTAGAGGCTAAATGGTGATATTTATGAGCATTTATTCTCCTCAAAATATTCTGATGCGTAGCTCCTCTGTTTCTGTTAGGTATGCTTGGCATACATCTCTATTTTCTTAGGCACATAAATCACTGCCAGGGAGGGTGCCTAGTGATGACATGCTCTCTTAATTAGTCAAAGCCACTGCTCCCAATTTTCTGTCTGCTTAAGCAGTGAATGAAGCACACACCCAGATAGGCAGCAAAGTTGGACATGACACAGTCAGTGCAGTCAGACTGCACCTGATGTGTGGTGCCACAGGATCTTCCTCTGCTCAACAGCAGATATAAAAAAGGCTATCAGCATCTTGTTCCAGTGCCTGGGCAGAAAGACATGATAGGAAAGTTGGCAGCAGTATCTTCTAATTTTCATGCTTTTGCATCACCTCAGATGCAGTGTTTTGTTTTGACTAAAGCAGCAGTAGTTGTTAAGGATAAAAAAAAAAAAGCAAAAATGAGCTGCAGTTGCATCTAAAATCCAAAACTATTTTTAGTTCTTGCTGGAGATAAAAAGTCAAGCATATCACATAAAAAGGCACTCTAAAGATATACGTCTCCGCGGCAGTTTAATGCCCCCAGAACCATAAATAATTGCCCCCGCTCATTGTTTATGTTTATTATACTCAGCTATGTCTTTAGGGCATATAAGTAAATTAGTGTGTGAGCCTGGCCTGCTCACATAACAGCTTCTGAGTAGTTCAGCAGACAGATGAGCTGAGTCCTAATGTGGGAAACTTCTCAAACCTATAGTCACATTAGAAAGTCTAAAGTAAAACTAGGAAAGTTGTTATGAACCTGAATACATTACATTTTGCTCGCTCCCAGCTACATATTCAGATTTATAGACTTTGCATGAGTTGCAGTTCAAAATAATCCTTCTTTATCTCATACTGGGGTTAGTGCAGCCCCTTAGTACGTGAAAATATACTTTAGCCCCTCCCCTTTTAAAGCCACCCTCACTTTAAGTCTTCAAGTGAAACTGAATGTAGAAGATGCTGTGCTCTGAGCCAGAGCTGTGCATCTGAGACGACGACATTAAAGATATCTAATATCTCTGACTTAACACAGATCAAAGGAACAACCGTCTGAAAACAAGAATTCATGGATTACATCTGCAGCTAGTTCTAACTTCCTCATTCGAAACTCTGGGCCTTGTTAATGTGTGTCCTGTTTTGTAGGACAGAAAACTTAAAAAATAAAGATAGGTCTCAGTTTTATTTTAATTCAGTTCAGTGATGGGGAGATATAAACATCTCCAGGGCTGCTCTATTTTATTTTATTTTATTTTAGTTAGCATGCTGGAATTTGCCTTTTTTATTGAAGGGCTGTTCAGCTGCCTTTTGTAAGCACGCCACATATTTTGCTTTTAGCATGCCTCTAAGAAGACAGAGTGTTGTGGCCTCCGCTCTGCCTTATTGACTTATAGTTTTTGGATTATGTCCATGCCATAGTGCTGAAGGGCCTGCACGTCTGCGTAATCAATCTCTTGTACATTTTGAACTTAATTGACTGATTTTCTCTGGACATTCAATGCTGGGCGGGATGATGATCGGTCCTCACAAATCTCAGTCTGTATCGCTGCTCTGGGAAGCTAAATGCAAGGTAGCTGCTTTGTCAGCAGTGACTGTTGATCCTTAGATGGAAAAACATGTATGGGAATACAAGTGAGAAACATATAGATAAAGAGCAAACAGGCTTTTACTTGAAATGTCCATTTTACACTTTCTCTGTATATGAGTAATGGTGTTTGTGTGTATTTTGCTGTCTGTATGTATTACTAGTCTGATTATCTTTGCCAAACCAATCACGGGAGCAGTTTTTAAACTTGTTTAATAAACGTATAAATATGAAAATTCAAATATAGTTACTCAGTGGCATTTTCATCAATACTGCAAAGTGTTTATTGAGTTTGTGAAGTAATTAACTGGTTCATAGTTGTGAAAGAAAGTATTCAGCGTATTGTTAGTGTGTGTTGTAATAATGTGTTGCTCGATCAATACAATTAAAGGCTCATTTAATTGCACACTGTGGGATGCTGAACTGTCACCACAGCCCCCCCCCCCCCCCCCCCCCCCCCAAAAAAAATCATGCAATTATTAACAGTCTTTTGCAGTTTATTAGTTGTAAGACTGGCTTCAGTGGTTAAGTAATTAAATCATATTTATCTGAAAGCTCACAAATCTGTCAATGCAAGAAATGTGTGAAAACTGTGTGCAAAAGAGGCGAAGCACTTGCATCATACCAGTCATCATTTTTGCTGATGTGTGTGTTCATTAAAAAATACGGGCAAAAAAAGTTGCTTTTATGTTTGATTGATGATGCTTCAGAAATGGCAGCGGCTGAAGGAGTAAACAAACTAAATACATGGTCAATATACATAAAACGGCAGATAACATGAGAAAATCAGTCATTTTTCTGTGTTTTTCCTGCATGTGTTTACTCCTAGTGGGTGCATGTGCTGATGACAGCTACATTTTTCTCAGTTGAAATCATTACTGCCGTCTCTGAGATGTTAACTCAGTCTGCAGTCTTCCTCAATAGAAGATTAATGATAATGATTTATTGAGGTAACAACAAACACTCATGTAAGAAGATTTCTGACTTAAAATTTAATATTTCATCAACATTAAAATGTAATGGCATACAGTGCATAAACTAGAGGCGCTTTCATAGAAAGCAAAATGGTTAAGCATCCGCATTAACACACGAATGTCTGGCTGATTACTTAACGTATTCAGAATATCAGCCTTCAAAGACATCAAGTCTTTGCTGATTTTACCATCGCAACCTTCTTTCCTTTTAAACTTTGAGTGCCTATTTATGACATGTTCATCCACTCATTCTGTATACTGTCTATTAGGGGTGGGGGAAAAATCGATACTGTGTAGTATCGTGATATTTTGTTTGCTAATAATGTATCGATACAGGGACAGCAGAAATCGATATTTTGTTACAAACAATTTTTTCTCTGAAGTCAACATGCTCTGGAGTCAGAGCATGTTGACTTCAGAGCATGTTGATCCTTTTTCTGAGCAAGAATCCTGACATTCCTTCACTGTCCAAATGTGTTAAACTTTTTTTTTTTGGCAGCAATAAACATGACAGTTTACTTATTTTAATTTAAGACATGTTTAATTTTAATTAAGTTTAAAACTTTTTTATTTAATGTAAAATTATATATTTTTTAAATTTACTTTCAAATTCTTCAGTTGCTGAATGGGCTGCATAGTTTTCATAAATTGCATAGTTCAGAATAGCTATAATTGTACCAGATGGTTGCACTCAGTTAAGTTGGACTAGACTGTAATACAAACCGTTCAGTTTGTCAACAATAAAACTGACTGAAATGAGAGAAAGACTGAGTGTGAGACTTTGATATTAGATAAAATGAATATTGATAAAGTTTACCTTTATGTGCAGAATTTAAATATCGCAAAATATTTTAAAAAATCGCAATAATATCGTATCGTGCGTTAAATATTGTGATAATATCGTATCGCGAGTTGTATGGTGATTCCCACCTCTACTGTCTATGGCATTGGCACTTGTCAAAATGGATGAGGACAAATGATCCTGTTTGTATTGAGCCTGGTGCAATCAAAGAGCTGAGTACTGCTGTGATTCACGTCTGATTAACTGAGGACACGGTTTCTGTGAGTCACTTCTGAAAAACTTCAAACCTTTTAAAAAAAAAATACATAGTATACATGTGAGAGAACAAGAAAGAAGATGAAAAAGAAGGAAGTACTGCCACAAATCTTTGGTTGTTTCTCTTGCTTATCAAATAAAAGCAGAAGAAATGTTGAATAATCAACGTGTAAATATAGGAGCTGTAGTGCCTTATGTCTAGTAGCTGCTTTTTCTATATATGATTGCTCCTTCCTCTGACAGGCTTTGCTGATGGATACCACTTAAGGTGAGTGCTCTCAGAGACAAATCTCAAGACTCAGACATGTACCTGTAAGTCCAAACAGCTGACTAGGCAAGTGAGCAAAGCCACAAGTTTAATCCCAAAAAGTTGATTCTCTTCATCTGGATGTAGCATTTTCAGTAGGAGAAACATTTCATCAACTTCATGATTCTATCACACCATCTGCAGTGGCTAACAAGACACCCAACACAAGGCCTCATCCTGTAGATCTGTGAGCAGTAGAAGGTTCTTGCCATTGTTGATGGATATGTATTGATGTACCTGTCCTCCCAAGAGCTGGTGATCAGGGCACAGACATTCTGGATCATGGAACTCACCTCAGCTGGCAGCAGTTATTCTCTCAAATTCTCCCTGTCGGCTGTCACACCACGATTTACTGCTGCATCCCTCCACCACTTACATTTGAACCAAGACTGAGAAGCAGCATCATCAGACAAACTTCCTATGCAGAAGGACTCACAGAGGAGTGTCAGCTTGAGCTGACTCTTGCAGCAAAGCCCTGGAATACATGTGTAAGGGGGTCTGTATTTTGTGTCTGGGCTGTGGGAACCTCTTCTGCTGTTAGCCTTTGCACCTGTGGTTATTTCACCCTGCGACTCAAAGAAATCCAGTGCCCGTGCCGTGCTTGCAAGTCAAAAACATTGCTAGCTAATTAGAATGCTAGCACGATGAAATATGCAAATGCACACACGCCCTCTTTCTCCGGCAGAGAGGTCAGTAGGCAAGACAATAGAGAGGCCTTCCGGGAACTTTCACTTTCATTGCTATTGGACTGCTGTGGAATGTACAGGCAGACTCTGTGAGTTGCTGTTCAGTAACCCCGGGGGAAGTTTTCTTGCAAGCGATGAGGTGTAGATAAAACGTTCTCTTCCTCTTTTCCTTGACTTGCTTGTACACATCGTAGGATACCTCGGGGTGGCAGATCTTTGTTCTGTGCTCTTGATGCATCTTCCAGAGCAGGGTGGCTAGTAAAGTGCTGGAGCTGAGAAGTGTATGCCCGGTACTTTTAAAGGGGAATGCTCAGACCTACCTGAATGTGCAGAATGTGCAGAGATATTTCTTCAGGTGCTGAAATAGAACCTCGGGGGGATTAACCAAGATGGAAGCACAGAACATGCAGTGAATGTTTGAAAAAGAAGGGGCAGGTAAGTCATTATAATGTACTGGCATGAGCAACTGCAGGATATCCACTAAGTGTGATGAACGCGTCATTAATAGACTTGAGCTTTCCAAGCTGTGCCAAGCTGTGTCAAAATGCTGTGAAAAAAAGTAGCTTAGTGGTTGCTGTGAAGAGTTAAACAGTTCAGTGAAACGTGCATTTAGCTATGTTTTTGTCAACTATAGTAGTAGTCTAGTAGTCAACAACTACAAGACCTGCTGTGCTTTAAATTATATCCTCCCTTATATTCTGTCACTGTGGAGCAAAGGCAAACTTAATTTGGGATCGCATTGGAATGAAATTCATAAAAGCTTCTCTGTCCTGTTTTCAGAAGAGGTCAATAAAACCATGTAGAGCTCAAATACACTGCTCATGACTCTAACGGAGCCATGTTTGCATAAGCTATTTGGTTTTGTTGTTGTTTATGGCCTCAAGGCAGGCTGCATTATGTCTGTGGCCTTCTTTGATTTTATTTGTATAAGAATTGAACACCCACACTGTCCTGGCATCTAGATTTTCACAATTTTTATTTATTTATTTATTTTTATCTATGATGCACACCAATACACGGATATGGAAACCATGCAAACATGCATACATTTCCTCTGGCTGTAATATCTTTTTTTTAAATGTAATTTTTAATAACATATACCTCCTGAAGCCTTTGTACATTAGGATGTTCAAAGTTTATTTTTTCCCACTGAGATCAGTTTCCATTTCAGCTTTGTAAACCGGCGGTCTGACAGTGACTTTCCCTGGCCTGACGTGAGGAAACAAATCTGCTGCACTGTCAGCTTGACAGCAGCCTATGCCAGAGAAAGGCAAAGTGAAAGGTCTGTCAGGGCCAGTCAAATTATTTCTCCTGCCCTGATGCACTTGCAGACAGATAAGCTGTCCTTACACACTTCCCCTCCTCAACTCACCTCTGTCCTCCCCAGGCTCCGTGCAAACACTCAAAACCTGTGATTGATAGAAAAGTGCAGGCGCAAGAATATTGTCAGCACTTGTTGCCTGGCAGAGGTCTCCATCAGTGGCATAGCTAACACAGGTCCTCCATCCATCGCTGAGAGACTCCAGACATCACAGGTCTCCAAACAAATGTCACAAGAGTCACTCTTCCCTGTATTTCCATTGTGTGCGCTGTTATGGAGTTCTGCCAAGTGCTGACAGACAGTCAGTGCGGACAGGAAGACACTGTGAATATAGAGGAGTTAAGCCTCAGTGTTGACATTTTGAAAATGCTTGTTTTGTTGTTGGCCCGCAGTCTGAAATTGTGGCTCATCCAACCTTTAAGACCCCTGTGCTGTGTCTGCAGAGATGTCAGCGCTGTTAACAATGTGTCAAGCTCGCGCACCGGAGCTAAAGAAAACACATCCACCTTCATTAGGTGCGCTGACTGGGAATATGATTAGTAATTTTAGTAAGGAACTTGCTAGGACTGATTTCTAGCGCTCAGGCTTCAGCGGGGTCATAAATGTAATCAGTGTTTACAGTTTTGTGGTAAAAGTGCTCCTCCAGGATCCATTTGCTCTGAGTGAAGTTAACATGCCGCTGTTACTTGAAAACCGTAATTCACATTTACCAGGGCTTTGGAAAGGAGACTCATTTGTCATTTATTTATCATATGACACACATGTAAATGGATTATATAGCTGAGGCTTAGAGTCCATTCTCTCCTACTGCTCCTCCACAATCCCTCATCCCTCACTCCCACCGTCTTCCCTCCTGTCACCAGAGCTGTGCTCATATCCATTACACGACTCCACTCCTGTGATAAATCTGTCTGTCAGCAAGACATCATAATCAAATTGTTCCAGAGGTCATTTAACATTGCAGAGGAGGGACTTCACTTTAGCCCTTGGAAGATCCGGCTTCAAATACAATTAATGTGTCAGAGATGAATTGCGGAATGAAGCATTTGCAGAGAAAATGAACTGTCTTGCCGACTGAAATAGCCTCGTTATGGCCAACTGTGTCACTTTATCTGCTAACTTCCATCTCTGGTATTTAGTTGCTATTCCTGCTCTCACAGTATCGGTTGTTTTAATAATAATAAATGATAAAGCAGTTGCTGATGACAGATTCGAGATGACTTTTAGGGATACTGCACCAAGTTCCCTATATTCACACCAATATACAGAAATTACAGTACAATCACATCGCTAACAAAAAAGCTGCACATTGATTTTTGTAACAGTGCACAAGTTGGGCCTATAAATACAGGTGGGGTCTTCTAATGAGGCCTCTGCATATGTATTTGGTTTCTCTTTAGAATTAAACTGAGTTTTCCTTGCTGTACAAAGCCTGCATGTTATTAAATACCTCAAACACAATCACAATGTCAGAGTTGTGCTCCCAGCTGGGAGTGTGCTTCAAATAACTGGATATGAAGGCAATTGGTACACATGCCTTTTACCTTTGTGTTTTTATTCAATTCACCATTCCTGGAATATCTTTGCTGAGCATCTCTGACATGAGGATTCTCCACAGGGTTACATTGGACTCCTTCTAGTACTACTAATAACAATAATAATCACCATCATGTCCACTGGTGATTCACATACACGGTTGATACAGAATAAAAAGGAAACATGCAGATACATGCAGATGCGACTGTCCTCTGAATCTGGACCTAAATTATCTGGTCAATTAACTGATTAGTCAGTCAGCAAAGAACTAATCACCCTTCATCACATTTAAGAACAGCGTCAAACATTTCCAGTTTCTCATGGGAAAATGGTGTTTTCCTTATTTCATTAAATATCTTTATGGTTTGTGCTGTTTCTCAGAAGGCACAGAAAAAACAGATTTAAATGTCTGTATACTCAAACAGTCACATAAATAAATAAATATTAAATAAATGAATCATCTTTAAGCGTTTGCATCGGTTTAATGCGGCACATCTGTTGGCCCATGTCTGCCTGTATTGCTGGATGAGTGGGTTCTCCTTGATCTTCTATTCTTTTTGTCATTTCTACTCTCCTTGTTTTCCATCCATCCAGTGTATCCCAGCTGTTGTAGAGTGGGCAGATGGCCAGTTTAGCTCCAAAAAAGGGAGAAAAACAACCATTCATGCTCACATTCACACCTATAGCCAACCTACCACTTAACCTAACATGCATGTCTTTGGACTGTGGAAGGAAGCTGGAGATCCTACAAAGGCACAGGGAGACATGCAAATTGAACACAGAGAGGTGGCTTGTGGATTCAAACTCAGGACTCTCCTAATGTGAGGCGAGGTCACTATCCTCTGTTCCCCATTCTATTCTCTCATATTGTCTTCCAGCTTCTTTTATTGTACAGCCAGTTCCACCTTATCCTGTATGTTTTAGGTGGGTCTTCCCCAAAGCCACCACTCTCTGTAGGTCCTATTCTGTTTCAACGCTGCTCTGCTAAGTTGCTTAATCTAATTCAAATAAACAGAATACCTTCATTACACAAATCCTTCCCATGAATAAGCAGAATAAATTGTATTATTTACGTATCACTTCTTTGTCGAGCACAGATTAAACAATATTACCAGCATTAAGTAATTATCAGCTGCATTCTAACATAGCTCCCCTGAGTTTACAGTGCAGACCTATTTCTTCTATTTCACAGGGCTTTGCCTTCTACCAGGTTACACAGGTTTAGGGAGCTGAAGCTGAACAAATACATTCTTTATGACACAAACAGAGTGCAGACTGTGCAGACAGTCTCTGTGCTGACTGGCTGACCTGTGCTGATTGCAGAACTGCTATTTCATCATGCTGTATTACTCATTCAGTTCCTGGGGAGGGAAAAAGGAAAAAAGGATGCTGAGTTAGGTCAGAGTAGACAGGTGAAGACACTGTGTGCACTTACTTTTAGCTCAGCGGCTAACACTGTGATAGTGATATGCACATGTATACTGAGTAGTAGGGGTGCAACGATACACAAAATTCACGGTACGGTTCGATACTTTGGTGTCACGGTTCGACATTTTTTCGATACAAAAAAAATGTTCATGCCTTTTTAATTTGTCATTTATTAAATTTTCACGGCACATTCCGCACCACATCTCTGTGCGTTCATCATTTGTTTGAAGCCAGCTCACCTCCTGCAACTACTTTTCCGAGAATACGTGCTTCTTTTGTGGTTCGGACTCCTTCTGACATTTCTTTGGAGGTGGAGGAACATCACAGTAATTGCTTAAAGGAGTTGGCTTCTTCGACATCTTTAAGAGTTCTAAACAAATGTCTGTCCTCCTCCTGAAAATCTTATGTACGCAAACACGCATTGCAACTTCTTATCTTGTGCGCGTTTTTTTATTTTGACAGCGAATGCGCACCTGCGGACCACTTATGTGCAGCCCTGGTTATTTAGCTCATCATATCGCAGCCACAGAAATTCTTTTGTCCATGAAACCATAAAGCTGCACTTTCTTTTTGCCTTATAGTCTGATTTGTCATAACTTCTCCGTTTTGTGGTAAGCTTTTCTTTGGCGGTCACTTCTTCACCCTGACCTGTCTTATTTGGCTCAGCAGAACTAAAATATAAATCCTGCTGCTTTTACACACGCACTCACATAACGCTCAGCGATCCTCTGCGTGATCAACCTCTCACATGTTTAAGCTGCCGGAGATTTCACTTGTCATGTTTGCATAGTAAGCTAACGATTGATAAGACGATGTCAGAGAAATTGGTGCGCAAATTATCGTCACTCACCAATCAGTGCTGTTGCTCTCTATACACAGTTCGCGCGATTGCAAAGTGAAAGCAAAAAACAAGCGCAAATTCAAACGCGATTTCAATATGTCACATATAGACAGTGGCTCACCGATGCCAATGACATAATTACCCAGCTACATTTCAGCAAGAATGCAAAAGCATTGACATATATTTTTCTTTCCTACGATAGCCCGACAGGCAGGGAAAAGATAGATTTTGGTAGCCCGACTGGAAAAATCGCTAGCCCCGGGACGTCGGGCTAGCGATTTTGCGAGCCCTGTATCTGATTGAGGAATCACTCATCTTTGGAAATGAGAGTTTATTACAGAGAAATGGCTCTTTCCAAAATAAAAGCTACACTATACGCTTCTTCTGGGCTATATTCTCAGCAGCATATTAAAGATATTAGGTCCCCATAAGGAGAATCATGTGCTAACGGCTGTCTAAATGACTCGGGTAAAGTTTGTAGCATGCATGCTTGTTGTTTTTGTCTGCTTCCACTTGTCTTTGCACTAGGATGATGTCGGCGTAAATATGCAGTCATATTCGTTGTGTTCCCACTAGTGCTGCCAGCGTAAATCTCGTTGAAATGACGTTAACGCCACAACACGGCAAATCTCCGTTAACGAGCTACCCCTGATCACCCCGTGCATGGGGCTGGACGGCCAACACGTTAACGAGCTAACTGCGCTAACACACTAGCTCCCACCCATGTAATTGAGCATTGCATGGCACATCCAACATACTGTTTTACTTTAGTTCATGACGCGCTTACCTTCAGGGTCATACGTCACATGAAAACCAAAATAATTCCAAACGCCAGATCTGAATGAGGGTGGGGGAGGTTCAATTTGCCATGCTGCAAGGAGAGCTTAACTTCTGTCTCACTAGCTTGCCCTGCGCTCAGTGAAACTGCGTTTGACTACTCCGCCTAGGCTGCACTGTCGAGCGCAGATCCACTGAGCGCTCAACACAGACAGCATCGTCAGAAGGAAAGTTGATAAAATAAATTAAAAATTTTGTATTGTTCGATACATATGCTGTCACGGCTGCCGAGGCGAGCCGTGTGGAGTTGGAAGAAGGACCCAAGATGCAGGCAGTGGATGAGATACCGGCGGTTTTATTTACAGAGGTGTAGTGCCAAACAAACAGTGGGGCATAACAAATAACTAAAGACACCTAAACTGGGAGAACTAAAAATAACAGACCTGGGAGCATATGACAACGGGATGAGAAGCAGAGAGACGCAGACGAGGAACAGGACACCGTGGAACACAGGGTAACAGACTGACACGGAGTTACACAGACGAACCGGCAACAGGCAGGAAAACACACAGGGCTTAAATACACACACCAGTAATCAGGGGATGAGAGACAAGAGGGCAACACAGCTGGGAGGAATCTGGGCTGACGGGACAGGGGAAACGTAAACTGATCACACTCACATACGACACGGACCTTCACAATAAAACAGGAAACTCAGACACATGGAACCAGACAAGACATTGAACTAAACAGACAGATTCACAAACAGATGGGGTGACACCATAGACAGACAGATACAGACGCAGACTCAGAGGCAGACCGAATATAACACAGAACCTAAACAATCATCTAGAAAATGATAACAAACTAAAAGCGCTGGGTCACCGACCCAGGACCATGACAGTACCCCCCCCTCAAGGGCTGGCCCCAGACAGCCCAGCAGAAACACAAAAACAGACCAAAACAAAACAGAAAAGGACCCGACCAGGGCGGGCGGAGGGGGCCCAGGACGGAGGGACAGAGTCCAAAAAGGCCCAGATGGCCAAGTTCAGGAGGCCGACCATGCGAATGGCAGCGGGGCAGGTCCGGATGCCGGCCACGCAGTAGGCAGTGGCGCGGAAACAGTTCTGGGGGCCGACCGTGCAGACAGCAACAGCGGCATGGAAACAGTTCCGGGGGCCGACCGTGCAGACGGCAACAGCGGCGTGGAAACAGTTCTGGGGGCCGACCGTGCGGATGGCAACGGCGGCGTGGAAACAGTTCTGGGGGCCGACCGTGCGGACGGCAACAGCGGCGTGGAAACAAGTCCGGAGGCCGGCCACGCGGAAGGCAGTGGTGGCGTTCAGGAGGGCGTTCAGGAGGGCGTCCACGGTGGCGGAGATGCCCAACAAGCGGCCTGGCAGATGACCGACGATGTGGAGGTGGTAGTAGGGGACCTGAAGGCTGCGTGGCCCCTGCAGCCCCAGGCGAAGCGGAGGCTGGACCAGATGAGGCGGAAGCGGAGGCTGGACCAGACGAAGCTGATGAGGACGCTGAAGCAGAAGCTGGACCAGGCGATGCTGATGCTGAAGCTGAAGTTGGACCAGGCAACACTGATGAGGATGAAGACACAGAGGCTGGACCAGACGAGGATGATGAGGATGCGGAGGCTGGACCAGACGAGGATGATGAGGATGCGGAGGCTGGACCAGGCGAGGCTGAAGCGGATGCGGAAGCTGGACCAGGCGAAGAGGCTGAAGCAGAAGCGGAGGCTGGACCAGGCGAAGAGGCTGAAGCAGAAGCGGAGGCCGGACCAGGCGAAGCAGCTGATGAGGATGCAGAAGCGGAGGCCGGACCAGGCGAAGCAGCTGATGAGGATGCTGAAGCAGAGGCCGGACCAGGCGAAGCAGCTGATGAGGATGCTGAAGCTGGAGCCGGACCAGGCGAAGCAGCTGATGAGGATGCTGGAGCCGGACCAGACGAGGATGAAGCAGTGGCTGGACCAGGCGATGCTGAAGCAGATGCTGAAATCGGACCAGGCGAGGCCGAAGACTCTGAGGCCGCAGCAGGCGAGGATGATGAAACTGCAGCAGGCGAGGGTGATGAGACTGCAGCAGGCGAGGGTGATGAGACTGCAGCAGGCGAGGGTGATGAGACTGCAGCAGGCGAGGGTGATGAGACTGCAGCAGGCGAGGGTGATGAGGATGCGGAGGCTGGACCAGGCGAGGCTGAAGCGGATGCGGAAGCTGGACCAGGCGAAGAGGCTGAAGCAGAAGCGGAGGCTGGACCAGGCGAAGAGGCTGAAGCAGAAGCGGAGGCTGGACCAGGCGAAGAGGCTGAAGCAGAAGCGGAGGCCGGACCAGGCGAAGCAGCTGATGAGGATGCAGAAGCGGAGGCCGGACCAGGCGAAGCAGCTGATGAGGATGCTGAAGCAGAGGCCGGACCAGGCGAAGCAGCTGATGAGGATGCTGAAGCAGAGGCCGGACCAGGCGAAGCAGCTGATGAGGATGCTGAAGCTGGAGCCGGACCAGGCCAAGCAGCTGATGAGGATGCTGAAGCTGGAGCCGGACCAGGCGAAGCAGCTGATGAGGATGCTGGAGCCGGACCAGACGAGGATGAAGCAGTGGCTGGACCAGGCGATGCTGAAGCAGATGCTGAAACCGGACCAGGCGAGGCCGAAGACTCTGAGGCCGCAGCAGGCGAGGGTGATGAGACTGCAGCAGGCGAGGGTGATGAGACTGCAGCAGGCGAGGGTGGTGAGACTGCAGCTGATGGCTGGACAGGCTCCTCGGGCCCCCCAGCTGACGAGTCAGAAGGCTGGACGGGCTCCTCGGGCCCCCCAGCTGACAAGGCAGGACACTGGACGGGCTCCTCGGGCCCCCCAGCAAAAACAGTCTCAGAACCAGTGGGCACTGGAGCCCCTGGCACACACAGAACAGAACCAGCAGGTGCGGAGACCTCTGGCAGGAACACAACAGAACCAGCAGGCACACGGGCCTCTGGCAGGAACGCAACAGGACCAGCAGGCACACGGGCCTCTGGCAGGAACGCAACAGGACCAGCAGGCACGCGGGCCTCTGGCAGGAACGCAACAGGACCAGCAGGCACGCGGGCCTCTGGCAGGGACAGAACAGGACCAGCAGGCACGCGGGCCTCTGGCAAACACATAGCGGCCTGCAGCTGCGCAGAGCATTGACCCTGCTCAGGCAGCGACAGCCGGGTGCAGTCCTCAGCTGGCTTCTTAAACTCCAGGGGTCCAGAGTCTGATGGGGGCTGAAACCCAGCCTCTGGGGAGGCCCTGGAGTGCATCTCAGTCTCAGAACTGGCCAGCCTTTGAGGAATGTTGACATTATTATTAGATTTGTCTCTCTGCTTGGAATGGATGGGCGAGGAATAGTGTCTTTCGGGTAGAATTGACTTATATTGTTTTACAGGTGAAGCAACTGACACAGGATGCAGGGCTGGTGGCTGCTGAACAGGAGGCTGAACTGAAGGTGACTGACATAATGGTTGTGATGACAACGGTGGTGAAGTTGGAGACTGAACGGAGGATAAAGCTGATGATTCTTCTGCCAACTGAGCTACAGACCGGGCTATGGATTGTAACATGGTTTGTAATAAGTCCGGCTGTGACTGTAATTGAGCTCTGGATTGTGAGGCTGAATGTGGCGGAGGTGGCGACTGGGCTTCTGGCCGGGCGGCTAACTGAGCTTCTGGCCGGGCGGCTAACTGAGCTTCTGGCCGGGCGGCTAACTGAGCTTCAGGCGATAAACAGTTTTTGTCCTGTGCCGTACAGAACATCACCCCTGAGTAAAAGGTCCCACAGTTCAGACCAACAATACTGTCCTGTCCACTCACCACAGCTGGCCGCTCGGAAATCCCCAGGTCCGACTGTGGCGAGGAGCGTCGGCAGCGTGAGCGCCGTTTCCCCCTTGAAGGCTGGGTTGACGGGCCGGGCAGAACATCCTCTGTTAGACCGGGCAGTGAAGCATGAGTTGCAGGGTGGGTGGTAGCAGCCGGGGGGTGAAGACGGAGTCCGTTCAGAATGAAGTTACACAGACGAACCGGCAACAGGCAGGAAAACACACAGGGCTTAAATACACACACCAGTAATCAGGGGATGAGAGACAAGAGGGCAACACAGCTGGGAGGAATCTGGGCTGACGAGACAGGGGAAACGTAAACTGATCACACTCACATACGACACGGACCTTCACAATAAAACAGGAAACTCAGACACATGGAACCAGACAAGACATTGAACTAAACAGACAGATTCACAAACAGATGGGGTGACACCATAGACAGACAGATACAGACGCAGACTCAGAGGCAGACCGAATATAACACAGAACCTAAACAATCATCTAGAAAATGATAACAAACTAAAAGCGCTGGGTCACCGACCCAGGACCATGACATATGCGTACCGAACCGAAAGCACTGTATCGAACGGTTCAATATCGATACGAATATCGTTGCACCCCTACTGAGTAGTACACCTATTCTTCCTGAATGGAGATGCATCCAGTGTAGTCTAGATCAAACTTAATCATGAGCTTCAGCTGCTGAATTAGCTTCTCTCTAGAGCTGAAAATTACAAATTAAAAAGCTAAATAACCAGTAAGCTTTACAGCGCCAAGAGCATTCAAAGTAATAAAAATGTAGCTCCAGAAAGCATCAGGCCTTTGACTCACACATATATTTTCATTTATCTGTGCGGCCCATTAGGACCTCATCAGCAGATTTATTGTATGATATTGCTAAATAAATCAGCACAGTGATGCCAAAGCAAAGGTTCAACAGTTCACATGGTGATTATGGAGTTTAGTTTATAAAATTAACAATTACAAGGTTTGGAATTTAATAGTTCAAATCATTTGATAATGACGTAAATCTCTTTCACAGTTCATGTCTGTGCCCTGAGCCCTGGAGCACCACCAGCAGTTCTGTTTACAGAAGTCATTTTTTAACCTTCTGCTGCCGTGAAACACCTCGACGTTGTTCCAGCACTTTCACTGAATGAGTGAACTGTGATAAAGTTTGCAGTGATGCACTGTGCTGGACCGGTCACTCGTTGACGTAATCTGTTACATCAAGCGGAGCAGACACCAATTTATATTTAAGGTGATGATACTGACAAGATTCACTCACTGAATTTGATCATTTACTCAAGCTTTATAGATTCTGTGAGTTGGAAATCAGCGATGTAGCTCACGTAACATCTGCTTATATCTTGCTGAATTCAGTTTGGCTGAATACACAAAGAAGGCAATGATTATCAGCAGCACAGGTCAGACGATCACAGTCTGTACACAAAGACAAATCAACTGCAGCTCACAAACAAGTTACTATATCACTTATTTCCAAGTAATTCTTTTCCCCCACGCTGCACAGCTACGCCTGCTCTTAGGATTCACCCACCTGCCAAATCCCTCTTTTGACCTGCACTCATGGCTGTTTGCAGCGCTATTGTTCACTATATTGTTTGTACTTCTCTCAGGCATTTCCAAATAAGTGATTCATGATATTCACAGCCAGCCTTATATAAATATATGTCGACATAAGAGATGCTAATTTGGGCTGAGCTGTTGTTGCAAAACAATCAAGTTCTTGCTTAAACTTTTGAACCGCTTTTCCAAAAGGTCCATTGTTTTCCCTTTTGGGAGCAATTACCCCTCCACATAAATATGTTGGCTGGATAGCTTTTACAGTATTTGTAACACGGACTGACAGCATGCATTTGTTGGTAATTGCTGTTTATTTATTCCCCACTGTAGGACAGTTCTGTGTAACTTCAAAACAGAAGTGGAAACTTCCAATGGGGGCATTGTGGGTGTGGGTTACTGCAGGAACAGTTTTTCCAACATCAAGGCCCATGTCATGCTTGTTTTGAAGTGAAATAAATATTTACAAATGAATAATTGATTATATCTGTATTATTTTGGGGGAAGGAATAAGGAAATGTGCATGTTTTGGGTTCTTCAAAGACATACCTAATGCATAAGTAATGCTTTCTACTTTCAAGTGTAAAGTCCCACTTTTGCCTTAGGTATTTCGGTTCCCTGTGTTTGCATCTTCCCCTCCATTCTCCGCAAACACAAATCAGAGTGAAATGAGGAGAGGAAAGACATGGAAATGCACATCAAAGACGTGATCGTATGACACATTAAGTATCAAATGGCACTTCTCCTCATTAAAACATTGCATGCTTTCTACTTTTGGCAGCCACATTTGCACAGCCGTCAACAACACGGTGACAATACACACACACACACAAAATGAAAACCCGCTGCTGTCCTCTGAGGTCATGTCGAATTATTCGACTGCAAAAACGACAAGTGATTACGCAAAAGCTGCCAGCCCTCTTGTGGCCTGTAAACAGGTCAGCAGGTATGGGGCCATGATGGCGGAAATGTAATTCTGTTGAGGAGATTGGATTCAGGCTGCTTAACCCTGAGGCAAAGCTTAGCTCTCGGCGTTGCACATCTGTTTGGACATTAATTGGCTCGTGTGGTTCAAGAATAGCACAGCAGCGAGGGGGGGGGGGGGGCAAAAACAGAATAATAATAAACTGAGTGTGGCCCTTTCCTAATCGATGTTATCCTTGAGGCCAAACTCAGAGTTACAAGAAGCAATCATGAAAACAATGGCAGGTACAAGAGTGATTTTGTGGGACAGCAGCTCTGAAGATGGGAGGGAGGGGGTGGGGTGTTAGAGGAAGAGGAAGGCAATCTGAGGCAATGGTAACATGAAATCTGGCAACAGTGCTGTGCAAAAGTCTAGAGCCCCCATTCACATGTACAAACCTACATGTGAATAAGGCAAAAACAGAGTTTGTACAGTTTTTACAAACTTAAAAGTCAATATTTGCTACGACCACCTTTATCCTTCAACACAGCCTGGACTCTCTGAGGCAAGCTTTCTTGTAATTTCTTTAAATAGTCTTCAGGAATAGTGCTGTGTTTATGAAGTTTGACAAGATCCCCAACGCCACTGGCTGAAATGCAGCTCCACACAGAGCTTCCATCGCATTTTACAGATGGATGTAGATGCCCAACTGTTGTTCCTCTCTCCTGACTTCCTCTGTACCTCCTCACTGGCATACATCAGCCCCCACCGTTTCTTAAGGACATGTTAGATACTCATCATCCTCTGCAGATCGATTTTAGGGCTGCCACTTCTTCTTGTGTCCTCTTTGTAATCTTTCCTCAAATTTTTGAGGAACACACTGCATACCAAGCCAAGTGACATAGGTCAGTGTTACTGGCTTATTCACTAATCTGAAAATAGTCAGCTACAACAACTGGTCAGAAAATGCCCAAAGAAAGTCCTTGAAGAACTTCAGAAAGCCTGGAGAACTATCTCTAAAAAAATATTTAAAAAGTAGTACAGTAAATTTGCATTTGAGCTTAGACATAAAAATGAATACTAACTGAAACTGAATTAAAAAAATTCCCATTTTCATGCTAAAAGTTGTGCCTTGAAACAGAAAACAGGCCCATGCTCCTCATTGCTGCTTTCAATCTACTGCCTCACCTCTGTATGTTTTCCTTCCAAACATTAATTAAAATGCTACTGCTGAAAAAACAAAACACTGTTGTCTTATCTCTCACAAAAATGCAAACAACCAACTGTTTCTTTTTTATAGTGTGACTAATTGCTGGCTGGAGTATGCTTGGAAACCTCTTGATTTAGTTACCTGAGACGCTCACAGTGCCTGGCAAATTATCACGGGGCCTCTTACAAATGTACTATCCGTGTGGATGTAGCTGTGCTTCAGAAAATGCATTAGTGGAGAGAGATGTAAATAGAATTGAGAACACAAGTGGAATGATACTTTTTTTCAGCTTCAGTGAACAAAACTGAAGAAGTAGAAATGTTACTGTAGGTAGCTTGGAAGAAAGCCAGGACAATGAGAGCAGGGCTTCCTATATTCTTAGTATAGTAGCCATACCTAAAGGACAGCCTTTTTTATTATTGCATTCATAAATGACTGATTTATTCAAATAATGAATAAAAATGACCCTCAGTAATTATTTATTAATTAGTGAGATACATTGTATAATTTTGAGCTCAGTTGGGTTTGGAAGATATTTATTCATTTCTTTTAGAGGGGATTTACTCAGGACGATGCGTGTGTGGGTGTGGGCGGTGTTAGAGTAAGATAAACAAGGCTGACTTATGTTAAGGTTGGGCTAAGTGTTAAGGTTTATTAAGCATTGGAAAAAAGCTATGGAATCCACAGTAGGTCCTTACAACTGTACAACCATAGCATGATGCGTGTGTGTGTGTGTGTGTGTGTGTGTGTGTGTGTGTGTGTGTGTGTGTGTGTGTGCTGCTGATTGGACAGTGTGTGTCAACAGTGAGCACCTGCATTGACTTCTGTCACGTCAGAATTGGTTTTGGTCCGAGGGGAGTATGTTGAGATCCACTCGGTCGATTATTTAGCTCACCCAGGGAAGTGCATATCCTGCCAACGCGAGCACTCAAGCAGAATATATATGAGCCAAATGTCTCTGTGATAGTGACTAGAAGCCAAAGGATCATGTAAGCTGCCAATCACCGGATCCACTTTATTAATGACAGTTCAGCGCAGAGACCTGTAGGGAAGAAGGTAAGGTGAGAAGGTTACATTTTTACTTTCAACGTTTTATTAAATTTTTTATATTTTTATTGGAAGATTTAATTAGGAACCCCATAAAGCAGGAGTCCTAGGCGGCCAGCCTGAGTTCTATACAGCCTGACTTGATTTGTTATAAGGAGACTGCTGTAATAGTTGCCAGCATAGCTCATCACACTGCAGAAGCCTGCATCAACTTCAGCACCATGGACAGATCCTTGAACCTGAGCTGTAGCTTTACACTGTATGACAGATTCAGCTCTGAATAAATATCTTAATCAATAGGCTGAACTGCTTTCATCATAGTAAGTAGAACATCTCATTTAATAAAACACTGGCTGACTCATGACATCTAAGTGTGTTGGATATAATGAAATATCATTTTAAGTCCACTTTAACGGTATGTTAATGGTCTGTAGGGGTCCGTGTGGCACACAATACGGCACATTAAAAAAGCAAACGAAGGAATGGTTGTGACTGTATCATAATGTGGCGTGAAAGGTTTAAAACCACAGCAAATTGGGTGATCCCTGACCTGTCAACATATGACTAGAACCTAAATAGGCTGTGCTATTATTTCAAGGATGTGGTCCTGTGTGAACATTCAACATCATTATTCTCAGGTAAAGATCTGCTCTGCTCAGTACAACGCTGGCTCCCACCCACGGCACAGACGAGTTTATTAAAATACCTTTCTGCTCTCACTCCAGCAAACTGTGTAATTATATTCATAGAGGAGATTTTCTTGCTTTTTCAATATTCAAGGTCATTTTGATGGAAAATTATGTTACATAAATGAATCGTGTGTATTTTTTTTCTTGTCTTGTTTTTTTGTTGTTGCAAACTGCAATCTCTGAATGGAAGCTATTTGCATGAGCACTGAGTGTTTGAGGAAAATTACTGTCTTCTGAAAATTAAAAGAAAAAAGTCAGCAATACCTCTTTCTATTTGCAAGACCGAACCAAGATTTTACAGATTTTATTTACATGGAATCAACAATAATAGGACAATAAAAGTGTGTACAGTCAGACTGAGAAGTGAGGTGAAAACCTGAACCGTTGTTGTTGTTGGAAACAGTAAAGAAAGTAACTGTTCCTGCATTTTAAAGACAAATAATTCCAGATAGGGTTAAAAAAAAATATAAGAGTAGCAGAAAGCGGAGAATCACAGAAACCACACAGGTCTATTTAATTTAGATGACGCTGGGTGGAGGAAAAAAGGGTTCTGGGTAGCTGTGTAACAGTCTGAAAACAGAAGCGCCACGAGCAGTGCAAGATGTCCAGGGTGATGACCCTAGAAGAGTATGCTAGCTATAGACCTAATGAGGCCTGCTCACTAGTGTCTTATCCTTATTACTTTTGGTTATAATGAGGGTCAGGCTGTTAGGCCATTCAGCTCTGATCACCCTTATTAGGAACCAACAGAGGGAGAGACAGAGCGAGAAGAAAAATCGAGTTTGTTCACAGAGAGAAGAGGTTTTATACTCCCCTGGTTGTGGACATATGTTTTTGTCTGGACACAGGATACTTTGAAAGCCTCTGTTTGATTCTGTACTAGCAATTAAAAGAGGGAAGAAACTTGACACTTAAACTGGGCTTCTTACACGCCTGCACGCACACAACTGTCTGCCACAAGATTAAAACCATCTGTATAATGTTGTACAGGTCAACCTCATGCCCTGTATTTTTTGGACATGTGACCTCTGTGAGGGTGGAATTGGTCCTTAGTTTTTTGATGTGACCTCTGGGTTTTGCTTTTTGTTGTGCTCCTGACGTTACTCCTGACCCACTCTCCTGTACTTTCTTATTCTCTATTTGGCTGTTTCAACGATCAGTGAAGCAAGTTGTGTTACTGAGGCTACAACCTGAAAAACACATGGAGTAATTCTGTTGCTGTGATAATTGCTCAATAAGAGTGTCTTAACATACAAGACAATCAAAGTAGAAAAGGTGTGAAGGAGCAAAACAGATTATGAAAGCTGAAGAAGTTTGTCAAAACCTTGACATCATCACAATTCAGACATTTTTTATTCCTAACATTTAAAAAGTCACCCAACAAAAGATGTACAAAACCTGCACTATTGCTGGTGTGTAACATTTCCTCTAGACATCACCCTCCACGCACACATTCCTTTCCAAGTACTAATAACTTTTTTTTTCTTGTCATTGAGATATCATTGATATGATGACCTTGAACGCTGACTATCACAGATGAATGTGCATTAGCTGTGCATCAGGCGTCAGCCCACACATCTCCACTCCTTCTCCGAAAGCTTTTATCAGTGTCACTTGATCCGGAGCAAGGTGAAAGTAGCTGCAGTCTAGAGGGTCTTTGTGGTTTTGGAATGAAGGAGGACTGATGCCCCCACTTTGAAAAGCCAAGATCAAAACAAACTCTACAGTAGGCTACATGTTGGCACATCAGTACTGTGTGGCATATGCTGGAATGAGTGCACCTTGAAAAGAGAAATATTCAGAGAGCTATCGTGCTTTGCTTGGGTGGAAACTTCAAGAATAGCGTCGAATAGCTAACATACAGAGGACGAAATGTACACCTCAGACAGGTGATATACAGTAGAAGAGGAAAGAGAAGAAGAAGAGGCCAGAGCGCCTTTACTTTCAAATTACAAAAAAACCCTTGAAGCACGCTCAGGAGCACCAACTGGGGAGTAATCCTGACTCTTTTCCATTTGGAAGGAAAGGCAAAGGCATATGGTAAGGCAGCTGGTTGCCTTCCCTAACATGTGGGGATGGCGTTGAGCACAGGGTGAGAGGGTAAATTTGCAGAGGACTGCTCTGGATCTTTGTCATGATGGGCTAATTACACTCTAATTACAACCTGTAAACGGTCACTTGAGCGAGTGAAAAACTTGTGATTTTTTTTTGGCCACTTGGAAGCAGTTAAAAAAGTTGCAAATGTAATAACAAAATATCCGTCTATTAAGCCCATGCCTGAACATTTGCACCTTGATTACTTACATATTAAACAGAGACATTTATATAGCGAATCGGATTTGTGATGTGGCTTTGCTTATCAATATTTGTGAAATTACGTTAATACGATGTTATCCTTTATTCGCCGCCTGAAGGGAGGGAGATTGTAATGGGTTCAGTGTGTTTGTCTGACTGTTTATTAACAGTCTAGTGTCCACAGTTGTTATAGGTATCATTTTGAAATTTTGTGTGATGGAAAATACCAATAACAGCTCGAGCTGATTTAATTTTGGTCAAAATCGGGTCAAAGTCGGTAGAAATCAGTGGAAATCACTAAAATTTTTATATTACCCACAATTTTTATGGATTGTTTTCAAGCTTTACAACAAAATATTAGACCTTGGGGGCGGCATTACTACCTAGATTGGCTAAGCATTTGACCTTGACCTTAATTGCTGATGCCCAAGGTCAAAGCTGACCTTGAAGAATAAGTAATTCGTAATATATCATATGAAAGGATGTGGAGAGAGCTGTACAACACACTTTTTATTTTTATTTCTTCATTATGACACAATATTGTCATAATAAATAATTGACAATAATGCTGTAAAAGACTGTTGTCATCATATTGTAATAAAAACAGACTCAAGTTAGTATGTTTTAATAATAACTTCACAAATATCCCATTTTTAGAGTAGGCCTTGCCCCGAGTGCTCTTGTCTCACTCCGTAGTGATTTTCTCTTGGTTACCACAAAAGAGCTTCTGATCATCCAGTCACTGCATCTACCTGTTCCCGCCTGCCATCTTTACCTGTCTGTCATTAAACTGACTCGACTTTTCCTGCCAGCCTGGACTGCGTCCGTATTTGGCCAACAGCCCTGTTTTCTGTACACACTCGATTTGACACACACACAAGTGACTGGACATGATGAAACAACATGTGCTTTACATCCTGCTACAGAGTCACTCTGTATTTTTGCTATATTACTTTTCCATTTTACATCTCTGCAGAATTACGGGGTGTAAATGGAAAGGCGGTGTGTGCTATTTTGCACCAACGCTCATTATTTTCTGAACTAGTTTCTAATGTTGTATTTATTTGCAACATATTGCTGTATATTTTCTATCTCTCAATCATATTTCCAGTAGTAGCTGGCAACAGTGAACTTAATGAGAGTAATATGTCCTCCTCGTCTTCATCACATGACAGGAGATTGGGCTGTATTGCTTTTAGGTAATTCATCTTCCAATGGGGAGATGCTGAAGCATCATTTCTTTTCTTTTTGTATGTGTTCATGCATTCCTAATTTATTTTATGTAAGCTTAGATGCAGCATCTTAAAAATACATGCACAGTAAATGCCACAGCTTCCACCGAGAAAGACGAAAAACAGAGTTATTTCAGTGTGAGAATAGTGTGGATTGGTCCTTGGATTGTCTCTTGGTATTGTTTGACCTGTGGGCTACCCTATTGATTGAGTTTTCATTAGTGGTCTGTGACTCCCAGTTGTTGTAGGTATGTGAGTGAGGAAAGGGCATGTGCGTATTTGTTCATATAAACCTGAGGATTTCTGAACAACCATCATCCTTTGAGCTGCAGAGAGGCATGTTTAATATTGACTAACTCACGGAAGCAGAGTGGAGGTAGCAGCCCGAGGCCACCGTATCCTGATGTCTCCTCTCTAAAGCGGGGAAATGAAATAGGATAAGTGATGGAAGGAAGATGCCACTCATCAGGCCTGGCCCCACCATCTTCTTATCACCAAAAGCAGCTCGTGGCTGGAGGGCCCCACACAGATGAGAACTTTGGTGGTGCTGTGGCCATAGGGCGTCCACCAATGCATTCTCAGGCTAAGAATGATGTATGACATCTGAGCGGAGCTAACTCAAAGTCAAAACAGACTCAAACTGCTAAAACTTGTGGTTATTTGAGGTTAAAAGTTTTGGGGTAGTCTAAGAAGGCATATGGCGAGCGCGTGAAAGAGGCCAAAGGTTAATTACCTTTGCAGCAATCTGTTTGATGGACTGTTGTATTCAGTGAATTGTGTTTCATGAAAACTGAACAGCAATCCTGCGTCTCTATCGCTCCTCTCCCTCCCTCTTTCTCTCTTGGTTTCTGCATTGCAGAGCACAGCGGTGTGGGAGGATATTACCACTGGCATTGCAATGGTGAGTTGACCAATTTCAAAACACATCTGTTCAATTATACCTGAGAACCTCGAGATAATTAACTCTCTTCCCTCTGGCTTCTGCTGAATTACTATTGATTCCAGCAACTTAAGAACCAGCCTAAGCTCTTCTCTGCGGGATTGTGTATGCAAAGAGATTATAAAGTCATAAACTCGTCGTTTGTGTTTTTTCAGCTTCGAGATCGTCAGACTTTGAAAGCTTAATGAGCGCATAAAACCATTCATCGAGGATTTTATGGAGCTAAGGAATGAATGTGAGAAGTTTAACAGCTCTTTTAAACAGAGTAGCTTGTGCAGATAGATGGATGGAGAGACAGGCAGGGCGAGCAGTCCTTGAATACACCATAGGTTCAGTCTAATCTCTGACTGGTCTGTGTCCTATGGGCCACATTATTAGTAACCCTAGAAACGAGCTGCATTGAGTTTTGTCGTTGCAAAAGCACAAAGAAACCCTACCTCACATCTTGTCATAACAATGCATGAAAGCTGTTGCCTTTGTGAGGACTGAAGTGCAGTTGCACTAGACCCGTTGCCATGGCAGCCTTCCTACAATCACTCCAACAATGACTAATAACTTTAAAATGAAGTGCTAATTGTTCAGAAATGCCTTCATATAATCGAGGGAAGTGAAATGAGCAAAACTGTAGCCACTCCATCGATGGGGACCGGTTGCCGAGATTCAACACATTTTTTAAAAGCATATTTTGAATCAAAGAAGCACATAGTCGTTCAACGAAATATTTCCTTTTCAAAAAAACAACCTGTGCTTGATTTGGTTGCATTGATTTACTCTCAGTTGCCGTGCAAGTACAAGACAGTCTTCCCAGAAACGATTAAAAACAAACGTCCTTCTCAGAGGATGTTCTCTGGCCTTTCTATTATATTGATGTAAGGCTTCTTATTCACCAGTAAAATAAACACGTTGCCATTACTTCAAACTGTGCAGATGGATTTCAAACTTTGTTGCTTTTTCAAATGATACAAAACCCAACAGAGAGAAAGAAAAAGAGTGCAGCCATCCGTTTCTTTCAGCAAGTAAAAGTCTCCACCATTCTCGACTATAAGCTGTCTCGTGAAGAAATAACCCAGATAGAGGTTTTCATCTCTGGAGTGTCTTCGCATTGCACAACTTCCCTCTATGCTCAGCTCTACCGAAAATCAATTTGCACCCCTCAGAATTAACTGCGTCCAATTTCCACGGATATGTTTATTTCATTCACTCCAAATGAGATTATGGACCAACAGAGTGACCCTGAGAATATCCTTGGCAAATCCATTTCTTGATGCATGGTTGAGTCTGTGTTTTGCGCGTATAAGGTGGAGAATAAAAGTGCTCTTTTTACTGTGATACTCACATAGCAGGTTTAATGGCATGTCAAGTAATTGCTGCTACTTAGAGTTTCTTTATCTGACTGACAGCAATGTATTGTGAGATGTCACTATCTGTTATCAATTAACAACATCTCTACCTGATATCAGTATCTAGTTTGAACCCGAGTCAGCCACGTGTATGTACACAAGCAGCTGTTGTCTGTTCAACAGTAAGGCGCTGTTTTTGAAGAGTTACAGATAGTACAAGCAACTAAATTATTGCAGTGGTTACTGAAATACCTGCTGCAGCAATCACGCTAAGTGCACAAAGCTGCTCAAAGATTACATTTGGCCTGGAAATACTTAATTTTATGCATTATGAAAGTGCAGCTGAGAGGTACCAACTGGCAATTTTATTTTTGGAGGTGACAGTCTCGCTGTCAAAGCTGCTTTCATTTACTGACTGGTAGACAGAGTGAGAGCGACTGTGCCTCTGGCTATTCACAGAGCGAAAAACACCCCAACGTACGAGCAGCAGTGCAAACTAAAGACCCAGTGATGCCCCCTCCCCCCCACTACTTAAGTGCCAGTGGTGCAGTGCCAAGACCTTAAATTTCTCTTCCAGTCCTTACATAAATCGTGATTATATGATTATATTCAATTAAAATAAATACTCATAATCAAAGCTCAGCTACCTGAAAACATCTGCTCCAAGATATTTGTGTTTTTTTTTAAATCATTCAAAATCAGTTAGAATGCCTCCAAAGTCACGAAGGAGGATGCAATTTTTCTCTGTATATAAATTGCAATTATAAAACAGCTTCAGCTATATGGAAACTAAACAGATACCACAAATCCATCAGAGCTGCAGCTTCTGAAGATTACAGTCCAAACTGCCTCAGAGAACCAGAACAGGGCCAAGGATCAATTCCTACTTCATTGGACACCAATTTAAAGTCACTCAGAGTGATTCACTTGGCTGCAGGGGCAGGTCCAGGGGCCCTTGTAATGAGATTCATGCTGCTTCTCCCTATCTTAAGCCAGCACTAACATCCTGGTTACATTTATCCTCCACACTCCCTCACACATCTCATTTGCCAGCGCATCGCTACATTAAGGTGTGTGTTGCCAAAAGGAATGCTCACAAATATTTTGTGAAATTGCGTCAATACTTTCTATCAAGGAGAAGGCGAAGGGGATAAGTTACTCGGTTTAAATGGGAGGGAGCTGTCGGCTTATTGAGACGAATTGGTCCTAAAACGACTCACTTCCAGTTTCGGTGAGCGTACTTAAAGAAAAATAATTAGCTAACGAACTCATGAAGGTGACTCATGATGCAGAGGCACAGCGTGTGTGGAACTCAGAGCTAGAAAACATAAAATCTGAAATCTTTGGAAGTTGTCACATGGCTGGAACTGCTTGTCCATGTGTGTATTTGTGTGTATTTAGAGCGTGTGTATGATTACTGAGACCCACTGAGAGCACCCCAGTCCACCCAGAGGGGTGGCAGGGGACAGATGGCAGGGAGGGACGAGAGTGGAAGCTGCCAAGCAGCATTAGTCACACCCATTACTCACAGACTTTGTGCTGGCAGACAACAAGTGCATGTGCCCCTGACGTCTACATAGCAGGAAATTCTCATTAACAATTTGCTCAGGAAGTAACAATGGGCGAGCAATTAGAGATGGGCAAAGAGGCATTCGAGAGGAAAAGAGGAGGGATGAGGAGTGAGACCTCCTCTCTAGTGTCACCGGAGACATCGTCATCATCATCACTATCATCATCATCATCATCGTCGCTGTGATCAGTCCCGGGCACGATAACAAACTCAGACTGAGAATCAATGCCTAACATGCACAGAAACTGGTGCCACTGTGCAGAAAAGCGACTAATCCCCACACGCAGCCTGAGATTTCCCAGTTTCTGCTGCTTCCATCTTCCCTTGTCTTTTGAAACCATGAAAAAAAAGCAACCTATACAGTGTTGATCCCTGCCCACAGGAGTGTGATCTAGGCCACACGTTCATTTTCCCCTTTTAGAAGCCCGTTAATGAAGTCACAAACAGGCTGACCCAGTGGGACGTACCCAGCCTCCTCTGCAAAGATGGAGGGAGACTTGAGGACTAATTGGCAGCACCCTTGTTTCCAGTGTAATTGCACTTATCTAGCGAGTCACCTTCGAGGGTCATTAAGAGGCTCTGGATTAATTGAGCAGAGCATTACGGAGTTGAGGAGAGAAAGAGAGAGAGAGGAGCCAAGCGGAGCAGATATTTGGCCCATTACGCCGATCGCAAAAACTTTCCCCGTGTCTGACATGTCTGCTCACACGGGACGCTTCCAATCAGTCTGCCTTAATCGCTCCTCTGCTGTGACTAACAAATGCGCGCTACCGCCTTCTTTTTATAGAATTCTTAGTGATCATTATTTCACAGCCCTACTCCCACCAGCACACTCTAATGGGTCAGATACACCGTTTTAAGAGCGTGATGGAGTAATGACAGTGCTTTTAGCCTGCTCATGTGTGAGGGAGTGTGTGGAAAAACAAGCTGCAGAGAGGACAGAGAGAAATGTTTCAAGTGGGGTGTAAATTATGACTATGAGGCAGCGTGTCTGAGAGGTGAGCGCAGTGCTGTATGCTGTACAGTATTTTTCGGTGTGAAAATTCACATTTCTCATCACATCAAGGGCACATGGAGCGCCTGCCAAAATAGAACTGAAGAAACCAAAGTGTAATGAAACTCAGTGCTTGGGGAAATGGCTATTGTGTGTGTGTGTTTTGGCTTGCTTTAATGGTACACTAGAAAGAGCTGAAATTTGTTTTCAAGGTCACTTGTGTTAGCTTCCTGGTGTGTAGGCAACACTCTTGCCTCGCCACGGACATATCATGAGAAAATGAATCCCTGAGCACAAATACAGAAAAGGCCCACCATCCTTCCTGACAGAAGTATAAAATGATTGCAAACAACACGGCTGAGGGTAATTGTCTCTCTGTTTGCAGCTATTTAGCGCCGCTTTGTCTTGCTTGCCTTTAATATATTTTGTGTCTTTGTGTTGTCTCTTTGTAGTGGAACCTTTGTATTCATTTAGCATCTCTTTGCTGTAGTTTTTGATCTCTTTAGAGTGTTTTTGTTTCAGTATGATGTTCTTTTGTGTCCCTGGGTTGTTGCTTTCACTACTCCTTTGTTATTTTGGAGATTAGGAGAGTCTGTTTGACTCTGGCCCAAAGCCACAGACCCACACTAACACTGCAGTATGCAGATATTATTAAAGACAAATCACACAAGACAGAGCCTGTAAGACAGCATGGTTCTGGTTTGAGCATTTAAATGTTTCTGTAGTCTTCATTTCAATTACTACATTTGTAATACATTTTCCTCTATAGTGGGCAGCATGGTGGCGCAGTGGTTAGTACTGTTACCTCATGGCATGAAGGTCCTACGTTTGACTCCACCACCTGGCTACTTCCTGTGTGGAGTTGGTGGGTTCCCTCCAGCTTCCTCATGCAGTTGGTGACTCTAAATTGCCCATAGGTCTGAATGGTTTCCCCTGTGTCAAACTGGCTGCTAAATGCTTCTTGCTTTCAAACTTATTAAAATATTTTCAACATGTATGTTCCCCTCTAGACACCAGAATGGGCTAGCTGTATTCTCATTACAAAAGAAGGTGCTGTTGTTGAGCAAAATAAGTTTTGTTTTCAGAGCTGTTCGTGTTTCTGTGAACAAAACAGTCATAAAACTTGGCAAGAGGTGCAGCATGGGAAAAATAAGCTTAATTTTAGTGCAGATCCCAATCAGAGGGTAGGGTATCTGCTTGTTATGCAAATGTATGTGTCAGGAAATGGTAACAAAAAGATGGCTGCGTTCAGGGTGCACTTTAGCCAAAAAGCCGAAAACACAACAACTCACAGCCATTCCTTTCTCGTGGTTTCAAACTGGGCTAACAGTCTGCAAACATTGTGATTGTCTTTCAGGTCAGAACGGCGCAGACTAGTGGATGTAATCTAATCAAAGCCGGCAGTAATGTTAGCCACATCAGTCTGAAGATTTCCCTATTGTTGCGTGGACACTCATCTAAAATGAAAGTAATCGACTTTGCGGATGCTCTTGTATTCGAGCTTGCAGTCAATAACAGAACATTTGGTGTGTTCTGCTTGTGGTCGAGACGTTTTAGAGTTAGAGAAGCAGGTCTGCCGAGTACATAGAAAGGTGAGCAAAGAAAAAGTTCACTTTCTTTGTTTGAATGTGTGAAAGGAAGCTACTTGGATTGGATATGAATATATGTTACATAATGATTTAGATATGTTATGGAAGAGCCTTGTAGTAGACCCTGGGTATTGTGATTTTTCATCCCTATTTATATAAAACACTAAAGCAAAGTGAAAACCCTGAGAGCATAATGCGGATTCTTGTGATGCAACTTTTTTTCTCCTTCTTCAAAACTGTGGTTTGATTTATTCAAAACCCAGAGCCCAGGTCTAAAGCCAAAGCCTGGCATTTGGTCAATGTCAAGGGTTGGTTAGATCAGCTCTTCGTTTTTGATGGCTCAGCAGGTCAGTATTCTCTCCCGTGAGGCTGCTGAGCTTACAGAAGTAGCCAGTCTTTCATGCAGTCAGTATAACTCTCCAAATATAACAGAAAGCAGAACCCATGACAGCATTTTCCTTTGTTCATTTGCATGCATTTGAGCGCTGGCAGTGCATAGCCGGTGTTGAGTGCTTGCTGAACAAACTGAGGAGCTTAACCTTCTCTAATGCTTTCGGATTGATGCATCTACTGGAGTTCTCGCTTTTCTCGCGTCTTTGTTGTTTGTTGGTACGGCTGGATTAGGCTGGTGTCTTTGCTGTTTGAGGGGGAGATGGATGCTGATGGGCCTGACCTTTCATTTGCGTGCACCACCATCCAAGTGGAGAGAATGCTTGTCAACAGTCGGTGTGTGCGAGCAATATGTTTGTGTGCTCGCTGTAATCGCTTACTAAAACATCCGTTGCTTTCACACTGGGAAAGAGTCAGAAGACAGACGAAAAGGGCATATTTGTGTTCTGCCACTTTGTGCAGCAGAGGGAGAAAAAAAACTGTAGGACAGAGCTTTGAACAACTGCATTGTACGAGAGACAGAGAGAGAAGGGGGGGAGAGAGAGAGCAAGGAAGAGAGAGGAGCATTGGCTGTAGCAAAATGTCAACATGATAAATCCAACCTTTACAAGCAGTCTCAGCTCTAAGCGAGCTTGTGTCCCAGAATTAATAATCAGATATATCAAATTGTTTTAGAATAATTAATTCACCATGGGCTGTCATATATCCCCACTGTGGGGTCTGTAAATCCTGCTTTTAAAAAAAGTTATGGCTAATATATACACCAAGTGCACCCTGTGAGATGCCTTAGGGGGGGAAAGGTGCTTTTTATTGGTGGAGAGGATGGCGCTTGTTAAACAAGCCTCGCCAGAGCTCGTCGGGTGTCAGGCCCACGTGAAAGAGAGATCAATCTCTCCGACCTGTGTCGGGCCTCTGATAGATGAAGGGGGAGAGAGGGAGGGGCTGTCATTGCTTGCGGTGCTTTTACCACAGAGACCAAGGCCACTGGTTGAATTTTGCAGTTCCCCCACTGTAACTCTTTAAAAAAAAATCAAACTCGAGGAATTTAGAGTAATCCCTGAACATGCACGTCAATGAAAGCGCAGCATGATGCACTGCTTTTTTTTGTCTTGTGCAGGTTAAATGACATGTTGGAGCAACCACTTGAAATATTTATAGTAATGTGTGCTTAAATCACACTAATGATTTGCTTCTGCTGCCTCAGCAGAGTCTACTATGCAGAAAATACACCGGCTTTACGTTCACATGTCTTTTGATCAAGCTAAATTGTATTTATTGACTGAGCCCTTGTAAACCTTCTCTGTGTAGTATATCACTCAGCAGGCATCAGTGCACTGTAGAAGCCTGCATTAGTAATGCTGATCAAACTGTTGTTATAGAGCTATGATGGGGAGTTTACAGCCCTAATATTTATGCCTCATGTGCTTAGAAAAACTATTACATTAGCCAAACAGCCTTTCAACTCTAAAGTGTAGAAAATGCAAGCTCACCAAGTTACAAAAGTGCTAGTTTATAATTTTCACTAGTACTTTTAATGACATGATAGATGGAAAGAGAAAGAAAACGCTTTTATCAAGGAAATACACTTTATGCATCATTACAGTACAATCTGTGAATGTTACAAATTGGACATCCATCCATCCGTCCATCCATCCATCGCACCATTTATCAGACATAGTCCCATAAAAGGCCTGGTGTCTATCCCAGCTGTTACAAAGCATAAGGCTGGTATCAGCAAGGAAAAGTTACCATGCTATCCCCGGACAAACACAGAGAGACAGAAAGCACGCACTCACACCCACTAATTTAGAGTAAAAATATTAATCTAACATGCATGTTTTTTGACTGTACTATTCAGCGAGGCACACACATTCACAGGTGGGTTTCTTCCTGACTCTTTAACTACCATGTTTTTGTTTTTTTTAAGCCATGTTAAAAAAAAAACCCTAACAAATTCACTGTTCTTGGACTGTAGTTTGAAACAATAAGATCTATTCGGGGCTTAATGAGTGTTCACAGAGCTGCACAGCAGGGGGCAAAGACTGATGGCTTCCATTGAGATAAAGGTAATCTTATTACATGGCCATTAATAAAACATCATTCATTAAGTGGGCTAATAAAGCTCCCATCAGTATTGTTGACTTCAGCTGATGCAAAATCGATCCATTCAGAGAAATTCAAACTTCAGAGGACATTCGTGATTAATTGTAACCTTTTGCTTGAATGGAATATCATTTGCCAATCTCGCTCGCTCACCACTTCGTCTTGTTGCTGAAACTCCAGGAGGTGGTGATTAAGATCTGCACTCACCCACGTCTTTGTCTTTTACACTAAGATCTCAGTCCGCTGGTGAAGTTTAAGTACTCCAGCTTTGTCTGCTAAGGAAGACTTTCAGAGGTGATAATTTCCTGCTGCAGATAAAACGGTAAATGCAGCTTACCTAACTGTTCGAGATGATGTGGGAGTGGAGGAGGTTACCGGGAGTCAAGAGAGAATAGTTCAGAAAAACATAATGGTTGGATAAGAAGGCAGATTAAGAGATTATCCATTTTACCACATCACATTCGCCGGACTTACTCTTTTTTTTACATGCAAGAATGAAAGAGAAAAATATAGAATTTAGCTCAATCACTGGGATACGTTTGTGCTGGATGGAATAGAATTTCCAAGTAGCTGAAGGGAATATGAATTGAAGGTAATTTTATGGTTGACATAGCAATTTTTGGTCAGCCAGTGTCTAGTCTGAAGGTGACAGTACTGCAGAAAGAGAGAGCGAGAGAAAGAAAACAGAGTATCTTGCTGTTGGCCATGTGTGCATTTCTGTGCACTTGCACACATGAGCATTAGGCACAAAAGGATGGAGTGCAAAACAGGCATAGGTGTGCGTATCCATAATTGGGTACACACACCAGTCGCGGTGTGTCTGTGTCAAAAGCCCCTGGAATCAGGGATGTTTTAGATTACACTTAATCTTGCCGTAATAAGCTTTTTTGTGTCAGCCTCATAGTGATGCTGCGCTTCCATTGTCTGTGCTGAATAGATGACAAGATAAAGCCACAGAAATGAAAGCTACAGGAAGTGATGTCACAAGCGATAAGCAATAACAAGGACACCATCAGACACTGAGAGGCACATAATTTGTGTCTCCATCTTTAGAAATAACTTTCTTCCTTTTTGTCCCTGCTCTCTTCCCATAGCGTCTCTTATCTCACAGCATTAATTAAACCCACAAGGGAGTATTTTATGATGGACATATAAACCTATTTAAAATGGAATTAAAGATGTTATCGCATTGGCTGAAATAATGAAATGCTTTGGGGAATTACAATCACGGGGCTGCTCTCTCCTGCGTTCTCTGCCTGAATTAAAAGGAAACAAGCCCTCCACGCTGGAGATTACACAAGCCATTTGACTTGTTGCTCTCTGGAACTTTGGTGTCTATAGCTAGAGCGATGAAAGATGAATCTCTAATCACTGCTGCATTCATCATCCATTTATGCATAAGAAGGGCATGCTTCCGAGGATGATGGCCACTGGATTTTGCACTTGCAGCAAATGGTCCTTAAAATTTCTCAGGTTGGGAACGAGAATTGTCCAAAGCTAATGACAAGGAGGATATTTTTGTTAACAGCCCACTTTGATCTATTCGTTGAGAAGATGGTTAAATCAAGAGAAAAAAACAGTAAGGGAGTGCCAGTCACATGAAGCTATTTTAAAAAAAATAACAATATTAGATCCCAAATAATCAAACCTCTCCATCCAGGTCTATTACTCCTACTCGGTCATGGCAACCCCCTGTGAAACTTGGTAGGCTCTGTTCCATTACTCTCTTTCAGCACTAATGACACTGAGAGTTCCTGTCTGATGCACAATAATGCAGTGCTGGCAGAGGGCGGGAGGCAGTGTGCTATAGAGATAACCAGTATCTCATTAACAGGAGCACATTCAGCTCCGCTGCTCTTCCAGGCGGGTCTAAAAATAAATAAATAAATAAAAATATGTTGTGATAAATTCATACAAAAGGTAAAGACTAAAATAGTCAAAGTGACCTTTCGTGTTGTACAAAAAGCGGAAGCTGCAACTTAAGCAAATCTCAAGTTTGAGACAGTTAACACACGAGGAAATGCGTTTTTAGATTTGAGGAACTACCAGTGGCTAAAGTATATACAAAGAGACACTTAAATTCTATTATCTCAACAAAGACGCAATCTGATATAAGGTAATGTGGTCAAGTTGGCTCCCCTGATGGTGTCTTCTCCTTCATGGAGGCAATTTGCACTGTCTCCAGGCTTCACGTTTCCCTAACATTAACTGCACGATTAAAAACTCATTTCGGCTGTAATTCCACAGTTAAGCACCTTTCTCTTCCTGTGTTAGGCTGTCTTAATCCTCCCGGTGACGTATGTGCCCCTGCTTTTCATAAGTCACTCCAACCTGCTGCAGAACCAAAGTTTTTAATTAAAAGAAGCAAAAAAATCTGCTAGAGTAATAAGACACCGCTAACTACAGTTGAGAGATTTGCACATTTGAAAGCATTTTTCATGATTACTAAAGGAGACTTAACGCCGTTATTGTTCAGTTTCAATTTAACGCTTTACTGTTGCGTCCATTATACAAGAATAAGGAGTAAAAGCAGCAGTGGTTGTCATAATATGAATACTATTAAACAATAGTAATGGACGCTCCACTACAAGCATCTCACATTCACATCAGCAGATGAGGAGTTAACACCATTAGGGACATTAAATAATGTGCTGCACTCTTGCACTCAAGGACTGAGTCATCAAATATTCATGGAAACCAGTCCGCACTGGTGTTCTTTTAAACACTTTCCTCAAGCAGATGCTTTCCCCTCCTTGCTGGTTCATAATTCAGGTTGAGTTTGGGTGACGCACATCCTCGAGGCCTGGCTGAACACTGTTGACATTAAAAACTAAAAAGTTGACTTTGGGTTTAATAGCAGACTCCTTCTGCCTCCTTGCTGTTGGGAATGTAAAAAAACCCCAAAAAACCCCAACTGGCTGGCTCCCCCGGCAGCTCCTGTCCTGCGCAGAGCCTCAACCAGACAGAGCTATCAATATCTTCGATTTCTTTCACCATCTGATATGTTGTTTATTGTCAAGTCTGGAACATCGCTGGGTCTCTCCCTTGTATGCCTGCACTTGAAGATTCATTTAACGCTCAGAGACAGTGTGAAGTGTATCGTATCATCACAGGAGTCTAAGAGACTGTGACGGTGACCTTGGGAAGACACTGGATCTTATTTCTTACTCTGTGTCAAAGGAGGATGGTGTGGTGGGAGCAGTGATTGTAGCAGTACCTGTCTGCGTCTATATGTATGTGTGCAGGTAGTGACTTTGAGGTGAATCACAGGGGATGAGGAGGGAGTTAGTGCTCCGATAGAGTATTGCTGCTCCATTCTTCAGACGTCGTAGAGATTTATAATTTGGATGTAAGCAACGGTAGCTGCAGTATTGATCCCCCCTATAGTCTTTAGGTAACACATGCACACTCTGCAGAGGAATCATACATCACTGCATTGAAAGAAGGAACAACCGCCATCTCTCATAAGAGCGCAGTCAGGTAATTTTTTGCCCGCGGCATAGAAAGTGAGCCACTTCATGACTGATGACAGTCACACTGTGCAGATGAGGTTTACAAAAGAAGGACTTTGCAAATGCTTTTCTGAGATGTTTATAAGAAGCAATGCTAGGGGTCACTCTAAGCCTCCATATTTGACTGCAAAAATCCCGATCTCTTGCTATGGACGCACTCACAGTGCAGTTATAGAGAAAAGCAAGCATTCGCATTACAAAGTTACATCTGCAGCACATTCAGTCTGGAGGAGAAATCTCATTTCAGTCAGACGTTCTTGCTATGTTTTCTTAGCTGTGGATAAATGATAATGGAAAAGAATCATCAGAAATGATGATGATCAGCGCTCAATGTGCAATGAGAAACTTTGCAGTGGGAGAACCATATTAACTTGCCAGCTCATGCACACATATTGATCTATGGAAAGAGTTCACCAGCAGTGACCTTCATGATTTGAGGAATATAATTAAATATGCATTATTACAGACCTTTACAGTGATGCTTATGGATGCAGAAACATTTGAAAAATGTCAGGTTCTCTCATTACTGTATTGGCAATGAACTCTTGCCCAGGTCTAATGGACCTGAAGGAACAAACACAGTCGAATGTAGCTTAAGCGCTTTTCCCAGTTAAAAAAAGCACATTTTACCAGCCTGAGATTACATATTTTCTTATTTTTCTTATTTTTTAAATTATTATTTTTTTTTATCTTAGAAGAGATTTAAGAAGTTTTTTCATTCTACCAGAAACATTTAAGTGGTGGCTGTTAGATATGATAATAGAAAAATTTATTTAAAAATGAAAAGAAAAAGAAATTGAATAGAATTAAATTACAAAGCTTTAAGGACTAGATATTGTACTTCTTGCGTGTTATGAAAATACACATGAACAATTATAAAGGCGAATTTTTGTTCATGCCTGCAGGGTATGTTTGGGAAAGAATCAAGAGCCTGACATATCATAAAAAGGAGGAAAACCAAACAACAGCAAAGGTGTACAGTGAAATAGATAAGAATGCTGTGGAAAGGATGAAGCTTATCAAAGAACAGAAAGTTCTTATTTCAAACGCTCTGTGTGTATGTTTTATCTCTCTCACTAGAAACGGTCAAATGTGTCTGCATCTGTTGAAAACATAAGAAAACGCCTCTCTGATTTGCTTCCTTTCAACTTTTTTTTTTTTTTTGGTTTTTTTAGTTTATTTAAAGACTAGTAAAAGTTAACTTTTTTTTCCCTTTAGGGCCCCGTCTATTGAAAATTGTGGTTTTTCTCAGTGTTAACATGCTCATTTGTTCTTTTGATATGGTAAAAGAGATCTTTTAGTGTAAGCATTTTAGTGTCATGTACTCTAAAATGCTCACACTAGAAGACGCCCCTTTTGGGATCTCTGCAAATTCACCCGTGAATATCTCTCCCCAACTAGCACCTGGCTTTCATCTCTATATATCAGGGGTGGGGGAACTCCAGGCCTCAAGGGCTGGTGTCCTGCAGGTTTTTGATCCAACACAGCTCATTTATATGGCTAAATTACATCCTCAGCATGTCTTGAAGTTCTCCAATGGCCTGGTAATGAACTAATCGTTTGCTTCAGGTGTGATGACCCAGGGTGATATCTAAAACCTGCAGGACCTCCGGCCCTCCTGCCCAGCCTGGAGTTCCCCACCCCTGCTATATATTGTTGCAATTTGGGATTTTCATTTTAAGTGTAGTCAATTTTTAAAGGAAGAAGTCACCACATACTCAAATAATCATTCTGACCCAAAAGCTCAGGCTTCACACTGCTCCAAATTCTTGGTTTCAGTTATTTTTTTCTACTCTGAGATCTATGCAATGTCAAAGAGAGGTGCAATTCTTAATACGGTCATTTGGTAACACCCCTCTCGCTGAGTAGAAAACTCTACCTACCTGTCGTTTACACCTGGGGTTTGTGAGGTGAAGCCAATTAAAAGAACCTTGACTAAAGGAGAGGATAGCCTTAAAAGGAAAGGAATAGAAACTAAACTAAGGACTTCCAACATGACCCAGTTTAAGATAAATAATAACTGAATTATGAATCATGCAAAGCTACTGTATTAGAGAGCAAGAACCTCTACGTTTAGTCTTCTAATTAACCTAAGCATGTTGTTTAGCACTGTCTATCTTTGTGAGAAAGTGGAGCTTTCTTGTAGTCAAGAGGAATAGAGAGGAGGTCGGGATTAAGTTGCCTCGACATAGATTTGTGCATATTAAAGGAGGCAAAAGAAAACTGTTGCTTCTTTTTCTTTTTAAGATGAAGACAGATATTTTTTTTTTTTTTTACAAAAGTGATTTTAAAAGTCCAAAAGAAGGGTGAGTTTTAGTGGTTTAATTAATCACAGAAGAGGGAATTTAATATCAAGGTATGTTCAAGTTGCCTGACAGGCATTCTTTACGGATTCCACCTAAAAAGCAGATAACACTCAGTTAACCTTCAAACAGTGGAAATAAAAACACACATGATACGAATCTCTATCTGGCTCTTGTTTCTCTTAATTTCCTGTTCCGTTAGATTGGTTGATGAAAAATAGAGAGATGCCATCACTCACCACAGAGATACAATCAAACTGGGCATACATGTTTGCTGGTTTATGAAGTATTGATGAATGTCTGCTATCCAGAGGTCGCAGTGCCATGTTTGCCCTATGGGCTATTGATATCTTTTTCCACGAGCAAATTGCTCTTTGTAGTCACAAAGGGACTGCATGTGTTTGTTAATTAATAGTGGATTAGATATTAAAATCCATGACTGTAACAAGAAAGACAGGTTTTAAACTGTACTGACTATTACAATTAAGGTAGTGTTTACATGCGTGTCATTCTGTCTATAAATGCAATGGCTCAAAAAGTTTTGAATGAATTCGAACAAAAAGTTGTAAGGGTGCAGAGTGGGGTCATGTTAACAATCCATTAAAATTTGCCTTCCATCCACCAAGGTCTTCAAGGTCAGCTTAATGATTTATTAGTCCAAAACTAACAAACAAACATAATAATTTAGAAACTATGATTCTTAAAAGTGTGGCGTGTATTGCCAACAAACAGAAAGTACCATATACAGATTGAACATATCCCACATTAGAGAACTAAGCAACTGCCATTGTTCAATACCATATAGGCTTATAAAGAGTCACATTTGACCTTTGATCTCACTTTACACTTCACATGTGCCAAGACTGAGAAGTATATATACTGCCAGTGTTGGGGAGTATACATGAATACATGCACCGCCGTTACGTATTTAAAATACAAAATATGAGTAACTGTATTCAGTTACAGTTACCGTTTAAAAAGGTGGTATTTAGAATACAGTTACTTTGGTGAAATAAATGGATTACACGGCTGTATTTTCCTGTTTCATATTGTGGCGGGTCAGGACTGTTTGGGTTTTGTTTGACAGCTACGTTCTGTTGTTCCGGACCATGGCACCGTTACGGTTGCCATGGTTACAGGGTGACGCTCTCTGCACTGTGTGTTTCCTGGGGGAGAGAGCGCCTTTTTGTTGTAGTTGTACTAAGCTAACAGGCAGAATGCTACAGGCATAGCCCTAAAGAATGTAGCCTCATGGGCAGTGTAGTCCGTGCTGCAGGGAGAATGGACTGCCATACCTAGTGATGTGCGATACCACTGATTTTCTTTCCGATCCCATACCAAGTAATATTCAGGGTGGTATCGACGATACTAATGCGATACCGATACTTTGTACAAAAACTTATTTTATTTATTGTATCTCAAATTATAGCATCATAATGATTACAGGACATCAGATTACTTGTTCTTATCACTTAATAATGCAGAGTTCATCATATAGAAATAAAAAAACTGAAGTTGTGCGCTAATTGAACACCTTGCCTGCCTGCAGCACTAAAGGACTCCGTGAGAGACGTCTGTCTCCCCCTAGCAGCACCTGTCCCTCTCCTCTTCAGTTCGCCTCAACATACCCTCGTCATATTCTGTGATATGATTTACTCTGAGGTGTTTGACAAGGTTAGTGATGTTGCCACAACCATACATGCCAACCCTCCCGATTTTTCCAGGAGAATGCCAGAGCCACCATTCTCCCGAATTTCTCCCGATTTTCTACCCGGACAACAAAATTGAAAAACCATATCGCAGAATTCATAGCGCGGCCCAGCCAATTCCAGTTTCCAACAATAGCGGCAGCGACTTAGTTTTAATATTACTCTTATTTCTCGTTCTGGGTCGCAAATTTTTTTTAACATATTTTCAGGTGAGAATGTAGCTGCGTAAACTTCAAATATCTAAGCCGATCGACACATTGTATTGTATTGTATTGTATTGTATCTTTATTTCAGACATATACAGAAAAAAAACCAAAAAACAATATATACACAAGTACACATACTTGCATTTACAAATACGAATATATATGTAAATACACACACGTATGTGCTCAGAGAAAACAAAACAAGAAGAAATAAATAAAATAAAACAGAGTCTAAATGACATGAAATGACAATTATTAGGTCTGAAATGGAGTAGGAAGAAGTATAACATACTTATTAATCCCTACCCCATGCTCAACATTCTATTGAATCCCACTATTCACCTAATTCCCATCATCACTTACCCCACACAATAAACAAGGAGAACATGTATAAACATAGCTACAGTGGTAGATATAATTTAGATACAATTTAGCATAGTTATATATACAATGGGTGATCAACTTTATCAGTTTCATATTCTTCCAAAAGCAGTTTTCGAAACATCTTTATAAACTGACTAATGCCTGAACATTGCTGTAGGTCCACAGTAAAACTGTTCCACAGTTTTACCCCATAAATAGTAACACAAAAGGTTTTAACCTTTGTCCGTGCTTTAAGAGTCTTCAGATTTAATTTTCCCCTCAATTCATAGTCCCCTTGTCTGTCAAAAAACATCCTCTGTACATTTCCTGGTAACATATTGTATCTGGCTTTGTACATAATTTTTGCAGTATTATATTTTATAAGATCCATAAACTTCAGAATTTTTAATTTCAAGAACATGATGTTAGTATGGTCTCTAAATCCTGCTTTAGTAATCATCCTGATTGCTTTTTTCTGAATTTTACATAGTGGTTGAAGTGAGGTTTTGTATGTATTTCCCCAGATTTCCACACAGTATTCCAAATATGGCAATATAAGTGAACAGTAAAGTACCCGGAGTGATTTGGAAGGAAAAAAATGTTTAACTTTACTCAGTACAGAGATGCTTCTTGACAGTTTAGCTTGTATATGCTTCATGTGAGGTTTCCAGCAGATTTTGTTATCTATTATCACACCCAGAAATTTTGTATCAGAAACTTGCTCTACTTCAACATTGGTCCCAATACTGACCCCTGTGGAACTCCGCAAACAATGTCCAGGCACTCTGATTGATATTCACCAATCTTCACAAATTGTTGCCTGTCTCTCAAATAACTCCTGACCCACTCTAGCACCACTCCTCTAATGCCATAGTACTCCAGTTTATCAAGTAATATTTCATGATTAATTGTGTCAAAGCTTTTTTTAGGTCAATGAAAACACTAACTATGCATTGTCTTTGATCTATATTGTTGGTGATATTTTCAATTAGTTCCATTAATGCCATAGATGTTGATCTATTTGGTCTGAAACCATACTGACTGTCCATTATTATTTTGTGTTTATCTATAAATTTGTCAAGTCTATTAATGAAAACTTTTTCCAGTATTTTTGAAAATTGTGAAAGTAGAGAAACAGGCCTATAATTTGTGAATTGGTGTCACATTGTTTTCAAACCCCCGCGGTCTTTCACTACTCGGGTTAAACATGATATATAAGTCACTTTGATAACTTAAAAATGTTATTGTTTGGCTTTTTCAGTGTTTTATTTGTTCGTGAGTAAATTGGTTATCCGGTTGTTCAGTCTGACGTCACTAGCCGTGTCTGGGTCTAAACTCCGCTGCAGGTCCATATATCAAACGATCACTGTGGCATTACTGAGAGTTGAAAAACTGTCTAAAGTCTTTCATCTTTAATAAAATGATCAGCGTTCTGCTCTACCAGGTGTAACAATTGAGTTTAACATCCAGGCATCCATGAAAACGGAATTTATGACATTTATCTAAATACAATATAGCATGTCCTGACTGCGGGGTTTTGGAAACAAATTAAAACGTACAGCTCTGTTATCACTTCCAGCATAAATGAAGACAGAAAACTAAACAGCAGTGACGTTTGTAGGGTTACTGAAGTTGGGCTAGCTGGTATATAATGATGTGCTACGTGACCGCTAGCGATGTTGGCATAATATAAACAAGCTAACTTTTTTTCCACTCGATAAAAGTTAATGTGAGTGTTCTCGGTGGTCAGAAACAAATGTAATCGCATGGCAGGATGCTGTAAAAGGACCAAACTTCAGCCAGGAGAACAACTGAGATAATCCATCCACAATACGAGGTTAGTCATTCATATACTGCTGCATGGGCTGGGCTGTAGTTACATCCTAAGGTTTTAAAAACTGAGCTTAAATAAATGATTAGTGGTAATGTGAGAGATACACATATCGACGGGGCCGGGTTATGTTAAAAAGTATAAATGGTTATACTTTGTTCATTGGTTCAAAGGTACCCCACACTTCTTTTTTGGTTGCTTGTTTGTTCTGGTATATTTTTCATTTGAACTGTTATTCTGCCAGAGTACTCATATTAACCAGATGGCATTGAACGCCCCATTGGTGTGTTAGGAAAACTCTTTTGTACATATGTTCCTTGAAGGGGTTTTGGAGTGGTTCTTTTTTCCACCGCAGCAAAGGGCTAGGCGTCGGAGAGGAGCTGCTGTATGTTTTTGTTATGATCGGATTGTGAAATAAAACATATACAGTGAGAAAGCAACTCCAGGAGTCATCCCTGCCTTAAAGCTGCAACATATCATGGCGAGCCAGCCAGGAGGAAGGTTTGAAGAACTTCCCGCACGAGAGTGAAGCAGAAGCCTGGTTAGCACCATTAGCGGCTAACGTTAGCGCTACCGCACGGCTGAAGAAAAACCTTTCTCCAAGCACCGGACCTGAAATCTGACGGACTAAAGACAAGCTTGTGAGTACCCACAATGGAGATAGAAGCCCGACGAGATAAGATCACCGCCACACTCTGCCAGCTAAGTCGTGATCAGCTCATAGAAGTGGGTTATAAGGTGAAAGGCTTTGCTACACCGCTAAATGAGCCTACAACAGACACTTCCAGACGCCAACTGATGAAAGTTATAGAACATAAACTGGACGAGGTGGAAAACAGTTATACACCAGACGATGCTGTACAGTTTGTGAAAGAACTTTTATCGTTTTTGGGCGAATATAAAGCTAAAGACAATACGGCCGAGAGTGATTTTTCCCGCCCTTCAGACGCAAGAGACAAGTATGACGAGCTGCAGGAAGAAATTAGAGCGATAGGGCAGAAACTCAAGATGGCGGACGCTGCCCCGAACCTGCTGTCTTCTAAAGTACCAGAGGTGACAATTCGCAGGGAGTTTCGCATCTGTGGCCAAATAGGTGAGGGAGGGCAGCGCGATCGGCTGTCCTATACCAACCTGCTGCATCAGATGGAAAATGGACTCCGCAAAGGCCACAGTGAGTCAGAAGTTATTGAAGCAGTGATAAGAGCCATCAATCCAGGTCTCAAACTGCGTGATATGCTTGAAATAAAGACTGATTTGACACTCACACAGTTAAAGACAATATTAAAAGGACATTACCGAGAAGATGACACATCTGATTTGTACCAAAAACTGATAAATATTTCCCAAGATCCAAAAGAGTCAGCTCAAGACTTTTTATTCAGAGCCATTGAGCTTAAAGATCGCCTCCTGTACGCATCCAAGGACAAAGAAGCAGAACACTACAGTCGGGACCTGGTAAAAAGGAAGTTTTTGAGATCAGTGGGTACTGGGCTGCAAAATGACAACATAAAGTTCCAGATTAAAGCCCTTCTTGACAACCCAGATGTGACTGATGAAATGCTGATTGAGAAACTAAATGAAGCTGCCAATCTCGAGACAGAAAGACTGAACAAGTTAAAGAGGAACAATACAAAACCACCAAGAATCAATGAGCTACATACTAGGGATGAACCACGCAGCAGCTCACAGATCCCCGCCACCAAGGAAGACAAGAAAAATCATCCTCCACCCGAAATGCACGACCTGGTGAAAGAGCTGAGGAACGAGGTTGCAGAGGTGAGGCAGATGGTTCTTGCTTCCCTGAACGCTGGCAAGTCGCAGACTACAAAGAGGACATCAGATGCTGCCGCGGGTACCTGGAGGAAGAAAGGCTGCAGGACCTGCCAGAGCAACGGAGAGGGAGACAACTGCACCCACTGCTTTAAGTGTGGCCAGCCTGGCCACATCTCCAGAGGATGCCGAGCTCCACTTCAGCTGCAGGGAAACGCCAGAGGGCCACTGCCACGGGACCAGCAGTGACCCCACCGCCACATCAGGAGTCCCGCCGCTGTGGTTGCTGCCACCAGAGAGAGTCGGTCAGCACCCCACTCCAGAGGTGTGCAGGCTGCTCATCTGTCAGTTACTGTTCTAAAGCCTGTCAGGGACAACACTGGCACCATCACAAACATGTATGTAAAGCGGTGAGGCTAGTTGAACAACATTTGAGGGAAAGAGAGAAAAAGGGGTGGTTGTCATACATGGGATATTCTGACCTTCTATCAGATAAGCAAGGACAAAAATTAGTGAAGCTGATTGGTAGACGAAAAATGGTGAGATGCACCTTTGACAATGTACCAGTCACCGCATTGTGGGACACGGGTGCACAGGCTACCGTAATAAATGAGAACTGGAGAGTCGAGCACTTACCTCACACCACTATCAGGGGGATAGATGAACTCTTAGGTTCAGAACCATTAAATGGGCTCGCAGCTAATCAGACAGAGATACCATTTATGGGGTGGGTCCCTGTAGAGTTTAGACTGACGGGGGTGGAGACGACCAGCTCGAGTCTCCTAGTGCCCGTATTGGTCTCTAGTGACCCAAATGTAGCTCAGGATCCCATTATTGGATACAATGTTATAGAAGAAATCATCAACGAGCAACTTAAACAACAGGGTGTTAAAAACAGTGACTGTGCTGCAAATATTGTGAGTAGTGCTTTTGGTATTGACGTCGGATCTGCTAAGACTTTTATCCAGTTGATAGAGACACATCGAACAGCTGCGGAAGAGATCCAAGTCAAGACAGGGCGGAGTAAAGTTGTTTTAGGCCCTAGTGAAGCTACTACCATTCGCTGTCGCACACGCATACAGGCTGACGAGGACACTGTAATGTTATTTTGTCCTGTTCTGAACCCCAGCCTGCCTGAGGGGCTTCATTTGCAGGAAGTATTGTTTAAAGTAAAAAGGGGCAACTCAGCCATGGTCCCAGTATCTGTCACAAATACCACATGCCATAATATTACTGTAGATCCGCGTGTGGTCCTGGGGCACATTGAGGGCGTAAAAGCAATATACCCAGCTGCCCTAAAACCTGTAGAAACTCCAACAACTAAAACAGCAGACGATGCAGGTGTCGAAGTCCCATTAGCCCCCACAGGTGAGACAAGTGGTGTTTGGGATCCCCCTGTAGTTCTAGACCATCTAACGAGTGGCCAACAGTCGGCGGTGAGGATGATGCTTAGGGAGGAATGCAAAGCTTTTGCAAAAGACGAAAATGATGTAGGCTGCATTCCTAGCCTTCGGATGCACATCACCCTCAACGACCAAACACCAGTTCAAAAGACTTACAATAGTGTGCCTAAACCTCTGCATCAGGAAGTAAAAGCTTACCTGCAAGACTTGATCAATAGGGGGTGGGTTACAAAATCCAAGTCGCCTTATTCGTCACCGATAGTCTGTGTTAGGAAAAAGTCCGGTGACCTCAGACTTTGTGTGGATTATCGAGAACTTAATCGCAAATCGGTGCCTGACAGACATCCTATTCCCAGGATACAGGACATGTTGGACAGCCTTACTGGTAGCTCCTGGTTTACAGTACTAGACCAGGGAAAGGCTTATCATCAAGGATTCCTAGACGAAGACAGTCAGCCACTCACTGCATTCATCACCCCCTGGGGTTTATACCAGTGGGTTAGAATCCCATTTGGACTCAGCTCCGCCCCAGCAGAGTTCCAGAGGAGCATGGAGGAGTGTCTTTGGGGTCTGCGTGATGATATCTGTCTACCGTACCTTGATGACAATTTGGTCCACAGTAAATCTTTTGAGGACCATGTTGAGCATGTAAGAGCCGTGCTACAAAGGTATCAGAGACATGGGGTCAAACTTACTGCTAAGAAATGTGAACTGTTCAAGCCTAAGGTCAGGTTTTTGGGTAGAGTGGTGTCAAAAGATGGCCATAGTATGGATCCAGCAGAAGTCGCCTCCGTGATGTCGCTTAAAGAGAAACACCCTAGTACAGTGGGGGAAGTGAGACAGATTTTGGGCTTCCTATCTTATTATAGAGCCTATATACAGGACTTTTCACGTATCGCCAAACCTTTGTATGAACTGCTAGCAGCCCAAACAAATGCTAAAAGTAGCCCACAGGACTTAAAAACACAGAACAAGAGAAGGAAGGAGAAAAACAAACAGGCTAAAGGACAGTTGCCTTCATCAGCCCCTGTGAAATGGACAGAGTCACACCATCAGGTTTTGTCTTACTTAGTCAATAAACTGGCCAGTCCTCCGATCCTAGGCTACCCTGATCTAGACCAACCATTTGTGCTTCATACTGATGCTTCTCAAGCAGGGTTAGGAGCAGTGCTCTACCAGCGCAGTAATGGCAAGTTAAGAGTCATAGCTTATGGATCTAGAACGTTAACGCCGCCAGAAAAAAATTACCATATGCATGCTGGCAAACTGGAGTTTTTAGCTCTCAAATGGGCTGTCTGTGAGCGCTTCAGAGATTATTTGCTGCATGCGCCATCGTTTGTGGTTTATACAGATAATAATCCACTCACCTATGTGTTAACGACAGCAAAGTTGAATGCATCAGGTCAGCGTTGGGTGGCTGAGCTCGCAGATTTCAACTTTACGATAAAATACAGGCCAGGAAAAACAAATGCAGATGCAGATTTTTTATCCAGGATGCCCCTCGATTTTGAGGACTATATGAACTGCTGTACACAGACGGTTAGCCAGGACGTGGTTGTAGCCTCACAGCAGGGCATATTAGTGCAGCAAACAGAAGCTCTAATGTTTAACGCTGTCTCCTTCCACACCCTTCAGCATCAAACACAAGCAGAGGAACTGCTGGACATGATTCAGCCAATACCGAGAGAGGAAATCTGTGCAGCACAGCGGCAAGACCCCGTGATAGGTAAAATGTACGAGTCTGTAGTGCAAAACAAAAGGCCCACCACACAGGAAATTAAGACTGAGAGCACTGAGTTTAAAGCATTGGCTAGAGAGTGGAGCAAACTGAAAATCAGAGAGGATGGAACTATGTTCAGAGAGACTCGACACAAAAAACAACTAGTTCTCCCCTCAGTTTACCACCCACTAGTGCTCAAAGAACTACACCAACAGATGGGCCACTTGGGATCAGAAAGGACCCTAAATTTAATTAGGGATCGTTTCTTCTGGCCTAAGATGCAAAGAGACATTGAACACTTTGTCAGTAATGTTTGTGAGTGTCTCAAACAGAGGAAGCCAAACAGACAGGCACGGGCACCTATGTTGAGCATAGAGACCACTCATCCATTTCAGTTGGTTTCAGTTGACTTTTTGCACCTGGAGCAATGCAAGGGGGGGTGTGAATACATACTTGTAGTTATGGACCACTACACCCGCTTCGCTCAGGCCTACGCAACTACAAATAAGACAGCTAAGACTGTAGCAGAAAAACTATTCAATGATTATTGTCTCAGGTTTGGTTTTCCAGAAAAACTACACCACGATTTGGGGCGAGAGTTTGAGAATAGACTATTGCACCATTTAAAAGAACTGGCTGGTGTTAAAGGGTCACACACTACTCCTTATCACCCACAAGGAAATGGGCAGACCGAAAGATTCAACAGGACCTTGCTCTCGATGTTAAGAACACTAACAGAGGAACAGAAAAGAGACTGGAAAAGCCACCTCCATAAAGTTGTACATGCCTACAATTGTACTGTTAATGAGGCCACTGGCTACCCTCCTTTTCTCCTAATGTTTGGTAGGTCACCACGGTTACCAGTTGACCTTCTCTTTGGCATTGAGCAGGAGGACAGTTCAGGCTCCTACCAGGACTATGTGGACAGATGGAGAAGGAGAATGGCTGAAGCTTACACTGTCGCCTCCAAAAATGCAGCTAAGTCAGCTGACCGAGGTAAAAGGCAGTACAACAAAAGTGTGCATGGTCCACCACTTCAAATAGGGAGTCGTGTCCTTGTTAGAAATGTTGTGGAGAGGGGTGGGCCAGGTAAAATCCGCTCCTATTGGGAAGACAACATCTACATCATTAAAAGACAAAAGGGAGAGGACAGTCCTGTGTTTGAGTTAGAGCCAGAGAATGGTAAAGGCAGGACAAGGATTTTGCACAGGAATATGTTGTTGCCTTGCGATTTTCTTCCGCTCCCAGCAGATAAGGAGGCAACTGTAACTAGTACTAAAACAAGGAAAAGACATTATAACAAACGGAAACAAACATGCATGACTCCGACACAAGTGGGGAGTGAGGAGGAGGAGGACACAGATGAGTTTTCTGATGCGGTTTTCACCTGGCCTTATCCTGAGCCTCAGTGTTCACCTACATTGGACCCCACAGCGGCAGAGTTTATGCCACTAAGGGACGGGGGTGAGCCAGATGAGCTTCCTCACATGTCAGGAGATGACCAGGGGGACCCCAGCCAAGCTGATGAGGAGAAAATGGACAATAGGGAACCAGAGGATGTGGCTATTGTGGGGGCAGGGGAGGTGGACAGCAGCTCTGATGTCGAAGAGGCTTTGGAAACAGACCAGCCAAGTCCATACCCAAAGAGAGAAAGGAGGAGACCACAGACTTTGACCTATAGTAAACTTGGACAACCAAGTCTTGAAGAAAGAATAGTGGCCACCAAATGTGTGAATATTCAAGGTTACTGGCGACCTTGGTAAAAGGGGAAGATATAATGTTTACACTTGGTACCCCTATTTCAGATTGTAACAAATGTACCTATGTTGATTGAAATATTGTGACACATGGATTGCAGGCCGAACATGTGTATGAGTAAAGGGAAGATGCTTAGTGTTCAGATGAGATGTGGACAAAGTTAATGCCTTTACAGGAGAGTACAAATAGCATGGTAATTTGATAGATTGAATTGTGGACAAAAAAAAAAAAAAGCTGAACTGATTATATCAGGAGTATACACAACTACAGTGCACGGTAGTTTGGGTAACTTAAAAAAAAAAAAAAGGGTGTAATGTAACCTGGTACATAGTCCATGCCATTCTATTGTTCTCTATGGATTGTCGATTATAAGGTACATTTATGTCGGGACGACATTTCTCGAGTGGGGGAGAGTGTGAGAGATACACATATCGACGGGGCCGGGTTATGTTAAAAAGTATAAATGGTTATACTTTGTTCATTGGTTCAAAGGTACCCCACACTTCTTTTTTGGTTGCTTGTTTGTTCTGGTATATTTTTCATTTGAACTGTTATTCTGCCAGAGTACTCATATTAACCAGATGGCATTGAACGCCCCATTGGTGTGTTAGGAAAACTCTTTTGTACATATGTTCCTTGAAGGGGTTTTGGAGTGGTTCTTTTTTCCACCGCAGCAAAGGGCTAGGCGTCGGAGAGGAGCTGCTGTATGTTTTTGTTATGATCGGATTGTGAAATAAAACATATACAGTGAGAAAGCAACTCCAGGAGTCATCCCTGCCTTAAAGCTGCAACAGTAATAAAAGCCGAGGGAGGTCAACAGGGATCACTGACTGTTTTAGGAGCTTTTTGAGATCAAATAGAAGAAAATACAAAACATTAAACATGTTAACAACACAAAAGCCATATTAAACGCAGACTACTTTAGACCCGGAAGTAGGATTCGTCGCGTCATCACTGAACAACCGGATTAGATTAGATTAAATTAAATTTAACTTTATTAATCCCTCGGGAGGGTTCCTCAGGGGTTTTCACACAGCTGAATAAACGTCAAACAGAAAATGATTAAACAGAAGAGTTTACGTCAGCGCCCGGTTATATTTTTGATAGCAAGGAGCAGACAGCAGAGTTTCACTTCACCGAGGGAGCTCATGACGTACTACCCGGCTTTCTTTAGACCGCGAAGGCCGGGTCCTCAGGTGGAAGCAGCCTCTGAATTTGGACACCCCCGCTGTTTCCGGGCCGGCCAATAATAACGGTGACATTTAACATATTTTATCCGATAAATAAACCCCGTGAAATGTATTTAACACCCCCCCCCCAACAGCCCTTTTGAATGTCTCCCTAGTATGGCCACAACACCTCACTCTTGGAGCACTTTTTTGCCACATGTATCGCAAACCACGTCTCAGCTGTTTGTGGAGGTAAAATAAGTCCGCACATGACTCCAATTAGGCTCAGCCATTGTTGTGAGTGCACGCCAGCAGCTGCGAGACATTTATACAGCATATTTCGCACATGACTATGAAAGGCGGAAGAGGAAGTAGTTCCTTTGAATGTAGACAATCCGAATGTTATAGTTTCTTTCCACTGTGTCCCTGTTAATGATAAACTACAAATTTACTCTAACTTACTAAAATATCGATATTTTAATGTGAGAATCGATTCTAGAACATAAATGATTGGTATCGGAGGAATTGCTATTTCAGGATCGATCCGCACATCACTAGCCATACCCGTTATGTGTCTGTGAGCGAGGGAGGGAGAAAAAGGAAAAGTACGAGCTGTCATTGAGCAGAAACGGGAGCTGGAAGCATGTAAATATAATAATAACCACTGCAGCCAAGAAGAGAGCCTCACGAGCCCAGTTGTAAGTACGCTTATAAGACTCGACTGTACGCTGTGTTCATGTTTTCAATAAGTTCCGTTGGAGCAGCCTTTTAACGCCGCTCTCTGTCTCTCGCTAGCAAAGTTGACCCAGACAACAAGCATGCTGTAGGTATTATACTGCGCTGCAGTTGTTTATGTCATGGAGATCTAATAGACTCCAATTTGTTCATATAAATGGAGAGTCCTCATCACACACTAAGGTTCATTTTGGAGTTCCACAGGGTTCAGTGCTAGGAACAATTACATTATTTACATTATACATGTTTCCCTTAGGCAGTATTGTTGTGATATTTTGATACCATGGTAGCATTTACAGGATATTGTTTTATAGTGATATTATACAGGAAAACTGTTACTCAATAAGGCCCATTTACTAGTTGTTTTTCTCTTTCTCTGTGACCCAAGAATTAATGTGTAAGAATCACAGGATGGTACCTCAAGGTCGAAAACACCACAGAGATCACTTCCTTACTCCCATCCTCCCTTCTTTATCTCCTAGAAAAGAGCTTGTTAAAGGCCAGGTGGTTTGTTTCAGAATTCACTAATGAAAGAACTCTGTATTCTATGTCTAGGAGTGTATTTTGCTGGAATGATCATAAATTGTAGCTGAACTGATAAACTACACAAAGGATACTTCTTTGCTCAGAAGGCAGGAAGACGTTTCCTTATTTGGTCTGTACCGGTTTGAACTGAGAATCTGCTGACACACGAACCTTTTTTTTCCTCTATATAAACTGTTGTATACTGAATAAACCTTTGAGTTGATTTTGGAAGAGCAACCTGAAGCAGTTTCTGTGTCATTTTGTTCTCCCAAGCTACTCCCGGCGCTGTAACTAACCTGCTGAACGGCATACCTGAGCTTACTTTGAATAATTAATTATACAGAATTCTGCTTATCGGTGCTCACGCCTTGGAGGAAACCCGATCCATGGAGAAACCCGGGACGGAGATTTCTTTCAAGTATTATCAGAAGGCATACATTTTCACTGCTATGCAGATGATACACAACTTTTTCCATGATGCCAGATAATGCACACCAATTAGTTAAACTGCAGGAATGTCTTAAAGACATAAAGACCTGGATGACCTCAAATTTTCTGCCTCTACATTCAGATAAAACTGAGGTTATATACTCGGTCCTAAAAATCTTAGAAATATCTATCTAGCCAGATTCTTACTCTGGACTTTTCCATTTTCTTTATTGTTAGGGCTGGATCAGGTGACCCTGAATCCTCCCTTAGTATTGCTGCAATAGGTGTAGGCTGCTGGGGGATACCCATGATGCTTTGAGTATTTCTTCTTCAGTCACCTTTCTCACTCACTATATGTTAATTGACCTTTCTGCATTAAATTCTGCATTTAATCATACTTGTTATTAGTTTCTGGCTCTCTTTCGCAGTGTGTTTTTTTTGTCCAGTCTTCCTCCTCTCCCCACAGCAGATGGCCGCCCCTCCCTGAGCCGGGTTCTGCTGGAGGCTTCTTCGTGTTAAAGTGAGTTTTTCCTTCCCACTGTCACAAAACTGGTTGCTCATATGGGGTCATATGATTGTTGGGTTTTTCTCTGTATGTACTATTTTAGGGTCTACCTTACAATATAAAGGTATAAAGGATAGAAATATCCATGCTAAACTCTACAAAAGACATTTGACTTGTTACTCTCTCGAACTTGTCTACAGCCAAAGTGATAAAAGGTGACTCTCTAATCACAGCTACAATCATCATTCACTTATACATAAGTATAAGAGACAAAAGAATGACAAGTGGGATATTTTTGTTAATTGGCCAATTTATTCCATCCAATGTGGAGATGGGTAAATCAGAACAAAGAGTCCAAAATGAGCTGTGCCACTAACATAAAGCCTTCATTTTTTCCCTCTTCCAAATTTAAGTGCCTTGTAAAATATACTGCCACTTTAAAAAAAAAGTTGTCTCTCAACTAAAACTTTGTGATTAAAATAACTCAAATAAAATGAATGTGACATGTTATGTTTTCCTCCGGAGTGTTTATAAAAGTTCAGCAAACAGTACCGCTTTAGACATTTCTCTCCCTCCTATTAGTTTCTTTTTCTGGCTGACTGTCCGCACATGAATGGTCTTGAGTCCTGGTTGCTTTCA